>NC_137541.1:131145343-131786666 GCF_963082525.1 Nesoenas mayeri
TTTTACACTAGCTGATTGTTACTTGGATTAGGAGTTCAAAAATCAGTCAGTCTTTGGGATACTGCTGCTTGTCTGTCTGCAACAGAACATTATTTCTGGAACCTATCTCTTTACCCAAAGAAAAATCTGTCATTACAGGTATCAGCTGCACTGCTTTATTTACACAATGACACTAGTTTTCTGATGTGTTCAGGTAGACAGACTATCTTGTTCTCTTTATTATGTCCACCTAAGAATATCCTCCGGTGACTTGATTGACTGTCTGTGGGGATTTCTACTGATGACCATGGCCAGTGCCCAGTCATGACCAAATTAACTATGTGACCCCAAAAGCCTACAGTGAGCTCTATAAGGTTCTATCCCCAGCCTTCCCTCCAGAGAGAAAACAGTTGTTAGCCGACTAGTGCTTGTTAATCTGGAAATGTCACCACACTGATCAAAGCTAGCATCTCCACATGGCTGAATACTATGTGGTTCAAACATATATTTGGAACAGGTTCAGGGATGACCTCACTGTGCTCCATTTCGCAGCATATCCATGCCCTCTGTCTTATCAGTCATTTTACCGCAGGTTGTCTCTTTCCTATGCCTAAAGTCCTACTCCTTTGAAATTAAATCATATTCATTTTATGTTTATTTCCTGAACATCCTACTTTTAGTATTCTTGAGCCCTCTCTTAAGCACACAACAAGCAAATGGAATAACCTGTTCACACCATATTTTAAAGTTTCTAAGCAGAATAGACAAGCCACTCTGTGGATTTGCCTACAAAAGATTTTACAGAAAAATAAATTATATTAAATTGTATTTCACTTGTAAACCATATTTGAACATAAGCCTCCAGATGGGAAAGGTCAGAATTGTACATTAACCCTTTGAACTAGATATCCCCTTTGAAAGATGAAAGTTTGACAGTAAATGGACCCACAAGTTTTTGAATTATTTTACATTTAAATAATGGATTTCTTATTTTCATCCATCATTAACCTAATTGATCTCATTTAAACATGCAAATTGTGGCACAGAACTTTCATATTCACAGATATCATTCTTTAGTGTTTATAGTAGCTATCCTTGATGTTTCATTTAAGCACTCACTAATATGAAAAGCCTAAACAAGATAATTTTACTTATTAACACAATATTTACATAATTTTTGAGCTAAACAATTAAAAATAATAACTTATTTACTTTTCATTCAATATGAAGAGGTCTACATGTACTGATGGCTGAATCTTTTAATTTGCATTCTTATTACTACTAATTTCAACTACATCTTACATCGCTAAATGTGGAAATATCCCTCCTTTAAGGAAGGCAGAATGGAAAGCTGGTCACCGAAGCACTCAAATAACATTGAGATATATTGTCCATAATAATATTCACACTGTGACTCAGGGATAAAAAAAATCCTGTTTGGAGAAAACACCGGAAGAATATCTCAACATAGAGGAGTCTTGGGGTGGAAACCTGAGTGTCTACAAAGAGTAAACTTGTCTAACAACGAGACAACTGAAAGATCTTGAAATTGTCCCATTCTCAAGGTCACAGCAGTCCAGCAGAGCATCCTCATTGAAAGCAAAAAGCAAGAACACCACTCAGATAGTTGTATGAGAGCATCAGTCACCAGAGACAGTACCTCTTCCTCAGACTGAGGCAGCCATTTAAGAAAACACCTAGCTTGTCCTCATAAACTTCTAAAGGATTCAAATGGCTGGCAGATTTTTGCCAACCAGTATGGAAGTCCCTGCTTGCTCAGGCTTACAGAGATTGTCTGTTATCAGAGAGGCAGGTTTTATGAGAGAGTCAGGTCCTGTCTGCACATCACAGAGAAAACATAGCCCTCTTGCTCTATAAGTAGAAGGGAAACATGGCTTTAATCAGTAAGACCATCTCATTTCAAAATAAAGGTCAGATAGAGAAACCCACTTGAAAAGGTGAGATCTAAGAGCTCGAGGTCCAGGCCTATTCTGTAGAGATGAAGTACGTTCTGAAAAAATGTATTGCTACAATCAAGCTCAGGTGATTAAGATGCTGGGTGATCTCTTACACTACCCAGCTACTACCTTCCATTAACTCAGGATGGGAAGTATACTTCATTATTAAGGATAAAGAGCATACGTATAAAAGATCCCTGGGACAGGCCAGTGCTGGAGTAAAACCCAGAACTCTTTGGTGTCTGAAGCAAAAAGATTGTTCTTACAGCACCCAGAGTCCTGTCAAATCATTCAAAAAAATTGTTCTGGGTTTCCCTCTTGTGTCCTGTTATTCACATCTGTCTTCGTCAGGTATGTGTAGCAGAAAGACTGATAAGAGATGACAGTCTGCTAATGACTTAGCGACTTCCAAAAGGTTGGATCTAGGTAGCTGTACAATGACATCAGACTGTTTCCTTAAAAAAAAAAAAAAAAAAAGAACACATAGCTGAAATGTGTCTCATTTCCAGAGCTGAGTCTAAGAACCCTGAAAAATAAAGCATTAAAGCCAACAAAATCATTAGGAGTATATCCATTTGGAACAAAACAATTCTCTTTCCTCAAGGGGAAATCTTCCATGCCTTTTCTTCTGCACAGGATGTAATAGGATGGGCTGTGCCAGAGAAAGTGCTGCTGCATCTGTGCCATCATGTTACTCTTAAAAGACAGCTCAAGCTTGAGATTTTGGCCACCTTCCACGAGTTCCAGAGGACTCTGAAGTGTCACAGTTCCAAACACTCAAATTGTTGTAAGATAAAATGGGTATAGCAAGAGAGCAAATCGTGCTAAATTGGAATAGAGAACTGCAAAGCCCTGGATGTGCAAATCTTGAGTGAGTTCTTTTACAGCCCTTGAGATTTATGCTCTTGGAAAATCCATCTCTTTTCACTGTATCAGAATTTATAGGAGAATTGTGTGCTTGACTAAAGACATAGTTAGATAAACACTTTCTCTCATAGAAAAACCAAAACAAGTTTCCATTCTTACAAGCACTCAGCTATTTTCCCTCCTGACTCAACATACAGTCTATCTGCATTTACTTGAGCTGGCTCAATATTTTGGGGACCTGTTAAAAAATAAATGAAAAATTGGAAGGCTGTGACACCTCATTATTATAGTTAGTAAACCATTTCCTGACATTTGGGTTGGATCTCTTGCCAGGCTGTGCATACAAAGATTAAGGCAGTGTGTAATCATGCCAAATATTCCCAGATTTTACTTTAGCCAGTGTGTCTTTAAGGATGTCACACAGCCCAATGAAGAGATGGTCATAAGCAAATGAAAATGACCAATAGGGCTGTTGAGTGATCAGAAACAAAAAAAAAAAAAAAAAAAAAAAAAGAAGGAATTCTCTTTTAACTCTCATATTTTCTTCACTTCAGAGCAACATGTTCTCTGCCTAGACAGTACAAGCTACTTCCTAAAATGAGGACTGTGCCTTTGTCCCTAAAGCATGGGTACTGCTTAACTCCTGGGTAATTCTGCGAGGCATACCTCAAGTAAAGCAAAATAAAACAAAACAAAACAACACAAAACAAAACAACAAAACCTGAAGTAATTAAAAAGAAAGCAGTACACTAAAAGAAAATCCAAATCTTATGTCTTAGTTGAACGGCCTCAGAAAGAGAAATGGTCTGCCTTAGCCACACAGTCAAAAGAAAATGAAGGTGTGACACATATTTTACCCATTTACAGTAAAGAAGGACCATAGGGAGGCAACAAGGAAAACTGTCCCTATCCTCTCAAACTTTATCCTAGCTAAGAGGTGTTCAATTCTATATTTGTCTTCATGGGCACACATCTGCCTGTTCTGAGCTACAAAAAAACCCAGCATGTCCATGGTTGAGATAGTCATCCTGAACAGCTCTCTAAGATATGTAAAGTGTAACTAATCTATTATAATTAAACGTTAAGGTTTAAGGAAGATTTTTTTTTTCTCTCTAAATACTGTCTTGATGTGTCACTACGGTTTAGACATTATCCGTACACAAAGGGTCTAAAAGTCAACATGCACGACCCTTTTCTTGCCCTTTTTTGTGATGCCTTATTTCACACAGTACTATATGAATGTATATTATATATATTTCACATCTTATATTTTCACATATTCACAACCCCCCCCCCCCAATATATCATATATTTTAACTTATTTTTGTTCAGAATGCATAATTGTAGAAACTGTGTTCCAACAAAAACTTGAAACCAGCCAAGTAAAAATATTGGGCTAAACTCTCTTAGTGAGCATCAGGTAATGTAGTTCTTTCACAAAATTACTCTGCTTTACACCAGTAGAAATTCTAACCCCATGCTGTTTTCAGGATAGCCTTCATTTGTTTATACATCAGAAATCACAGTAGTACACTGTTATTAAACACACACACACAGACACACACTATTTTCTACATGGCTGCACAAGTGCATTGTTGATTTGCTTATCTGTAGTCTGTTGCACTCAAGGCATTTTGTTTACTTAATTCAAAATCAATAAGTTTATTTCCTGGACAATAGCCAACAATCTCTTGGAATAGCTGCCTAATCTTAAATTCAAGTTTGGACGATCATTGTAAAACAATCTAATAACAACCCACAAATGAAGAAACAGCCTATTACACAAACATTGTAAAAACAAGTTAGCTGATGGCTATAGACTTCTCAGACTGACAATTCACTGCACATCTGTGTCTGCCAATCTAGAATTTACTCAAAATTGCCTCTTTAGATGCTTCTTTACATAACACATATTTAGCTTATTAGTGCTGTCATTTGGGAGTGTGGTCAGCTTTTGAGCAAAATCACACCGAGTCCTTTAGCACAGATCACATCACAGCTGCCATTTTAGAATCATGATGATTACTTTTGAAGTTCAAATGATATGATTTCACTTTAAAGCTTCAAAAGTAGCCTCTGGGGCAGACTTACACAATTAATTTTTACTGAGGTCTGCTGGGTAATTTACTGTAGTCAGAGAATCTTCACTAAGGTAAGGTAATTACCACTGGGTAATTTTATGGCACTCTGTTCAGTGGGAAGCAATGTGTTGGCTGGGTTCTGCTCAGACAGGACATGGAGGAAAGTGAATATGCTGCTTCTGGGAAACAACATGTGTCTGAGACATTGCGGAGGGATGAACAGAATTCACTCACTTCCCAGGTGTCGACCAGAAGTTGCATTTGCCCTCAGAATGTCTTTTGAGGAGTGTGCATGAAGACTTACGCTATACAAACTCATAAATATCGTACTGAAAAGCTTTCAAAATTGAGTTCCGCACCTGTGATTCTTCTATACAAAAACAAAGAATGCATCCTCAGTTTAGTTTGAATGCAGAAGTAAACAATAACATGAAATATCCCTTTGAGATTTGTATTTATCACTTACAAGAAGCACTTCCTAATAATCAGTGGCAGCTAGGCTGACAAGCAAACTTCAGAGGAAAGCCACGGGGGATACAAGTCTATTTTAGGTTTACTGTTGATAGTAAGGGTCAAAGGAAAAATAAATTCAGCAAGCAGTGTCATGCTGCCACAAACCTCTGCTGGCCAAGCAGAAACTAAATTACAGCCAAGCCTTTCAGCACGACAGAAAGACTTGGGCAACTGGGCTGCTCTGCAGAGCATGACATACAGATGAACAAGATCAAGCACAAGTGAGCATAATATCAATTAGTGATAAATAAAGCTCAAAAGATTGCGAGAGATAATTATACCACAGTCTGCAGTGGGGTACAGTGTGCTTACCCCAACAGCATCCCGATTATTTTAATGTTTGAAGCCTGCAAAATTAGTCTGGAAAGCCCTGCGGAAACAAGGACTGATCATGGTCTCTTTCAAGATAACCATCTTTTTGTCAAGCTATAAATAATATAGGTAATCTCTACTTCTGGACCTAATCATTGAAAAAAAAAAAAAAGTATACCAGAAGGACCTGGACATTATTTCTCTTACATACACACATATATATTAAAAGAAAGTAAACACTTTTTATTATAAAAGTTTACTCCTCGGCCTAATTTCATGTATGGTAGTACTACAGTGGAAAGCTGATTTGATTTATCTGTCTCACTAATGAGAGCAAAGATTTGTGTATGGGGAAGAAGAGGGAATAAAGTATATATCATGGTTGCTGATGGCATTACTGGCTTTCATTTGTTAAGTTTACTTCCTATTAAAGCTGATCATAAAAGCAGATGTGTGGACTCATAAACACCTATATCTACATCTCTCCATGGACTCTTTACAAATATCTGTTTTATATAGTCTCATCACCTTGGACAGATTTAATTTTAATCTGTCTTTCACTAGGCATAAATAAAAATCTGTAATTCCAGCCATTGCACTGTTTTCCTTTTTGTCTATCAACCACTGGATGCAAACACAATACTGTAATCCCTACTGTTCTGTTAGTTTCCTTTTCTTTGCTTTTTTTTTTTTTTTGTTTGTTTGTTTGTTTTTGTTTTGAGGAAGCCATAAATGTTCTGTCCATAGTCATGGGCTAGTTGCTTGGAAAAATGAAGACTTTATTACATTCAAGCATAATTACACAGGACATAAATGGCTAGACAAATTTTTTTAGTTTATTTTTTCTAACCTGTAATGATAATTCATAATGAGCATCCATGTACCACAGATAAAATTCTTCAGATTTGGGAAGGTGTTTTAAAAACAGAGTACAATTCTAGTGAGTGATACCCAATCATTGTGCATCTGTTCTCTCCAAAGCTGATATTCATCTGTCCTGTTCTGTTTGACTATTTTAAGGTCCTTGCTTATCTGTTTATCTGAAAAACCCCTGAGATATTCAGAACAAGTGCCCTGTGGAGAAATGATACACCATTTGGTCATGATTTTGGAGCCTACAGGATGTCAGATTAACAAATTGTCTTGACTTTTCTCATGGGGTCCCATAATCCATCTGTTTTGTCAGCACTATTTTTGAATTGCTGTCAGCAGGCACTGGGGATATATTGGGTCAACTCATATTAGGTCCTGTGAGCATGCCTCTCATTGATACAAATAGGATGTCTGTTATACATTTAAGTCTTATGGATTGATGGAAGAAAGCCAACAGCTTCCACTGACTGCAGTAATACCCACAATGAGGGAGAGCAACACCAGAAGAATAAAACCAAGGGCCTCAGTTCCAGTGCAATATATTCCATTCGGAGTCTTCAAGATTGCTCTGGTATATGATCCTCCTTCTCTTTTTCCTTCAAGGCTCTTTGCTGAACCACATCATTAGTTCCCTGAATCTCCTTCTATTTTTAAAGTTTCCTTTAGAAACTTGCCTAGTGTAAGATTTCTGGGTATGTTGACCATGGAGATGTAGATGGTAAGGAAAAGGACAATAATAGCCTGTTCTTAGTCTCCTTGTCACCAGTAATAAATATTAGTTTCTCCATGATTTTAAATGGTATTTCCACCCTCTCTTCTAAACTTGAGCTTCTGTTGGTACATTTTTTACTTATCTTTCCATGTACAATGTCTCCATATTAGTGATGGAGAGTATTAAATCGATTGGTGGAAAATTAATGGAGCAAGCAGACACGATAGAGAATAATTACTTATGCATTGTGGTTTTGATAAGTTGGCAGTCTTGGGGGGTGGGGAGCGCAGCAACATAAAGCACATTAGTAATTGTAAGCACTCTATTCAGTTTGTTCTTGTTAGAGAACTCCAGTGAACTCCCAGAAGAGAGAGAAGGGTCTTGTTCAAAACGTGAAGCAACAGGCCTAGAGGAAGATGCATCCTGCTGCTACTTAGCAAGGTTATGATTTGCTACCTAGTGTGCAAACGGGAATGAAACAATGAATATTCAAGAAGCTTTATGTATGAGAGGCCACAGAAAGGCTTCCTTGCCTTATGATCTTCTGATGCTCACACAAACCACAAACCTGCCTTTAGCCAGAATCACATTATATTGCAGCCACTGTAACTCAGCTTAAACCTTGTGTAGCTGTCCTGTTTCTGTATGCACTGTTCCATTTAGTTTGGTTCATCTCCTGTAGTCCTAACATCTTGAGGAGGGCACGGAAGGAAAAGTAAGCAATTTGGAAGTGAAGGTATGGGCCAGCTCAGTGGCTGAGAGTTGTGGGATTTAAAATTCAGGGAAATAAACCTGTTAAAAATTCATGTCTCTAGTCCAGATACCATTTCAACACATTAGGGGAGGCGGGTGTTCAACAGCCATTTGGTGAATAAGATGGGCAGAATGTTTCAGAATACAGTTGTTCTCAGTACCTATTATTAATACTTGTGGATACTAAATGACATCCTCCTAATTTGCAGGCTTTTTTTTCACATGGGATTTTTAGCAATGCTGTCAGTTTGTATGAATGGAGTGCTTTTGGCATTACTGTATTTTACGTGTGTTGTGAATCTTAAACGCTTATGCAATCATGCAATCATCTTGGGGAAAGGGATCCTTAAGATCATTGAGTCCAAGCATTAAGCTAACTCTAGCACTAAACAGCATCCCTAAGAACCTCATCTATACGTCTTCTAAACACCTTCAGCAATGGTGACTCCATCACTTCCCTGGGAAGCCTGTTCCAATGCCTGACAACCCTTTCCACTGAAGAATTTTTTCCTAATATCCAATCTGAACCTTCACTGGCGCAACTTGAGGCCATTTTCTCTCATCCTATCACTTCCTACTTGGGAGAAGAGACCAGCACCCTCCAAGCTACAATCTCCTTTCAGGTAGTTGTAGACAGTGATAAGGTCTCCCCTCAACATCCTTGTCTCCAGGCTGAACAGCCCCAGTTCCCTCAGCCTCTCCTCATAAGACTTGTGCTCCAGGCCCCTCACCAGCTTCATCGTCCCCCTCTGCACTCTCTCTAGTACTTCAATGTCCTTCTAATGATGAGTGGCACAAAACTGAAAACAGGATATAAGGTGGGGCTTCACCAATGTCGAGTACTGTGGAACAATCAACTCTCTAGTTCTGCTGGCCACACTATTCTTGATACAAGCGAGGATGTTGTTGGCCTTCTTGGGCACCTGGGCACTCTGCTAGCTCATATTCACCTGCCTGTTGACCAAAACTCTCAGGTCCTTTTCTGCCAGGCAGCTTTCCAGCCACTCCCCCCCTGAGCCTGTAGCGTTGCCTGGGGTTGTTGTGACCCAAGTGCAGGACCCAGCAATTGGCCTTGCTGAACATCACACAATTGGCCTTAGCCCATCGATCCAGCCAGTCCAGATCCCTCTGTATGGCCTTTCTACCCTCCAGCAGATCAACACTCCCACTCAACTTGGTGTGATCTGCAAACTTACTGAGGGTGCACTCAATCCCTTCACCCAAATCATTGATAAAGAGATTAAACAGAACTGGGACCAATACTGAGCCCTGGGGAACACCACTGGAGACTGGCCACCGACTGGATTTGGCTCCTTTCACCACAATTCTTTGGGCCCAGCCATCCATCCAGTTAGTTCTTTACCCACTGAAGAGTACTCACATCCAGGCCATGAGCTGCCATCTTCTCTAGGAGAATGCTGTGGGAAACAATGTCAAAGGCTTTACTAAACCCTAGGTATACAACATTTGCAGCCTTTCCCTCATCCCCTAAGTGGGTCATGTTGTCCTAGAAGGAGATCATGTTGGTGAAGCAAGACCTTCCTTTCATAGCCCCATGCTGACTAGGCCCAATCGCTTGGCTGTCTTGAAATATCCCCCTTTAGAAACAAGTTATTTATGCCAGCAGTCCTTGACATAGCATCTCCAGAACTAGTCTGCTTTACAGACAAGCTTGTCTGCTTTATAATAGAATCTGGGGCAGGTTCTTTAATTACACCTAGCCAGAAACAGAAGCATGCAAGGTCTCTCCCATTCATTTAGTCTGACAATATGTTCCAGATGTCTCTTTTTGCTAGCTGGAAATCAAATAGCTGGACCCTGAAGAATGGTGGGTATAATGCAAGTGAAAATGAAAACATCATCGGATGGTGAAATGGCATTTTTCTGAGTGTCTCACGGTTTGTAAGAGAAAAAAAAAAAGACTCATAAGACAACATGATTTCAGAGTAGGGCACAGAGGTACTTAGGCAGGTTCTTTCAGCTTTGAAATAATGCATTGCAGAAAAGATCAAGTTTCCAGAAACCCTATTTGAAAAAAATAACGCAATGTATATAAATAGAGGACAACTGAAGTTTGAATTATCTTAGTAACATGCTGTATAGATAAAGCCTAAAAATAAAATTTAAAGGGTTTTTCCTTCTGAACTTGTGTTATTAACAGAGTTTCATTAGCAGGATTCAAAGATATTGAGGCAGTCTACTGCAAACTTTGCTTCTTCATACCCTTGTTTCAAGTTTCTAGAAACTTTCAAGAAAAATTGTGAACCACTATGATCTTGATTTTTAAGAACTCTTTCCCATTGCTACAATGATAAACAAAAAAGATAAATGCATTTCCTCTCTACTATTTCTCAAAGCAAACCAGGAACCCAGTCCCACAGTGTTTTCACTGGTAATGCTGTCATTAAAATTTTTAGAGTTTCCCTTGTAAAAATAAAAACAAACAAAAAAAAAACCCAAACAACCGATCAAATACAAACCAGAGAATCTGGCTGAAAGAAAGATGTTATCTGTCTGCACAATACCAGAGATACCCATTGCTTCCCACATTAGAAACTATGAAACAAAACAAAACTAGACAAGCAAGTATATGCAATGTGTATTACTTACAGTGTATTTCTAGAACCTGCATTGCTATCTGAGGTGTAGAGTTTAGGGACTCGTGATCTACTCTGCAGCTTACCACTGCACCATCATCATTGCGATCTGCTAGGAAATCCAGTGTGCTGCTGACTGTGAATGTTTTACGATTTGCATCTTCTTCTTTTAAATATTTAACATCTGAAAGAAAAAATAAACAAACAATTTTCTGTCCAATAATTTTAGGAAAAGTAGTCAAGCATTAGACGGCTAAATTATCTATCACACTCATTGAAAAAACTCACATCTTTCATATTGAGAAAGAAAATTTCAGAATTGGTAACATGACACTACACTCTAATGAAATTCTTCTCACTATTCTCTCTTATATGTTTAGGTCCAAATTTGATGTCAACTTTTTCTGCAGTTCATTAGAGAAATGTGGTCTGTCGCACCATCACTTACCTTAAGTAGTCAGAGTGTCACTAATTACTAAACTTTCTAAGTCCATGCTTATAATCTTTCATAATGATACATGGATATTACTGGAGTCATATTAACTAAGAGTTACATTCATGTAATCTCATTAATCTTGTGCTTACTTTCTTCATTGCTTATTCTGTTGTTTGGCTAGAATTATGCAATAGATATCAATGGCATTGAACAACTGTAAATAGAGCATGTAATAGTATTTACTCTAATCTACAGACAAGCCCCAAGAAGACTAGAAATGAAATTACTTCAGAGAGATCACCTACTCACTACTTTATATCATGCTAAATTGGCATACTTATTTTGTGCAGATTCAGTTAAAAATCTCTTTGACAATTTTCAGCCCAGATCCTGGAGTGCAGGAAGCCTACAGTCATGCTTAAGAAGTATTCAACTCAGCTCAAGGTTAAGGTTCAAATTCAGAAAGTTTTGTTGTAGGACACAAATCTTGGATCAGAACTGAAGATCCAAAAAACTGAGGTTTTTGGTTTTTGTTTTTTGTTTTTTAATGTTTTAATGTATTAACTGCAACATGAGATCTTACACATACTTTAGCATGATTTTACTTGGTTCCAAAATACCTATAGTACTGATTTTAATTTATTTCAGCAAAATAGTAAGCTTGTTATATCAATTTGTTACAAAGAAAGCTTTAAAAGATATAAATAGATTCATAAACATATATGTTAAATTATATTGAGATTACATGTGCCCTAAAAAAAAAGAAAAAAAAAAAAAGTGAGAGGTTTAATTTTTATAAATTATATTAAATCCCACTAGAGAGGATGACCTAAATAACATTTCCATGAAATACCAATTTTGGAAAGCAAATCTTAAATGGCCTAAGATACACCTTTTAAGATTAAAAATACCTCTGAATCAGTAAGGTGGTCTTTCTCATTGTCTCTAGGTAGATGAAGATGCCACGTAGTTATACAATTTTCATTCTTTCCTAAGAAATAATTATTACTTGCATACAAGCAAGCATTTTTCTACCTGTTGGTTTAAGAGATTTCAATTTCTGCCATGGTGACTATTAATATTTAGGGATCAGTAGGTGAGAGGAATATTGACCATGGATAAATCATAGTTATTAGAATGAAAGAACTAATATTCACTAATATTTAAAGTAAACACATGAGATTTTTTTTCCCAGAGTTACGTTTCCAAATTTAATAATAAGGACCTGTATAGATAGTCTTCTGCTTATAAGCAATGTACACATCCCTTTGCTTACTGACTTCAAGGGGAGAACAGACAGCTCCTGCAAACATCAACAACTTTAATTTCAGTGAGAGGTTGTGGATGCTTAATCCTTTAGATTAAAAATAATAATAAAAAAACAACAAAACCCAACCAATCAACCAACAAAAACCAAAACAAACAAAAACCAACCAAACCAAACCCCAGACCAAACAAAACCAAAACAAACCAACCAACCAACAACACACAAAGAACAAAATGAACAAACAAAAACAATCAATCAAACAAAACCCCAGTTAATTTCCTAAATGGATGTTTAGAAGCCTTTCTCTAAACATGAAGTGTTTGGAAGAGTTTGACCCTTAGAGTTAATTACCTCTGTAAAAAGAACGGTGATAATATTCTATAAACTGTTGACATCTTCAGCAGTGGATATATTATACTTAGTTTGTCCACTTTATCAGATGTTTCTTCATAGCAAAATGAAAGTATGATTGTAACATATGCTAACTGAATGCAAGCCCACCTGGATGCAAGAGCAGTGCATCAGGTACTGGGTATCTCACCATATGCTACCATTCAGAATATTAACCTGGAGTTTTAAAAAATCTTTGAATAGGCCTACAGTAGTTCATTATTTTATTAATTTTCTTGCTACTTCTCTCACCTAAAAACCCTCTTGAAATAAAGGTTAAAAAAAAAAAAAAAAGATCAATTACAGAGGCACAGGTTGGAGTATGACTAACTAGGAAGTAGCTTTATAAAGAAGAAACTGGAGTTCTTGGGGACAGGTTGCACATTAGTCAACAGTGTGCCTTTACAATGTTGAAAGCTAAAAAATTACTGCCTCGCATCAATAACAGCATAGTCAACAAGCCAAGGGAAGTGATTCTTCTCTATTCAGTATTTGCATGTCTGCATTTAAAGTACTAGGCTCAGTTTTAGGCTTTCCAGTACAAGAAAGGTGTTGAAAAACCCAAATAGGTTGAGGTGAAAGCCACAGATATGCTCAGTGGCGGAAGCATACGATGTACAAGGACAGCTTAAGGCAGTTGGGTTTGCTCAACCTGAGGAAAAGATGACTAAAACCAGATGAACTGCTGCCTTCAAGTACCTAATACATGGTCACAGAGAAGAAAAATCCAAAGTCCTCTTAGAGGTATGCAGCAAAAGTTAAGGGGCAATGAACACAAGTTACACCAAGAAAATTCTGATTCTGTATCATCAAATATCTACATAAAATGAAAATCCTCCACAGTAAGGGCTTTCAAATACGGAAACATCTAGCCCAGACAGACTATGGAATCTCCATGCTTGGAGATTTTTCAAAAACTGAATTGGAAAAGACCTTTAGCAAGCTGATCAAACCTTTGAACAGAGGTTTGGACATATGAAATTTAAGGATCAACTATGGGCCCACTTCTATGACTATCAGATAGGTGCACATACAGATATGCTTTTATTAACTAGTACTAGTTTAGCTGTTTGATAATGAAAATAATAAAAATAGAAACGGTAGAATGTCTATCATTCATTGTTCATTGCCAACTATTTCCAAAAGCATATACTTGTAACACCCATGTAGAAACACTAATCTTTTAAAAATACAGTTGTGCTGTTTTTGCAAGGTAAATATAATTTTTGTTTACATTTAAAATCAAATTGTGACAAGAAATGGCCTTCTTAACTAAAAAAAAGAAAAATCATATTTGTTTTAGAGGTTTAGAAAGACAAAATGTTCACTGCCTCTCTGAATTCTTTGTGTATACTAAAGATACATAAACTCCTTCAAACTATTCTAATCTGTTGCAACAAAATTACTAATATGATCTTATTTATTTTTGAAGTCAAATTCTGCTAGGAAAAAAAAAAAAGAAAATCTATTAAAAATATTTCTGAATTATAATTTTTTTTTTAACATAATATTTTTTCAATTGGCTTCACCAAGATCAAGTCTTGCCTGATCAACCTAGTGGCTTCCTATGAAGGAGTAACTATATCAGTGGACAAAGGAAGGGCGACAGATGTTGTCTATCAGGAGTTCTGTAAAGCATTTGACACAGGCCCCCACAACACCCCTCTCTCTAAATTTGAAAGATATGGATTTGATGGGTGCACTGTTCAAAGGATGAGGAACTGGCTGCATGGTCATATCCAGAGAGCAGTGGTCAATGGCACAATGTCTGGATGGATGCCAGTGACAAGTGGAGTCCTTCAGGGGTCTGTAGTAGAACCAGGACATCTTCACCAATAACATAGAGAGTGGGACTGAGTGCACCCTCAGCAAACTTGTGGATGACAGCAAGCAGAGTGGTGCAGTTGATATTCCTGAGGGCTGGGCTGCCATCCAGAGGCATCTGGACAAGCTCAAGAAGTGGGCCCATGGGAATCTCATGAGGTTCAACAAGGCCAAGTGCAAAGCCCTGCACGTAGGTCAGGGCAACCCCCTGTATCAATATAGGCTGGGAGATGAAGGGATTGCAAGCAGCCCTGCCAAGAAGGACTTGAGGTTACTGGTGGATGAAAACCCAGACATGAGCCAGCAATGTGCACTTGCAGCCCAGAAGGCAAATCATATCTTGGGCTGCATCGAAAGAATCGTGGCCAGCAGGTAGAGGGAGGAGATTCTGCCCCTCTACTCTGCTCTGATAAGACCCCACCTGAGAGTTCTGCATTCAGCTCTGGAGCCCTTGGTACAGGAAATACATGGACCTGTTGGAGAGGGTGCAGAGGAGGCCACAAAAATAATCAGAGGGCTGGAACAGCTCTGCTATGAGGACAGGCTGAGAGAGTAGGGGTTGTTCAGCCTGGAGAAGGCTCTGGGGAGACCCTATTGTGGCCTTTCAGTACTTAAAGGGCTCCTATAAGAAAGATGTCGACTCTTTAGCAGGGCCTGTTGCGACAGAACAAGGGATAATGGTTTTAAACCAAAGGAAAGGAGATTCAGGCTAGATATGAGGAAGAATTTTTTTACAACGAGGGTGGTAAAACACGAATAGGTTGCCCAGAGAGGTAGCAGATGACCCATCTCTGGAAACATTCAAGGTGAGGCTGGACGGGGCTCTGAGCAACCTGATCTAGTTGAAGGTGTCCCTGGTCATGGCAGAGGGGTTGGACTAGATGACCTTGGAAGGTCCCTTCCAACCCAAGCTATTCTATGATTCTATGAAATACCTTGTAACAAGTGTTGTTGATTTTAAATAAAGATTATGTATTTAGCTTCTCCAATATTATTGCTTTAAATGATCTTCCAGAAGTGTCATCAGAATGCTAAACTGCAGATCACTTTGTTAATTTGGTGCATATATGAGAGATGGAAAACTAAAGTAAAAGGTATTGTGCTCAGTGTTTCACATTCAGTCTCTCTCACTACTAACACTCTATCAAACAGTATTCCTTTACCAGATGATGATTCCTTTTTTGAATAATAGCAATGGAGCTACAATTTTAGAATGGCTTTTTCCCCTTCGGTGCAACTCTGAACTCAATGCATCATTTATATTCTTTTGCACCACGTATAATACACTGTAACACAATTGGATTTACTGGTGCTAGACAGATGAACTCCTAACCTTTAATGTCAGCTGCATTAGCATATAATTTCATATCTATTTTCTCAGATTTATCATTTCACCTTTTACAGTGCACAAAGCTAATGTAACTTCTGCTGATGCCACTGCAAACTGGTTAGGTTATTTTATTCCTAACCTTTGTGAAATGGCAATGTGCTCTTCAGAAGACCTAGAAGACCAAACTGAAATGAATGTGCTCAGTCCCTTCCCCTCTTTTTTCTTTTTTTTAGGAAATGTTGAGAAGGGTAAATTAGTTAAAGAGTCAAATCACCTAATTGCTTGCTTGGCTTCAATTATATGTCAGCTGAAAGGCAAAGTTAATACATGAGATTTTAAAATATAATTTTTAAAATAACATCTTTTTAGATATGTTGCCTTACTGTCATGTCAACTGTATTAGTGGTTCTCTTAAAGTATTGACATTGATCAGAGTGACTTTCAATCTTTACATATCTTGAATATGTATATTAATCTTGTCATCTTTTCTGAATGACAGAATCTATGCCATGCCATGTGTTAGCTGTGCTTTAAATTTTTCCTTTTAATTATGTTTAATGAGGCAGCCCTTTTTTTTCAGCAATTTTCTCAAATTTCCCAGTGACTGGAAAGAATGGTTCTTTGTTTCCAGATTTTCTATCCTTGTTAAAAGTGGTCAAATATATTTCAAATAATTCCAGCCTAAAATTTTGGTCTCCTTTAAAAGTATTCTGATTTTGATCACAAATCTAAAGACTTCTAGAATGGACTAGGTTCCTTGGACAATCAACTGCAATATCCTTTATTTACCAATTTGATATCACAGCTCTGGTTGTGTACATTGAACTGTGTTAGAGAAAAGTAAAGGAAGATTGATGGGTTCTGTAATTAATGCTGCAATTTTGCTTGAGGCACTTTGTTGTGCTAACAAAGTCCACAATGTGAGACAAATACAAGAGAAAGCAGATAAAGTTGTGGAGTTGTTTTGTTTTGTTTTGTTTTGTTTGTGTTTTTTTTTTTCTTTTTTAAGGTAGAAAGAAAATGCGGATTTTGAATCATTTATTGATCTGATCTTATAGCAGAATTATTCATATTATTTATTTTTTATTTATGTACTCTATAATGGGCACTGCAGCTGGCTGGGGTAGATGTGACTAAGCTTTCTGTTACAGGAAGCTCTCTCCACCCATTCACCAAAAAAGATTTTAAACTAGCCCAGCATTTATGATGACATGGACTAGAAAACTAAGTTCTAAGGAAACAACATACAAAGTGAAAGAGAAGACAGAAAAGAAATAAATAGCTTTTACATGCAGCTGTTTCCTATCTCAAAGAATCATCACAGGCAAATCCTTGGTTTCAGCTTCAGTTTTAGTCACCCAATGACTTTTCAGTTACAACAGACTTTTTCCAACTCCCCCCAGTCCTGGTGAAGTTCTTCCCATCCCCTTTAAAGTCTGTCTTCTCCCTGCTCCTTACCACAGATACTCAGTATCCTCGGCTACAGGGACCTAGTTTCCCAGCTGAGATTCCCTCTATTGCTGTATGTCCTCACTCCTCCTCACCAGAGCATGCTCCATAGCTCCCTTATGGAACTGCAATCTCCTGTATCCTTCAGACTGTTCTGTCTCACCTGGTCAGTTTCCTTAGAAGAATGTAACACAAAACTGGCAATTGAGCAAATCAGACATATCTCATATTAGAAAGGCAAAAAGAGATGTAAAATATCTGGGGTGAATGGTATGGCTGTGATAACAGTAATCCATAAAATGTTTCTCTATGAAGCATCACAGTTGAGTTTATTATGCTGAATAGAATTCAGAGCAATTCCAAACATCAGGTTTTACCATTTGAAGAATAAGTAAAAAGATGGTTATATGACCGTTCCAGTAATTTACAAAAAAAATTCCTTATCTATGTACTATCACGCAGCATGGGAAACAAACAGGAGCAGCTGGAAGCTGCTCCTATGACATAGTTCCCATCATGGAAACAGGGTAAGATGACTCACACAACTGGAGTGCTGCAATGAATGGCTTTCAGCTCTTCACAAGGGATAGGCAAGGAAGGAGAGGAGGTGGGATAGTCCTGTATGCTAGGGAGTGTTTTGACTATTTAGAGCAGAGGCGTCAAATTCATTTTCACCGGGGGTCACATGAGCCTCATTGTTGCCTTTAAGGGGCAGAATGCAATTTTAGGACCGTATTAATGTAGCAGTAGTTACATTTATACAGTTTGACACCCCCTGTTTTAGAGCTTACTGATGGTGACAACAGGGTCAAGTGTTTACAGGCAAGAATCAGGAGAAAGGCCAACGAACCAGATAACATCATAGGAGTCTGTTATAGACCACCCAACCAGGAGGAAGATGCAGATGAAATATTCAATAAGCAGCTGGGAGAAATCTCACGATCACTAGCCCTTGTTCTCATGGAGGACTTCAACTTACTAGGTGTCTGCTGGAAATACAACACAGCAGAGAGGAAACAGTCTAGGAGGCTCCTGGACTGCATGGAAGACAACTTCCTGACACAGCTGTCAGTGAGCCAGCTAGAGAAGGTGCCCCACTAGGCATCTTGTTTGCGAACAGAGAAGGACTTGTGGGTCATATGATGGTTGGAGGTCACCTTGGGCATAGTGGTCATGAAGCAGAAAGGTCAGTAGAACTGCTACCCTGGACTTCTGAAGGGCAGACTTTGACCTGTTTAGGAGGCCCTTGGGAGACAGTCCTGAAGGATAAAGGAGTCCAGGCAGATTGGTCTGTCTTCAAGAAGGAAATCTTGGAGGCACAGAAGCAGGTTGTCCTCATGTGCTGAAAGACGAGATGGCAGGGAAGAAGACTGGCCTGTCTGAATAGAGAGCTTCAGCTGGAACTTGGGAATTAAAGGAAAATTTATAACCTTTGAAAGAAGGGGAAGGTAACTAAGGAGGACTACAAAGATGTCATGAGATTATGCAGGGAGAAAAACAGAAGGGCCCAAGAACAACCGGAACTTAATTTGGCTACTACCATAAAAAGACAACCAAAATGTTTCTATAAATACATGAGAAACAAAACAAGGGCTAAGGAGAACCTCCTTCCTTTATTGGATATGGGGGGAAACATAGTGACAAAGGATGAAGAAAAGGCTGAGGTACTTAATGCCTTCTTTGCTTCAGTCTTCAATAGTAAGACCAGCTGTTCTCCAATAATCAGTCCACTGGGCTGGAAGATATGGACATGGAGCAGAATGAAGCCCCCATAATCCAAGGGGAAATACTAAGTGACCTGCTACACCACTTAAAAACACACAAGTCTATTGGGCCAGATGGGATGCACCCAAGGGTACTGAGGAAGCTGGTGGACGTGCTCACCAAGCCACTTCCCATTATTTATCAGCAGTCCTGGAAAAACAGGGAGGGCCAATTGACTGGAAGTTGGCAAATGTGACACCCATCTATAAGAAGGGCTGAAATGAGAATCTGGAGAGTTACAGGCCTGTCAGTCTGACCTCAGTTCCAGGGAAGGTCATGGAACAGGCTATCCTGAGTTCCATCGCAAAGCGCGTACAAGAAAAACAAGTGATCAGGTCCAGTCGGCATGGGTTTATGAAAGGCAGGTCCTGCTTAACCAACCTGATCTCCTTCTAGAGCAAGGTGACCCACTTAGTGGATAAGGGAAAGGCTGTGGATGTTGTGTACCTAAACTTTAGTAAAGCCTTTGACACTGTATCATACAGCATTCTCCTGGTGAAAGTGGATACACATACCTTGGATGGGTGTACTCTTTGCTGGGTATAGAACTGGTTGGATGGCTGGGCCCAAAGAGTTGTGGTGAAAGGAGCCAAATCCAGTCGGTGGCCAGTCTCCAGTGGTGTTCCCCAGGGCTCAGTATTGGTCCCAGTTCTGTTTAATCTCTTTATCAATGATTTGGGTGAAGGGATTGAGTGCACCCTCAGTAAGTTTGCAGATCACACCAAGTTGAGTGGGAGTGTTGATCTGCTGGAGGGTAGAAAGGCCATACAGAGGGATCTGGACTGGCTGGATCGATGGGCTAAGGCCAATTGTATGATGTACAACAAGGCCAATTGCTGGGTCCTGCACTTGGGTCACAACAACTCAATACAATGCTCCAGGCTTGGGGAAGAGTGGCTGGAAAGCTGCCTGGTTGAAAAGTACCTGGGAGTTTTGGTCAACAGGCAGCTGAACATGAGCTAGCAGAGTGCCCAGGTGGCCAAGAAGGCCAACAGCATCCTGGCTTGTATCAAGAATAGTGTGGCCAGCAGGACTAGAGAGTTGATTGTTCCACAGTACTTGACATCGGCGAGGCCACATCTTGTATCCTGTTGTCAGTTTGGGGCCCCTCACAATAAGAAAAACACTGAGGTGCTGGAGCGTGTTCAAAGAAGGGCAACAAAGCTGTTAAAGGGTCCGGAGCACAAGTCTTATGAGGAGAGGTTAAGGGAACTGGAGCTGTTTAGTCTTGAGAAAAGGAGGCTGAGAGGAGACCTTATCACTGTCCACAACTACCTGAAGGGAGGTTGTAGCATGGAGAGTGTTGGTCTCTTCTCCCGAGTAGCAAGTGATAGGATGAGAGGAAATGGCCTCAGGTTGTGTCAGCGAAGGTTCAGATTAGATATTAGGAAAAAATTCTGTGGAAAGGGTTGTCAGGCATTGGAACAGGCTGCCCGGGGAAGTGGTGAATTCACCATCCCTGGAACAGTTTAAAAGGTGTATAGATGTGATGCTTAGGGACATTGGTTAGTTGTGGACTCAGTAGTGCTAGGTTAATGGTTGGACCTGATGATCTTACAGGTCTTCTCCAACCTAAATATTTCTATGATTCTATGATTAATGATTCATACAATGATTAAATATCAGAAACTTTACAAATGTGAATTTAAAAATATAATTTTAAATAAGACATATTTTTGACACTTGCAAAAAATTACATCAAAGTCCTTTTAAGTACCTTTGACTTCTTTGTCATTCTTGAACCATCTGATATCAGCTGCTGGTTTACTACCAGACGTCTTGCAAGTTAGCTGCATCCTCTCTCCCTCCATAACTGGTGAGGTAAATCCAGTAATTTGTGGCTTCTCAGGAACACCTAAAAAGGAAACAAGCAAAATATCTCTGATAGTGTCAGCTGCTGCCACGAATATATGACCAACTTAAAGTTTGCTTCATATGCTCTAAATTTTGGGAGCAGAATAATTAGTTCCTTGTCTTCTATCAAAATTGAAATGCCAGTTAATCCTGCTTCCCATTGCAAATAAACTGTCAATCTGTACCATAGTTGATTCTAAAGAATTAAAGAAAACATAAATTATCTAGTTTTCTACGGGAAACAGATTGTATTTTAAAAACTGTGTTATCTATGTATTTCTGCATGCAGTTCTAGTATGACTTGCTATTACAAGGTTTAAAATGGTCTACAAAGCAAGCAGGATGACAACGTATATTAGAAGTACAGCTGTGAAAATACAATATAACTGGCAACAAAAAGCTGAACTGGTCTAAGTTCAGAAGGGATGTTTAAGCATGAATTATGAAGATGTTAATACAAAATCCAGGGAAAAGGGAGGGTGAAAGTAAATACAGGAGCTACTTTATCTTCAGAGAATACATAACCAAAAAACAATAGGTATAATCACAATTCAATTGTCTATGGAGTATTTTTCAGCTGAATCCAAGTTCTTTGAAGGAGGTTGCATAATCATGACATACTATATACAGAATATTAAATTTGGAAATAGTTGTTTTTCAATGAACCATGGAAAACTTTTTAAAAATAATGAAGAGAATTGAGAAATTGATCACTACATGTATTAATCCATCTGACTTCCAAAGACACAAGAATAACTTTTTTTAAAGTGATACTGATGACTATAATTTTAAAATCTCTGAAAATGTCATTGTTATAACATGCATCTGCAGCACTTTGACACATTCATATTTGTGGCTAGATAAAGGAATCAGTCACGGTAATTGATCCTGTGCTGTGTATTTCACAATTTAGTTTGTTTACATCTCTTATCCACAATGACAGATTATGTACATAAAAACCAAGCAGCAGTACCTATTGCATAGTACATTTCTGTAATAAATTTACTCCTCTCTTTCAAGACAGAAAATGGTGTCTACTATAATACCTTGACACTTAAATCTTCTAATCTATAACAGAGCAGTCAACAAAGAGATTATTAGTTCATAAAAGGATAATTTATCTGATTAAAATATGTAATACATTTCAATGGAAAAGATCTCCTTTTCAGATAGAAGGTGCTCCAAAATGTTACTTTGAAATAGAAAATTAAAAATACAAAATGAAAACAGATAGGCATCTAAAACCTTGAAGCTTTCTTTCTTGGAAGTAGCTGATGTTGCGAATATTTCATTAAACCCTCCCTCAAACTGCAGGTAAAACGAGAACAGCTGTGATCAAGTTACTTTGGTTAATAAATATTGGCTAGATTTTTTTTTTTTTGTCTTTGCCACACCTTTCTATGTCTTGCTGCCACTTAAAATGTTGAATTGGTCTACTCATCTATTGTTTAGATCATGAGATGCCTCTCTACAGAAAAGATTAACTGTAGGCAGTTGCTACTCCAGATTATTCTACTCTGAGTGGGTATTTTTTGTCCTTAATAGCAAACTTTTGAAGATTTTTGTAAAATAGTCTCACAGGGACTGAAAGGAAGATGTATTTCACATCCTATGCACAAAACCAATTCCCTGGCTGGATTAATGTGAATATTACTGGTGCAGAGGACATCTTACATCAGTCCTATTAAATTCAAACATCTGCCTGTATATATAAAAATGAAATAAATAAAAATCAAATTAAAAAAAAATAGTCAAGTTCAGGGACAGAAAAAGGAGAAAAGAATAAAAATCAGTCTCTAAAATCATATAACCTCTTAGGTACACAGGTGTGTTTCAATGAACTGTAGCAATTTTGGCCAATTGGGCTACTGACATTCATAGAAACATATAAAGCTTCAAGAAGAAACTTCATTTCCTGGACATCTCTCAAAATGTCTTGCTTTTCTATGTGTATCTATAACCTTTGGAGAAAACAGCAGAGCATTTAGAAGATAAAGCATAAAAGAAACAGCAAACTCAGTGAAAATATGCACTTTATAGACAAAAAAAAAAAAAAAAAAAAAAAAAAAAGAAAAGAAAAGAAAGCAGAATGAGAGAATGAGACAAGAAAATGCATAGCTAAGGAAAAATGATAAAGCACTAAAACTCGTTTTGATTTTATGCGTTCTGATTTTCTCCTCTCTGCCCTGTACAATATATTGTTAGGAGATGAATACATGCACCTTCTTCGCACTTCTGGTGCTTGGGATGTAGAGGTTATGTCCATTTTATGGAGCACTCATGCTGCGATATTTGTGTGCTCCCTAATTCATTATCCTGCCACAGCACAAATAGCAAGAGGCATGTTATTTTTCAGCACAGCAATATGAAACAATAAACTTCAGGGAAACAAGATCAGACATTTACATGTATCTTCTGACAAGCTTTAGAAAAGTTCATTCTTATCATAATTTGCCAAAGCCTGAGAAGTTTAACACTTGCTTCTTCGTGCTCAGCTATTTATACTTACCGAGAACGGTAAGAAAAGCCTTGGAAGTTTTGACAGGCATTGTAAATAAAGAGCAGGTATACTGCCCTTCATCCGACAGAGACACGTCACTGACACTGATACTCAGTTCATGCCATGAAGCTCGGACCAGCTCAATTCTGTTGTCCCTCAGAGCTGAAAAACAAAAAAAACATAAGGTAAGAAACAGCACATTAACCAAGTGTGGTACGTTGTACAAGAGGCTCTGTGATGTAGTCTAGAGAAATCATGGCCTAGAATACAGGGATACGGCCACAGTTGTCTTTCTGCAGAGCAGTTTGTTTTCTCTGTGGAATAAAGTGCAGGAGTTCAGCGAGTTTTTGAATAGTGTGCTAAGTGACTTGTAATGTATATAAACCTAGAAATTAAGGGACTTTAGTTTCTTTGGTCTTCCTCTGAAACAAAAAAGTGACTTTGATTTCTGTCCCATAACAGCTTTGGTCAGTGCCTAAAATAACTCCTTCCTAAAACCTTTTTCTTTTTCACATATTTATAAATGTATCTGAATATTAAAAATCCTGTTTCATCTACTAACAAACTATATTTTCAACTTAGAAGTCTAGAATTGCACAGCTTGCCTACAGATTTTTCTCACATCCGTTACTACTCATATTGAACTGGAATACCAGATTTCTCGAATGCTCAAAGGATATTTCTTATTATGAATATATTGAAAGTTCCACTTCTACATGCATATATAATACATTTAAAGATTTGAGGTAATTTAGGATAGCGGCTTTACTTTTTTGATTATGATCAAACATCTGGTCTATCAGAAAATCCTTCCAAACAAAATTTTGTTTCCATGAAGCCACTGAGGCAAGAGGAACAGATAGATTTACTTAAATTCAAAATGTCACTTTAGCTAATGTCTTGAAATTTTAAATATTTTAAAGCCTATATTTAGATGAACACACATTTTCTATTGAAAACTACAACAACAACAAAACCACAAACAAACAATGAAAACATTCCTAAACATTCAATTTCTCTGTAGTGAAGTTGTTTTGGGAATCTACATATATTAATTAAGTCTTTTGGCAGAATAGAAATACTAGCATAATAAGTAAGTTAACACCATAATTCTCCTAAGAGAACAATAAAAAATCCTCTGTAACTCAGAAAGTGCTGCATATACCTCTAGATTCAAATCTTTGACCTAACAGCATTTGAGTCTATTTTTATGGTCAGCCTCTGAAATCAAACTAATACAGGACTGTTATAATTACTGGAAGAGCTATGTTTTGATTTGTGAGAAGAACCATGGTGTTGAAGTCTCTAATGCTGTTTTCACTCACCTCTTTCTATAGTCCCTAAAGGCTCTTAGATATCATTCTCCTAACATTTAAATCTCCAAAAAGAAAAACAAAGCTTTACTGCGGTTCTTTTGCTACTAAATCTAGATGTTTCCGCCCCATTGTAAGGCTCTCCAAGTGCTGCCAGTTCAAGATGATTTACACCAAAATAAGCAGCTACAGTGAATATTCAGCAAAAACGTCATTTGAATTTGTTGTCTTCTAATGCTAGCATTCAGATTTCTTTACAGCAATCTCAAGCTGAATTTACTGGCTATTTCAGGGTAGGCCAGCTAAAGCTTGACTTACTTATTCTCTGCAGGGCCTGAAGACTGAAAGGTAACAGCTTAAGCAGACCTAACATACAAGCATGTCATGAACTGCTCCAAGGCACTTCAAAGTGACTGAGATTGTGTGTAATGGACAGAGTCAAAACATAACTTCGACATCTTCTGACCAGCCACAGCAAGTAATAAATAATTACGTAGTATATAATATAAAATGCATATAATGATGGAAAATACTGGCAACATTAAAGCAAACAAGCAAGCAAAACAAAAGCCACAACATGGAAAACTATGTACATACCAATATGCTTACACAACAGCCAAGAAAAACAAGCTCAAGAAAACAAAAATCCATAGAAGCAAGCTTCTACCAACCCAGAACAGCAGGCAAAGCTGATGACTCTGTCTTTAGTAACCAAAAGCCCTCACAATAGGGAAGCTGTTGCTATCTTTGAGGAAGTAGATGGGGATTCAGAATTCATTTCTCAGTTTTTCAATTCTACTCAGATGCAAACTGAGCATAAAGAAGAATGGTAGCTTATTTCACATTACTGACCCTTCAAAAATATTTTCAAAATGACCCAGAGCTTTGAAATGGTTTGATTACGTTTGATTACTACCATGCCCATATATATAATTTGGAGAACAGCATATGATTTTTTATTTTTTTTTTAAAAAAAAGGACCTTCTGCATCCCATAATTTGAAAGTGGTGAGTTTTGCCTCTCCTTAATCAGAAATTGTTTAAAAAATAATGCAGTATATAATCTATTATTGTATTTTATTTTGTTAAAATTTTCAATTGCTACTGCCTCGTGATAAAGATTTATGTAGCTGTTGAAATACTTTCCTATAGATCGGGCAATATGAAGAATTTCATGCACTAAACAGAACTGTAATGAATTACACTAGAGCACAAATGGTCTATAGGTGTTGCCAATAGCACACCACTTTTGATCTAACTGGCAGTGAAAAAAAAGCCAAAAAAAATTGAAATACAAACCACCTCCATCAACTATATTCCCACTGCTCCTCTCTCATTTCCTCCCCTCTACACCTTTTTTAGCCTGTGTACAACAGAGAAACTGCAGCTCAGCCAGTTTTATGGAAAACTGGTAAAAACAGCCACTGAGCAAGAGCTGATATAGATGTTCCATGTTTCAGCCTGAAGTTAACTTTTATTGAAAGAACACAAAGAAATAATTTTATAATGGAAATACCAACACAGAGCCTTTGCAAAAAAAATGTCGCAAATAGCGTAGTGATAATACTCCTTTGCAGGAAAGCTATTTGTCAGAAGCATTTTTATAAGTGCTAAGTCTAAATGCAATTAATTATCTGTGCCATCAGTTTCAAACCTAAACATCTGTAAGCTTTCCTGTCTAGGCAGACTTGAGACCAAACCAATCAGAATTCTACTGCTATTGCTTAGACAAGGCTAGCACTTACATGGAGTCTTTTTAGAATCTTATTTTCAAACCTTATTCCTACATCTATATCTGTATCCCTAACTATATTGGTTTAGAAAGACATGAATTCCTCTTAAGAAACTCATTGCTATGGTAGATGCCAGAACTGGTTTGTTTCCATTTTCTGTGTGAGGTACATTTTGCTAAAAGGTTGAAGTTGGATCAGAGAAAAAGTGGCTGCCTGTCTAGCCCTGGCTCCTGCACCCTGGGGCAGAGAAAACCCTCTGGGAGAGGGTGACTGCTCCCTCGACCAGCAAATGAACAGTTGGTGACATTGCACAAGCCAGGAGCACTTCTAGCCAGACAGAAATCTCCAGGCATGGAGACTGAGTAGAGCCGGGGTCTTGCTCATGGCAGAGAGTAAACTCTTGATGGGCCTGTTTGATGGTGCAAAGAAGCCCGTGGAGCCGGAACAGAAGCCAGCTACTGAAAGGTATCAACTGGAAAGCAAAAGCTTGAAGGAGAAGACATTCTCCTCAAGGAGCTAGTGGATGGGAAGCAGATTTATTTACAATACTCTGTATTCCATCCCTTTCAGCAGATCTGAGTTCTACTTGTTTCAAGAGTGATCTAATTTAGTTCACTATTCTCTCTTTAAAGGATATGAGCTTCAAAAGCTTTCGATATACTTTTTGATTGCTCTTTCTTTGGAGC
Source organism: Nesoenas mayeri (assembly GCF_963082525.1). Lineage (NCBI taxonomy): Eukaryota > Metazoa > Chordata > Aves > Columbiformes > Columbidae > Nesoenas > Nesoenas mayeri. Next base: position 131,172,534 of record NC_137541.1, read on the forward strand.
GAGAATTGTCCCCAAAAGAGCAATTTTACTACAAGGTTCAAGCCAGCTTGAGGCTCTACTACAGTAATTTAAATAAAGTACCGTACCGTAAAATACAAAATGTTGTCTCTTTTTTAATTAATAGCTGAAAACAAAAAGCAGAACATGTATGGGGACATTCTGCATGAATTTGGAGTTTGGTATACACCAATAAACAGATTTTCTATATACTGAAATGTCCATGCATTGTTCAATACAAACAGCAGTAAATATTTCTAGCTCCCCACAAAAAAAATAGAAAACATACTAAAATACAGCTGCTGTATTGTACCCCAGTGACAGTATTTATTCCTCCACCTTTTAAGAAGGTTATACAACTAGCTTCATTTTGTATTTCACAAGGTAGTTTCTGAATACTTTCAGTTGCATTGTGGTAATGACTAGACAGACCGGGTGAGCCAGAAGAGAAAGTTTTGTCCTTATAGGCTCTACAAGCTCCATCCCCACTTGATGTGTGTGGTTTACCAACCTCTCTCCTACCTATGCCTGCTCATTCATAACCTTCTCTGGAAGCTTTTTCTTTTTTCCATTTCATTTTGTCCGAAGTCAACCCCCTTTTCCTGGGGATTTTAACCTACATACAAAATCATTACCTTATCAATAACTTGCATACCTACATTTTTGCATGATACGGAGGTGTTAGAAAAAGGGTAAATAAACTGAATATATATTTGATTTCTGGAAAATACACCTTTGCCAAAACTATAACAAGGAACACTATCACAGACGCCTCCTTCCCGGATTCTTAAGTTGCAGGTACTTACAAAAAATATAAAATGGAATAAGAAATAAAATTGCATAGTAAATTCCAGTATGCTCTAAGTACATTATTTGTTCTTCTGTAATTCCAAGGCACATATTATATAGTTAATTAGAAAGGTATGAAATAATTATGCACAAAATACTTGTTCCTAAGCAGATACACTTCATTTATTTTACCTGTCAGTCTCTTTTTCTGTAGAAAAGATTTCCTTTCAGAATGTTTTCTGACACAGAAACAAGCAACCTTGATAATTTGCATAGTTTAGTTTATTATGAATAAAATATACAGTCATGTATCTCAGCTGCATTAATTAGCAATTCTTGAGACTCACGGCCACTGCAATAAACTGGTCTCTTTGTTCACAAACACAAAAAGCTGCACTTTATGTTTTGAAAAAAATATTATGATCATATGTAGTGAAATCTTACAATAGGAATTATATCAAAGAGATTAAAAAAAACCTTAGAAATTCACACTGTCATGGAAAAAAAAAAAAAAAAAGCCATATTTCATACTGTGTGGAAAAGGGAGTTGGACCTGTTAGATATAGTGGCCAGAAAGCAGCATCGCTCATCTTATTTATCTAAAATGATTATATCTCATTAGTATTTTGAGTGATGAGTGATATAGTTGAAGAATGGGGAAAAAAACAACCAACCAACCAACCAAAAACAAACCAAACAAACAACTAAAATCTCAAATCCTCCAGAGTGTTTCACAGATGTTTTGACAATACTAACTTGACATATGCTGCCATCCTAGGATTCACTCAACAAAATTTTCTTCCTCATGTTAGAGCTGTTCCCTCTGTCATGGGAATAATGTAACCATTAGTTGGAACCAGAAAGATTTCTGATAGTCTACACGTTGTGCTAAACTCCCAAAAATTTAATACTTATGGAACTGAAACCATCCTTCTGATTTTCAGATTCCAACTTTCTGAATGCAGCACCATTGACTAATCTGAAACAGATTTCAAGGGATTTATATTGTGTTTCCAGATACACTTGGATGTACTTCAGAAGGCCTTTTGCCTTGTTCCCGGTAAGTTCAATATATCAAGGTGCCTATAGGGGTGATCTACAGCACTTGCATATAGTTGAGCATTAAAATCTGTCAGGCCATAGACCACTACCACCGGGGAAAGAAAAAACAGAGACAAAAGGGGAGTAAATGGAAGAAAAAAAAAATCTATTATTGTTATTCTGTGCTCAGTCTTCCAGGCCATCATACTTATTTTCAAAACATTTCAACTTCCTTTAAAAAAAAATAATGTACTCTTTAGTCTGTTATAGTATGAACAGTTTGCACATTTCGAGTGATACACAGTTATTCTGGTAATGCCTAACCTACCTAGTAGGAACTTGCATGATATCTGGACTCCTAATATTTTAAAACTTCTCAATTATTTGTACATGGAAAGAAATTATTTTTCCTTCCTCTTTCACTTCCTGTCATGCTATTTGATTACTTTCATACAAGAAGGGATACAAGACTGTAGCAGTGTGGATATTTAGTGATCTCATGTTTTCTATTCTCACATGTGGTGAGGCAATCTTTAACTCTCATTGGAAATCAACCCCATAGCATTGTGTCTGTAAAACTATCACTTTTGCTTTTATTACTAGCTGGTCATGACTGCAACAAAGCCCAAAGGTTAGAAAGATAGATGATCTCTTAATCAGTCTAGGGTCACGACAGGTTTCAGTACTGGGACAGAAACACTGAAAATTAGTTTACTTTCACAGGTAATGCTAATGTAGAGGGAAAAGCACTTGGTAATATGTTAGAAGTTTCTATGCAACCTGTTAGACTGGCTGATGTATGTACCATTGGAGTCCTTTAAAGGTGACATCATTTCTAAGTAAAATTAGCAGAAATAATAAAGAATTGAAGGTCACAATACCGTGGACAGATCTTTGGCTAATTGGCTGTGAAATTCTCAGATACATGATGATTTTTTTCGCCATTAGGAAAGTGATTAGTAACACAGATGAGTTCACACAGGCATTCCAAACAGCATCTTTCACAGTTTCGTGTCACTTAGGTATTGTGGATACTTCACTCATTTTTTGAACCCCTTCATGTACTTAATAAATTCAGGGCATCACTGAGTTTTGCAGAAGATGCTAAGTGAGGTTTTTGAAATGGAAGAAAACATAATAATCCTTGGAGATTAGTTTTATTTTCATTCCAGTGTATTTATATTTCTCTTTGAACTCTTCTGAAGTACTTGGTTATCAAAAGGAAGAAACAGGGTCAATAGGAATATACTACTTGTACCTCTAATCATCTGGTCATCTTCTACTTTATGCTCTAGCCTGCAATCTAAAAAAGAAATAACTAGATTGTTTTCAGCTGACAAATACTTCTGGGATATTTGATTAGGTTATTTAGAGAATAATGTTCAAGAGCAAGTTGCATTCTGTTTTTTATATTTTTTTAGATTTTTTGCACTTTGGATAATGCATATGTCTAGGCACACAGCAAAATGCCTTCATTGGAAGAGATGATGACAGTCTCAGTAACAGAGGCATCTTCTCTGTGCTCACCTACTCCTCTGAAAAGGCCAGAGCACTGGGGACCAAGACACCTATCCGTACAACATTATCTATTATTTATGAGGGTGGGCTATATTTAAAGAACAACCTTAGATACTTCGGAGGAATATCCAAATAGCAAGATAATTTCTTCAGCAAAATGACAACGTTTCTCTGTGTTCTGCAATCTAGATAAAATGGAAACAGTTTAGGGTGACTTCTGACGACTTATGATCTTGAACATATTCACTCAGTGAGGTTTCTCCAACTGTCATCAAAGGACAAAAGGAGGCCAGGATGAATATATGCTCTTCATGAATGGAATGAATGCAGTAAAACTTTCTTGCATGCTAGAGTTTCTGCACTGAGCTACATCTTCTCTCACAATGACTTTCTGTATTCTCTTCAGTTTCTCTCCTTTTCAGAGTCTTCAAGAAACATGGCAATATGCAAAAAGAGAATAACTTATTTTTAAGAATGTTCATAATGCCTGTTTCTGGAATTAAAGAGGAACTGCACTTATGTGCTGCTTGTCTTTTGAGAATCTTACAGATGACAGTTATTGAGATCTCTGGGCTGCCTCACATTTTCATGTAAGAAATTTAAGTTTCAAATCCTTCCAAAACATATAGGTTTTTAACTATGAAGATGCTATATTGTTTTACTGTGTTGGAACAGTGTTTAACTATACCTCAAAAAAATGAAGCAAAAATCACATTTGTCAGAATGAAAAATTGTCTTACAAGGTCTGCTCATTTAATTTCTTCCGCAATGAGGATTTACAAGATTTGCTACTATACTAATGCAACTGGACACGTGACATAGCACAGTACCCAAGAAAATATTTAACAATCATACTTCTGAAATATGCAGCTGCAAAAAAATTAAAATTGCAAAACGATCTGGCAAGGTAAAAGATGGACAGAATTAAAACAAATTATATTTAATAGATAAAAGTAATTGGTAATTTTATATACCAGGTTGGAGACTGATATTTTGAAAGCAGTATTGCAGGGAAGAAGCCCTGAGGATTACAGAGAAAATTATTTAACTGTATTTTCAAATGCAGCACCATTCTAAAAAGACAAATCGTATTCTGTGTTGTACTGATCCTGGCAATTACGGTAAAAGGAAAAAATAATGCTACAGTATTCCAAAACTGTATATATATATATCATACTGTGTCATATATGGCAAATTACAGAAAGAAACAGGCTCTCAGTTGGAAATGTAATTTCTGAAGGTCTACTGATGGAACACTACTGCATAAGTAATAGTATGAAAATAATACAATGGAGAGCTGTAATAACAGTCCACACCTACATAAGGAAATACTAATAGAAGTTGGAAAAATAATTTTTTTTCTATAATTTTGAGGGTAATACTGAAAACACAAAACAGTATGTTTCAGGCTAAATTAGAGTTCATTGTAAGTGAGAAATATTAGATAATGACATCACTGAAGTAGAAGGGATAAATAAATACTAAGCCTCTTGCAAACTGAAACAAGAGTACACAGATTATCCAGTTTGTTCGTTTGTGAAGACCAGACTAGGCAATTTTTCCTCATGCTACTGATGTTGATACTAATCACTGTGTTAACAGTACTTAAATGATTGCTGAGAGAGGCAGAGCTAAGTTTGTTTAGGTATTAAAAACCGTCTAGCTAAATAGCAAAGTGGTCTACCAAGAAAGTCTACATATTTTAAAGAACATCAATTATACAATATGGTCACTTTTTCCTCTTCAAGAGACTACCCTTTACAGTCAATGCTGGTGACCTTCATGAACAGGCTTTAGTCAGCTTTGGATGCCAGGAATCCTAGGGGGTAGTCAACAACTCAGCCAAATTTTACACTCTTAACACTGCTGGAAATCCAGTTCCTCCTCAAACCTGCCCATGTGCAAGATGTTCTTCATATGCATCTGCAGGTGACCATGTCTTAAGGAAGATGCAGAACTGTATTTCTCTAACCTTGTAGATGATGACATTACAGTTCTGCTCATTCACTAGCTGAACTTGATGACCCCATCATAATGAAAATGTTTTTAGTGGCATGAATGAGTAATACTTGTGGTACAGTCCTGTTTATGGTATTGCTTCATATTTCTTGGAAAACCACCACCCTCTAACTCTCAAGAACATGGTCCTGTTCAAACATACTGCCTCAGCAGAATTTGGAGACACTTTCTCACTAACGATCTGAGATCTCTCTGTCAGTGAGAACAGCTACAAGATGCCCCATTCCTTCTGCACTTCATGATCACTCATGTAGATACATAAATTAACATGGTTCTTCCTGTAGCAGATGGATACATTGGCTGGACATGCAGTAAGAATACTTGTTCATCCTAACTACATTAAGGAGTCAGACTCCCTAAAGTCCTGCTGCAGTCAGTGGAGCAAGACAGCTTCCTTCAGAGGCCAATTAAGAACAGGTCACTGTCTTGAAAATATTAGACAACCTGAACAAAATAGTGAAGAAACTGTCAACGATTGATGACTATATCTGCAATCAATCTAGCAACTGCTTCCAGTACCAATGTAGAGTCAAATACTAATATATATGTCGATACTGAAGATATTAGTGGTGTTACTGATGACTTTCAGATCTCACTATTGAGGGAATTGAAACATGGAACAAAGTATGAGGAGACATCTGAGATGAGTCTAGTGCAATTCCAGAGAGAATTCTCAGACAGCTCTTTGGTGGTTTCAGCAACTTTTATGATGAAGTCCTTTAAAATTCTATTAAGTCTCTCATCCGGCCTATCAGCAGACAATCTGCCTCTGAACCACAAGTACACAGAGGCTTACTGTTTTGCAGGATTTGTCTTAGTTTTTCTGATGCAGATGTGCTGTGAAGGGAACAGTGAGAAATGGTGATGGAAACACATAATTAAGGAATTGGAGGCTGAGAGACATGGGATTGTTTAGCAGGAAGAGGCAGCAAATTATGAACTTAATGCAAATGCAAGAGAAGATTTGGCAGCAGATGTCAAATACTCTGAGGAACTTGACCTAATTGGACATATTTGGAGAAGAAAGTTGGACTAGGTGACCTCCAGAGTTCCTTTCCAATGTGAAATGTTCTGTGATCTTGTGATTCTAGATTTTTTTGGGGTAAATAATCTGTGTAGCACAAAATTCTGGAATGTGACCAATCCTGAAACACCAACAAAATCCCCAGCTTTTGGTGGATATTCACAAAGATTTATCTTCTTTAGCTTTTCCTGCACCTAGTTTGTGCAAATACGCTTCTTGTGCAGCTATATTCTAAGAATGTGGTGACTTCACAAGTGCAGCAATATAATATTTGGAGTCCAGAGTGGTGGCCAGACATATTCACCAAGTATTACTGAACATCATTTGGAAAAATAAAACAAATATTTGACAGACAACAGCATACTAAGTGCTGATAGCTGCACTGAATAAAAACTCCGCTATGAATAAAAGCATTATTTAACAAACAGTAGATACTGACAGTAATAGATTATTGGAATCATGTTACCATTGGTAACATTTATCTTCAACATCTGACATTTTCACAGCCATCCACTTATGCCAGATATATTTGAATAAACCAGAAGAAACTTGTCCATTCTTAACATATATGCCTAAACAAAAATCAGCTGAATGTATCCTGGCTTTTTGATTTAGAGATTTATGCAGGCATTTTCTTTTTTAAGAGTTGAAGACAAATATTCTTCTGGTTTTTTTCTGCAGTTCAAATTGTAGTAGTAGTAAAAGTATTTAAGACATTAATTTGAAGAGCAAATACATAGAGTACAATTTACAGCTACATAGCTAGAGAATGTCACTTACCCTTCGCACTTGTAACAGACGATTAATCATATTGGTTCTCATACAGTGCTTTTCTTAACTGGTATAATCGGAAGACTCACTAAGAAACCATCATAACTAACCTGCCTTCAGTTTATTACTTTTGAAGGATAGTTTTGTATATCATGATCGTCATATGAAAGGAAGCATTGAATATTTAAAAACTGCAAGGAATTGTTCCAGTGTTGACTGCTTTTTGTGGCTATTTTTAGTAGACTGTAAATCACTGAAGTATTGGAGAAACAGTCGAAGAATTTCTGAATCTACTGTGTACTACAGAATTGTATATAATAGATCAAGAGTAACTTCCAGTTCTGCTTCACAAGCTGTCTGAGACATGGCACAAGTCGAGGAGGTATTTGGCCTTCAGGGCAGTGAATGTTACTGTACTCTTTCTTGGGCTTGTCGACAAAGTGCCCGTCAAAGGACATTAATTGCACATTTGGATGATAATATGTTCACAGCATCAGATATAATAAAGAGTGCTGTAGTTACAATCTGCAACACTGGATACATGAATGTTTTTGGTGTCCAAGTTATAATATCCCATTTTTAATTATACTGTGTCCTTGATCCCACCTTATCTCTCTTCACGTCAGAGCTGATCCACTTAACTCCGCTTTACCTTAGAATTCAACTAGTTTTTCTTCCTCTACAGATACAAATGTTAAGACCTCAGTTTTAAAAGGTATTTAGAAAAATAAACCTGTTATCTATACACCCGAATCTCCTTTCCCATCTTATACAACTCCTGCCACACTCAACAGTTTTGGAAAAAATGCAGACATCAAATCCACTTCTGCTGGTACACAATGATGTTTTTAACAGTACCACTTTCAATAAAAACAGTGTTTTTTCTTCTGTTTTCCAAATCACTTGCAAACTCTGTTTGCAAAGTTTGATGCTTTCCTTGGATCCTTCTCTTGCCCTTCTTGAATCAAGTTGTTTCCAAATTCTTCAACCAAACCTTACTAGATTAAATTTTATATTTAATTTCTTTCTACTGTAACATTCTTCAGTATACCCAATATATGTTTATCTTCCAACAGACAATATTTGACCTGCCTCACTGATCCCATCCTTTCCTCAGTTTTTCCTCATCTTACTCTTCATCTTTCTTCCTTCTTTTTGTTTGAAATCCTTCTTGACTTCACACATACGTGGGTGTTGCCAGTCCTTGGAATAAGCTGTCTTGGACTCCAATTATTCCTCCATCTAGTCTCTTCCTCTTCTCCTTGTCAGTCTTTAATTGATAAAAAAAGCTGTTGGCATCCCTCTTAGCAACACTTTTCCCATTTTCTGTACTAAATAATTTTGTTTTCTCTGTGTGATAGATAATTCCTATATAAGAATGAGGCCACTGAAAGAAATTAGAAAATAAGAATGGGCTAAACCAATTGCATATGAAATATACATCGGGAATACTGATTAGCAACTCTTTAAAAGGGAAGAGTACATAAAATTAATTAATTTCTTTATATTTCCAAATATAAACTCTAAAGTACACTTTATCTTTTCTGTAACAGATGTGCAAAAATGTAACAATTGCAAATTTAAATTACTTTACATTTATCAGCATCCTGAGCTGTATTAGAAAGAACTTTGCCAGCAGGTCCAAGAAGATGATCCTCCCCTCTGGTCAGAACTGGTGAGGTCACTCTTGAACTACTGTTTTCTGTTCTGGGCTGACCCAGTAAAGGAGACACAGGGACGTACTGGAGTGAGTACAGCAAAAGGCCATAAAGGCAATTAAGGGACTGGAAAAGAACTTCTACCATATAAGGCGAGGTTGAGAGTGCGGGGACTGTTCACTCTGGAGAAGAGAAGCAGATCTCATCAATGTTTATAAATATCTGATGAGGGGAGTACAGAATATGGAGCCAGACACTTCTCAGTAGTGCACACTGACAGGACAAGAAGCAATAGGCAGAAACTGAAATGCAGGAAACTCAACTTAAGCATAGAAAAAACTATCTTAATGCGAGGCTGCTCAGACACCTGCACAGGTTACCTAGAGAGGTTGTAGAGTCTCCACCCTTGGAGATATTCAAAACCTGACTGGATACAGTCTGGGACAACCTCCTGCTCTGGCTGATCCAGCTTGAGCAGGGTAGTTGGACTGCATGATCACCAGAGGTCCCTTCCAATCTCAGCTATTCTATGGTTCTCTGATTCACACAACTTGTATCACACTACTACAGGGAGGGGAAAAAAAAAAAAAAAAAAACCCAAACCCAACATTCCTCCTCTCCTTCTTTTTGGATTTTCAGTTGTTTTCTTATATTTAATAACTGATATCCCAAATAGCACTCTGCCAAACTGTACTGAAGACAACTGTCTGAGGACTATCCATCCATAGAGATAAGGCTTATCTGGCACTGTTCATATGTTGACAGATAAACGTGATGATATCCTCTGGAAAAGAGTGCTGTTCTGAGTAGGTCCTCCCATGAACATGTCTTTTCCCAGAACAACAAAGAATTTAAAAACTTTTGATTGCATCAGTGAAAATGTTTCCAGATAGAACAACAGAAAAGAAAGTGCTGGAGAGAAGGGAGCCTGCCAGATGTTCTTGGTGAATACATGTGGATGAGCTCTCACCTGCTCCAGGATCATATTCTAGATGGTTGTGATTTGTTCTCAGTTCCTTTTGCTACTTGTAGGATATCAAAAGCTTGGGCCCTCAAAGAAAACTTTTGCATCAACACTGAATTACAGTATCACTGTTAGAAACAATAACAACAACAACAACAACAACAATAACAACAACAGAGTTTTGGGAGCTCTAGCAACTTTGATCTTCAGGGTCACCGAAAAGCCCAATGAATTACCTCTGTACCCGGAGTAAATTTCCTCATTGAGAAGGGATGTTATTGCTAGCTAGAAATCTAAAATATTTCCTCCTCAGACCAGCAATCCCATGGTGTTATCAGGATTTGGATGGAGCTGAAGAAATCTATTTAAGAAAATCCCTAGTAGACACGCAAAAAAATGAGTTCTATAATCCAGTTATTAAAGGTGCAGTCATGAAATACCTGCAAATGCTGACTTACTGAATATTATTTCAAACCCTCTATGCTTGATAGACAAGAACCATACTAGATTACTTTATTTTGAAAAGGTTTATTCTGAGAGCAGGAAAAAAAATCATACAGTACTTACTAAACCTCAATTAAAAATCTGAATTAAAAAACAACCAACCAAAAAACCAAGAAATAATATTGTACAAAAATGCTCAGAGCTAATATTTTCTCTAGTTGCATCCTGTATCCTGAACAGTGATAAATTAAAACAAAATAAATACCTCACCACTGGCACTGGAAAGGAAAGGAAAGGAAGAAAAGAAAAGAAAAGAAAAGAAAAGAAAAGAAAAGAAAAGAAAAGAAAAGAAAAGAAAGGAAAGGAAAGGAAAGGAAAGGAAAGGAAAGGAAAGAAAAGAAAAGAAAAGAAAAAAAAGAAAAGAAAAGAAAAGAAAAGAAAAGAAAAGAAAAGAAAAGAAAAGAGAAAAGAAAAGAGAAAAGAAAAGAGAAAAGAAAAGAGAAAAGAAAAGAAAAATAGCAGAGTCTGCAACCATGTTGATCTCCAGGGGACAAAACAAAAATGAAATCTTCATATGCAAATCTGTCTTCCTAATTCTACCAACAGACATAAAACTTTATGTGGATTAAATCCAAAAAGGAGCAAAAAAGCCTTTGTCTCCCTCAATAGCAGTTTAGGTGCTAGAGTTCCTTAGAAACTGCTTAAATTCAGAGAAAGAGGAAGGAGGGGTAAAGACTGGAACTACTTGAACATATGGCTCCAGCCTGCCTATCTAGATCCAAGACAGGCAGCTACAGATGAGCCTAGATGAAGCATTACTGACTGAGACAGTCAAAGTAGGATGGAAATTATGATTACACTACTCTGCAATGTGAATTGCAGTAGCCAAAGTGATGTCTTGAATTATTCTGTGAATGTAGTCACTGATCATCCATTTTAAAATTAAATATATATTGTTCCCTGTGAAAATGAAATCAAAAACTCAGTTCTGATCTCCCCCCATTATGGAACAAATCAGATAATGTAAATCAAGTGTCATCTTGTAAGGTGATTTCTACTGGAATAAATTTGGTAGCTGAGACAGTCATGTCAAAAAGCCACTACAACAATATCCAGGAAGCTCTCTAGCACTCTGCACTGTTACTTGGTCTCTAATATTTCTGTCAATTTATTAAGAAATAGTATCTAGCTCAAGTTGTGGGTGAAGCTACCACATAAAACTACAGCAAATATCAGAAACACAAACTCCTGTGCCTAAGGAAAACCCTTGGATGCTGCTGAAATCCTTCACTTATGCAATGACAAGTGCCTAGCTGAGTTGCTGAGCTCATGTCTCTCACGATGAACAAATACCTAAGGGCAATTGCCTGATTTCTTCTGGGTCAATTAACTGCATGGTTGAGAGGATTGGGAGGGTGGATCCTATGTCTGCATCATGGTAATTCACAAACAAGGTGCTCCTCCACCTATTTTACCCATGAGCTCACATTCTTAGACATTCTTAGAGTTAGCTGCTAGGTCTCCTCTTGCAAATGAGGTGCAGACTAACTGATTCTCCAAAACCTACCTAGTTACTGTCACCTCCAAAGTTCTGGCTGGAGATGCTTGCTCAGAAGGGACAGATCCCAGGACTTCCAACTCATTGACCATCTGCATATCATCACCACTGGACTTCTGGGCATTTGCTATAAGAAGTCTCCTTTGAAACTGCCCTACTTTGTATGAACACACACTATAAACATATAAATATATATTAATGGAAGCAAAGACTTGAACATTATTTTTCTATGTTTCTTACCCACTAGCTTGTCTTCTATTTTGCTTCCTACTGTGAATATTTACAGTGGAATAGCTTCAGGAAGGCTTGAGCAAGAAAGTACAGCATCCAGATGGCTAGGACATTCACTGAGAAGGCTGGTAGATGAAAAGTCTTATTACTGGTTTGTATTGGAGACTGTGGCAGTTAAAAAACTTCTCCCTTCCTTACCCATCCACTAGCAGTGAATGCTCTACCTACCTGGCTACTGCCTAGACCAAGCAGACTCTTCTCCATTTTCCCATTTGTTTCCATTGTTCTCCATTTTTCCATTTGTTTCTTTGTTTCAGTTTAAAGATTTGACCTGGTTTAAATGCAATCTTTTAAAGATAAATGGAGAATCCCAAGAATCACTAAATACCTCCCTGTAGGCTGAAGTTGCTTGCACAGGCTCTATTCCCCCTCATTATGATTTCTAATGTTTAGCTTACGTATCTTCTGCTTCAGCTTGCCATCTTTGGAGAACCTCACTCTTAATTTGTCTTACACTTTCCACAGATTTCCCAGAGAGCTGAAATATGTGGTTTGAAGCAGACATTTCCTATAGTTACATATGCCTTTCTGTGGAACCAGGCTATTGCCTCCCTAGTGAGGAAACACTATAGTTTTCATTAAACTATCATGTGTTATGAAGCTACTAACAAAAGCCAAATGTTGACTCTTTAACCTCTCAACACACTTGTTTTTAAAAGCCAAACACTTACCTAAAAGAAGCTCTTTTTTTTAAAAAAACATCTCAAAGTTCTCGCTACTTGTAATATTAATGCAATTGATGTTTGAATGTATGAGGTATGAAAAGACCAGAACCGGGGTATGCATAGACCAGAACTGATTGAGTGATGAAGATGCTTATTTTTCTAATTTCTGTTTGGGTGTACAGGGAAAAAGGGTAACATTTCCATGGCTGAAGTTAAAGACACCTCTTGTCAAAAAAACGGACTCTGGTAACATCAACAATATACAATCCATACAGGGTATGCGTATCAAGTTAGAGGAAAAAATGAGGAAAACAATCGTTAAGACAAACAGCAGACTAAACTAAACCTGACAGGCTTGAGTGATGACATAATACCCTCCTACTCTGTGATGGTGACACAAAAATGCCAAAGGACACAAAGCTGTCAGTCTTGTTGTTTATCTTCTATCTAAGACTAATAAAAGGAGGTTGGTGATTGACAGAACAGACATGGGCATAGTCCAAGACATACAGTTTGCACTCTGTTCTAAAAATGTATTGATGGTTTTAGGGGTGGTTTATTTGTTATTGCCTTTTTCTGCATGACTATTGTGATTTTTCACAAACTTTTGATATAACTTTTAAAAAGTTATAATTGCTTTCTGAAATTCAAGATTATTAGTTATAATTGTTGATATTGCAGTACCCTAGTAATTTACTAACAGTGTCAGCTTCTGGATAAGTGTCCAACTTAGTTGAAAACAGAACTAAGTTTTGCATAACATCTTAGGTTCGATCATGATGAATAATGGATAATCAAATATTTCTATTTTTAGCTGTCTCAGAAAACAAAGCCTAAATGTATTCTGCTACATCAGCTCCTCACCACTAAAAATGGAAAATGACACAGGTCTCTATAGAGCACAACACTGATGCAGCACCATTTAATTTTAGCACATAAATCTTATAAGGCAGGTAAAACTACAAAGAGAGAGAACAAGGAACACTTTACATAGTGAAGTGTTACTAAAAACAAGTAACTTATTTGGTTATTTCCCCAATCACTGTGTAGGACACATTTGGTAGAAATACTCTGAAATGAAACAAGTATCTTTCAGAATTCTGCAGGATAATTCATTGGAGAAGTCTGTGTTATTAAAAACACGGGAGACAGCATTCTTCCCTAAATAAATGTGTCTGTGTGCATGTGAGGATGCAACGACAATAAGTCTCAAATTATTCTGCTTTATTACTCAAGAACCTCACACAGTTGAAGAAGGAACCCAATGGAGCCACACTGTCTTGCAATTCATTTCTTTCACTGGAGGGGTTGCACAGGCCTGTGCTAGCAAGGTACATCTTTAAGAATTCCAAGAGATATCTTCTCTTCTAAAAGCAAATACACATGATAATAAGAAAGGCATTTTGTTCCTGATTCACTCTTCCTCTCATACAGAAGCCAGCATGGAGAGGCACAATACTGAGCGGCAATATGTGTGTTTCCTACCAATGCTGGCCTGACACCCTGCAAAGCATGACACATATTCCTGAGGAACACATGATCTGTTTCTGCTTTGGATCCTGGTTTGTTGTTCGACCTTGTCTAGAGTCCTCTTAGCTCACCAAGCCTATGAATTTTGACCTCACACAGTGACAGCAACTTCTCCTTCTACCTAACACTTGCTTTAAAGTGTTATTAGGAGAAAAATAAGGTGCCTGAGAAAGGTGGAGATTCAGTTCTCATGCCAGAGTGGACTGGAAAGCATTCCTCTATTGACACAGAAATACAAATTAGCTGAGTTTTAACAGCTCTATTCATCTCCCAGTTGTTGAGTGCCGAGACAACAGTAAGGACGGAAAGAAAGCACTTGGTTGGAAAAGCTGAATTGAACAGGCATTTCACTATGCTTTTATTAATAAGTCCTATTGCTGTATGTCCACATGTTTGCAACCCTGGCATCTGAGACAAAAGTTCCAATTCTGATCTCCTCACTGACTACAAACCAGTTTGTCCTTCTCTCCCATATTTCAGTGATTTTGACTGATGACAAATACATTGTTCTAGATTCAACAAATCATTTTGCTTTAAGGTTCTGCTTTGGCAGTAAATTTAACACTAGCCAATGCAGGCACAACAATTCATAATGTGAAGGATAATCAGAAAAATTCCCTCTCTTTCCTGTACTACAACTGCCTTACAAGGCAGTTATATGTATTATAATGAGACATGTGTCAGTGTGCACCATTGTGCTACAGGCACATTATTCCAGCTGTTGAAGTTATTTCTCTTTGGCATCACATCATAGTACCTGAATCCGCCCCCCAAGCTCAGAAATGCACACCCTATCATGCCTTATTACTTCAGTAATATAGAAAACTTGTCTACTCAGTGAACTTAGCAGCATGTAACTCTTCCTCTATCACCTTGCCCTGCACTCCACTCACAAGTTTCTGGTGATAACAGAGTATTTTATTGTTATTTCAGGTGCAGGAATCTGCCAGATTTTCAGCCATCTTGTCTTCCCTGGGGCAGGATAAAATATGTGAATGAAATACATGGCTGGAATAGAGGGGTTTTTTTATTATTATTTGCTGAAGTGTGCATTAGCTGAACTGCTTCTTCCTACTGCAGTGTAGCTGTTAGCCTTCTTAAAGACATCAATACCTCTTACAAGCACATCCCTAGAAATTTTATATAGAAACCATTGCATTTTAATAAGAAGATCTGTCCTTATTTTGTCTGCATTTTTTGTTCAGAAAATAGGGACTTCTTGCTATTGTTAACAGCATAATAAAAAGCATCTGATAATGCTGGGTCATTTCAGTCTGATATATTTAAAGCAGTAACACGATACATTGACTGCCTTTTAAATATACAGTCACAATACCACCTCTCTCTGTGCCACACTCTGTAGAGGAACTCAGCAACAATTAAATGAAAGTATTTAAACAAATTTGCGGTTTCAAGGACAGCCTAAAAATATCACAAGATAGCCTGAAAGCACTATGTTCTTTACACCCCGATGTCAGCCTCCTGTCAAAGTAGTTTTATTTTGACTACGAAAGGATGTGATCTTGACCAAAATAACAATGAAGGGAAGCACTTAGTCAGAACTGCTCAGATGTAATTCCTGCTCTAACACATTCCTCATCATAAATGGATTCTCAGATAACAATGGATCAGCAAAGTTTCTACCTCAAAATTTTAAGTGCTTTGCTAAAGTAACATCCTTAACAACTTTACAATAGTAAATGGAAATTATACTCACACAGCCACATGACACCCTGAAACAAACACTGATACAGAGAAAAGAATAGCTTTTAACTGGACTAAAAGACTATGAGAAAAATTAAACATGAATAAAATGCCTAAGAGGCAGGAATTGCAAATGCTTATCTCAGAATTTAAAGCAGCCTTTTCTTAGATTTTGGTGAACCAGATAAACTTTTCACCTTCTACTCCTATTTCAGAAATGCAGATTATAGTTGCTAGCAGCACAAGAGACACTGAGTTCAGTAATATATAAAGCATTCAGAGGAAAAAAAAAATAAACTAAAGAACATAACTTGTTGTTATATTTAGGAAAATAAGTGTCATTCCCAATTCAATTCTTAAAACTACAATATCATTAATAACATCATACATTTTAAATCAACCAGACTCGAAGCAGGAAAAAAAAAAATCATTCCATGACAACCATCTCAGAGCTCTACCATTTGATTTTCTCACAGGTCAAAGCACAAAGTTGGAAGACAAAATACAATTTAGTGTATTTTAAAGGTGAGCAAACCTGTACTTTTTCTCATAAGAATCTGGAGTACTTCCCACTTCCTGGAGTTGCTTGGGGAAAATCTAGACACCCAAATTCCATTTTTCAATAGTCCACGTCTGAATATAGGTATATACTGCAACTGCCACAGATTTGCATGGTGGTGTCAAACTTGAACAACCCATCTGTACTCTGTGGAACAGCCAATCTCTGCTCCCCAGCCATAGCAGCAACCTCTCATATATGCACAGTCCAGATAAGAGTTCATTTCTCAGTTTGGGCATACTTGGCATGTGAAATTCCCAATATGATGAGAGGGTGGTGACTCTGAAGGCACATCACCTGAGAAGCAGATTATTACTGTAGACTTTCTTTGTTATCTGGCCAAAGCAAGTACCATCTCATAATATCCTATGGATATGCATGGAGAATACTCGCTGCAGATGTGGAATGTCACTAAACATAGTTGAATGGCATTTTATGAGGCTGGACTAAAAAGCAAGGTAGGCTAAGCTGTATCCAGAACTTAAGTGGACACAGGATGCAATACACAATGAACATATGCTTCTGCGTTTAAAGGTACTTCTTGGTAGTCACTGTTCGAATTAATGACATTTTGAACAGTCTCAAACTAAAGCACCATAAAGCACACATTATAACACAAGAGTAATATAGTCACCACAAAAGGTCATTCTGCAGTGGATGATGTAGTACTGCAATAGGAATATCAAACCTAGCATGCAACTAATGGCACGGTGCGGAGGGATCTGAAACCAGTCCAGCTGCATTAGCAGGGCTCAGCAGCTGCAATTTGAGCACAGTGATGTGGCTATAACACTCCAGGGACCCGTGCTGGTATTTCTGCACAGTAATTTGCTTGGCTGCATGTCTCAAGTCAGTATCTCTGCCTACTAACTGAGATACAGATATCTTTCAAGTCTTCTTGCTAGCTTTCTGTTTCCCTAACACAGCAATGCTGAAATTGACTGTGGGAAATTTTTGAGTTTTTTCTATCTACTGAGTTGGACCTGATTTTAGTGGCATATTGATTGCTGAAAAAAACCCCCCACAAAACAGAGAATTGTTTTACTATTGTAATTAATAAGATGTAACCTTCATGTCAAGGAAACCTTTTATCTTTGTGATACTGTACTATGCCATTACAAAGTGGATAATAATAATTTGTCCAGCAGGACTAGCAAGAGTGTATCAGAATTCACAGTAACGATTTACAGGACCATTGATTGCCTAAATATTTGATCAGTCTGTATCATTCATCTATTGCAATATTTATTCTAGATTTAAGTAGTTTTCCTATGGTCATTATCTCTGCAAATCATATTGGGAGTTGTAGTTCTTCAAATAAGTTTTTACCATGTAGTGCCTCTTAGGTCTATAAGCAGAAAAATAAAACAGAAATTATTTTCTATTTTTCACTGCAAGGTGAAGTTTTCACTAATCAGAGTACTAGAATCAATGCACCATGAAAGATTGTTTGGCACAGAGAATATACATCACAGATACACTTAATTACTTTTCAAAGGAGAAAGAAAACTGTTCCGTGAAACAGCAGACACCTCTCATATTGACCTGACATGAGTAGACAGAGCTGATTGCTGCTATACTGAAGCTCAGACAAGGTTGTGTTTTACAAAACTTCTGCCAGGCACAGACAAGTTGTGTAACAATTCTAGAATTAGTGTTGTTTTCACAGATGTCTTTTTACTCCGCACTATTAAATCTGGTGAAAGAGTAGGATCAGGGAGAACCCTCTGAAACTGACACTAGAGATTTACAGTGAAACACTTTATCAGTCAAGACAGCGTCTGTCACTGATATTCACAATGAGGAGCATCTTAATCATCAGAAAGCCCCACTGCAATCAATTATGAGGCAATTCCTGCCTGTGGTAGCCTTTGGTCCAAGTGTGTGGCAGTATGACTCAGAGGGACACCTTCACTCACCTCCTGCTCCAAACAGGAGATAGTAGTATTTCAGCAAACATATTTTCAAGGACTTGTGGCGGGTCCCTGGTCGTATCAGCACCATGGCAGGGAGCCTTGTCCACTATTTTTCCTTTCTTATCCTAAAGTAGCCCAGCTCACAGAGAAGCAGAGATAGCCCATGTAGACGTTTACTTAGAAATTATAGTTATGGGAACCTATGTAGCTCTTCATTTAACTGCTGAGATTGTGTTCTCCTTTCTGAGCCAAAAGGAAGTGAAAAACATACTGATGACATTGCATCATTTTTACTGAGGTTAGGATAAGGGCACTGAATTACTGAGTTGAAATTAGATTGACTAATGGATAAAGAGCATTTGCAAGACCTACCTAGTTTGTATCTAAGATGGAGAGCTTTGTGATGCCATTTTGCAAGGCTACTGAGGAAGACAGTGCATGTTTATGGGAGGAAACTGATAGTAAACATGACATCTTCCAAACTGTAAGGCATGGTAGACATGCAGTCTCTCAAATGGGTATATAATACATTAAAAATAGCCCTCAAATACTTGTAGGTGTACTTAACTTGTTTTCTTGAAGTTAATATCATAATTTCCATAGTTCACACTAAGTACTGGTAGGACTGATTTTGCAAAAAATATTCTTCAAAACACATCTCAAAGATATACTAGACTGTATTACTTTCACTGAATAGGAAGTCCATGACATAAAATCCTTCATCAGTAATCTTAGCATAGTCCTGTTCTATTCCAATCCAATTTATGCTGCTCAAAAGCTTTCGACCTACTTTCTCCTTGAATAATGATGCTGTTTCTTTTACTTTGCTCTTTGTAGCTTGCACACCATTTCAGATTTGATAAATCAAGTCCTAAAAATTTTATCATTATTTCTGTTGTTTCAAGATTCCTTTCCACATACCTATTTTTCCTGTCTTATGTTTTCATTCTCTTTTCCTTTCTTACACATCACTGTACTTCAGAAATCCACTTTGTTTTACAGAGTTTTATTAGTCTGGTTTTTGTGCTATCTCTTTATTATATACTACTTCTCTTACTTTTGTTCTGTTCTATTTTCTCTTTATCTTCTTTCATGTCTCTGTATTTTTATAGTGAAGTACACAGTAGAAGGAAAGCTACCACGGATTCTAAGGAGAATGTCTGAATTTAGAGGGAGAAGGAATCAGACCTAATCTGGGTTCAATTCCTCTTTTCTTGTTTTTGTTGTTTTTGTTGTTGGTTTTTGTTGTTGTTTTTTTTTTTTTTTCCTGTAGTAATAAGGTAATCAATCAATTACACTTCCAGTATCTAATTATATTGAGTATTACTTCATTAGCCTTTTCTTTTTACTAATCATTATAAGGTTTGTAAACTCTTTTGTACAGTTGTACCCAACACAATGGCCATGGCTTACATGCTCTCTTTGAACACACTAGAGTGACAGGCACATTAAGAGATAAGAAAACAGGAAGGGAACTAAATAGCAAGTTACTCCATAGTCTTGCATCAAATGTTAATCACATTTGAAGAACACATAATCTGTCATATCAGCTCCCCTGTATATTCTCCTAATGCTTTCACATGTTCTTTTCCCTTTTATTTCAGTACTTACACTGAAAATCCAAATTAATGGAAATACTATTCAACAACCAACCATGCACTGGAAAGTGCATGCTTTCAGATGTTAATCAAACTACTTCTTGCATGACATAGGAATGTTATGGAGCAATGGATTCAGAGCCATGTTGTCTTGCACAAGATGTGGACATAGCAGCAGCACAGCAGGGGAAGATGGCCAGTCCCCTGCTCCATGTAAGAACATGTAAGTGCTAATGCTAAATTTCCTCTTTAAGGAGCTTTAGATACTATTACTTAAAAAAACCCACTTCATTTTCAGAATTTGCAAGAGCCAAGAATTACCTGTTTGGCAACTAGAACAGGAGTAAGTCATTGCAAGGCAGGTATTTTAATGAACTTTTCCTTGCTCCTGTTTTGATCCTGCCTTTCCTTACCCCTCCAAATACATTTCTGTTCTATGCTGTCCATTTTGTACACATACAAAATTTATGTACCTGGAACTGACCTCAGCTAGAGTAGCAAATAATTCAGTTATGGCTTTGATTTCATGATTACACATAAAGTAGCAGGGGTTTTGTTCTCTCTCTCTCCCTCACTCTTTTTTTTTTTTTTTTTAATAACACCATCCCAGAGGTACAATCCATATTTATTCTAGCAAATAATGAAAAAAATTGGTTGATTAATCAGTTTACAGAACAATGTGTTCATTTTTTGACTACAGGTTCTCAACTATTGCCTGTTTTTCTAATTATTTTTTTGTTAATGCTATGACTCTATAGTTCCAATAGAGTGCAAAATAGCTGTGGGAAGTAAAGTCTCAGTTCTCTCTTATACTTAACTTTTTTTCAGTCTTTTTTATTTAAGTTACTCTCAAAATGTTATGAGAATTGACAAGTTTCCTATTTCTGATGACACTTATTCTAGTAAACTAATTAGTTCTTCCTCTTCTATGATTGTTATGCAATTATATTATGTCATGGAAACAGCACGTTCTGTCAAATTGTTCTTTTTGTTTCTTCATGAAGTTTTAGTACATTAAAAAAAAGACAAAAAGGACTGTCTATAACAAAGCCATAAATAGCCCCCAGCAATTTATTTTTATATATATAAAACTCTTATTAACTAGTGAGACCTTTGATTTACTGGAACATATTGAGTATATGAAAACAAAATCTTGCATCATAACACACTATCTTCAAAAATTTCTGCACCAATCATATTAGATTATTCTCATTGACTCAATCAGGCATAATTAAATCAGAAATAAATTAGACTTTCTCTAATAGTGTAAATACTGGATTCCTATTTGTTCACTTTAAATATTTGCTTGTAAATGCAGTCGTCTAAGGATGTGCCCTTAAGGGCACATCAGGCCCTCTGGTGAAGTGATGCATTTTCCTCTGATCCTTTGGTCTGTATTCCCAAGTCCACAACACAACAGGACATTGTGTGTGATGATGAATGCCTTTTTGGCAGATGACACAGACTGTATGAAATGACCAGCTGATTACATCTCTCTCACTGTAACTATATCTGTATCTACATGGCAGTTCTTTGAAGATCATTTTCTTGGATGAACTACATCTTTAGCCTAAGTAAGAATAGAAGTTTTCCTTAAAAAAAATGTCAGTTTGACAACAGAATAGTCTCCATACAAAAATGGCAGGTGATGCTTTGTGGATAGTTTTCAAATATTATCTGAATAAAATACAAGGTGTTTCAAAAAGATGGGCCCAATTTCAAAGCAGTATATTTCATGATTATGTCCATCTTTTTGAAACACCCTGTACTAGGAAACTATATCCAAATAAGAACAATCTTGAACCAGAAAGGACGTAACCTTCAGTGAAGAAAAATATTCATTATCTTTCATCTGAATATCCAAAAGTCTTCTGTCTCACAAAACTGTCTGGTAATGGCATATGTTTTTGCCTTGTTCTAGCTTCAGCTTACGCCACAGTTTGTCTAAGATCAAAGAAAATTTTTCAGTATACTATACCTTGTCCTTGTGTCAAAGGCTCTTAAGGAAAGACATCACCAAACTAATGGTATAATCCATGAGAATAAGGTGGGGCTGAGTATTGATACTTAGCCATTCTCTCAGACAAAACATATAGGCGCTTCAGATCATACAGAATATGGTCACAGCAATCTGCATCAGTCTCCAGGATGGGCTTTTACAATAATTTATTAAATAAATGCAGGAATGAGGGGAAGCCTCAGACATGATTAAAGAAAACACTGGAATCACAGAACACGCAATGAACTGCTGTCCTCTAAAAACCTTTCATGAAGAAACAGCCTTGATTCATTCTTTGTCAGCAGAAACTGTCAAATGAATGACACACTTGGGCATCGAGCATTCATGCTTCACATTGCCAAATGAAGGAAGAAGATGAAAAGGTCCATCTCAAGACATTCCACACTTCCCCTAATGGTTTGTATAATGATAAGTATTATGTATCAAGCAGATGGGAGAACTCAAATAGAGGTGACATTTCATGCATATGTTAGCATCTCCTCATTCTCTTGTATGAAGTGCTCCACAAGGTGGGAAGAAAAAGAATTCTTTTTGTTTTCCCCAAACATAACTTCTATGTGAGAAATCCCCTTTCATACAAGTACTCTAAATGAAAAGCTAATTTGCTGCAGAAGATCACGATGGTTGGGAGGAAGAAGATCACAGTCAGTTTCATAGCTTCCCTTTAGCAAGTAATTGGGATATTCGGTCCTTATCTCAAAACTTTTACCTAGGTATGGCCCAAGGCCCAGGATCTTGTAGCACACTACTGATGCAAAATCTTTGTAAGACTTGCTACTGTTGTCTCCCACAAGCTGTAAAACCACACTGTTTTACTGCACTGAGAATTATAAAGTATGAACACGCAACTTTTATGTATTTATAAATACCTTGGCTCCTTTCTTCTGCTATTAACAACTGTGACAAATACAAAATGTGATCATATGCCCTCATCATTTTTTTCATAGCCTGTATAAAAATTAAAATTACTATTGCAGATAGGCTTCTAAAATAAATAAAAGCCATGTGCTCTTCTATACTGCTTTGTTTTGCACAGATTAGGAGAGCTTGCCAGCTAAGCCGTTTATCAATTACAATTTCAGCTGGCTACCATTTAATGGCTTATTTCTCTGAGGCAATGAGAAGGCAATTTTACGCAAATACCTTCTACCTCAGGTGCTCTCTCATACAGAGCCCTGTTCTCATTCAACACACCTATCAATCAATATATCTATATTTCCCTATGGAAGGTGAGTGCGAAGTGAGGGCAGTGGCAATTTACATGCGTGACATTCAGTAAACCCTTAATATCTTGCTTAGCTTAACTACTGCTGTGAAGTGTCTCACCTGTTCTTTGGAACAGGGCCAGAAGGTAGAACTCTTGTCTTTGTAGCTCCTGGAAGGCAGAACCAAGGTAACTGCTGTACCCTCCCAGGAGCACCTGGATAATGTCACAAGCATTGTACCTCCTCATTGAATGGAGGGAGACAGCAGCCTTTTATTCTTGAAGATTACAGTAAAAAAAATTGTGGAGAAACAATATAAAGGTATGGTTTTTACTTATTCTCATGCAGCATAGCCTTTGCCTGTTTTTCTTACTGATGCCAGCTATTCTAAAATCATGCTTCGAAGATTTGAGACATACATTTTAGTAGTAGTATAAAGAGGCACCAGTATCAAGCTGATTTAGAATAAATTTGCAGTTGGTTACTTGGAAAATCCTAATCCAGATTACTACAATATATACTATGCTGCCTCATACGCTGAGGGAGCTCCTTGGCTGTTCACTAATCTCCAGACAGGAGACAAGATGTCCTTCTGAGCCACACAGCTCCAGGTTGCTGGGGATGCAGACAGATGATAGAGTGTATCTTTCCATGCAAGGCTGGGATAAGCAGAAATGCTTGAGCTGGAAACTGCTCAGTGCAGTACAGACAAAAATAAAGGGAAAATGCTTTCCATGCCTCACTTTTAATTCTGCAGTTTTCCTTGCCTTTGACCAAAATTGCTATCTTTCAGAATGTGCTGCAACAACCCTTGTTTGCACAGGTTATGATGCTACATGAACTGGTACCTTCATTTTAGCAGTGCTCTTTTATTTCTTCTGTTAATCAGCATATTGGGGATTTTTTCACAAATAGACAAAATGGTTAAGATATTTGCAGAGCTATTTTTGAAAAGGAGGAAGGAGAGATCTTTTTGCATTTGAAATTAATACTGGACTGTTTGAGTATTTATTAAGAAAGTAGAATACTTGAATCTATAAAAAGGCCAACTGGAAATTATTTCTGTAATAGTTTTGGATAAGTTTTGGATACTCAGATGTTAAAAGCACATTTAATTTCTGCACAGAGGCTAAATGAGGTTGCAAAGTACTAAAATAAGATGAGCGACAAACATAAAATATTCCTATATTATCTGTATTTATAAGTAAAAAATTTCCATTAATACAATGGCTTCTGCTTTTTAAAGTCATAATGAGTGACACAGGCTCTACTGACACATAACATGAAAATTTTTTAGAGTCCTTACAAAAAAATAAAACCATTGTTCGTGAGTGAATCAGGGGTGAGTATTTTCAACTGAGGTACATTACTGCCACTCAATACAGTGGAAAGAAGTAAGCCTTGGGAAAGCGTGTGTGATAATAATCATTTATAATCTCACTCAGGTGGGATGCAGATGTTTTGACAGCTATTAAATGGTAGAGGATAAGATCCAAGTCAGCTGTGTCAGTTTATCTATGCATATCATGCAAACATTTACTTATATGGATGATATCTTGTTATCACTGTAAGAAAAGGAAAATGGACACATAAACCTGAAATACTAAAGTTCTAGGAAAAACAACTCTACCCAAAGTTGGAAAATGAGTCACAAAATTCTTCACAGCCCTAGGACAATGGTCTTATGTCACTGTTGCATAGTTTTGACTACTTTTAGTGCATATTAATCTTGAAAGTGACAACATTCTCCACAGTTAAGACAAAATAATTTAATAAAAGTGGAACAAACTATAAACAATGCTCAGTAAAGCTAAGCAATACTGTAACAAAAAATTCAAATTAGAATAGTAAACTTCTCAAATATCCCTTGTGAGTTATATGACTACTTTAGTAGCAAATCTTAAAGAAACACATACCATAAGAAAATAAAACCGTCCATTTAATTATGAAGCTTTTATTAACTTAAAATATTAATGGATGTAAAAAATATTATTCTGTTTATATGACTTATTGGAAAATTACAACAGTGACTCATTCACTAGAGAAGAAAAGCCCCACTACCTCTAAACCATTGGTACAAAATGTGAGTCGGTGTTCTGTAAGGGGAAACAGATAAGAGGCAAAGAAATAGTTTATTTTGATGCTTATTCTAAGAAATAAGAAAATTAGTTTAGAGGGAACAGTTCATAAATGTAAGTATATTCTGTCCTTATTTGGGCGGACAATAGAGGGAAATTCAGAATTCAAAAACTATAATTGAAAATGGGCCAGAATTTTATAAACTAAGTTCTCAAAACTAGAGTATAAACATGTAATCCTATTGAGTTTGGTGTATACAGCTTCCCTTGTAACTAGCTGATGAGCCTGTCCAAAGAATTATTTTAAAGTGAGAATTTAGCCATAATTTTTCTAAGTACCTACAATATATTTTGGGCTCTTCATCTTCTATAAAAATCAATTCTCAATTGTGTAAAATGCATTAAAAATATTAACATTATTTAAATTATTAAAATGAATACACCATACAATAAATGAATAAATAGTGTATATTTCCAAATTGAATTATTTAAAGATAATATCTAGTATGACCTGCCTGGTTCACTTAATAGTTGGTATTATCAATCACGAGGACTTTAACATGGCAATGAAACATAAGGCAATAATGGTTTTCACATTCATGTATTTGTTTTCCATGGCACAAATGGAAAAGATTGAGATTAAATAGTTTGTGAGCTCAGGAAAAGATGGGAACTGAATCCAATTTGAACTGTGGTGTAACACTTAAGCAATACTCTGAATTCTCAATTCCAATCAACTTTCAAATTTGAGAAAGTTTGCCATCTACCAGTCTCGGACAGGAGAAAGAACAAACCACTGTGTAGATACCGTTTTGTTTTTATGAAGGGTTGATAGAATGAAAAATAGCAGAAAGAATGTCAGTAAAAAAATTCTGAACACTGCTACCGTGCATCAGAGTAGACTGCAAATATGACAATAAACTGGATATTTAAAATGTAGCCCAAGGCATAAACCTACATGAAGTGTTCATTATCATATATTTAAAGTTAATGAAATGTTACTGTCAATCAGTTTAAGAATATTGTAAAGTTGTGTTAAAAAGACAGGTAAGCCTCTCTAAACCACTTAGGAAAGAATCCCTTCCCATGATTAACACTTCTAGAGACAGAAACCCTTGTTACTTCCAGCTTTTACTCATGGAGTTTAATGAGGTCACAATCTACTTACAGCAGCAGCTGGTAGGACATTCTTCCTTTTAACAGTTTCTAATTTAATTATTATTGTTATCAAAGACGGTACTTTTCATTGTGGCAGCATATAAAATAATATACAATTAAAAAAAAAAAAAAAAAAAGGAAAAACCCAACAAACTTATATTCAAAAGGAATAAAATATACTGAAAGAAAAGTTTCATAAACATTTTTGTAGTAGAAAATGTTGGGGATTATTTTATACACATTGCATTCTAGCACTTCCAACCCATCAAATTACTCTTCAAGCAAAACCAAGGCCACAATCGCCTTGAAAGACTCGATTAATTTGAAATAACAGTAGTAGAAGCAATTCCTCTAGGTCCCACTAATTCTTAGTAGGAGGACCAAATATTGATTTTTTTTTTTTTTTTAAAGAGAACTTTTTTTTAAAAAGCCTGCTCTAATTAATCTGTCTTTCAATGACATATTGCTATTGTCATCCATACTGATGCAGCAAACTTAACTAATGAGTGCTATCCCTTCCAAATCCTCTAATTTCCTCTATCTTATCCCAAGTCATCTTAAAATTCAAATCTGCAAAATTTCTTACGAGATGAAAAAGGGAATCTGCCAACATAAGAAGGAAATACATACGACATGTTTGAGTTTACTGAACTGTCATCTCTAATGAACTAATGAATGACTAATGAATGACTAATGAATGAATCCCACAAACTATCAGTTGTTTGGGTCAGCACAGAACCCTGATATCTTGGAAGTCACAGAGGTTTAATCAGTTCCTGACATAGCTACTTTACACCATATCAAACTCATCCATGAAACACCATGGAGTATGAGCATTTACTCATTTACTTTACAGTCTGCATCCCTGAGCACACAGCTAACATGTACTGATCTACAAGAAGGATACTACTAGAGCTTTTTGAAATATGTATGTATTTATTTTTTCTTTTAACAAAGAGCAGCACTGCAGCATTTATATTTGGTGAAAGTTCAAAAACTAGAAGGAATCATAGATTGCAGGCCTGAAAATCTAAACTGCAAGAACTGGCCTGAGGCTGGCAATTGTTGCTACCACAGTATTGGCTGAATGAGCTATCATTTGACCCTGAAGCACCCATCCAGCCAAAACATATCAAAGAATGGCTGACAACAGCTATTTCAGCAGTATTTGTAGAGACAAGAACACATCAAGAGTCAATAGTGAAAGTAATAAAAAAGGCTAAACTTTCCATTACAAATAAAAACCAAGAAAACCTTTCTGATCCTGTTTGTACAAGAAATATGTGTAATGCTAAGGCTTAGAAGTAGAGAGGGAAAAATAAACACCACACATTATCACTGCTCAAAGTAATAAAAGATGCCAACATAACCCCCAGAAACAGCCTCCAGAAAAACAAGCACATCTTTGATTCTGTAAATAATTTTGCCACAGTATTTACAGTTTTTTGAGTATTTCTTATCTCAAGTCATTACCCATCTCAAAAGCATGCTCAAAAAAAAAATCTAGAAAACCAACTACTAAAGAGCTCTTTCAAAAGCATAGTTGAAATTACATACTAAGCATTACTCACTCTCCTCCTGCCTTTTATTATTAGTTAATGATGAGTTGTTGGAATTGAGTGCTTGGTGAAAAGCTTCATGTAAAAGACTTTAAACTCGGTGTTAGCCAGACAAAATGAAAATTTTAGAATTAGAAGTACCATATCTAGGGTTTTAAGTTATGGTTTTGTATTTCAGGGATAACAATTTCAAATGTTTGTGAAGAATGTTATTTTATTTATTTTTATCTGAGCACTGTTTTAATTGTACCAGATACTGGGGAAACAAAAATATGTCTCCAGACAATATTTTAGAGCAATGCTTAGATTGCTAGATATTTTTGTTTACCACTTACTATAGTCCTATGTTATTTGTCAGACAATATAGCAGTCTGATTCCTTCTAGATCTAATATGTTGCTGGATTCTACAATATTAATCAGTTAAAAAGAGTGGGATGAAAGACATGTCAAACAGGGCTAACTATAAACAAGCTTATCCACCAACTGCTGTTGCCAATGGAAGAGTGACCACAACTCCATGGACACTGCAGAGAATGGTCCTGACCCTGTAGAGAATGGTCCTCCGATATCAATTGTCATGCTATGCTTCAAGTGCTTCAGGCTGCCTACCTTCTCCTTTGTTTACAATTGTAGTCATTGCAATTATTAATAACTACAGCATACATATGTATTGCAATCTGACTGCAGGCCTGAGTTTGTATTGCAATCCAGATTTATTTAACCTTAACAACATTGGTGTCCCCAAGGACAAAGCTAGGGATGAATCCTAGAGAAGGAAGGAAGCAGCAGCTTGCTGTCACTCTGTCCCATAGCACGTGGACTACTTGTTCCATACAGGAATATGGCTGTAAGAGGGTAGGTACAGGGATTTGGGCTTGCCTTAGATTTTAGAAATGCTCCCACATCTTAACTAGTGGGGGATGCTAATAAGGACACTGACTGAAGACTTCGGGGTATGCACCACAATCCAGACATTCCCTAGCGCTGGCTACCAAATGCAGGAACATGTGAGATTACATCTGCTATCTTGTCTGTACTGCACTGACCTGCTTTGATGTAAGTTGAAGGTCAAGACAACTTCATTAACTTGTACTCTTGGACTAAGTACTCTTAAGATCCTAAATATTTTTTCTTAAAGTAGAATACTAAATCAAATAATTTTGTGTCTGAATGTACAACTTTCAGGTAAAAAAACCCCCAAAACTCCCTAGTCTGTTGCCTTTCCACTTTTCACCAGTTTATGTTGTGGTTTTCTTGTTTTTGTTTTGGTTTTTAATATCACAAATAATAATTCCCAGTAATAATTTATACACCTTGAGCATTCAACTTCCTTTGTTTCTATCAAATGACAGTTTATCCCATAACTAGTTTTCCTGCATGTGACTTGCAAATTTATTCTTGCCTCGGGAAAATATGTTCTTATAGTAATATCTATAGCACCTTTGAAAAATGCTAGTTCAATAGGTATATAAAGAAGAAAAATCCTTGATATGCAAACAGCTGTGACCTATAACATACCTTGCAAATTCTCACAAAGCATTGCAATTAATAACTTTATCAAACCACTGCATTAAAATCACTACAAATTATTTACTCAATTTCATTAACAAAAAAGAGTTTGTGCAACATATAGCCAAAGCACCTCTGAAAAAAAGGCAGCATGCTGTGTCTGGTCACAGGGCCAAATGAGGCCATTTAACAACGAAGGGGAAAAAGTAGAAAGTGAAAAGTGCCATGACTGAGCCTGGAAATCATACTGATGGAAAGTGATCACATTTCAAAAAGGCTGTGATAGAGAAACCACTATTAAGCAGTGTCTATGTGGCATCAGGAGCTAGAAAACTGGAATTAAAATTCTGAGAAGGAACTCTAAACACATAATACTTTTTTTTTTTCCTTTGTTATTTACAGATTTATTGTCATTTTTTTTTTCCTCCAGCTACTAGTGAGCAAACTCAGGAAGAACATACACTGTTGCCAGGCACCATGGAGGTCACTCCCACACATCTGATTACCTCCTTACTTGATTCATAGGATTGTTGCTAGACATATACTGGAAGCTACCCTGAAGAATCCATTCATTTCTAAGACAGATGCCTGATACAAAATGCTCTCAGAGTCTGGAAGCTACAGGAAGCTAACTAAATTTTATGGGAACAGTATGACTTCCAGAATAGCGGTTCTACACTTTAAATATTGGATCTAAGAAAAATGCAGGTATTGTTCAGAATTAGTCAGCAATCTGAAACACTGGAAATATTTTTGTATGTGGCGTTGCTAAGGGAAAGACAATGATGGAAACTCATAGATTAACAAGAGAAAAGGTTACTTGTAAAGTCTGGTATGTGGAATAAAGAATGTATCTTTTCTGACTCTTACTATAGAAAGTCTAAAAAAGCCTTGATAGGGAAGCAAAACAGTATCATTAAATTTGCAACAGATTATCCAATATACTAACCAGTTTCCACTTGAATAAAGCAAAGCATTGTCAA
This sequence comes from Nesoenas mayeri, assembly GCF_963082525.1. Lineage (NCBI taxonomy): Eukaryota > Metazoa > Chordata > Aves > Columbiformes > Columbidae > Nesoenas > Nesoenas mayeri. The sequence goes on from NC_137541.1 coordinate 131,203,093, forward strand.
AGCCTGCTTCTAGAAAAATAACACCTACTACTTTGGCGTGGGTGTTATAAAATACCTAAAAACCACATCTTTAATTTTGAGTCACTGTACATCAACAAAGAGGAAGAGACCCTGCCCTCAAAGGTGTCGTAAGTATAAAAGGCAAAGAAGGGACAGGAGAAGGGAAAACTTAGATCCTCCAAGTCACAGGCAGCATACAGGAGCTGAGAAAGATGATGGACATTTTTCCAAAAGTACTTATTTGCCGGCATAAACTACACCTGAGGACTGTCTCCTTAGACATCCAGAGAGGTAAGGGCTCCTAAACATCTATTCAATCCCCACTCCCATGCTGAAAATACATAAAAGCTTATGAAAAACCTTGAACATTCATTCTCTTTGGAAAACAATTTTATGAGGGACAAATGTAAGAGCAGTTTTTACTGAAAACAGACAATATACTTCTCCTTAAAGAAGTGCTCAAAACCCTCACAAAATTTTACCTGATGGTCAAGGATCTTATCCAAGAAATTAAAGAAGTACATTTGGAGTCTTTTAGACTTAAGATGGCATTGAATACGAAGCCATCAAGGCAGGACTTTTTTTTTTTTTTAATATTGAATTCATGTCTGAACACAGAAAATGTTACAGAAATATGACTAAACACTACCATTGGTTCCATTAAAACAAACAAAAAAATCCCAAACAGGCGAGACATTAATAACTCTTGCAAGGATCTTGTTCTTTTATGAGAAAAGGAAAAAACAGTTACTCAGAAAACTTAAAGCCAGCTTTGGGTACTGGTAGGGCTTACATGCTCTAGTTGAGGTAGCTCATGACTTCAACAGAAGTAGAAATCTACCCAACTTGTGAGCTTTTCAGTAAAAAAGGCAAAAGGTGTGCCCCTATCCAATTCTAGATGTTAGAATTCACTAAATGCTATATTATGGTCTTGCACATTTCTTTCTTAAACATTTAACTTGCTTAGGTGTTTCTTCTCTCTCAGTACCCAGGTATTTTTGAAAATGACACTCCATCTAATTTACCAAATGTTACATAAGAAGCCTTTAACTGAAAGATAAATTAATACCACATTTGAAGAATCCTAATCCAGTGCCTTAAATATAAAATTATTTTTCTGTAATTACCAGATTCCCCCGAGCCATTTTCTACCTCCAAGGTATCTTACTGAGAAGTCATTCTGCTACTGAAACCTAAAGTACTAAAAAATAAATTCAGACAATCTTCTTTCCTGTCCTGTTGTGTTCTTTTAGATGTTCTTCTGAGCTCCTTTGAAGCCATCTATGTTCCTTCTTCATTTCTTGGTTCTTTTCCCAGATACAGCTCCTACTTCCTTTGTCTCTTTGAAATCCCCAGCTTCTACACAGAGAAGCAGCATATTGAAATCTTACCTCTTGATGTTATCCGAGGACCTTTCTCTGACACTCATTACTCAAAATCTTGAGTCCTAGAGAAATCTTCAGTGAAACCATGCAAAAGTCAAAAGAGTAACAAGGAGTGCAGAGACTTCCAGATGATGCCAGAGGTGAGATTAAGAAGACATCTTTCCAACATTCAATGAGTTAAATGGGTTTTGGAAAGAACCAAACTTTACCTATAAAGTAGTGAGTCAGGAAAACTAGAGAATGCCAAGGGTCCAATTTCAAGTCTGGGCATTTAAACTTAAGCTACTTAAGGATCATAAGGATGGGAACTGGTGTTTCTCATGAAGTGTCCTATCACTCTCCCCACAAACCATGGTCTTCCAAAAGCACCTGATTATACTTAAAGAATAATAATGTGGACCTCTCACTCTCATAAGGTAGCTAAGCCATTCACTTGCACATTGCCCTACCAAGGAAACAGACTTTCATTTTGATGACTGCTTTTGTTCTGAGTTGCTTAGAAGAACTGTTGCATTTAATGTTTGAAGCATGTCTTTATTTAGATCAGAAATGAAGAATTCTGTTCCTTAACCACACTGTAAATTGCACCATTATGCAAAGCCCATTGGTGACCTCTCTATCATGTACTACATTCACTCATGTACCCTGGTGAGACAGGAGCACTCTCACAGCTCTGGAGAGAGACAGGTTCAATGATCAGAGGTTCTGTACTTTCCTTTAATCATCAGTGTCAGAATCAGTGACTCAGAGGTATATTCAGAGGAAGAAACTGTGGGGGAGTATCTTTAAAAAGAGAAAGCAAAATAGAGTAAGCAAAACACAAAACTAATTAAACTTGATGCAACAAAAAGCCAAAGCATTTTTGATGCAATTTATTAAGGAGAAAGGGCTGTGAAATTAACAGCAATCAAAAACTAATTAAAGTTGATGTAATAGGAGCAGCCAAAGAATGCCTGATAACATTTATTGAACCCAAGAAACATGGCTGTCAAGTTAAAAGAAGTCAACCAAACTCTGTTTTTGAATAGTAATGCAAAGGTAATTATTCTCTGGGTGACACTTACAGAAGAAGATTCAAGTCATTACCTCAAAAGACAAAAGGACTGACATGCTGTGTTAAACTGCCTGTGAAAAAAAATGCTCTTAATGCAGAAACTTTACAAGTAATTCCTAGGTCTTGCATATAAACAAATATGACTCATCAATCAAACCCCATGCACTATTATTGTTATATCGGTTACTCTTATAAACTAATATTTGACATTTAGAATACCTTGCCTAACAGGGTACTTACAAGGCAAAGATTCCTGGTGTTTTCATCCTAGCTTTGAAACTCATTGTCTCAGTGCCTTGGGCAAGTAATTAGCATTGAGAAGTCCATTTGTTTTAGGATTAGGATGCAAAACTCCATTCTTGATGTCAAGAACCATTTAAAGTACGGCCGACTACCAGAATTTATTTTCTTTTAGAAAGTCTTGGCAATAAACAGTGAAATCTGCAGTGAGCTTAAGGCGCTTGTATTTCCCCTATGCAGTTGTACATATTTTATATCATTTTCTCAGATTTATAAAAATAATTCAGACAAAACCAGATGTTCACAAGGAGTATAATGAAAACTAACATATAAGTATGTTTTGCCAAAAGATTCTAAAGTATGTCAAAAGCTTACTGCTTAACTAAAAATCCATCTTGTAACTCCTGTAGGAATGGTCACAGTCAGGGTCCCAGTTAACTGAATCTCATCCTAAATACTTAGCTTCCAGTACCTTTATTCTGGAATCATGGTTTAAAATCAATTCAGGGAATTCTTCCCAGTCAATCTCCAACATTACCATTGTCCTACTAAATCATTATCAGAAGGCTTCCCTTCGTGCACTGAACAAATAAAAGTCTATCTTATAAAACATGATACCATAGTCAAAGGTAGCACAGACCCCAAATAAACTATCAGATTTGTTTTGTTATTTTAATCTCACAAAGACAACATGCTCAGTTCAGAAGTAAACTTTTTCATAATTCATTTCAACTCTTTTAAGTTCCACTTTCTGCTCTAATAATGAAAAACCCAAGCAAGCAAACATACGAACAAAACCCACAACAAACAAACACCAACAACTACCTTTCTCTGATGTATAGTATTGCTGAAGCCCATCATTCAGTTCCAAAAAGCTGCAATATGGTATTACTGACATGCCTAAAGAAGATTTCCATGTCACAGTACTCCACTGTTTTATAAATCTGGCATTGGTTTTAAGCATAAAATAGTAAGTTAGTCTGTTTAATGGTGTTGATTTTCTTCTTTGCTGCATTCTTACCCCCAAGGAATTCTTACCAGTGGGAGAGATCCTCAGTACTCACACAATCTTTCAGTTCTACTTTTTTTTGTTTGTTTGTTTGTTTGTTTTTTGGTTTTTGTTTGTTTTTTTTTTTAAATAAAAATGCTCAGCCTTACATGGTCAAAATACCCAATTTACTTGAAGAGACAGTTTACGTCATTAACATGGATATTTAATGGATCATTTTGTCCTAGTCTGTTCAGAAATTGCTTGCAATTTCTGAATGAAAGTTTTCTTCTTCATTTTTTCTTCTTTATAGTGAGTCAAGACTTTAAACTCTTTTTTGCCTTGGGAATAAACACTGGCTTGCAGTAAGCACTTGCTTTTGTTTACTTCAACAGTAGATCAATAAAATTCCAGTCAAGCTCCAGTAAAGACAGCATTTTCATGTTTGTGTATTATAGACTTCTGCAGAGTGGTGTGGAACTTCATTACATCTAGAACTGCGGGGTCAAATGACCTCCTTACCCAAGCAACTTAATGTTACTAGCCTGGAAAGAGTTATATCTGCTATGCCAGGTCATGATTTGGCCTGTTACAGACAAAATCTTCCTACTAGGCAACTGTTGGTATGCATTTATCCTTAGGACTGAGCCTGCAGTTCAATCTGTTATAATTTTATTTCTTGAACACCCAGAAAACGTTTAAAGTGCTAGCTATTCATGATTTTTTTATGTTGTTGTTCAGTAAAGAGCTACTGAAACCTGAAGTCCCAAGAAGTTATACCCCTCCCGTTTATACAATGGTAATTAATTTGTTCCTTCTACAAAGTTTCTGAACTTCCTTCTCCATCTTTCTCTGCTGAGTAAGAAAGAAATGAGACTTACTCTCCCGTTCTGGAGCTCTCCATGAGTTGACTAACTGCCTCATTCTTCTATCTCACCTGTCTGCTTGGGCTCTGCCTCTTTGAGTGGAGAAGAATAAAATTCTACCTGACTTTCTTGCATTAGTAGAATAAATTTAGATCACTTTTCTTCTACTCCTAATAGTCATGCATTTATATATATATTTGATACCCACACATTCTTTCAAATAGGCCAGAAGTGGACAACAGATTCAAGTATATAATAAGGGACCATTTGGAAGAAAAGAATTCAAGGTAACTGATGGTGCAATTATTCACTAGGAACACTAGCTAAAAATGATTTTTCTTCCAATGTTTCAGATCAAATATACACACTCACAAAATTCCAGAACAAGTTTGAAAAGAACACATTGACATACACACATTGCAGGAACTTGACTTGAAAATACCTGCTCATTTAGAATCACTGCAGAAGGGAAAATCTTTGAAGATTCTCAGATCGTATTGTTGCCAGTACCACATAAATTACACTAATTCAATTCTTATTACCCTCTATTCCAGGTATATTAAATCTTTACTAACAGGTCTCCTCCATGTCATGCCCATATAGTGAGATGCAAGGCCTTTTTTATCATAAGGCAAATGGTGGTAATTGGGGGGTGTTTGGGTGACAGACTGTTCTCAGACAAGGAGAGTAATTTCCACATTTTAAAATAAGAAATTAAGCCTTATCGCCTCTAACACATCTTGAAAGATGATTCTGATCTATTGTGCCTTGATCAGTTTGACATAAAAAACCATCTGTTTGTTGTTGGTAGTTAAAAGATAGAAGAAGAAATAGGAACTTGCTACAAAATATGACTGGCTGAATATCTTTCTTCAAAATTGTTATCAAGCACATAAAATGAAGAAGGACATTTTCATATCACTGCCATTTGCTCTTTTCCTTTGCTACGCTCTCCAATGTTTGAGAACATAAACATAGATGCAACATATTTGACTGTCTTAGGAGAAAGAGGAAGATTGTCATAATCCGAAAGAGATAATCCTTATTAAAAGGAGTGCAATTTTTTTCAGCAAAATGGGTTTATTACTGACCACTGTGAAAACCATCCTCTCGGGAAGCTGCAATACACTGATAGATTATACACGGACCTCTTAACTTACTTCATTACAAATTGACAACATCATTGCCAGCGCATTTTGTTAAGCACAGATGAACTGCACCTTTTAAATTCTTCAGCAGCAAGGCTGACATTTTTTGGACAGTAAATCCTCTCATTTTTGAAAAAGAAATGATATACAGTTTAGGACACATCGATCTGGAGGATGAGTCCAAGCTCATCCAGGCTTAAAAATCTGGGAAATAGCACGAGCTGACCTGAGTTGCATTAGCTTTTCTGAATGCCTCTATAGGCTCTCAAAAGAAGTGGTTTGAACATAACATGATAGGAAAGCATTTATGACTGTCATTGGGAGCCTTGGCATTGTGTGTTGATGTGGCACTGCATCATCTTCTGGTGATGAACTCCAGCTCAAGTAGCAGAGACAGAACAGAAAGAAATATGCTTAGAATGAACTCTTTTTACATCACCTTAACTAGAATACAGTCAGATAGAGGATAATGTGAGTAGTGAAGCACGGATGCAGTTTGCAACACTGCATAAAATATGTCTTTCTGCCTAGCAAACTTCAATCTATAAATGCCTGAAAGTACGTGCCTTCTTGGTAACTTCAATACTCAAACCAGTCTGGATTTTGAAAGTCTACATTACAAAAGTGAGCTATTTTACACAAAGCCACAACACATTTTATATCATAGTTTTAATTTCCTCAGAGGTTAGGAGTAAAAGAGTTTGGTAAAAGAGCAGGGCATCAAAACAAAACTTTCTTCCCTCCTATTTTAGAGCACAGATGTGACAAAGTTCCTAATTTTTAATTAGCAAGGAAAGAAATAGTTAAAGGAGTTCTTAACTGCAACTTTCTTTGTCCATATTGGTGCTGCTTTCTTTTTGAAAATAAGCAGAAAAACCTTAAGATGCCCCAGTCAAGAGGCAGCAGCCATCCTTTCTGCTTCTGTTTGTAACAGGAACAAATCCCACTAGAAAATGACACAAAACAAATCTGAAATGATCCAGCTACAGTACCGCCAGATCTTTGCACAATGCAAAGTAATGCTATTTAGCAACACATCACCTTGCAATGCTGTCCCTTCACTATCTACAGATGGGGATGCACAGGTGTGTCCAGGCCCTGCCAAGATCTGTGCTGGAGCAGGGAACTGAGCTCCTAGCCCTCAAACATAGCGGCTTTGTCTCCCTTCTGCCAGAACTGGATGTTGCTCTGACAGTAAAGTAAGACTCACAAAGAAGAGCTGTTCTAGGAAAGGGGTTGTTCTGGTGCCATTTTGCTCTGTGGTGACATGGTTTACGCCTCACTCCTTTTTCCCAAGGGACAGAGATCTGGAACTTTAGGCCAACTCTTAAACTTATGAACCTGATTCTTGAAGTAGACCTTTCCACTGCTCCACTGCACCACACCTGTCATGAGTGTGTGAAGTGGGGGGATAAAACTAAGACCTATATTAAATTCCGGTTTTAATTCAAAGCCAGTGAATAGAGCTGAAAAATGAACGGTGCTTCATTGGTAATCTGTGCAGACAGGCTGCTGTATTCTAAACAAAACTAGAAAAAAACAACATTGACAAAAGTATATTATGCATTGAAAAATAAGCTAATTAATTGATGTAGTAATTCCTCATTTTCAACCTTATACTTTAAAAGAAAACAATTTTAATGATATGATGGAAGCAGATTATTTTCACTTTGGAAGAATTTTCTATTTCATATATAAAAAGCTGAACCAAAATAAATGTTTTATTTAAAAGGAAATTTTTAAAAAGGTTTTTTTGTTTATGTCAGGCAACTTACAAAATATTAAAAATTCAAGTTTGATACTTGATGCATTTTGAAAAGAAGAATATCAAATGGTGCTATTTCCTTCAAAATAGTAAGTTCAGATCTCAGTCCAGTTAAGTTCTAAGTAGGATACCTTTAATAAAGAAATTGAGATTTCCTTATTAATGCTCAACAGCTTCAGTAAAGAAGCTTGCAGATCATGAATACACAGCTATGCTTGAAAGACAAACAAAGGTAAGATGTCTTGCTGACTAAGGCTGCCTGTTACAGAAGGTGAGGGTATGATAGTCTGGTACATTTTTCCAAACACTTTTTGTTCTTCACTGTGAAAGATGTTTCCTTTTCATGGCCGCCTACAGATATTAATTCTGATAGTTTTCCTCCCCTGGGTGAAAGATTAGGCATGTATCATTCACATAAAGCCTTGATATTTTTTCTGTAACATAATTTGTACTACAACTGGTGAACAACAAATATACCTGCAAAACACAAAGGGAGGATCCTTGGCAAATACAAAGAGCTGAAAGTTTCCCAAATGCTTTACTAAGAACTAGTGAATAGAGGCTGACATAGATATGCCAAGGAGAACACCACAGACTGTGCTCAGCCTCTTGACTCAGAGGAACTGCAGGCTGCACAATTTCAAGGCTTCTTCTTGCCTCTGCTCTAAGATGATCCTTCTGGGTGAGTGCAAGGAGAATTTCAGTATGAAATTGGACCCTGCGACAAAGAAAGAAGGAATAAGGCCTCCCTTCCATGGCTCACCCCCAGCCTCACGATATCAGAAGTTCATCTGCAGGAAGACAGTGATATGAAATGCATAAAAGTTGACCAGGCAGCATCAAAGCACCATGTATTGCAAGAAAGAAAATCATAGGCCTTTTTTTTTTTCTTTTTTTTTTCCTTTCTTTTTTTTTTTTTTTTTAATATTAGGGGAAACTGAAGCCTTCAACGGGTCTGAAAAAATACCCATTCACAATCCTAGCTAATCTGCACAGGGAGAAAATTCCATATGTGTGAGTCAGTTGCTAAGAAAGCTCTGACTAATGCAGATACAAGTCTGACTTTTTAAGTTGACATTTCTACTTTTCCAGTGGATCAGAACTGTCAGGAGAGTTTCTCAGGAGGACCAGAGGATTGCAGAGGAGAGTTATTCTGTAGCAGTCTAAGAGTTTGGCATAGGAGCTTTGATGGAATTAGCAGTGGTGGTATAAGAAACCGCCTCTATTCCCAGTACTAGCAATTACCACTCCCTTAACAGAGTCAGAATAAAGGAACAGAATCACAAGTAAACCAGCTACAATTTTTCTTATACAGGCAAAGAGCAAATTCACTTCTGCTGTTGCTCTCACAATGCCTTTAACTAACATCTGCCAGTGGGGCAGGAGAGACAACTGGAGTCAGGAGCATTTAAAGTGTTGCTACTAGACCTGCCAGAGCTCAGCCTTTAGTCCTTACACTGTCTTCCTTCTTCTTCTGTTTTTCTCACAAGATGTGACTATGGTAAAGATTTATTCTTAAAAAATTTAAAATTATCAGAAATGTCTTTTATCAAGTACATTACCATAGCATACTGTGCATCTGTAGAGTACCAAAACAGGGATGAAATAAAATTTTGCTAGGTAACTGGAGAAAGAAGTCTTAAAAGATAGCATTTGGCATGGGTTAATCACCTCTTTCATTAAAGAAAAGAATACATACTGAGAACATCTTTCTGCCCTCTGATTAAGCAATGATCCAATACCACTATAAATCTTGAAGAAATTCCCCATGGTTCAACTGAACAGAGGCAAGTCTCTACTCCTCAGACACTCAATTGCTCAAACAGCAAGCAAAAACCAACCTATTTGGTTTCATTACAAACAGTGCAATTGTTCATTTTTTAGTGTTTGAGTGGCTAATACAACTGGTTCTATCTGTAATTAAGGTAAAAAGGATTTTACTATCCTATCTCCACAATCACATGATATGAATTGCCTTGCAAGTCATTGGAATTTTTTCTTCCTTTGAATAAGACAGATTTTAAGTCTTGTCTGCACTTATTTGCATTATTTACAAGTACTCTAAGCACTAGTTCTACGTAATACTTGCCCATTTCACATATAGATTAATGCAAGTATGATCAAGTTTGGCATATTAATTCAACATGGTTCAATTCAGACAGGAGCGCTTTTTTTTGCTGCTTTTTTTTTTCTTTTTTTTTTTTTTTTTCCCCCTATGTTAGTAAACAGCATAACCATGGTATTAAAAGGGAAATGATGGGATTTGCACTGAGACACATTATAGTTTCATTCAAGATGGGAAAAATACAGATGAAACGCACTTCATATTTAGGCTGCAAAATTGACTAAAAGATCTGAAGAATGTCAGAATGGAAATTGTGCCTTGTATGAAGTAAAATAAATACGAACATGCTAAGATTGTACACCGTGATGTACACTGTGGTTTACAAACCACACTTTTGTTCACTGGTATAAACTGAACCATGACCAGATACTCTGAATGGGAAGACTGACCTAGTAAGATGGCATTATTTTTTACCTCCAAACATTATTTTAGATAACAGGAAATTCTATTTAAGTTGATTTTGCTCTCACTTAACATACATTGAGTTGTCAGTGTAGTTGCATGGTATTATTCTCAGGCTGCTACCAGACAATAAAGCTACAGACAGAAATAAAACAATAACAGTTTGTGAAAGGCTACATTTTAAATGTTTGATCAGACTGATCAATGAGTCTTTGCTTCAAAAGCTGAGGTTCAAGCGAGGAAAAGACAATGTTTGGTCCAACAGCTCATCCATATCTCACTGAACTGGAAGGCGTTTGGGATGCAGCCCCAGTCTTACTACAGCTGCCACGTAAAAAACAAAACCAAAACCAAAACCAAACTTGTTTGCATCTGCCTTTTTGTTTTCAAAAATATTTCTATTAGAGTCTATACACTTTACTTACATCTTAGTTTTACTTCAAATTTCAGAAGGTTATTTTTCTTCCCAGTCATGTAATTATTTAGTATTCTTTAAGAAGCATTCTGAAAACTTATTAATATTAGAAAATCAATGTATATGTAAAAACAATTATCAGTCAATTACTGTAGATTAGCTGTTACAGGCGTGTTTTTTAAATTTTATTATTTTTTTTAAACAGCTGTTAACATGCCTTGAACTCTCTGCACACTATTCATTTGTGGTTTTGTTTGTTTGATTGTTTGCTTTTTCCTTTCTCCATTTAATCAATTGCCCTTTGTTTTTTTTGGTTTTTGTTTTTTTTTTTTTATTTCCTCAAGCTCCTTTTACCCAGAGTACATACCTCTGAACGTAATCTCATTCAGGTTGATTCAGTTCTAGTTTCTGTTCAATTTAAAGTTATTTTCTTTGGCTCACAGCAGAACATCACACAGTCTCTCACTGAGTTATTGAGGATTTTCACCCCATATCAGCAGCTCATCAGCAATTACTTTTCTGCACACAGATCCTTAAAGATCCAGGACATGATGATTTGTTACACTTTCTGTGCTGAAACAATCATGAAGGGAAGCTGCTCAAACAATTTTTTTACCAGAAAGGGAGTGATGAGCACTTCTAATAATGGTAGATCCTTCACTTAACCTCAAAAAGAGAAAATAATAATATGTTTAGATCCAGGCACAGGAAAGTGTACATTTCCCGACTTTATTTAAATCTTCAAATATATTAAAATCCTCCTATAAACTAATCATCCAGCTTTTGGATTGGCTTCCTAACATCTGATGTTAGATCTCATAAAAGTTCTCCTTAATTTGTTTCCCACTGCCAATGGAAATTTAAATATTGTATAGTAGTTCTGGTGATGGAGTGGGATTTATACACACATGATAAGGTCTGACTAATGTACAGGTGGCATAAAAAATTCATTTAGATTTAGTATGCATATTTTACTTTTTTTCAGTACTATATATATATATATATATATATAAAAATTATTTTTTTTACAAGTAGCTCTTGATCCTAAACAAAACTAGGATTTCCCACTTCATTCCTTTACATCGCATAGTGTCAGTCAACAAGGGCTTATATTTTTAGGATGGCCATTCAAAAGAAAAATGGTATTCTGCTTTGCTACACTCTTTAAACATTAAGAAGTTAAGTCTCTTACCATTAAGTCTTTCTGTGGTATACAGTGCAGCTGAAGGTGAGTCTTTAGTAGCATTTTCTCCATTTTTATATTAAAGAAAAGCAAACCCATTCTACCAGTGAAAAAAAGACTCAGGCTATCTTCACCCTTGCTAAGCGTGAAAATAGAAGCAAAGGGAAACATGCTGCAGAGACATTCACACTCACTGGATGCCAGCTAGCGCAAACTCAGAGAGAATTTATCTCGCCTGGTCAAAAAACTTTTCGTTCCTGCTAATGCAACATTGTGGGGACTTCCCATCTTGGTAACTTTGGGACTTCTGTGCCATATTTGACTGAGCAATGGGGAAGTGCCCACACAACCTGGCAAGCCTCCATCTTCTCAGAGTAGGTGTTATTTCAGAAGGTAGAGGGTTGAAGTCCACAGGTACAAGCGTGTTACCAAACCAGCTTCTGGGCCAGGCTTGGAATTCATTTGCTCAGGTCTAATTTATCTAGACTAGGAATTCTGTATCATGCTCATAGAAGAGGCTTTTTCTATTCATTTCCTATTTTCCTACAGAGTAGTCACTGTCCTTTAGTCATATCCTTTAGCGTTATTTTCCATCCAGTTTCGTAATTCTCTAAAAATATGTTGTTGAATCACTCTTCTGGACTATATTTCTCCTTGACCTGCTGTGTTTTTATTCCTTCATCATTTGCTGACTGATGGTTAAACTCTACATTAACCCTTCTAAAAGCAGCTGGAATGGCAGTGACTGTACCACCTGCTGTTAGTCTAGGGCTGCTGTGATTATATTGCATTCCATTTCAGTTTCTGTTTCCAAGTCAGCTTTTGACTGATTGTTTCCAGTATCATTAGTCAGTGTGTTGTGCAAACTTAGATTTTAAATGTCTTAAGCTACATGCATGTTTATAAGCCACACTAAAAAAGTTCTTCTTTTCAGATGACCTAATTTGCTTGAAGAAACTGTGTGGAAGGTGGACAGACACGCCAGCAACATATTAGCTAGCTTAAGTGCCATCTCAGATGTCTCTTCATGACACTGCATTGTGCCATGCAGATATTGTCATGGTTTTGTGTCAGAGTTTTGTCATCCAGATGCACAGTCGTCATTATACTTGTAGATTTTTTTCTTATTTTTGTGTGCAATATATCACATGTTTCTGTCCTAGGAATATCTGAATATTCCAGGATTGTTTTTCCCTTTTAAGTATGAAAAAATATGCTTTTATTCTAAAGCATTGTCTATTTCTTTATAATCTGATATGTCATTTCTAAATATTTGCACTTCAACTTTTTCTACTGTTGTTGTTTTCCTTTTGAAGCATAATTTTCACAAGCCCTGCAAATATCAGCTATTTTTTGCAAACTTACTTTTTCTTGGATCTAATGACCACTTGTATGACAAAGCGTTCAGGTTCTGGTCTGTCTGGTAATTCTCTTATCCCTATAACTCTACTGTACTGAGTATGTTGTGATATGCGATATAACAATCAGCACTCTTGCCTGTAATCCAGTTTGTTCAAAAAGATAACCTTCACTTTCCCTAAGGAGCAAAGTTCACTGTGTTCCTGATTAAAAACAAAATGCCTTTTTCTGCCTACCTTTATGTTCCTTGTGATGTACAATGTTGAGCTCTACAGCTGCTGGATCTACCGCCTATCATCATGAGCATATTCTTCCAATTGCCCTTCTCTGCACTCAAATTGTTCCTTGCTATCATTTGCTCTAAGAGTTCTCTGAAAGAAAACAATGGGTTCAGAATTAAATGTAGTAGGTCCATTTTCTTCTGAAACTCCAGGAAGTTTTGCTCATCCACAGAAACAACGAGCACAGAGAGGTCAGGTATATGAAATTTCTTTTTCCACTTTTCTTTTTAACCTCCTTCCTATCATCCCTCAAAGATTTCTCATTCCTTAGAAGATTCTTTGCCGTTTAAAACAAAAATAGCCATCAGCCTGAGTAGCACGAAACTTCATAACAGAGTAATCTTAGCAGTGTCATCACAACTACTGTTCCACTTCATCATATTCCAATGTACCAGCTTCATTCTCCATTTAGCTTGAGTGCTAGCAAACTTAATTTCTGCACATACCCACACTTCAGCACAATATAATGCAAACTCCTACACTTTCTAACCATATCTACAACATGCTCATTTACTCCCTTAATACTGCTAAGAAATGAAAAATAAATGCTGTAAGTGGGAGTAGTTTACTAATTTATTGCAATGAAATAATATTCTAATGCATTGTAATACATTTTAAAAATGTAATTTTCGTATTCATACAGACAATAACTGTCAAGATATTTTAACAGACTCCTGCTCTCTTTTATCGTGTTATCTTTTTTTAAGATACACGAACACAAGCATTCCGGCTTTTAAAAGTGGCAACCTGTTTTTTAAACCTTCTTTTTTAAGGATCAAGTGAAACATTTCTTGATCTCAAAAGCTCTAAGACACCTTCCTTTTATACTCCAAGCACTGAGAAACTACTATCCAAAATCACTTAAGCTCGTTTCCTACCCATGGCTCAGAAGTAGGATGTACTGGGTCTGGTTGGATGGAATTAATTTTCTTCATAGCAGCCCGTATGGTGCTGTGTTTTGGATTCATGACCAAAACAGTGTGGATAACATGCCAATGCATTGGCTATTGCTGAGTGGTGCTTTGCACATTGCCAAGGCTTTCTCTGTTTCTGACTCGCACCCCCAGCAAGTGGGCTGGGGGTGGACAAGAGGCTGGGAGGGGAGACATTCGGGACAACTGACCTCAACTGACCAAAGGGATATTCCATACCATACGAAAGTGTGCTCAGGCATCAAATTTGAGTGTTGTTCTCCCAAAGCAGGGATTGCTCAGGGACTGGCTGGGCATTGGTCTGCTGGTGGGAGGAGGAGAGTGATTTCCTTTGTATCACCTGTTTTTGTTTGTTTGTTGTTGTTTTGGTTTGTTTTTTACTTTGTTGTTGTTGTTGTTGTTGTTGTTGTTGTTGTTTTTCCTTCACTTATTGAACTGTCTTAGCCTTGATCCATGAGCTTTTTTTGGTTTTGCCCTTCCAATATTTTCCTCCTCCCCACCACATGGGAGTGACCGAATATAAGAATCCATAAGTAAGAAACAAAATTGCAGCTGAAAGACTTAACTCAGGTTATCTATCCTTATTATGTCTTACCATGAGCCTCAAGGAAGGGTAAGACCTGGCCAGACAGCTACTGATAGTCACATAGCATAGTTGTGAAATCAACAGATCTGACTGACATAAAGATTAAGCTTAAATGCAGTTTTTTGAAGAGCTGTTCTAAAAGATCTTCATGGAGAGCTCTCTGTGAAAACCAGATTTCTACCTCCTACATTTCTTTTTTAAATGCTAAAAACCTCTCAAATTTTATAAGGCATTTACAAGCAATTGCTATTCAGCTCAGGGAAAAAAATAAAACTATTCCCTGTATACCCCAACTTTTCCAGCTGTAAAGTCATGCTTCAATACTTGTCTGTATAGTTTTCTTGCATTTTTGCCATTTCTTTCCATGTTATGTCACAGGTTTACAACGAGGTATTATCACATTGAAAGAGTCTATTAAACTCTAAATAACAGTGAATCTCTAATTTATATGTGTACCCTAAGATGGAGTTAAGCTTGGTCATCATCTATTGTCTGATACCATCTCCTCTCAATTATGTAACAGGAAAAAGAGTGTGTGAAGGTGGAGATATAAGTCCATTCATCATTGCTACTCAATTTCACATTACGTAAATGCTAATGCTCTCAGTCCTTCCAACAACACATCCTGTCTGCCTCCCTGTCTGCATAACTAATCTAAATAATGTAGTTCCTACTTTCTATGGCAAAAAGAAACACTATTTGCTTCTCTGACTTTCATTTTGTACAAGCATATTCCTTCTGTCTGAGGCTTGTTTGTCTACATATATACTTATCTTTTAATTTCAACTGCTTGCTGGAATCGTTAAATGTCATACAGGAAGGAAGTTCACTATTTCCCCCAGTCAGAAACATTCTCAAATGACTTTTGTAACCCACATTTACCTCTGCTTGTTCATCAGAGATACAGGATTTTCATGCCTGAAAGGCCCAGACTTTTGTATGTCAATTATAACATTATTTAGTTTTGACAGTGTTACAGTAAGAATTAAAGTTCTCTGCACTAATGACTCCTCCGAAACTGGCATATGTGACACTGTAATTAAAATACTATTCCTTGTGTACTGTGAATTTCAGTCTCCCTCTAACTATCTTTATATTGAGAAAGAAAAAGGCTTGGAGTTGTTTTCATTGAGTTGATAGTACAGTTCAGTATACCAAAAGGCCCAACATTTTTGTTAGAGATGCAACCTGCCTCTAAACTTACCCACAAGTTCTAATGTAATAGTGCCACCCCTGAGAGGGCGAAAATGCAGAAACTTATGGGCAAGTGTTATACCCAAACATGTTTCCATAAGCTCACCTGAGGCATTGTGCCTATCAGGGAACTCTCAAGAGCTTTGCAAGTACCCTGCCCTCTTGTAGCCCTTGCCTAGTACACCAGTATCTTTGAAAGCTTTCAAGATGATAGTTAGAGAAATCCTGAGTACTCTTACATGTGAAAAATCAAAGGTCATCTGAAGAAACAGATTCTGCTGCTGAGGGCTGAATAATCCTGAGGCTTTCTAATTTTTTAGTAAGACATGAAAGTGCTTCTACTTGAGGAAAACACTAGGGACATGTACCTGTCTGTGATTAGCATCAGGCATGTCTTCTCAAAATCTGGTGTGTCTTTGGCAAACATCATGATCAACGTCAACACAACACTTGTTTTACTGTCAACAGACCTGCAAACTTCCCTGTTAAGGTGAAGAGCAGGTGTTTTACACTTGCACTTGCCTGACTGAGCAAAACTGTTAGGTATCTATACACCAGGTACCATTTCTGTTCCTTTTCATAGTCTGATTGCACATTTTTATATTGATGAGATTAAAGACTTTCAACATCAACAGCCATAATTCAGTTGCACACGTATCCTTTTATAACTCAATATCCTGCTCCATGTGTATCTATATTCCCTACCAAAAGATAGTATGAGAAGATGGCTGCTATAACAAGTTGAATAAACGTTCTTTTCACTCTTCTTATCAACCATCTCTCCTTCCATGCTACACCCTTTTTGTTATACACCTGCATTCATATTTATGTCTGTCTGTATTAATTGCCCCTTCAAAATCCTTAAGAAGTACCACTAGTGAAGATAAAATAAAATAACCTATATTAATTTAAAATAATATCTGCCAGTTCTACATTGTTGCACGTTGTGCTTCTTCCAAAGGCAGCTATATAATTATAGGAACTCGTGTGCATAAAGTGATATGGAGGTTTCTATGGTAATTATTCATTTTAATTGAAAATTGTGTAGGAAAAAGCTCATTTCATGTGCAGCATGCAATTTGCATCTGTTTCCAAAGAACCCAAGCTTGCTCAGGGTAGGCTATGAATTCATATTTCCCAGGAAGACAAAATGTTTAAAATTCTGTCTGGAGGGTAGGAAACTGAGGAGTGTCTTGGGGAGGTTGTTAAGCCTATTAAAATTTGAGATCATGTATACATTTATGCAACTAGACTATCCCTTTTTTTTACTGCCAGGTAAAGATTTTGTGCTTCGAATGAAATAGGTAGAGTTAAAAATCAAATTGATACACAATGTCCTTGAACCTACAAGGTAGAGGACCAGAAAAAAAAAAAAAAAAAGAAGTACCAGAAGGGACAACAGGGAGATATCGTGCTGAAGGAGACAGGTCATCAGTGAGACCAAATCCACAAGGTCAAACATTTACAGTTTTCATGAATTTTCAGGGTGTGAACTATTAAACACCCATTTTCATTGTGTTGAAAGGATAAGTACAATCTGAAGGTTGGTTTTGGCTAACATTAAGAGAGTGGTTTGAAAAGACTCCGGCTGAGACACTGCTCTCAATAAATTCAATGTAATGACTGGATCTAGTAGAAAGCTGCCTATTATAGCCAAATTGTATGCCTGGCTGAGAGAAGTGCAAATGGAAAAAAAAAAAAACAAAAAAAAAAAACAAAAAAAGAAAACCAAACCAAATCAAACAAACAAAACACAAACCAACCAATCAACCAAACAAACAAAAAAGAGAAAGCCTTTACAGCTGTGTTTGCTATCATATACTGAGAAAACCACCAGGGTATCAGAGCCATAAATACCTTTCTCCATTTTTGCTCAAAAATGCAAGCATCAAAAGCATCTAAAGAAAATCTCCTTCTTGCTTATAAGAACACATACATATACATACAAAGAAAAATTGCCAGTGAAAGCTGTAACTTCATTTTCAGAAACAGCAGAATGTTTTCCATGTAGGACTTCTAGGCACTGCTCGCTCCCCTCAGTATACTCAAGTCTGGAAATGTCACACAGAATGCAAATCTTTTCCAATGTAAGAAAGACTGAAGGACTTAAAGTTTTTCTTGATGACATTAATACATTTTCCTGTCTAATAGATGCATAGCAACCCCTCCATAAAATGAATCAACAAGCATCCCTCAAAGTCTTGGGACAAGCTAAAAGTTCAATAAAGAGCGTGGTCCTTTAAACTTACACACTTCAGCTCCTCATATTTCCTGTGGGGAATATAAATTGCTTCTAAGTACTTACTATGCTGCATGCCATTTAAATTCTGTTGCTTCAATTCATTATATTAAAAAGTAATACAAACTTCAATTATTTGTTGGAAAAGTACAGATTTAGCTAAAGTACACAGGAAATTCAATTCACACCAAAATGGCTACAAAGTTCAAATTAATCTATTTGCAGTCTTCCCACGTCCTTCTCAGCATCCTTTAAAATGTCACTTATTTTATATAAGATATAGATTTTCTGAATACTGATGCGCTCTATCAACAGATAACTTTTCTCTGCTTTTAGTTTTGCAGACATTATTTACCCATCCCAAATCACTATCAACTACAGCTAAAATAAAGGGGTCCATACGAGTAATGGTTACAGGACCAGACCTACAGCTCAAAAGTTTGCACCTTATAAACCTCTCATCTTCAATCCTACATTGAAAAGGTACTTATGATTTCAAAGAAATTGCAAATCAAATGATTACACGCTACAGGAAATTAGATAAAAGAGAAAGGAACCACTTCAACACCATAAAGAGATTCTATTCAGCTATTATATTAATAGCAAAAAAAGCTATATTTTGATTGCAGATTCTGCAGGTATAAAATGACAGCTTTTAGACTCTACTTTTATTGAAGTGCATAGATCCATAAAGCACTTTCAGTCCTAAAAGGTGTTTTAAAGTCTCGTAATCATTCAGCAAAGCATTTGGACAGCACTTCTTTAATTTTAAGCAGAGGAATAACTGCACTTGTTAAAATATGTTCTAGAGTATGTAGCACCTTTCAGAATAAACTCAAGCAGTAGAATTAAGTATAAAATACTGTTGGAGCTCTGTATCACTGAAATCAACACCAAAACTTTTGCATTTTTGAAGACAAGTGATTTTATTCCTCACAAATTTAGCTTCAATTTCTTTAAAAGAATTAATATAATATTCATGTTAACATTCTATTATTTAAAATGTAATGCCTTTTCATTTCAGTTTAAGACAAATGTATCAGAAATCTATCCTCCTGCAGTGATAAAGACCTTCTTTTTGTAAGGGGTGGACATTTTCTTGTATTTTTGTAACTAAAATGAAAAAAATCTGTGCATGATGCAATTGGAAAAATCAGGGCACTGAACCATTTTTATTAGCTGTTAAGAACACCTACCATAGCAACTGTGTGTTGCAATAACAACAAAACTGCAGTACACCTGAAGCAAATAGTGGAATTATATACATATATATATATGTTTATATGTATACACACACAATAACAAAAGCCAGTCGCAAGGTTTATGGACTACTTGTTCCTCTCTCATCCTCTCACCACCCATAAATGCTTTTCCAAGATATTTTCCAATAATGCTTTCCAAATTATCTTGCCACAAGAATTTCAAATATTATTACTTTCCTTTAATAACAACGTACAATTTTATATGCAACATTTCATATACTTCAGTGAAGCCCCTTCAAAAAAGATTATATAGTAATTATAGATGAAAACATATATTCCTAGCAAATATTTTCACATTAAAATGTTAAAGGGAAATGTTTTTAAACATTTCTTTTTTAGAAAAAAAAATACACAGAACCATAAGTTCAGGAAACGATTTACCTTTCTTGTCATCGAAGTACAGTGTTTGTTGAGCTGGATTTGACCACTGGAGGGAGGTGTTATCATTTTGATCGACCCTGCAGGTCAAATTTGCTGTTCCCCCTTCAACAACCGTGACGTTCTGTGTAAGTGGAAACTGCCCTTGGCTGCCTGAGGAGGGAAGGGAGGGATGGAGAAGGGAAGAGAGTAAGGGAAAAAAAAAAAAAAAAAAGAGAATTTAAGTTGTAGAACTGAATTTATTGCAGCAGCTTCCCACAGATGACAGAGCCTGAACTCAGTGTGATCTATTCTGACCAATGAAAGGTAATACAATAAATCGAAATATATATTCACTATATATTATCTGTATCCAAGACACAGATAGATTAATTAAGAAGCAGGTATTTTCCCCCTCTTTCTCTTCCCCCTCCCCCCACCCTGTAAGTTATACTAATTAGTTCCAAAGAAATACTTTGCAATGTAATCTCCTCAGACATACCCTTACATCCTGGATATGCCTCTGCATAGGGCTCGCATGCTACATATGTATAGAGATGTCTCAGTACGGATAATATAATTAAACGGCTGTTGAAAACATCACTGAAAGCGTAACATAAAAATCCACGTAGCATTTCTAAAATAGAGGGACATGGCAGCCTTGTCTCCCTGTTTCTTTTTATGGTTTTTAAAGGACTCTCAGGACAATGTTTTCCTGCCAGGTTTAGAAAGTTGTTGGAGAGCAAATGTAGTGTGAATCTAATGCTCGATGCATCCTCTGTTGAGGGAATATAATCTGGTTTCATATGAAAGTGGAATTGATGATGTAGTAGGTCTCTTTCACATCTGTGATTCTATTCCAGAGCATTATGAATCACATTAAGTGCCTGCTAAAAAGTCACTGGGAAGACTTCCAAATGCCTCTACACAATACAGGAGCAGTATCACCCAGGTTCTTGAATCACACACATTTTCAATGGCATAGTTAGACTAAAGTGTTTATGTACTGTGAGAATAAAACGCTCCTTGTCAAATAGCACAACACATTCTGACAAAGAAGTATCACTACAAGGGAGCACAGTAAAAACATGGAAGTCATTTTTAACATGGGTGGGAAAATAAAAGTTCTTCAATAATAAGCAAGATACATCATTACCTGGGAGATAAATTAACATATTCAAGAATACAGTGCAAAAGAAAGACAATCCAATAGTCTAAATCAAGCATATGCTTCTTTCTTCCTTTCCTTTTATACAGGTTCTCTTAATACAAAAAGGACTCAAGGGAAGGTAGAACTGCTAGCATAAGAAGCATAATGCTATGACACACAAGTGGGATGTGCCAGAACTGGAAAATCTCTCTACAGTCCTATGGGAGTGTATGAGCTCATAGACATGTCAGAAGTACATCAAGGAAATTATATATAGAATATCCACTAATCATACCAATACTGAATCACACAACTGGCACAAAACCTTCACAGAAACATCCTATTTTATTGGCTCTCATGAGAGTTGTTGCCAGCTAAGTTAAATGGAGGCATACCTTCTATATGGAAGGCATGATAATACAGAAGTCTATTATCTAGTATACAGGTTTTCAGATCACCAAAGTAAGCAATTACTAAATAAAAGATTAGCAACTGAACTTCTATTTGACCTGTTGATATTGCCAAAAATTTAATTCTAGCCAGGTTTCAATAACTGTCCATATCCCCATGCAAAATAATTTTGATGGCCTTAGGCCTAAGCATCTACATCACTGAAACCCTTAGTGTTTAGGTAGTCTAACACTCTTGACTGCCTTGCTTTAAAATAAATCAATAAATGAAGGATTTATATCAAAATGCAAATCTGAATGACTGGTATAATTTTTGTATAAATATCAACTTTCTGTAGATGTCTAAAGATCAAAATTGACTATGTACTGATATTTACTATAAGAGGTTATCTACTATCAACAGGATAACAGATATAGTAAATACAAAAATAAGGAATATTGAAAACACCATGGCTAATTTAAATGCTGCAAACAATAAATGCCAGAATTCTCATGACATCCTCTGTATCTGACACTTCATTAATCAAACCCTGCTTCTTGAAAACCACACGTTGAGAAATACTTGATGAGTGAAAAATCATAAACAAGGATGGAAAAAAAAAAAAAAAGGAAAACAGAAAGATTTGTCATTTCCTTCCATTTCTCCTCTTTCAATTCCAATGTGTCAAGGAACCTCAAGATATTGCATAAATTGCTTACTGCTTAAATTAGAATTTTAAAAATCCAGCAAAAATGCACACAGCCTGTTATTACTTCCACTAAATTACAGGCATCTTACCAAAGAAATAACCTTCTAAAGTATGAGTTGTGCATAAGAGGCTATGTGGGCTAAAATATATTTTGCATACAAGAAACATCAGACAGAACCTAGCATCAGAGATTAGCACAGTGAAAGCTGTCATTTACATTAAAGACTAGGAATGGGAGATAGTTTAATATAGAACTACTGTAATGTTTTAGGACCCTGTTAATGCAACTTGGGAGATCTCCTGAGAATTATCCTACATCGTCTTTTTGATATTATAGTTCTTATCATGAAGGTGTCATTATATATGCAGTCTATCATTTGCTAATGATTGACAAGTCTCAGACTTGTTTGATCAGAAGCGTGGTTAGCAGGTAAACTTTTCTAATCAGCCATTTAAATGGAAACGGTAGATGTCATGATCTGAAAGAAGTCAGATGAACTTTCTTTTCTCTGGCCACTCCACTGCATCCTGAGGTTTTGGAAGCAAGAATTAATCTAGCATATAAAAGGAAAACCAAAATATTCATCCTATCCCTTATCAATAGAGAAGCTGTGTGGATCTGGAGAAGATGCACAGAGCTTCACAGGAAGCCTGGAGTGGAGAAAGAGGTATGGAGGAGTCATTTAATCTGGAAACCAGCCCAGGTGAAAAGAAGGGAACCTGTGCTGAGAACCTGTGCAGAGAAAGATAGACAAAGCAAGACCAAAAGAATGGACACTGCACATCTCTTAATGAAGACCAAAATTATTAGTAAGTGATGAGAAAACCAAGACAAATAAATATTTATGAGATTTACTTCATTGTCTGTATCAGCATCTAACTTGGGTTATTGAAGTAGGAGCTTCGGGGCTGAAAGGACTAGAGAAGACTATAGAAGCCTATACCAGATAGATGAACATTATAGAAAACATCAGAATCATGCCATTTAACACAGCATTATAAGTGTCAAATAAGTGGTTTTATGCCACCATAGATCAGATTTTTTTCCTGTTAAATAGATGGGAAGCATGTGCCCAGGAAGCATGCCAGAAAAGCTGTCAGTCCATGCAAGTACTCAGTGGGATGAAGAGCCCAGGCCACCAGTGATGCAGACAATGTGTTCTCAGCCACTCCTAGGTACCACCCTTGAGCTGACAGGGCAGCAGGCTCCCCCTGCAGCACAGTGACCCATGGCTGGAGGCCAGCAACTGGAATCACAACATCATTCCCCAAGGGACTTGCTTTGGAAAAACCCCCTAATGCCTGTGAAAAATTTATTTCCACTGCAAAAAAAAAAAACCCATTCATGCTCTGAGTTGGTGCTGATCCATATGAGCAGTGCCATTAAATCAAAAAATGCTTAGTGATGATCCTTGAATAAGAAGGGAAGCCTGAAGGCACTGCCAGATGGAGGTCAGTATGTTAAAAGAAATACAGTTTTCAACATCATTTCTCCAACTGGATGCTACCACTGTGGTTCGCTATTACGACTGGTTCTTAATATAATTATTTAACTCCCATTTCTCAATTTCTTCTTTAGCTCTGCAAGCAGATATTGAACAAGACAATGTTATCTAACAAAAGCATTCTGCCTAGACTTTAGAAGTCTAGTAATGGGAAAGTTAGTGGCACTTTCAGTAACTTATTTCCGAGAGCAATGGTCATCATTGTTTAAAAAAGAAGACAGGATTTTACTTCTAGTCTGAATTTGTCTCACTGCAGCACCTAGCATCCACTGACTCTTGTTATACCTTTTTCCCTGCTCTGAAGAGCCCTCTATTATCAATTTTCTCCTTTTTTTTATAGACACTTAGAGGCTGCGATCATATCACCCATTAACCTTCTCTTTGATAATCTAAATAAATTGAGCTCCTACGGCTTTCTGTAGATATCATATTTTTCTAATCCTTTAATTAGTCTGTGGCTCTTCTCTGTGCCCTCTTCAATTTGTCATCTTTTTTCTGAAGTGTGAAGCCCAGACCTGGAAATTCCACTGTAACACTCACAGAAGGAGAAAATACAACAGTGAGGCCACTTTTCTACCAGCACTTCATATGGCTGGTTGCAGATCTAAATGAGACCCCTTGGCCACAGGGTCAGATGAGAACCCAAGTTTGACTGACTGTCCACCATGATGACAGCGTTTTTTCTCATACACCGCTCCAAAGACAACCAGTTCTCTTGCTGTAGCCCTTAGACGTATGTCCCTATGTTTCACCGTACTGAAATATATATTTCCCTGAGCCCAGTGACCTGAGCTTTTAGTCATTTCATATATCCATGGTCTTTGTGGCATCTGCAAACACTGCTGGCAACAATTGTGTTTCCCAGGGTGTTTCTAAAAACCAACTCCGAAAACCATCTAAATAGTGCAGCACCAACTGCTTTTCCCTATGCAGAGAAATGCACAGAAAAATGGCTATTCAATGGTGAGTTATTATTTATTGTTATACTTTCAGCCTATTTTTTCAAACAGTTCTAATTCACTTAAAGCTTGTAAGGTTGGTTTTGAATAAGTTTTGGTTATTACTCAAGACATCAGGCTATTTCAATCAAAGGTCTTGGAGCAGTCAAAAAGATTTTAAAGATTAGGGTTACCTTTCCCCAGATATAACTGTAATTTAAGAAGTCATGAAAATATTAAATTCATCACATATTCATTTATAAATACATTTTTAAAAACATTGAAAAGCAATTAATTCGTGGTGAAGATTTGTGTTAAACCAGGGCCTGATAAAACTTTCTGTGAAGGCAGAAAATTTAGCTACAAACTAATGTCCATATTTCCTTCAATGGTGGTGATGGCAGTCAGATATAATCCCATGAAATTAAGTGAAATATCAGATTTCAAAATCTAAGATTTTGTAAATATTTGAAATCTACCATTGACTTGTCACATGACCTCAAGCAATCCATTTAATATATGCTTTGCTAACCAATCTACACAAAATGAATAATAATGTTTATTCAACTTTTAAAAAGATCTGGATTAAAAAGGAAAAATATATTTTTTTTTCCATTTTTTATATATGTTTTTTCACTTTTTCTCATCTGATTTCAGCCCGTACTGCTGTGGGTACAGGACAGAGAAATGTACTTGTGGGGAACAGAGGCTTGAAACAATCATAAAATAAATGCTTTTATTTGTGTTTATATATGAAAAAAATGATTACTTCATTGCATATATTGTTCAAATCACATGTATCTCCTGGTTTTTGCATATGTATATTACTAGAGAATAGTTCTGTACTCCAAATTATTTGAGATCCTTTCTGTTCTCCCTATCTAAACATAGCTCTCTTCTAATCAAGTTATTTTAAAAATTTATAAATGTCTATTTGTGTATTTTTTTTTAATGTTGGATGTGCCAATTTTAGACACCATAAAGAAGTATAATCAAAAAGAAAGCGGATTCCCTTTCCAGATTTTAGGAATTAATCCAAGTCTAACTTACTCTCTTTAATTTCTGAATTGGACTCCCCATTGTCACAAATACAAAAATTCTGGCATCGTACTTATTTTGTTGAAACCCCAAAATGATGACAGCAGTAACAAAACTGCACTCATAGCAATAGCAAACTATACTGAACTAAATTGTTCTTTATTCCAGTAAAGCTCCTACATGGTCAGTATGCTTGAGCAGAAAAGAATAAAAACCATGGCATACGACTTAATAATAATTAATTATATGTTATATTTCAACATCCATTGGAAAACCTCTAAGCACTTACCACACTGCTCACCCATGCATTAAGTGTTTCCCAGATACATCACCTTTTAGTCTGCGTTGTGCTAGCTGAACAAACCAAGTTGCTTTATTTGCCTCTCACTGGATGGCCCCTCTATTACTGGAACAACTTGACAGCCTTTCTCTTCCTTCAACACAGGCAGCCAGGACACCGCACACCACTCCAGAAACCTTAGCAGTACATTACACAATAGCGCTAGTTATTCCTTATTTCAGGTTGCAGGTATGGAAAGGGCGCTGAAATTTGGTGCTTGTACCAAGGGCAGACACTGATACTTGCTTTAGAAATTCACCTGGAGAAAAACTATCATGGGATTACATGATGACGATGGGACACAGGGCTTGCAAAAGTCAGGGGTCTCTTGAAAATATGCACCCAGTGGGAGTATAAGCTGAGGAGGAAAAGGGAATAAGAATATGGAACAAAGGAGGGGGGTGAAAGTTATATCTTTCATAGGAGTTTTAATTTGGATCAAAGAGAAATCCACTCCCCTCAAATGCTACTTAGTAAGTATTAAAAGAGACATTTTATTTTTATAAACATCCAGACATTGCAGAATATGTAAATAATATGGGCTGTTCTGAACAGAGCTTTTTAGGCAAGTTCTGTGTAATTTACTTCCTACTTTACTGTTAACTGAGGTGACTGACAGTTATGCTTGAGATAATGAACATGGTACAGATGATCACCATTCACAGACAGGGATACCCATGTAGCTTGCTTGCTTCCTTCACAAGAAATGGTTGGCAAGGACACTTCTACCCTTCACTGACAGGTCAGGTCAATCAGTCACATATGTATCTACTACAACATATACAACTTGTGGCAGGATGCCAACCCCCCTCTCTTCCCCTCCCTCCTTCAGTATGGAAGGAGTAGGCACATCTCTCTCTCTCTCTCTGCTACTCGAGGCTAACAGCTTCTTTTGTTTGGCCCCAGAGCACCCTGGCCAGGGCCATTAGGAGAAGGGAATGCCGAGGCGCCAGTGAGCCGCTGGCACCTGCGGCCAGTGTGTGGGTGCAGAGAAGCTTCTAGAATGCCTACAGTCAGATCTGATCAGCCAATATAAAAACGGGATTCTCGTCGAGACTCCACCCATTGTCGCGGGTCTCTCGGAGCACGAGCAAGATGCTGCCGCCGAGAGCCCCCCTCCCCGGGATGGAGACTCCGCTTGCCTTGCCGCCAAGGATGTGAGTAAAACTTCTCGCAGAATTGCAAGTATATTTATACTTTCCGTGCACATATGCACGTGTAACTTTCTGTGCTCCATATGAGCACATGTAAAATTAATCCTCGCATAATCACGGGTGTATTTTCCTCCCATGCTTCCACGTAAGCATGTGTAACTTTCCGTGCACATTTGCACGTGTACTTTTCATGCTTAATACAAGCACATGTACTTTCCGTGCACATTTACACGTGTAACTTTCCGTGCTCAATATGAGCACGTGTATAAATTATTTCCTCGCACAATCATGAGTGTATTTTACTTCCCATGCTTCCACATAAGCACGTGTAATATTCCGTGCACATTTGCACGTGTATTATAAATTTACCCTCACAGAATTGTGAATGTTTTATAAATTTACCCTCGCAGAATTACGAGTGTACTAACATTCCGTACTCACTACGAGTACGTGTATCTTTTTAAAAATAATCCCACACCGTGTTCACGCAAGCGTGTACTTCTCCAGGACTCAGGGACGGATCCGGCATTGTTTTGGGTGAAGCCATGTGCATGCACCCTGTGGACCACCTGTTGAATTAGTTGCTGCCCCTTAATAATTTTCCTGAACTGATATCCGAACCTGTATTTAAGTCACTTTTGGAGTGCTAAAACCCTGTTTCTCACCCGTTTAATAAAAGTTGTTTTGGACCCTGTTGTCGCTTGAACTAACCTCGAGGTGCCTCCGTGACACAACTACATTCTGTTTTATAATCAAACTTTGAGGCAAGTCAAACAATTTTACTGTCTGTCTGGAGTATACTAATATACAAAGAAAAATAAAAAGCACTGATGGTCTACATTACAATTGTCTTGGATCTGAAGATGAAGCAAAAAGCTTAATTGGAAAACACTACAAGGCTACACAAAGATTAATTACAATAAGCAATGAAGTCATTGCGAAAACTAGGCAGCATCTAGATATCACTGTGACCATGCTCTATCCCGATCCCTCTGCTCATTTTAGGAAGATTTGTTAGCAAAAAATATTTCAACTATTTTGACTAGAGCTATAGTTAAGTATATTCTATGCCAGGCTGGTTTTGCAGTGCTTTGTAGAGGACCAATACTATTTTCCAGTAGAACCAATGGGCTCATATCTCATTAGCCACAACCTGTTTTCAGTCAAGAAAGGATTTTTTGTTTTGTTTTGGTTTTTTTTCACACAGAAACCATGGCTCAATTGCTTTTACAGATTTTAAAACTGATTGCTATCTCAGTATGTGACAAGACTATGCAGAATAATTATCATTATTTGGCCCAGTTTGGAAACATTCATCTTGTGAGTTCATCTCATGTCTATTTGTTTATGGTTTTGTTTCTTTGTTTTTTTATTGTTTTGTTTTGGGTTTTTTTTCTGCAATTAAAATGAAAGTTTTTTCATGAGTTCAACACTTCTATTTGATGCTTTGCTTATCTATTGTAACCAGTTTACCAGGCTAATCATACCTATGTCTTGGTGGTTATAAGCACTGAGGAAACATAATCCTCTCCTTTGTTTCTGGAGAGATCTGTTTTCATAGGAAACAGTTACATTTTAAGAGAGTTTCACCATACCAGTGCAGCAAGCTTTGCCTACTCATGTCACTATACATCAGAAAGCCATAAGAAGAAATGGGTGTGGAAAGAGAGGAGGGACTGGGAAAGAGGTGACAGTACTCAACAACCTTTTGGCAGATTGGATCTACCTTCTCCTGCAAGCCTGGCTGCCCAGCATCCCTCTAAGCTAAACAAAGTTTATCAGTATAAAAAAGGAAGAAAGCAGAGTTTACAGTTCTGTTCATTCTCACACAGGAAGCCTATAGCAGAGATTTAACCTTTTCAGTCTTTGGCCTTTTATTTGACACCTTTATTGAATGATGTCAGCCAAAAGCAAAGCCCATTAAAAATGCAAAACTCTTTGAGAGGAAATAAAGAAATAAAGTCTTGAGTAAATTATTTTTCAAATCAGTCAGATTTTTTGTTTTCTTTAATATTGACTTCAAAAGGACCAGACCCTAAAAGAAAAAAAAATCTGGAATAAATATTTAGGTGAGGAGGCAAGCAACTTACTTCTTCAAACAGCAGCTTGCATCTGTAAGAAGAATACATTCATTTTAGCCTTCTTACTTAGCAAAGGAACTAAAACATTAGAAACAAAAAAAACAGAATGATGAAATATCTAAATATACTGAATTAGTTTCATGGCTTTCTCTCAAAATTTATTAGGAATGAATCCCCTTCTCTATTTTTCAGCACAGATACCATATATAAGGTTAGGGTCCTGGAAATTTTGAAGAAGAAAACTACAGAAGAAGTTGTTAGCCCTATTATTTTATTTCACTTATTTTATTTCATTTCTAAGAACAGTCTTAAGAGTGTTTTAAGACATTGACTACAGATTAAGGAAAAGAGTTTGACTCTTGATACAAAATTGCTTGCTTTTCTTCATTCTAAAAGACAAGATGACAAGGTAGCCTGCATGCTAAAGAGAAATTTGCATGAGCATAATTTGATACACAGTCTTCGACCAGGTAGATTTGCCTTTCCTAACTTGCTGGCAATAATTTAGTCCTATATCTGGACACCATATACTTTTAAGAGTTGATCCCCAGAGAGAATGTCCTGTAAATTGTTTGCTTACTGAAGAAACATTGTTTAAAAAAGAACAAAACAAAGAAAGAGAAAATGAGTGCTCTGGTAACTATTACATGCTCCAGTAACAAAACCACTTGCAGAGAAAATTTGAGTTAATGAGAACACTGCAGAAACTTTCTATAGAATGACAGAGTTTTTGAAGAGAGAGAAGAAACAACTCAGCAAATAACTATTACCCTCAAACTGTGCATTCAAGGTCACTGGGCTTTTTAAAATGTTTAAGCAATTACTAAAATAACCCAAAAGACAAGAGCATGACAGCAGAGCCTCTGATTTCAGACTACAGAATTAATGCTAAACAGCAACAACAGAGAAGGAAGAGGCATTTGTTCCTTTACTCCTCGTGTTTCAGGTGTATATTTCTACAACAGCTGCAAATTAAAGATATAATTGATTCAGACTATATTTCAGTGGAAGAGATTGTAGATATAAATTTGAGAAAATTGCATAATGAAGTACAATTATTCCATAAAGATAAATAAGAAAAAGTGTGAGAGACAACTACCAACTTCACAGCAGTTATGTACTTGGCCATTCAAGCTAATGAAAGTACTTTCAGTTACAATTATTACTTCTCTGTTCAACCTTCTCATCTGAGCAACACATGAAATGAAGTTCTGGACACATCATCTCAAAAGAAAATTAAAGAGCTGTAAACACATGAGTTACCAGACTTTTTAGGACTGACTATAAATCACACTACACAGGGTTCTGGGGAGGTGCAAAAGTAGGTAGTACAGTTCAGGCTCTTGTTGTTGCATGAATGTGTGCTACTGTTTAGAAGCAGGTTCAGGATAAAGGTGATGTAGTGACAGAACTGAAGATAGGGCTCTGAGTTTTCCAGAAATTGAAGAATATTTAGGGAGTTTAAAGACAAAGTGAAATTTGTATTTGGAAACGTAAAGCATGTCAACGTAAACAAGGAAAGATCATAAGCTAATGATGATGTTTCTACAGTAAGCAATAAAATAAATATATATAAGAAATTTAACTTATAAAATATATTTCCAACAGAAATAGATATGACACTTAAGCAATATTAGCCCATCTCAAAAAAGTGACTTTTACAGAGAATAGAGAAAAGCTTTTATCTCTCCCAATGTAGGTCTTCTCTCCAAAAAAACCCATCATACAGGTTAAACAGTAGCCAATCAGCCTATACTGCTTGTATTTCACAGAATCATAGAACAGTTTGGGTTGGAAGGAACCTTCAAAGGTCATCTAGTCCAACCCCTCTGCCATGAGCAGGGACATCTTCAACTAGATGAGGTTGCTCAGAGCACTGTCAAGCCTGGCCTTGAGTGTTTTCAGGGATGGGGCATCTATCACCTCTCTGGGCAACTTGCTCCAGAGTGTTTTCAGGGATGGGGCATCTATCACCTCTCTGGGCAACTTGCTCCAGTGTTTTATTGCCTGCATTGTAAAAAAAAGAAATATCTTCCTTATACGTAGTCTAAATCTCCCTTCTTTCAGTTCAAAGCCATTACCCCTTGTCCTATTGCAACAGGCCCTGCTAAAGAGTCTGTCCCCATCTGTCTTCTAAGCTCTCTTTAACTACCGAAAGGCCACAATAAAGTCTCCCTGGAGCCTTCTCTTCTCCAGGCTGAACAACCTCAACTCTCTCAACCTGTTCACATAGGAGAGGTGTTGCAACCCTCTGATCATTTTTGTGGTCTCCTCTGGAACCCCTGCAACAGGTCCATGTCTTTCCTGTAATGAGGGCCCCAGAGCTGCATGCAGAACTCCAGGTGGTGTCTCATCAGAGCAGAGGGGCAGAATCATCTCCTTCCACCTGCTGGTCATGCTTCTTTCGATGCAGCCCAAGATACAATTGGACTTGTGGGATGCAGGCACACATGTCCAGGTTCATGTCCAGCTTTTTATCCATCAGCATCCCCAAGTTCTTCTCCCTAGGGCTGCTCTCAATCCTTTCATCCCACAGCCTGTACTGATACTGGGGGTTGCCCTGACACAGTTGCAGGACCTTGCTCTTGGCTTGTCTAACCTCATGAGGTTTGCATGGGCACACTTCTTGAGTTTGTCCAGGTTCCTCTTGATGGCATCTTGTCCCTTGGCCATGTCAACTGCAACACTCTGCAGATGTGCTGAGGGTGCACTTGATCCCACTGTCTATGTCACTGACAAAGATATTAAACAGCACTGGTCCTAATAGGATCCCACTTGTCACCAGTCTCCACCTGGACATTAAGCTGTGACCACTACCCTCTGGGTGCAATCATCCAGCCAATTCTTTATCCACACATCAAATCCATATCTCTCTAATTTAGAAAGAAGGATGTTGTGGGGGACTGTGTCAAAGGCCTTATAGAAGTCCAGGTAGATGACATTCATAGCTCTTCCCTTGTCCAATGATGTAGTCACTACATCTCAGAAGCCCACGAGGGTGGTCAGGCAGGACTTGCCCTTGGTGAAGCCATGCTGTGTGTCTCAAATCACCCCCCTGTCCTATTTTCTCTGTCACAGTTTTGTATTTTAGTTCAGCATCAACAGTGGTTAATACAGTTTTCCAGACTGCTCTTGTAATACTGTGATTTGGGGGCCTCAAAAATTTACCACCACGCTGCAACATACAATCTAGAGGCAGCAGTCTGCCTGAACATTACTTTCTATCTTCTGATTAATTGCCTACCTA
The DNA here is from genome assembly GCF_963082525.1 of Nesoenas mayeri. NCBI lineage: Eukaryota > Metazoa > Chordata > Aves > Columbiformes > Columbidae > Nesoenas > Nesoenas mayeri. Next base: position 131,235,426 of record NC_137541.1, read on the forward strand.
CAAGAAACAATCAGTTGAAAATATAAAATACTCGGTTTTGGACACTTCTCTCTTTCCTGCAGAAATTTTCCATGGAATAAGAGCCAGGTAAAAGGAACAATCATCAATTCCAAGAGAAGATCCAACTCTAGTTACATGCACATGAATCTAAATAATTTACAGAAATGACTACGAAGGAAGACACAAACTTAACATTGCTGATTTTTCTAAGATGACTGTAACAGAACCAGGGTTGTCCACACTCAGTATCTCATGACTAAGCCAGCAATTCTGTAGTATTTGTGCCAAATTTTTTTTTACACTAACATCATTTTAATGTGAAACAGGACAATAGGAAAACTATCTGACCCTAAACATCACGGGAAGACTTAAAAGTAAAATATGCTGCTACACATCCTATCTGACTTAGATTATGAGTTCTTTGTATCAAACAACTATCATGCAGATATTTAGCCATGATAAAATTCGATTTAAAATTTACTGTCAGTGTAACACACAATATATTAGTATAAATGATCCATTAGCAAGCACTTATAACAGTTCTAAAACTGACTGCAATGAAATACGATCTAAAGCAAACAATTTTCATACCTTTTCTATCCTGTCTCCATATGATAACTCACTGCAAGCCATAGATGTTTGGTACTGTGATGGAATGACCCAGCCATTTACACTCTTAAAGTCGACTACACTTGAACAAGAAGAAAAAACCCCAACCAATCAATACAAAAATAAAATAAATTTTAAAAAATCCACAAGTGTTTTGATGTTCAGCCTGGTACAGGACAGTTCTGCTTTGGGGAAATGGTCTCAAGGCCTGAAGGAATATTCTGTGTGAGAAATTTTTGTTCTAGTTCTGTACATTCAAAATATCGACAAAATAATGATAAGCATCCAAAAGCTTACATGTTTATCTGAACTTAATGCAAAACATACCTACTCTTTTAAGTGCACATTATTAATGTAAGTTCTTTTTATTTAAAAAAAAAAAAAAAAAAAAAAAAATACTTAAAATGAGTTCAATTTGGGTCTGTTGATATACATTTTAACACTTTTAACAAATCTTTCTAGTGTCTAGAAAGTAAATACTATGAAAGGTGTCCTGAAGCAATGCTCAGAGTTTATGGCCATACATTGATAATCCTCTTTTGAGCACACTCCATCCAGAAAGCAGTGTCACAGTTAAATAAGTGGGCTAGGGAAGAATATGAAATTATCAACCACAGTTCTGAACAATTATATATGGGAAGATCTAATCCTTGTTGAGGGAAGTATTCCTAGAAAGACGACAGGCACATAATCTCAAGAATGTCCAGAAAGTTAATTATAAAAAGGTCACAAAACCACTTTATCTTTCTGGGATGCCATTTGAAAGATTGATAAAAAGGACGAGCAGATGACTGTCTCTCCACTTGGAGCAAGAACAGTTGAAAGACAAACAGCTAAGAAATAAGAAAACTACAATCATATTCAGAGATGTTCAGAAGATAAAATCAATCAGACCTAGACTGAGGTATCAGTCTGGAGCAAGCGTTGTGAAAAATGCTGCACTAGTACTTGGACTCTTTAGGATTAGTGTGAAGATTCAGAACATCCAGGATAATGCAGGCTTTGGGGTTGTTTTATTCATTTGTTTCTTTTGGGTGCTATTTCACAGAATCACGCAGAATCACAGAATGTCAGGGATTGGAAGGGACCTCGAAAGATCATCCAGTCCAATCCTCCCGCTGGAGCAGGAACACCTAGATGAGGTTACACAGGAAGGCGTCCAGGCAGGTCTTGAATGCCTCCAGAGTAGGAGACTCCACAACCTCCCTGGGCAGCCTGTTCCAGTGCTCTGTCAACCTCACTGAGAAGAAGTTTCTTCTCAAATTTAAGAGGAACCTTTTGTGTTCCAGTTTGTACCCATTGGCCCTTGTCCTATTTCATTACTTTCTCTTTTTTTTTTCTTTTTTTTTTCTAATTTCTTTTTTTTTTTTTTTTCTTTGTTCTTCCCAAACTGAGAATTATAAATAGTCATATACAGAGCTTCAATACGGAGCACATTACAATCAACAACTAATGTGCCAAATGAGTAAATGAATCCTTTCCATGGACTTCCTAAGTCTGTTCCACGGGTTTTCTCTCTTATCCTCTTTGTTTCATTGTTTCTGTGAATTATGAATTTGTGTAAGCTATTAATTGTTAACAGCTGTCACTGCATAGTGAAACTGTGCACCAGACATTTGCAACCGTTGTTGGATTCTGCATGCTAAAAACTCATGTTACTTATGTTTCCTTACAACTTGGTAGTGCTTAGCATTGTCTCAGGTCAGCGTCTCTCCACAGGCTGCGTGTATTATCTCCTCATTCAGGCCAGATGCTCAGCTGATTTGTTTGCAGAACCCGTGCTGATCTCACAGATACTTCAGTAGCCTAATCATAACCTTTCCCATAACTCTGCCGTATTTATTTAAATCTTGGCTTGAAATAATTTGAGGATATGTGAAAGCTTATAAGCTTAGTATAAGGAGAAGATATTTCAGAAAATAGTAAATGTTGGAAAAAAGTAATGTTTAAGGAAGATTTTAAATTAGTAGAAATTCAGAAATAATTGAGTAAATAATTTTGGCTAGGGGAAAAGTAGAGATGGACTGAAAACATTAGAAATATAGATTTTTCCCTAAGTGTTGAAAACAAACTATTTTTGTTCAGAAAAGTCAAAATACATTGGTTTTCATTTTTCTCAGTTAAACATTCCACTGAAAGAGAATTACATGACCAAGAAAAAAAATGGAATTAAATCAGTACATCTATTCATATTTTTTTTCTCATCATTTTGCCAACATAATTTTCAACATTTCTTTGCTTCCATCTCTGAAACATTTCAAATCTATTGGGGGGGGGGGAAAAAAAAAAAAGTTCTCTCAAGCTTTCCAGGTTTCAGTCATTATAAAAGAAAATATTCTTGCATCTTGCATCTCTCCAGAAACACAGTTTTCCTTTTTCCTTTGTCCTTAAAATAGATAATGGAGTTTGAAGTACAACATGTAGGTAACCCATTTGGCAAGGACAATAATTGTATCTGTCTGTTTATTTATGTTGTCTATTCAATCACTCTTTTCACCTGAGCAGAACACAGTCAAGGTTTAAAATTCTTCCACTTTTAGCTTTGTCTCACCACCTTCTGAAATTTCATCCAAAAGAGTTGTTAAAAGACAGAAGAAGAAACCGCTATACAGGTCAGCTCCAAGTACTGTTGTTCTTTGAATGTTTGTAACCTCAAATAATATTTAGGAATTCCCAAAATGCACCATCATTGAACTGCTTACCCTTATTTACAAACACCCCTGGCAATAGCTCACTCACCACTTTAAGTCTTCTGTGTTTAAATGAAAGCTGGAATTTTTCACTGTACCAAACAGATGAGCAAAACTGAAAATGAAAATTTTTCTGGGTTTGCCTTAGTATGTGCCCACACAATAGCTTTTATTCTTGCTAAAATGCAAAAGCAAATGTGTATCTTGCACACGTTTACACATATATACACAAACAGGAGTGGGGACAAAGAACAGGGATATGTTCATCAATAAAACCCCACTTTTCCTGCTAATTCAATTTCTTTTTACTTCAGACTTTATATTTTAATTAGAACAGAACAGCATATCTAAACACTGATCTTAATACCTCTGGTTTGGAAACAAGTCATTGCACTAACACCTGTCATTGCACTAGCAGATTAAATAAATACTTGCTACCCAGACTTCCAACACTTTCACTGTTCAGTTTGCTTCTTATGATATGAAAAACTCAAAGGCAAATTAAGAAAAAGCAAAGGTAGAAAAAAACAGATTTTGACCAGAGACACTATTTGTGATGTTACACATATCTCTTCTGATTAACCAGATTACCAGTGTTTTTCAGTGAAATACTCTGCAGTTGTAAACAAGTCACAATTAAAATATAGTGGTAAATGGGGATCAATATCAAGGAGTTAGATTCTTGAGTTCTGTCAATGTAACACAATATGGACAAATTAAACACACTTTCAAATAACATCCCTTTGATAGCAAAACTTATTTACTGTAAAAACTATTGGGGACAGGGGGGATGTGTTAAAAGGCAATACTGTCTTAAAGGTGAGGAATATCATGCCTGTAGATGGTTTTGATCTGAATAGGCACTCTCTTAATGACTTTTCTGTTGATCAATACACAGACACATCCCTGCCAACTGGAAACATTCCCTGAAGAAAGAAGTTCTGATTCTCGCAGACCAAAAGCCTGACTGATTAATAAAAGGTTTTCTACTTGTGATCATCTTTATATTCACAAAGTTTTCATTACTGGTGTTGTCACTCACCATGTCAATATCTACCTTCTTTGATGTTTGACTGTTTTTCTAGTACAGACATGAGATCTCTGTTTAATGGAAGTTCCAATATGAAATAATATGAAATAATAGTTTTAAAAATTACTTGGTACTTGATTTTTTTTTTTTCTCCCTCTTTTGGTTTGCACAATAAAATAATACCAGGAATTTGGTTTGGAGAATGACCAATGGATACAGTTTCTGCAGCCCTTTTGAGCCTAAGCGGCACCAAACTCTAAACAAAATTACTTAGGCCAGACTACACATTCAGGCTCCAGAACCCAGACTTGAACTAAGGATGTGAAAGGCAGTTTACACCAAATGAGGATGCATATTCTCCTCTGTCCTCTATGCTTGTTGCTTCAACACTTGCTCTTTTTCTCTGTTGTGTGTCCTGACACAGAACAGCCAATTCCCCTCCAACAAGCATCTTCACACTATTTGTATTTCAGAAAAAAGGAGAAGGCATCTTCTGGTGCAAGCTTCTGCATAAAGGAAATATTTTCTCAAGTGACTGTTATTTGTCAAATTTCATCTGGGAGCTTAGGTGATTTGCTCCTATTAGTAGGTATTAGAAGATGAGGATGACATCCTGCTCTTCTTTCATGCACCTGTTCCCTAATGAGTCTTGCACACAGATCAGTTGTAGATATGGCTCTAATTTTGTGCAATTTAAATATCATTTATATAAAACTACACAAGACTTTGGTGTACTTTGAAATAAATCGCTTACTCTACTGACTTTCTTTTTTTCCTCCCTATGGTCTATGCGATATCTATTGATATTGCAGTGCTGATCTGCAGCACTTCTCCCTGCTGACTTAGGCCAGCAAGCTGCTCATGAATCTAGCAGATGTTTCAGTTGTCTAGGCCAATGGAAACCTTATGGACCCTTTTTTCTTCATCTCCTCCCAGGAGCAAATGTTAGTACAGCAGATATCTGGATGTGTGCCATGTAGCAACAGAGACAGGAAAAAGCTGCTGTGGCTTCGTTAAGCATGGTGCTGTATACTGATTGTATTTTTTTTCCCATTCCTCTCTAAGAGGGTTATCTACAAATGCCACAATCTTCTTATGTAGCCAAATATTAAATCTGGGGTTTTTTTTCAAACATGTCCCTAAACTTCCCCTGTTGTGCTATTGAACCTTATATTAATACACAGATGTAAATTAGAAAAATATATTTGTGTTAAACTTCTTTTCCCTAACAATATAAACTCAAAAATGCTTAAATGCAAGTTGCATTCAGCACTGTGTCCCTAATAGATTGTACAGACTGTGTCAAGGAAACTGTTAAGGGTATTTAGGTACAAGAACAAGTTAAATTTTTTAAAATGTAATTAAAAAATAAATTAATTAAAGTAAATGAATGCCTGAATTCGCCAGCTGCCCTCAAAAATAGATATATAGAACAGCATTTTTTTATCACTTGACCTTGCTTTCACAGCAGATGGAAGTCTCTTATTCAAAATCTCCAAGTTTTTGTTCTAGAGTCTCTTATTTGTTTGTTTGGTGGTGGTTTTGTTCTTGCTGTTGTTGTTTTGACCTTTGGACCCCTTCTTTTTGTTAGGATTTAATATGGGGTCTGTCCTTTCCAGTAGTCTATGATTAAAAATCTTCACCCCAAATATCATATTTGTCTGAAATTCTTGTCCTTACTGTTCTTAAAGTTAATAAGTTGGTATGACAAAAGGAATCAGCAGAAAAAAATTCTTCAAATTTCTTCACTTTGTGCATTCATGAGATGTACTTATAGATATAGGCATTCATTAATCCTCTCTCATGAGTCAATTCAATTCTTACTCCTCAAAAAGCTCAAAAAGGGACAGGATGGGTGTACTTGTGTGAAGCCAATGGTGGAACTAAGAACTCAGTTAGAAGGGACTTCTAAATTTCTGCAAGATGCACTAAAAGGTTAATATTAGCTTCAGTGCCACCTGGACTGAAATCTTTGTCTATTTTTACCCCAAAAAAGCCTATTATATGTCAATAGGCCAACAGAAGAACTTTATTAATTGATTCTTTTCAATTAGAAAAGTTGGATATTTAATAGGAAGTAATTCCAACTCCACACCAATGGGGATGTGAATGCAAAAATGCAAATTTTCTGTCTTCCTTAGAATAATATTTTGGTATGTCCTCTTGCACAAAGAATTCCTTATGTATCTGGAATGAGATTCACAGTTCAATGTAATTTTTTGCCTTTTGAACACAGTTAATTTATCAGCTGCATACAAACACTCATATTTTTACAGCTAAGTTTGACTTAAAATATTATTAATTTTTATTAAAAAGGTAAACCTAGGAGCTACACTACCTGTATTATTGCTTTAGTGTATAAAAACTTCAGTGAATTTCATAACATACAAAGCACAAGAGGTCTCTGCAATAACAGTTTTTTAAAAATGCACTGAAAAAAATCAGCAAGTATATTGATATGTGCATTAAAGTAATTTTCTAGATCAGTGAATCCATGTCAGTAATGGCTGACTAGATTTCCTGCTTGGCTGTAAGAATATTTTAGTTGAAGTCATTTATTTTATAATTTACTGAATGATTCTAAAGGTTATTTGGTATCTAACAAAATGTTGACTTGAATAATTTTCTTCTAGAAAAGGGAGAACAACATTCATTCTGCACATTGTTGAGAAAACACTTGCTTGTGTCAAATTTGCAGGAGACCCAAAAATTCTCTTACTGGTCACATTAACATTACCTTACTTCTCGCATTTTACATAACTGATTTATATAAATATGTTTTTCTTTTAGGATTAAATCACAACATTATTTTCTCATGACCAAAAGGCAGGAGCGCTAGAGTGCTTATCCTTATAGCCCACCACGGAAAGTGGCTGTAGAGTGACCATATACTGGGGAAAAAAGGGCAATGCAGTTGAAGGTTTCCTTGCTGAATCACAAGTGTCATTGGAACGAGCTTTAATCTTGCTAATGTGGGTGTTGGCAGCTCAGATGACATATCCACACACAGCTATTACATCAGTCAGCACCATACCCACATGCCCATGCAAAAATGAAACTCTGAGTTCACTAAGGGGTGTTGCAATGAGAGTCAGGAAGAAGAAAAATTATTCACCAAGTGAGGATCAGCAGCCTTCTCTTTGTGGCCCATGGAGAAAGAAGCTGAGACATTCATGAAAGGAACATATAGGGTAACCACAGGTTTGCTGTTTCCTTAATCACCCTGAAGGATGAAACATTTGAGAAACTAACAAAAATGCTGTTGTGCAATTAGGAAATGCAAAGACAAGAAAAATTTCTGAATTGCGTTTATTACTGTATAGCTGTCGGGTTGGCAGCCTGGCAGGTTGTGAGCTGCACAATCACACACAATATTTAAGTGGTTCTTCTTGCATTGGGTTCTACCAAGTGTTTGTAATTACATGAGTATTGAGTGTTGATGGGTTTTAGTCATAGGAAGAAAAAGGAAACTGAACAAGTGTGAATTAAAATGCCTTAAGATATAGTACAAATTAATTTTTGAAAATGTAGGGGCTTGCCCACACTCTGGAAAAAGAAAATTCTCCCACTTACTAAGGAATTCATTACATGGCAGAAGGGGATATCTGATAAAATTCACAAAACTGATTTATCAGCTTCATTAGAGTTTTGTTTTGTTTTGTTTTGTTTTTAATTCTCAGCAGTTACCACAACTAGCCTAATCAGGGAAATATATTTCGCCACAAGGGAAATACAAATGCCAAAGACCACATTTGTCTATCAGGGGAGAGCAGGAGAGGGGAGGAGGAGGCACAGTGACTAACATCTGTTGCACAGATTTAGACAACTCGACTTTTTCTGGACAGCAGAGTGCATTTCTCAAGTGAAGAAATGAAAGAGCACGAAACACCTCTTTTTTGGCATTCATGCACTCAGCAATTGGAATTCCTGCCTGAAAGACTCTATTTGAGAGGAGGGTAAGAGGAGAACTGATCTCCAACACCAAGTGCCTTTAAGTATCAAGACTTTTGTATTCTCAAGACTATGTGCTTGTTTACGTACACAAAGAAAGCTAACAAGCAAGTGCCTAAGTGTCTGCTGGCACAGACTTTGACTGTAGCCATTACAGAGTACCTGGTTTTGTTTGAAAAAAAGTTAGCTAAGAATATAAACTAATTATAAAATAAGATTTGAAAATTGTTTAATTTGAGATGGAAGCTGATGATCATGTGGGGATTTCCTGTGATCAAGTCATACCAGTTTAAAAAGAGTAAACAAACTTCTATATCTCTGAGCACAGGAAACAACAGAAAAGGTGACTTTACCTGTGATTCAAATATTTTTTCAGTCAATACTCAGCCTCAAGGCATCTGTCACACTTCACACTTAGATATATTTTTTTCTTCCAGTCTGCAGTCAGTGATCAGTGCTTTCTCTTCAGAACAAGCTGTGGGAAGTATCTAACTGCTACAGTACCAAGTCCTACAATGACTCATTTATGCTGTTTCTCTGCTTCTGACCTGGAGCAAGCACAGCTACCTCTACACTATACTCCGATTTGCAGTGTAACCATCAGTTTTACTGATCTTCCTGAGCTTCTTTCACGGAAACATAAATACAAAATCATATCAACTAAATGATTCAGGTAAACTAAATTCTTTCACCAGTGTGGCCTTTGGGCTAGGCAGTTGTAGAGTAAAGATCACTGTCCTTTTCAACATTGTTATGTTGCTTTTTAAAACTAAATTAAGCTCAATAGTTATGTATCCACATTTCAAGAAGATACAGTAAAATTCATAACAATATCTTTCCAAGTCCTTAGTGAAAAGCTAGCTCTTATATAGGCTTCTACCTCTTCATATTACGAGAGCTGTTTTACTCACTTTTGGATGTTGCTTCTCCTGCTCAACTCTGAGAATCAAAGGAACAGTAAGAATGATAGTAATTAAGACACCTTTTAGCATCATACATTTTATAAAAAGCCTGAGTTCTCCCGAGCACCACAGAATTATAATCTATGACATGCACTTATAAATCATTCGTTGAGCTTTCCATTCTTCAGTTCTCCTAGAATAATATCCACTGATGAAAACTAATTTATCAACACAGTACTGACAATATGAGTCTAAAGTCAGGAGAAATGTAGCCCACTGTAAAATAATCCACTTTTAAAAATATCAAGTGCGTAAATGAGGAACTGATCTTCTCAATTAATTCGATCTATAATTAAACAGTGTCTAATTTAGATATTCTTCCATTTACAATTTGTACTTTCTGCCATAAAAAGCCCTGAAGCCTTTTGTCAAGCATGCTTGCCATGTATGACAGACTTGGATCAGAAAGTCTCCTTTACTCTTTCATTGACAGCAGACTCTAGAACAGGGGTGTCAAACTCATTTTCACCTGGGGCCATATCAGCCTTGTGGTTGTCTTCAAAGGGTCAAAGGTAATTTTTGGGTCGGTATAAATCTAGGAGTAGTTACATTTATACAAGCCTAAAATTACATTTGGCCCTTTGAAAGCAACCACGAGGCTGAGGTAGCCCCTGGTGAAAATGAGTTTGACACCCCTGCTCTGGAAGATCTCTCCTGTTTTTCTCTAGATACCTATTTGCCGTGTTGAGTTAGGTTTACTTTGCCCTGTGTGCTGCTTTACCACTTCCACTGTCAGACTGGCCAGGCCTTGAACTGGATCTATGACATGATTTGGTTTCAACAGCCCCGGGCTGGCTGGCAAACAGCTGAATCACTGCAACTGAGGTCCTGAGGGCTGGGAAGAGCTTCTCCAATATCAACTTGTGAGAGAGAAAATTAGTATCAAATCACATTCCTGTGATTTCCAATATGAAAGATAAACTTCTATACAGATACACATAGCAACTATGCATTGAATAGCAATGCAATATGATTATAAAAGCTAGCTCAAAACCCAGCCGGAGAGTTCTCTTACTTAATATTACACTAAATTTACTTACAGAAACAGCTTAAAATAAGGTTTCACAATGGAAGTTTACAACTTTAAAAGACCAAGAATAATTGCTTGGCTTTTACTTAAATATAATTCTGCCCTGTGTTTTGAGTAGAACAAAACAAGGCGACTGTTACAGTCTCCAAACAAGCCGTTGTTCTAGTATCCGTTCCACTGGAAGACTCTAATGTTATTTATGCTGCTTCTGGGCAATTATTTTGAAATCATAAATTTGCTGTAGCTAGCGCATCTCATTCCCCATATGTGGAAACTTTCCTTTGTAGGAGTATATATAGGTCCTCAGAAGATACTCTCTGTAAAACCAGCTTTTAATGGCTTTGCTTTGGGGCAGCAGGGGAAAAAAACCAAAAACAAACAACCAAAAGTAATAAATAAACTAAACCCACAAAAAAACTACCACCAACAAAACAAAACCAGACCCTGCTTATGTTTTCAGCAAGAACTGCTTACATACAGCTGTTGTAGACCTGCACTGGCCCATAAAGAGAACTTGTTTTTTATTCATCTAATCTTTACAATAGGCAGAACAGCTCCATCTAAATATACCATCAAGAAAAAATTGTTTAGAATAAATGAACCTGGCCTAGGAGAGGACGGAAATAAGAAGAGAAAACAAGGAATTGAAATTATGATTTGAGATTTGCATAAATATTTCCATTTTTTTTATGCAATGCCATATGGACAAATTTATATAACCCAGTGATTCCAAGAGTTGGAGCTTCAATAAAAAAGAAAAACACAATGGCAAACAACATGAGACTTGTCACAGGACAGCAGGAGATAACAACTCTTCTTCATATACAAATGAAAATGTGAAAGAAACAATTGTGTGTTGTACCACTGCTGCACTCTGATTCTTTTGTTCCAAAAGCCACACTGAAGACATTAAACTGCTGCTAAAACATGAAAGCTCAATGCCAGTCTATATTTCAGAACTGGTACAGTGATACAGAAAACTCACTTGCTGTTGACTAACTACTGCTGCTACAGATACTGTTGCTTCAGGCTTCATATACAGAAGGACAACATCCCAGGGAAGAAAGAAAGGAAAAAAATAAAAATCAACTAAACCAGCAACCCCTCTCGCCCCCCAAAGCAATATCACATTTGTTTGTATCTGGGAAGTTCTGTTCAAAAGACTGGAACAGCATGTACAGCAAACCCAGTGCCTGCAGAAAGGCCTCCAAACCCATGCAGTGTAGCCACTCCGTTGACATGCAACCAATGCAAGGCTTCTGGAAAACGCTCAATATGCTGCCTGTGAATGGATCCTTCACATGTTTACTGTGTCTGTTTGGGCCTCCTCCTGACTCTGAAGTGAGATGTGTGGCCTGACCTTCTAAAAACATTGAGCTGCACTGTCTTATTTGGAGGTGTGTGGGGGTAGGGCATTTCTTTTTTTCCTGTCTAGAATACAGTAGGAAAAATTGTCCAATATGAATAAATGCCAATACACTTATTATTTGCACTTATTAGTGCAAAAGATAGATTAAATCAAATGTTTGCTCTCAAATTACAAAACCCATAGACATCTAATGAAAGATATCAGAACATCTTAAGAGCTGTGGTGAAACAGTTACAAAGAGAAGCGAAGACTCTTCCCCTCTCCTCACTACTGTAAGCAACATTTGCTAGCTCTGGCAGACAAGGTTATCCAGGAAAGTAGACTTTATGTTTTTTTCTCCCTCATATGCTTACAGATGACTCATCTGTACCAAAAATATTAAAATACCAATGGAGGTAAAAAGTAGTAGACATTTTTTCAGGCACTCATAGAGCTGCCTGGTGTGGTTGCACTATAAAAGATGAGACACAAAAGCTGTATCGATCCTCTAAGCAAGCACGCATTTAATAAGCCTGAAAAAGCTTTGCTGGTGTGTGATCATCCACAGATTAATAACTACACACGTCAAAGAGATGGCAAAAGTTCTTCCCCATTCTCTATCTTGCATTTATTTTCTTCCTAGTGGCTGGTACAGTGCTGCACTGTGGATTTAGTATAAGAGTATGAGCATAATTTTGATAACACACTGACGGTTCAGCTACTGCTGAGCAGTCAAGGACTTTTCAGCTCCTCATACTGGCCTGCCAGCAACAAGGTAGGGAGAGCACAAAAGTTTGGGAGGGGACACAGCTAGGACAGCTGAGCCCAGCTGACCAAAGGGATAATCCATAGCATATGATATCATGACGACTATATAAAGCTGTGGGAAAGAGAAGGAAGGGGGGCTGTTCAGAGTTACGGTGTTTGTCTTCCCAAGTAACCATTCTGCAGGATGGAGTCTGTTTTTCCTGGGGATGGCTGCCCATGGGGAGCGGTGAATTAATCCCTTGTTTTGCTTTGCTTGCAAGTGCAACTTTCTCTTTACCTATTGAAGTGTCTTTATCTCAAATCATGAGTTTTCTCACTTTTACTCTTCTAACTCTCTCCCCATCCTATCAGAGATGACTGAATGAGCAGCTGCATGGACCTTAGTTTCTGTCTGGGGTTAAACCACAACACCAGGAGACCACATTACATAAGACCTCCCCAATATTAGAACAATAAATCATAACAGCAGAAAAAAAAAGGAGGAACTAAAATGATATATGACGTCTTGCAGATGACACTACAGAAATTGAATCTGATGCAGTGAGAGTCAGAAGGCTGGTACAGTGAACAGAAAAAAAAGAGCAACTGAATTGGACTGCAGACAGAGAGAATATTTAAATCACTGCTTTGGGCAAACTACCTGCCCAAAGCTACCTACACTGAGGAGCTGGAGAGAAAAAAAGATTATGACAGGATGTCTGAACAGCAATAAGAAATTTTTAATTGGTTTTTAATATGTCTAACTTGACATGTATAAAAAGAGACCTAGTTTCCAAAAGGCAGATCTTAATATTTGCTGAAAAACTGTAAACCACTAGTCAATTCTAAAATTTCTTATTGAAATAGCTTGGGTGTGAACAAGACATTTAAAACCAAAGAATGATAATAGGTTGAAGTACAGTGATAATGGAAATAAAAAAAAAAAAGAAAAAGAAAAAGAAAAAGAAAAAGAAAAAGAAAAAGAAAAAGAAAAAGAAAAAGAAAAAGAAAAAGAAAAAGAAAAAGAAAAAGAAAAAGAAAAAGAAAAAGAAAAAGAAAGAGAAAGAGAGAAAAAGAAAAAGAAAAATGAAAAGAAAAAGAAAAGGAACAGGGAAAACAGGATCAACAGGGAGAAAGGTGAAAAAACAAACTCCATCAGACAGTGCTGGTATGTCAGCACTGAAATATTTCAAAGAAATGCATCAATTCTGATGACATTCTCTGTAGAAAAAAAATAACTTTACAGTCTTTGAAATATCAGAGAGGAACGCCGTGTATTTTCATTTAGAGATGTATTTTAGATCCTTATATTGTTTAAAATATGATACATTTGATAAGGTTTAAATTCACATATTGTCTAAAGAATGCTACAGAAACTAAAGACAAGGTATAAATGAAAACATTTAAATTTCAGCACACTGAAACATTTTAAACTGACAATTTTTTTACCCTGACACCTTACTGAACTTGAAAGATGGAATGTATTTCTGTGTAATATGGATTATTTTAATGTGGAGCTCTCCCACAAAACAAAACCAGCACATTTCAATGAGTTCCAACACATTCATTTACATTTATACACGGTCTCTAGCTGCATCACAGCATTAAAAGAGGGATTCACAGAACACAAAATCTATCTACATTTTCCTCCTACAGGTCACAAGAAATAACAATAAATTCTTTAAGCAGAAGTATAGAATAGACCATACTAAGGTTTCTAAAGCAATTTTCATTCTACATCAAGTTGGGTGTGGAGGGAATTGGCTAATAAAAAGTCTTACACACAAAATCCATTACAGGAAGGCTCATTTCCCCAAAACTGGGTCAGAACCAATTTCAACCTTGTTAACGGGATGTGAAAATGAAGAGTGTTGAAACAAGCAATGCAGGAACGATTTTAAAGTCTTTGTTTTGTACCCAACCTTTCAGTTTAACAAACAAATTTTAAGGGATCAAAGCTAGCCTGTTACGAAGCATAAAACTACCTCTGCTGAAGACCATAAATTATGTATGGAGCAGGCATATTTACTAGTGCTGCTAGTAATGCAGAACATCTCTGAATGAGCACTGACTGCTGAATGTCTCATGTTCTTTTATGGTAAATTATGCAGAAAGCTCCAATACCACAACTATTCTAAGGTGCTAGGGTTCATGTACATGAGTGTTTGTGAGTCATTCAATAAGCAGAAGGCAAAAGTATTACCTTTTTCTTCTGCTCAGGTCCAATGTTTTTTGAAGAGTAATTGTCACTAACACAAAAATGGATATATTGAAAAATGACAGATAAAATTATTGTCTTCTCCACCCCCTTTTCCTTTTTCCCCCGCTTCCTCATCATGTTTCCCTTCTTCAAGTGATGCAGATGCATAAAAATTCGAAGTACTGATTGGAGAGATGTACCAAATTCCACAAACAGAAATGGCAGTTGAGAATATAACAACCAGAATGTACATCAATTAAAGTATTTCCTCCATCATGAATAGTTAATTTTCAAAAAAAAGCTTTTGCTTCTTCCAAAACAAGAATGTTTTCAGAACAGTTTCATTTATATTCAAGACTCAGATGAATTTTAAGTACTAGTGAAATGTGGGGAATGTCTATATGGCCCAATGAGGCACAACACATCACCTCTTTCCTCCTCTGTGGTAGTGACATCCAGAAGCGATTTGTCACACTTCTATCAATATGCCTAGATTGCTTTGATGCATAGCTATACCTTAGCTGTATTATTTCTGATTCAAGACCTAAGTCAGTATTTCTTTCTGGAAGCCTCACTGAACTCCATGAGTTGGTGTGTGTGCAAGGATTTTTAATAGGCAGAATCGAAACCAAAGCAGAAGAACAAGCACAGGTTTTCCCATCCAAATCTTGAGCACATAAGGAGACAGTAGTCTGCTCTGGAGAAATATGTGAAGGACAAAGAAGTAGTCATTGGATTTGTTCCAGAAGACTAGGAACAAAAGATTAGCCTAACGCCCCCCACCCACAAAATCATCATGAGCCTGCTTGTTTAGCTGGTACACGTGTAGACAGGCCACACTTGGCTGTGAGTGGTTTATCATTTCCTAAATCAGTATCATAAAACTCTGCAGGAAAGCTATCAGATTCAACTAAAAATATAGTGAAATATACTTCATATGCACCTTATCTTAATATGGTATGGCAGGAAAAGACAAAGTGCTGTGAAACAATGAGATTCTCTGCCCCCTCCAAATACTTAAAGTAGTTCTGATTTCAACTAAAATCTGAAAGTATTTTTCAGTCCTTGTGTTATTTGCAGAATCCAAATATTTTTATTTATTTATTCATGTATGTATGTATGTATGTATTTATTTATTTATTTATTTAGACTATACAGAAGTAAAAATATACATTTTTTTTTCCATTGTCGTTTCCTATCAAAGACAGTGGTTTAGCACACTGCATTTTTTCAAACTTCTCATTTAAAGCAGGTGGTTTAATTTTCAAATCTTCAGGGAAAAATATCCATCTTGGGCTGAAACTTTATCTGCCTCATTTCAGCAGAGAGGTTTCAATTTTTCCTCTTTAAGAAAGTTATAAACCTCATCTTGGAGTCTTTGAAGATGAAATGTATTTTCCCTATGCTCCTAACTTCAGCAATGGTCTAGAGATTTAACAGGAAACTAGGTCATTAGAGTCCCCGATACTTTCTTTGACACAGCTAAATGACATCTCTTCTGGAATCCAAATGTCATTTTGCCCTTTATTCTTAGAAAAATAGATGTCAATCCCCACCAGAAAACACTGCGATCATTACCTTTCGATTTAAAATTTAAATCAGTGTAAAATAAAATACATTCGAGGTGTTGCTTCTCTCCAGCTTCTGTTTCAAATCAATTTTCTAGGCTTTTCGAGCTGCCCAAGCCCCTCTCAGCTGGGCAGTCTCTTCTTCCGATTAAGAACGAATCTACAGGTATACACGGCAACATCTGTGTATTTTAGAGGCCATCTCATGGAGTTCAGGATCAGAAAATATTTGCTTCATTTCACACAGTTATAGAAAAAAAAAGAAACCTAGCATTTTAGTGAACTTTCATGCTACAATCTGACTTCACATTATAATGCATTCAACAGCAACACAAAGCATAATGAATGCATTACCATACTGTAGATAAGTGAATAGCAATGGGTGCAACACAAAGCTCAACGGGTTTTAAGATTAAATAGCTTATTCCAATCATAAGTGACACTAGTTGAGAAAGCCTTGTCTATCCTTTCATTGGCGTCCTCCTGATACCAGCCCAGACCTCTCACTCCTTCAGCAGTGTTCCTCTTCTAAGAATCCCCACCTCTCTCCCACACATTTTAAGCATGGCTTTAAATTTTACAGATTGAGTGGTGTTTTGTGTTTTTTCTATTATGCTCCCCCAGGATACACAATTTATGTCTAATAAAAGCTCTCATCACACACTCAATGGAACAAAGCAGAGAGAAACAGGGAAACAATATGTTGTAAGATAATTTGCTATGAACAACCCAGCAAGTACCATTACAGAGACCTCTATAGCTGCAAGGCCTTAATACTTGAATGACAGAAGTGACAGAACAAGACTGAAAATGAAAAAGGAAAAAACAAAACCAAAAACCACCAAAAAAACCCAAAACAAAGCACCCTAGGGCATGATGGAAAGCCAGGGGATGGGAACCAGGAAAATAATGAAATTCAAATCAGTACAGAAGCTGGGAGATCTGAGCACTAGAAATATGGTTTAGTTTAATTGATTTGTAAAACCTGTGTTAGCATTTAGTTCAAAATCTTCTCCTACTTATTTTGGGGTCATCTTGAGTTCCTTGCTCTCTCCACCCTGTTGTTTTGCCTTGTTTCCTATAACAGCTTTCAACCCTCAACCCCAGTGTAGAGAAGTGAAGCACTGGCACATAGGCTTTGACCAGAATCCAGGTCAGAGGCTCAGACAACCTCCTCTTGACTTCCAGCAGCACAGAATGGTGCACTTATGAACAAGTGAACAAGGTCCACAGAGTCACATGTGCTGGTTTTCTGTATAACTATGATCCTGCTAATGAAAATTCAGGGAAGTCCTTAAAACACCTCTTGTTGTAAGTTTTCTCTTCTGTTGATCTATTCTACATTCCAGTGCTGAGCTACTAACTTTCTAGAAACCCATATCTTCTCTTCAACCCAAGAAGCTAGAGAAATTAAGCCAGTAGCCTCTCAAAGAAATATACTTTGACATTAGCCTGGCACATACAAACATGACAATGGAATTTCAATTACCCACGTCAAGCATGGTAGTGTGGAAGTGCTCAAGTGCTCTGCCTTCCTAAAAACAAAACCTCTTTCCAGCTTTGATTGCAGCAAGCCCAGCTCTTATTTTACCTTTCAAGGAGACTGTAGAATAAGATTCAAGAGAAAAGCACTCCAAAGCAGCAGGAAGCTCTTTGGTCAAGGAGATGTCAGACTTCAGTACTCCCTTGGCCAAGCAGTTCAAAAGTTTCAGCTGACTCAATGTGCAGGTTTTGCTGGGATAGTTACTGTTCTTCATAGTGGTTAGAATATTTTCTTTTTAGTAGCTAGTACAGTCTTTTGTTTTTGGTTTAGCATGAGAATAATGTGATAACACACTGGACTTCCAACACTTTTCCTTGGGACAGAGTTGATCTTTTCTTTCCAGTAGCTAGCCTGTGTTTTGGAGTTGATATGAAAAGAACATGAGGACTCACTTATGTTTTGGCTGTTGCCCAGGAAACCAAGGACTTTTCAGCTTGCCAGCTGCAGGTGCACTTAGAAGCTGGGAGGGAGTATAATAGGACAACACCTAGATTGATATCCAGCCTGGCCAATGAGAAATCCTCTACTATTCGCATCATAGTCATTATATAGCTGGAGTGGACTTTTCTGGCTTGCTCTTGCCTCTCTTCTTCCAGGATCAGCTGTTTGAGACCAAGGTGCTCTTTTTTTCCATGATCAGATGTTCAGCACAATTGTGTTTGAGAATGACCTGCTGTCCTGGTCTCCACTCTTCTGAGATCAGCTGTACATGACTAGTGTTCATGAGCAATTGCATTGTGCATCTCTTATTTTGTATATCAATATAGGTACAGATATAGATATCATTTTACCTTCCTTTGCTGTCCTATTAAACTGTTCTTAATCCATGAGTTTCTCCCCTTTTGATTTGCTCCCCCATCCCACTTGGGGGAGGGGAATGAGTGAGCAGCTGCGTACTTAATTCAAGTGCAGACTTCTCAGGAAGAGCATACTGTGCTTATCTTACAACCAGGCTATAAAGCTGCCTGCTAGGTGACAGGGAGTGCAATTTTCACTAACAAAACCAATTTTGAGAAGAAACTGCAATAATATGTAATTTTATAAGGCAGATGTGTTTGATGCAACAAATAGATGTCACAACCTTGGGCTAACAAGGGAAAATGTTTGAGGGTCATTGGAGGGAGGAAAGGACTTTGATGAATTCTGCTACTGCTGTCTGATCAAGTACTGAGATACACCCAAATGTATGAGCTGATTTTATTTGGTGAGCTAAGAAAAACAAACAAACAAACAAACAAGCAAGCAAAAACCCCCTAACATAAACTAACTTTGCAATAAGCTCTTTCATTGCATGGCTATTTGGAAAGCAAATCTTCCGACCATGAGGTTTTTTTACCCCAACTACCAAGTAAATTCGGGTAATCTTGTGTGAATTCTGATGCTAATTCGAAGGCACTCAAACTACTTTTGAGTCTCTGTTAGTAATCCAACACTAAGTCAATAAACTAATTATGATGAGGTGTTTCAAAATCATCCTGTATTGTCACCAAATCAGCCTGGCTTTATTTAAAAAAGAAACAATCAATCCCCCTCAGGCTTCCCAACTTCCCACCTTTATTTTTTTTTTTAGCAGATGAATTCACAGGCGTTTTCTGAAACACTGGAAACAACGTGCAAAAAAAATCTATGACTCAAAGACAATGCCAGATGTACTAGTACCAAAGTTGGCTGAGAATCAAAGAAGCTATTTATTTCTTAGGGATGTGATACAATAACTAAGATATTTGAGATATTTACATTGACTTTATCCCCAACTTTAAATACACAGGTAGACTCACTGACTCCATGAGAATTACAGGCTTACCTTTAAGCACATAAGTAAATGTTTACAGGATCAAGTTTCAAATATATAATCCGTACAAGCCTGATGCTTCACTTCTCTACATAAGAAAGCTGTAAAACTTCATTGGAATGAAATTCCCCGCACAGTGTAGCGAACTGCAGCACATTACAGAAGGAATTAGATGAAGTTTGAAGATGAGAATGGGAAATACATACCTCAGACATAAACACTGACAAACTCATATTAAATGCAGTCTGTCATAGTTAAAATCAAACTCCTGTCTTTTCATATAGAGCTTGGTTTATGTTGCTGTAATGTAATAATACTTATACCAGAGATAAACAACTTTTCCAATTTATAACACTTTCTACTGAGTAATAACAAAGTATTTGAAAAGTTATTCAATTTCCCTCCTGACAGTACTAAACAATAAGGAAATAGATATATCTCTCCTAAGTTTACAAAATATATAGTCAACATTCTACACTACAAAAACTACTTTTCAAAATTCTATTATAGCTAACAGTTATACCCTTCTGCACCCCTGCCCATGAAACCTCAGGCCTCCCAAAAACCAGTCCTAAGTCTTTATCTGACACCTGTCAGTTCCCTTACAAATCTCTTACAATATTGCTGCCTTCGTTTCCTCTTACCCTGATCAACCAACTCAACCATCATGCTGTGATAAACCAGTCTGTCATGTCTTACACTGAGCCATACCTTTTTTCTAAGTCTGCCCTACTCCTGCATCAGTATCATGCAACCAGCACCCAGCCCTGTGGTCCAGACCCTCCTTGGAATGCACAGCCTTCACACCCAGAACCTGTTGTGCATCTACATGCCCTGCCTCCTGCCGTGTGTAGCTTCCTATAAAGACTTGGAGCAAGGACCTTTTTTGGGGACTTCACTCTCCATGTAACATATGAGGCAGGATCTGATGGCTGGATATGCCCAGCATCAGGAGCTTGAGGCAGAAGCAAGGCTATTACGCTGTGCTGGAGACAGGACTCAAAAAGCTTTCCCCAGAATGTTTTGCCCAGCACCACTACGGGCTACTTCCTTCCCACTATGTCACTTAACACTCTGTTCCCTGCTTCAGTTATGTGGCTTTGCCTCTTGTTAATATTGGATAAAATGAGACAAGGCACAAGGCTGCAGAGGTCACTGAATGTCATCCAGGGTGTTAGGAAGTCACCTATAGCTCAAACTCCTGTTTGGACACCTATTCATCCACAAAATCATTTTCTGTTTAGGAATCTACATAAATCAAGGGACATTTACAACTCAACTAAGGGAAAAAAAAAAGTCATGGCCTTATTATTATTAACACATTAACATGACTAATATATGACAAGATTTGGAGACCTTACAGACAATGAAGATTGGCAATAGTACGATCCTTTGTGGAACAGATTAATCTCCTGTTTAATTCCCATTTCATCTGAGAGATTAAATCCTACTCACAAGGAAAGCAAAGTGCTGGCAATTCATAAATGCATGCACTTACAGAGAAGCAATTCAGAAAGCTGACCTATCCATTTTCGGTCAATAAAAGAGCTTGTAAAATCTGAAGAATTATGTCAAAAGCACATGAACTCTATGGCCTTGTTTCTAACAGAACAGTATTCTTGTATTACTTCAGAAGAAACCAGTGGCATGTCCCCAGATAATCAGATCATTTTCTTGGCTTTTCAGTGTTTACTTTTTGAGCACTTTTATATTTACATACTGTTGGTAGAAATTAACACAGAGTTAAAACAATCTCAGTGAAAGCAAAAGAAGGAAAACACCAAACCAAACCAACAACAATAACAAAACAAAAAAACCCCAACAAAACTAAAACAAAACCAACCAAACAAAAAATCCCCCCAAAAAGCACCTTGAAAACAAAACCAAAAAGACATGCAAAGATAAGGAAATCTAGGTCATAACTCTTTCTGTTCTTTCTAATGGAAATACAGGGAAGAAGCAAGGAATATAACAAAGACAACCAACAGTAGTAAGTGCCTCCAGGATTAGAAAAAAATAAAATAAAATTTTGAATGCTTTCACTGGAAACACAGCTCTCAAACTGCCTTGAAATAGTTTTCTATTATTTAGGCTGAACTGTGCAACAGGAAGCATCTTGGTCTAAGAAATTAAGAGAGAGGATTGGGGCATTATCTGTAATCTCCAAATGTTGGTTTAGTACATAGGAGGAGGTCAGGAAGGACATCAACACTGAATTTAGATTTATCACTATAGCAGTCTATA
This sequence comes from Nesoenas mayeri, assembly GCF_963082525.1. Lineage (NCBI taxonomy): Eukaryota > Metazoa > Chordata > Aves > Columbiformes > Columbidae > Nesoenas > Nesoenas mayeri. The sequence goes on from NC_137541.1 coordinate 131,257,140, forward strand.
AAGTTGAGAAAAACACTTCTAAATCTGGATATCAAGACTATTTGCATGCATAAGACATACTGCTGAAAAGATGAGCCTAATTCAATTAGCGAAGAGATAAGAAACAAGCCAAATATTTGCATGTTAATGCAAGGAATATGGATAGCAAAATGCAGGAACTGTAGACAAGCGCCTTCTGTTACAGGATGAAGAGAAGTAAGATGCAATAGCAATCATGCTTAGAATACCACAAGAGCAGGAGCTTTTCATGAAAGATAAAAATAATGATGAAGGCAGCTGAGTCCTAATAACAACTGCATGAAAAGATGGCAGAAAAGATTTTTCTTTGAGCCAAATTCATTTTGAAGAAGCTGGTAGATGGGATTTTATTGGAATTATTCTAGTTCCTTAGAACTAGATTTGGTTGTGAAGTAGACAGACATGTTGACAATGCTGAAGAAACCAATCTAACTACAAATTTTTCTGCAATGGGATAATTGTCAGAAAGTACATGGTGCTAACAACTGGAAAGACATATTGGTAACTGGATGCTCAAGGGACCCACTAAAACCAGTAGTGGTGTTGATCAGGATTCTCCTAAAGCAAGATGCCTCGGAGAAAAAAATAATAACTTTACACAAATAAATAAATATACACACACATTTTAAAGGCCATCACTGATGCACTCATGAACTAGAGAGTGTGACTAAAAAGCATACAGGTGAAAAATAATGAAATAGGAATTACAACATATGTAGCAAGTTGGAAGATACACATAAGGCACTTGTGGAATTATATGCAAAAAAGTACAGAAATGGGAAATGTCCAATAAAGTCCTTTAAAGATACACAGCTTGGCCAAGTACAGTACTGCTGGATAAGTATTACCATATATACTTAGTATACAGATAAAGTAATAAGCCAACTACAAAGTGAATGGAAAACAGCCAACAGAAAAATATACTAATAACAAAGATGAAAAAACTCACCTATCAGGAAATAATTACATATGAAGTATAGCTGTAATTTGGGTTAGACATAATTGGTATTTTTTGAATCCCACTGCTTGCTTTTTTTAACACCACTATACAGCATTACACTTGCTAAATATCAGCTGCCCTGAGTAAAACAAAAAAAAAAAAGAAAAAGAAAACAGCTAATAAAACCACCATCAAGGCACCTTGTGCAGATCAGGCAGGATAAGTGAATTTGTTCCCTGGAAATGACCATGAAGATGTGAAAGAAGGGATCAGAAACACTGGCATAGTCAACTGAGATCAACAAATTAATACAAAGTTAACAAACATAGACCAATCTGATTTCTGGCAGGTAATAGGAATTTAGTAGATTAATCTTTACTTAAGTGCATCAGAATAAGATCTCATAAACAAAATTTGTAAATTAGGCAGATACCGGCACAGGAAATGTGGGAAATGAAGAACCTGCTTATGGGAGATGGTGTCAGGCTGCAGCTGAAAAGGAGATACTTGAGGGAAGTCATTAATGCTTGGACCTTTTTCAAGGACTCCTTTTCATTCTTTATTTTTTATATTAATAATAATTTTATTAACAGACAGCATGAGCGAGTTAATGAGAAAATCTTTAAAGGTATCATTCATACAGAAGAGGACTGGTACATCTCACAGAAAGTGCTGGACAACCTTTAGGATAGAGGTAATAGAAATGAGAAAAAAGTCTTGTACTTGGTGATTAATAATTGAAACTTCACCTACACGGTGGATCTCATCAGCTGAGAACAAATGAGCAGGAAGAAGGCACATTTTCTAATTTATCAGTGGATGACTATGAATGACCAATATAAAGCAGCTTCAAAGAAAGCAGTCATATGACAAGCCAGGTAAAAGTATTTCTGGCAGATGTAGGAAGGCTTTATGGAAAAGACGGGGTGAACCCCAGGTAAAACACTGCAGATCATTCTGCTCACTTCAATCAACAGCAGCCAGTTCACACCACAAGACACCAGAAAAGTATAATGTAGCCAAGACTAGCCTGGAAAGAGAAGAGAATGAAAAACATCTGTCTGTCTGTCAAAACAAAGACTGAGAGAAGACATGATACTTGTCTGTGTATTACTCGTGGAGACAGAAAAGAAGGAGGAAGAAGATCAGTTTACAGTTAAAGATAATATCGACATAAGGAAAAGTTATGTCAATAAGCTACTTCCAGAAATTAGAAGAGTGTGCCCAAAAATTACAAGAGAAGGGTTCACAGTTTCCCTAATCAGAAAACTATCTGAGAAAGAAAAAAACAATACTAAACCAAACAAAACCCAAAAAAAGCAACACAACAACCCCCCAAAACAGATTTACAGAAGAATGCATATAAGGAAGAGGTAATATGTGATGCCTGTGGAAAGAGAATGGACTTGATGATCAAGAATATCTCTTGTAGCTGTCTGTGTTCCTCAATACCATGCACAATTTGCTTTTAAAAAGCAGTCAAAGGGCTTGAACGCTGTAACTCAAAAAGTCAATCAAATTCATGTCCTTTGGAAAACATATAACATTCTTCAGGTAAGACTGACAAGTTTACAGCCAAAATCTCTAATATGACATCTTATTTTAAGGAACTGTCATGGGAAATAATGCTTTGCTCTTCAGAGAAGCATTGAAGAAAGTAAAATTTATTTTTAAAAAGGTAAAGTTATTAAAATAGTTGTCACTAATCTACACAAATGACTGAATATATTTTGAAAGATATTTAGATCAAATCAAGATGGTAGCTGAATACAGAAGGAATAATAAAAGATTACAAAACTGCCTCCTGTGTTACCAGGACATATCAGAAAAAGAAAGCAAGGAAAAAAAAAATGCAAGCAGGAAGGACCAGGAAAACATGCTACATTGATTTGCAGGTGAGGTGGATACAACTGTACAGCACATCACCATGCAAACGCTGGGACGAGCAGGGCTGGAAGTTGTAAATGGAATGCGTTTTCCTGACACTGAAACTTGCTTCCTAGCTGGTACCACTGAAACCAGAAATTTGTAACCTCTCAACAGTGCTACATAGCCCACTTTATCTCCTGAGCTTCTGGAGAGAGAAAAAGACAACAAATAGAGCAATTTTATTATGTCTCCTCTGGAGAAGCATTTATTTTACTAGTCTGCCTCCTGGGGATCATTTATTGTTGGAGTGGGATGGGCAGTCCATTATGATAATCGTTACAAAATTAAATTCTGTAAGAGAAGCCAAATCATGGGAAGAAAGCCTTTTCATCCTATTCATTTCTGTACATAACATTATCTAAAAAGAATGTTGAATTATTAACTCATTAGTTTTATACACTTGTAAATTCCTAAAATGTAAATGGACATCAATGCAGGGGTTGCTATTCTCCTTTCATTTTTGAGCTGCTACTTGGGAAGCATTAGCTGACACACTTCAGTTCCAGAAATCAGTGACAAAAAATACAGTAAGTACTATTGCCCAAAACGAATGAAAATAAATACTTCTGAAGGAAACTATGAAACAAAGGGATCACAGATGACAGACATCTTGAATCTACTAAGTATGGCATGAAAGCACAAAATTTCTACCTTAAGAAACTTAAGGTTATGAACAATTGTTTCTAAATCCAACTACAATAAATCGTTTAAGTACTTTTCCTGATGCACCACATGCAACATGTATTATGTATATAAAAATGACAATAACTATTAGAAAAAAACACATGAATGGAAAAGCCACCCCTCGCAATACAAAAGGCTTGCAGTACTCTCAGCAACAGTTAACAAATGAAAAGTGAGCCTGTAGGAGACCAATTGGATGTATTGTATCATGCATGGGGACTGTTATAAATCAGGATTCTATAGCTTTGTCTTTGCTTACACAATCTTAACCAGCATGGTTAAGAAAGCCAGAATTTGGCAAACTGACAGTGACTTCTAAGACACATGGGGACCTGCCAAGTCCAGGTAGAACCTCTACTGTTGGCTGCTGCAAAGGCTCACTGCATTTGGAACCACCGTGCACGATTCCTTTCTATTGCCCTCTTTCCAGTGTTTTCCTCCCTTCTGACAGCTTCGCTTAAATTTGAACTCCTTAACTATCTTGCCCATTTCCCTTTGAAGGTTTTTTGTCAAGTTACAATATTTTAAAGATTTTTATCATCTTTTATAGACCACATAATAAATGTAAAAGGTGGTTAGGTTGGAATCAGGACTGCTAGTCTGTTATTAGCTCTTCAGGGAGCCCATCAACAGATTGCTAATATACCAAATGAAAGATCCAACATTTACAGTGTTTTTTCTTTATTACTAAATCTTTTTTCATTTTCAGAAATATTGCCATTAAAAGTGCTCACCACAAAAAAAAAAAAAAAAAAAAAATCACAAAAACCCCAAGAAAACCAAACCAAGCAAACAAATTATCACAACAAAAACAAACAAAACAAGAAAACTAAAACCAAACAAGAAACAAACAAACAAACAAACCCATAAAACATGTATTTATTATGATTGCAGTATTTAGCTTCTGGACCTGACTTCATAGAATCAGGCTCCAAAAAAAAAAGATATCTTAAGATTTTCTATTTCCCGGGGTACTGCTACCGACACAGTTTCAGCTACAGTAGTCTCTGAAGAACAAGAACTCACCAGTTCATCTGTTTAGCTTTCTGAGAGCCAGCAACAGTTTCCAAAACATAAACGATTAGAAGTTCCTACTGAAATTTACAGTTATTGGAAATAGGCCAAATAAAGTTTCTGGTTCTTTTATTTGAGCTGAAAAACTGCAAAAAGGCAATAGGGTGGTTCTACCTAGTTTTTGTAAGAGGTGAAGTTCACTTTATCAGCTTAATAGAAAAGGACTTACATGTTTGGCAATCAGGTGAGTAGTGAGGATATTAATTCAGAATCAAGAACCTAAGGCAGCTGGTAAGTGAACCCTGCATAGTTTTCTCCTTCATCTCTAATGATCCATCAGGTTTTGTGGAGCAAAAATCCCACATTGTACTCTGCTCAAGTGTTTTCCACTACCTTTCCCTTATATGCAGGTCATAATCTAAAAAAATGTGTAAGGAAGTCCTTGAAAGAAATCCAGAGTAATGCAGAGTATAACACACTTATTTACAAAGAACTTCCAGAGAACCTCTACAGAACAATGGCAACACATAGAGTCTTAACTTCCTTTCTTCTATTCCTATGCCTGAACTAAGAAACCAAGCTAGTGTTAATATAAAGCACTAAATGTTAGCTACCATAGTGAATCCTCAGCCATTTAGACACCATGTGTTTCACTGACCACTGTCTACTCAAGTAAAACAAATTCTCTGAAGATCTAATCTCACACAGAGATTTAAGAAGCAAGTCTTGAAAACTGAGCTAATGTGGAGAATCAATGAAAGTCTTAAGGTTTTCAAAAGAACATTAGAGAAAAAAAAAATCCTTCTATTTTAAAACACTGTCTTTACTTCCTTTGGTTATAAAACTATGCAAGAAACTAAGCTAAGCTTGAAAGAAAAGTCTATGATTTAAAAGGCATCTGTAACTATCAACAAAGAAGTAAAAATCAGTGATCACGGGTTTGCCATAACCCATACACCAACTGTATATTTTCTCCAGTCTTTAGGTGTTATTATTAAACTCCCTCAGACATTTTGTCTCAATAGAAGTTGAGGAATTTTGATATTTGGGCATAAGAGAAGTCAACAGCCTGCTTCAGAGCGGCAGCTCCATCCAACTATCAGATATTTTCAAATCTTGCCCAGCAATTCCATAGCATGTATAAATATGATTAAGTTATCTTAGATACTCACTATATCTTTCTAATTGTGCTTAAGTTTAAAGTCTGGACTCTGAAGCAAAGTGTTTTGTTCAGCTAGAATCTGAAAAAATGACTTCATTGGGCCAGCACAGAGCAATATGTGTCTGTCTCATGTGTTCACAATACTTTCATATCTGAAATGAAACGTAATGCCTACAAAAATTTTTTTAGATAGCCATAAGGGCTCAGTGCTCAATATCACAACCAGACTTACAACAGCACATCCGTTCCAATAGCAAATAAAGCAACTCAGTTTCCAGTAGATTTCTATTCAAGTATGGCAAGTCCTCCTAATACACTGCTTTTAACAGTCTTAACAACCAAATGAGGGCAAACAAATTGAATAAAAGCAATCAGAATTTGCATTAACCATTGTGGAGGGAAGAGTTGCCTATCTGAAAGTTGGAGAATAAGAACTGGCAAAATGTTTTAGTAGATGAAAACTGGGTCCACCTCAAAAGGGAACATCCTCCCTAGACTCCCTCTCCCATAACTGTGCTGCACTTCACATGAATGAAAACAAACATTATGGTACTCCATCCCAAACTCTTCTACCCTGGTTATTAAACTGTTTAGTCAATAAATTATATGATGATATGTTGGCTTAACATAGATGTCTCTCAAAGGAAAAGAGTATGTGAGAAGCAATAACCTGCCCCCACCAATCTCTTTTCAGTGAGGTTTGTGCATTCCTTCATTATTTTTATGTTGCCAGAGCTGCTTTATTCCATGGCTACCTACAATTTCAATGACCATGTGGCATTACCAAAACTATTAATGGTTGTTTTGTTTACATCTATTCTGGAAAACATACCAGAATAAGGTGCATTAAAAGCAGCAAAAAGGATATACAGGCTTGTATGACCCCTGTTTCCAGTGCTTCTCACATAGTCCCTCAGCCTAAAAAAGAAAAAGCTGATTCATGTTTTCACAGCCTCCTTAGTGTGTAGTAGAATGGTGAGCATTTGGACTGCGTACACACAACATTATGCGGAAATCTTACAGATGTTAAGGCCAGGTATTTCCCAAATATAATTGCAAAGGGTAAAGATCAGTCAGCAGTTTTGTTTACAACTATTATCATAATTATGACTCCAGCTTTCTCCCTCAGAGGGTCAGCTAGAGTTTGTAAGAAAAAGAAAAAACATAGCAACATATTTCACGAATCTGCTAAAAACCCCTCAGAACTCAGGCAACTGCTGTCTTTTTCAAAACTCTTTTGACAAATAGCATATATATTATACTCAAGTATATATATGATTTTTTAGAGTTTATTGCAATTATAATGTTTTACGTTATTTGACGGAAAACCGAAACTGTGAAATAACCTATTATCTTGATCTAATGGGAAGTTCTGCATTTAGGAGGATTAAAAAAAAAAAAAAACAAAAAAAACCAAAAACCAAACCGACACATTTTTATGTTTATTGAGTAAATATTAATTTGAAAAATCCTTATGCTTTTCACAAAAATAGAACTCGAACTGGAGAAACACAGTAACAATTGCCTACCTAAATTAATTTCTCAAATACCTGCTACTGTATAAGTACCAGCAGCAAAAGGCATGCAAGGAGGAACAATATGCTCCATGTATGCTTTCACAGTCCTCTGCACTCTTAATACGGTCATTTTCAAACCTCTTTCTTTCTTTCTTTCTTTCTTTCTTTCTTTCTTTTCTTTTTCTGTACATTATTCACAGTCAAGCATCACATTTTGTTTTTCATCATCACTTTCCTCCCCATCAGAACTGCTGAATATGAGAGAACTCTGGCCTCAAGGGCCATGAAAATTCACAGAGAAAAACTGTGGCAGATACAGGAATGAAATCCAGACCTTTTGGATTCACAGGTTTAGCCATTGGACATGACTTAACCAGCAGAGAAAAGCACTGGACCACAGAGGTTATGTACTGGAAGCAGTGACTAAACAACAAGGGAAGGAAAACTGTAGAAACAGTAAAGGAATGGTTATTAAGGCTTCATTAGCTTTGTTGTTCTCCTCCAGAAGTACAATCATTTACAAATACCAAAGGTGCTTTTACCTTCAGAAGCTGAAACTCTATTTTGAATAAAAATGTCAGGAGAAGATTTTACAAATAAGAACTACTTTATTTCAATAGCACTATAATGTGTGAAAAATTTCAGTCAGGCTTCAGATCATGCTATGCTACTACAACAGCCTTGGCAAGTTTTTGTAATGACCTTGTATTAAAGGTGGAATCTGACAGGTTTTCATTTCTACATGTCTCGGTGGTGAAAGCTTGCAACCATAAATAAATGCACTTTCAGGCTCCTGTGAGTTATGGAGTTTCCCTAGACACTATATTGGATTCACACTTTCAACATCAATACACTTCCACTAGTTTGTATTTTTTTGCCATAATGTTGCAGTGTGTCATTTTTATGCAGATGATACCCTGAATTATCTATCCCTCAATGAAGAAAACTCTGTGACAGCAGAACTAATGCCTGACTGATGTTAATAATGCAATAGCTCAGAACTTTGTGAGGATAATGCAAATAAGACAAATAGCAATATTTGAGTCTCCTTTGTGTACTTTTATTTCATCCTATTCTTAACATGGACAGCTGTAGTGTTATTTGCTTGTTTTCAGGATAATTTAACCTTGAATGAGAAATATGCTTGACTAATTGCACGTACTGAAGAAAGGATCTAAACTGTAGGTCTTCCATACAGGAAATTCTGATGAACACAATTTATCCTGGTTTGTCTGGTTTTCAGTCAAAACAATGGGATGAATTAGACCTATTATTTACCAAGATGACAAATACTTACACAGAGAATACAATAAAGTTTATCATATACTGTATGAAAATCAAAGAGATGGTTGGGTTGAACATGACCATTGATAAGACCTAGTGAAGTTTCGAGAAACAAACTGATTCCTAACTAAAAGATAACATGAGTCATTGCACAACTATCCAGGCATGTATATTTGTACAACACCCTTCACACACTCCCTCAAGACTTAAACTTCAAATAAGCTGATACCGATTTCATTGACATAATGAGAACAAAATAAATCAAGCGAGTCAAGTCCAGAGTGATCTTTGCCTCTTGAATAAGATGCATTTAGACAGTGTATCAAATGCTATGATGATTGATATTAGTGATTGAGATGTTTGCTTGAAGTAGCATTGTTAAAGCTAAATTTAAATGTTATGTTTCTGAAAGAGTCTTCTCTTTTAAAAGTAAAGCAGAAACAACATACCTCTGCATTTGTAGAAGATAAGACTGAAAGAAAAAAGTTCTTCCCTATGGAGCTGAAAAATAAGTGCAATTTCTTTGGGACACAGATGCAACACAAGTCAACATCTAAAAAAATCTCCTAGATAGCCAATGGGCTACAAAACACAGTACTGTTAATATCAAAATTTTGAGGCAAGTGAAATAGAGTTAAAAGCATTTACAGTACTTAGAAGTGTAGTATTAAAAGAAAAAAAGTTTAAAGGTGTCTCCCATCAATAGGACCTCTAGAAGCCATAGAGGTACAACTTTTACAACAATTTTGGACAGAGAATATAGCATTGTCTATATACAGACTGAGTGGGAAGTACAGTAATATATTGCTATGAGAAACAGTAGAACTATTATGTGAATGATATTTCTACCTGAGAAAATTAAAAATAGAACTTCATACATAGCTAAAATGGAGGAAAGGAGCATGGCAGAAATAAGCTACCAATCCACCATGTTTTAATTTAGATTGGATACTATGAATCTTGCAATGTTATGGCTGTTATATTTTCCCCTCTGCAAAAAGTCTCTTCTTGGGACTCTTATTGGGAATTTCACTATTTTTTATCTAGGGCCTCAGAAATCTTAGGAACAGGAAGGAATGTTGTAATTCTCAACAGGCAGATGATAGATCTTTTCTGAGGACTTGCTTTTTCCTCCTGCAACAGCAGTTGCCTTTATAATCTCCTTTCTTCAATAAGAAGTTTTCATATTTTTCCACACCATTCCCAATAGCAAAAAACCTATCAGAAATTCCAATTTAAATTCTAAAGGGTGATAAAGTCAAGTGTCTAACTGCATAAGGTTAGTGGGGCAGCTCCAGAAATAACTTTTTAACAGCAGCTGACACAGAGTGTATCAGAGAAGTAAAAATGTGGAGCACACGATTCCATTCCTCAACTAATTACATTTGAATGAAGACACTTGGCCTCTCTCTTTCACCTGCTGGCAGAAAATTGACATGTCATTAGCAGCTCTGATAAGACCACTGAGACTGAAAACCATTGTTAACTGCTGCCAGAAGGTATCTGCAACAATATTGTCACCAAAATGTCAAAACAGCCCTTCTTAGCAGGTCAAGAGGTCTTCAAACTGATGCTTTGATAGAGGAAATGCTCACTTACAGAGCTCAAGTTGAACAAATATCATCTGGTGCATTAAGGAACAGTCCTTAAAATATTCATGCACTGAAACAACTCCAATCAGATTGTTGAGACTTTCAGGTGGCATCTTTGGTTTCTACTTCATCAAATTCACTGCTATGAACAACTATTTTCATGTCTAATTTTACCTCTTACTCTTTCAAGTTCTCTGAATTAGACTTCTTGAAAATGCCAAAAGTGTTCTCTTCAGACCATGAGTGTCCTGTGGCAGTATCTGCCCATGGTAGTCCAAAGCAAGATCCTACCTTCTATGCAAAATTCAAGTATTTACCCTTTCTGGAGACCACAAAAAAATTTCATGCAGTTTCTTCTAGCTAACAGAAAGTATAAAGTAGAAATAAGAAAACCAGGGTAAAAGACAACAATGATAGCATAAATCTAACCTAGAAGTGTGATATCTCTGATCCTAGAGATACTTCAATTTGTCTGTAAGGCTCTGAGCAACGAGAACTTAGTAGTCCATCCTTACTCAGTCCAGATGATTTGCAGAGCAGATGACCTTCAAGCCTAAACTGATTTTAAAGGCCACAAAGTAGGAGTAAACTAGAGAGTTCAACAGCTGCTTGACACACTGAATACAAACAGTCTTCAACAAAGTCTGAGAAAATGCTTCAGGAAAAAACATTGAATGCAATATTTGAGAACAAGGGCTCTAATGTTCTGCCTGTAAACAATCCCACAAGGAGAGGGAGGGAAACTGGAGACCAGCAGGAGTTTCTCACATTAACAAAGCATGAACAACATTTCAACGATCTGGATGAGGGGATTGAGTGTACCATAAGTAAGTCTGCAGATGACACCAAATTGAGTGGGAGTGTTGATCTGCTGGAGGGTCAGAAGGCCATACAGAGGGATCTGGACTGGCTGGATCAATGGGCTGAGGCCAGTTGTATGAGGTTTAACAAGGCCAAGTGCTGGGTCCTGCACTTGGGTCACAACAACTCCAGGCATCGCTATAGGTTCAGGGAAGAGTGGCTGGAAAGATTCTTGGCAGAGAGGGATCTGGGGGTCTTGACTGACGGCTGTCTAAACATGAGCCAGCAGTGTGCCCAGTTGGCCAAAAAGGCCAACAGCATCCTGGCTTGTAGCAGGAATAGTGTAGCCAACAGGAAGTGATAGTGTCACTGTACTTGGCACTGGTGAGGACCCCACCTTGAATACTGTGTTCAGATTTGGGACCCTCACCACAAGAAAAACATGGAGGTGGTGGAGAAAGTGCAGGCGAGGGCAATGAAGCTGGTAAAGTGTCTGGAGCACAAGTCTGATGAGGAGCAGCTGAAGGAGCTGGCGTTGTTTAGCCTGGAGAAAAGGAGGCTGAGGGGAGACCTTATTGCTGTCTACAACTACCTGAAAGGAGGTTGTAGCATGGAGGGTGTGTTGGTCTCTTCTCCCAAGTAGAAAGTGACAAGATGAGAGGAAATGGCCTCAAGTTGTGCCAGAGGCATTTAGATTGGACATTGGGAAAAAATTCTTCACGAAAAGGGCTGTCAGGCATTGGAGCAGGCTGCCCAGGGAAGTGGTGGAGTCATCATCCCTGGAGGTGTTTAAAAGGTGTTTAGATGAGGCTCTTAGGGAGATGGTTTAGTCCTAGAGTTAGGTTAGGTTAGGTTATGGTTGGACTTGATCCTGAGGGTCTCTTCCAACAGAAAATATTCTATGACAGGTGAACCCATACAATGTCACCTACAAACATGCTTTGGAACCCTCCGATCTCAGGGCAGGCTTGAGTGTCAACTTCATCTTGCTGAAAATGGCAGCAAAAATTCCAAACTTTCAGAAAGGAAAGATGAAGATCCATAAATAGAAGCATAGATGTAAGAGTGCTAGATTTCAGGGAAATAAATGCCAAAATAGAAATTCCTCCTGCAACAAAGCACTTCCTCAAGTTGGGGGTTGCCATTTCCAATGCTATATTAGATAAGTGCTTGCCACTTAAGTGTTATACTTCAAAAGAAGGAACAGGCTCTCTTGACTGCTTAGACAGAGCAATGTGAAAAAGCAGTAAGGCATCAGCTACTTTATGTCTTCCACCACACAAGACTAGAAGATGGGTCCCACAGTTTTGCTAAAAGACAACTATCGTAGGACTGAATTCCCGGTGGGTATTTGGTACCTTCTTCACAGGGTTGTTCAGTACCAAAGAAAAAGCTGATGATGTCTCGAAGGCACTGTACAACCGAGCAAGAGAACTCCAAAGATAATGCACAGCTACAGACTATGGGATTTGCCATTATCACAGTGTCAAACCCAGTTTACTATATATAGTTTCAGCTGTTTATTCAATACGCACGTGCACTTCTGAAATAAGGGTGTGTTAATATTCACAGATGATTTGAGCCCATGAGTAATTCTGACTCATTTTATAATTCCTGTGCCTCCAGGGCAGTTTCTGTTTGAATGGCAATATATGGGTACATGAAGTAATTGCTGAATACTGATGAGATTATACTTATTTGTGCTGAAATTTTGCTTCCGTGGATGTGTGCTTTTTTTGGTTTTTGTTTTGTTTTGCTTTCATTGATGATGAAGGTCTTGAACTCTTGACCACTGTTACACAGCACAGCTGAGTGACTATATGACAGTACAGAAAAGAGTAAAGCAAACTTCATGGCATGCATTGACAATTATGCAAATTTGACTTCATCCACTCCCCTCACTCATGGCATCCAATGCATGCAAACTTTCTGAGAAAAGATTTTTACAAAAAGCCATGCAAGCCTTTAAAAAAAAAAAAACAAACAGCTGTGCTGTATTTTATTTATCGATTTGAGTATTCTAATACATAAACACCATCAGTTGGCTGTGTTTTCTTTATTATTATTATTATTATTATTATTATTATTATTGTTCAACAGCTTCAACCTAGACATTGTATATAAATGAACTTAACAAACACTGTGGATATGAGAGTCCTTAACTTCCAAACTACATGTAACCAAGTATAAATATTTGCCTTAAAATCTGATGTCTAATTATCAAACAACTCATCTATCAGAAATGTTAGATAAATTCTAGTAAAATATATATTTTCAGGATTTTCTATGATAAAATATATTCATAAATAAACATACACATATGTATATATACACATATATGCATACATTTATGTGTACATGCAAGTAAAAATGCTCTAATCAGGTTACATTTGCTACATCACTGCTTTGTTGAAATTCAGGGAATGGTTTAAGGTGCAACTGACCTTACATGATTAATTCTGAAAGGTTTACTTCTTTGTCATGCTGATTTGTGACAATCACCTTGCTGCTCTGTAGAGATCATAGTATGCCTCTCTATATATGGGTATGCTATCAGAAATAGTGATGATCATTTTATACTAGTGTGAGAAGATGAGAAATGCTTAGGAGACACTTATGTTCATTGTTCTCTGTTCAGGTATTTATGACTACGTCTAGATGTAAAAATATAAATTACATTTACATATTTATGAGCATTTTCGTGTAATATCCCCATTTTTATTAAAATGCCAACAATACCCCTACATTACTACAATGCAAGTCAGAAATCTAACTACAATGCATTTGGTTTTATATTTTTGCTAAAGAACTTCCTAAATTAAAACAATTAACAAAATATAGTATAAATAGTGATGTTTTATAAACAATGAAAATAGTCTGCACTTAGGGGCAATTACAAAATTGTAAAAAAATAATCTATTATACCACAAAATCTAAAAATATCTCTCTCGGCTTTGAGAAGCAGAAAAAATCATAAAACCTTGTGAGAAAATACATGGGCTGCAGAACCATGCAATGCAAATTGAAGAGTGCAGGCAGACACTCACCTCTACCTTTGCTCTTTGTAGCAGCCACTGGAAGCAATGAAAAAATTGCAGAAGAAGAGAACAAAGATAAATTAGACAGAAGTTTGAGCAAGTAAGAATACAGAGAAACTTTATCACTATCGATTCAAAGCTAAGAAATACCATTTCTAGGATTATTTGACCAATTTGTTTGAGACACTGCAGTACTATGAGATAGATCAGATCTATGATTCTGTCAGAAGACATGTTGAGAACTTAGAAAATATATCACAAAACACACCCAAAAAGCATGGCAAGGAGCGCAGAAAAATCATGAACTATCAATCACAAGAAGGTGAGAGCATGTGTTCACACATTCGTGAATTCTAAAACCTACAGCACAATTTGCTTTGCCAAAAGTACCTTCTGAAGTACCTGAAATCATTCCCTTGTTCCTACTTCTTGAAACATCATCCTCCTGTGAAGCTGATGCAAACATCATTTAAATTGCAGGTACTCCAGTTATTTATAATCTGCATTACATGATCATTGTTTTTCTTCATTGAAACCTATATATTCAGATTGTTTATGCACCCTAATAGAACATGCAAAGCAAAAGAGCAGGCAGTATTTTAACAAACAGTGATCAAACTTAGAAAAAAGAGAGGCAGACAAGGTGCAGACATTACAGCTTTCCTTGAGCCTCCTGAAGAAACACAGTTTTACACTATTAGTTCCAAAAGCACCAAAGAAACCCCCCAAAAACACAAAAAACCAGGACGTTACAGTGTTCTTCTAACATCTACCCTACCACCAAAACCAACAGAATTATTACTTTCTGTTTTCTGACTCTCATGGATAATGTTGCTGATACACAACATTTATCAGAATCCAAAGTGAAAATGGAATTACTCTGCTAGCTTGTAAATTACATAAAAGACACTACCCACAACTTTTTAAAATCTCAAGTGCACTCTGAAAGGCATTCCTTCAAGAGCATATTCATGACAAGAAAGGTACCTCAGAAAAACAAAACAAATTATTCTTCTTTGGCTGGCACCTCTTCTAAGGCAGAACTGCATTCGCAATTGAAAGGCAGCTAAACTTCTGACCAACAGACACTCTTGCTCTCTTATTCACACATAAAGGTATTAGTAAGGAGAGCATGGCAGTGATGGCCAAGTTGCCATATATGAAGAATTGTTGAAAAATGAAAAATCTTAACTTTGTGAATGCACCCGAAAATGTAAATTCTCCTGGCAGTGAAAACAAAACTGAAAAAGCAGTCCCATGGTGTCTGAAATCAACATTACTCCACAGAACAACACTGCTTTGGGTTGGTACAACACATGCAAATGCTTCTGCAGAGCTGCTTCTGCAAGGCTGTTTAACAAGACATACTCACCTGCAAAGCAGCCAGCAAATCCTACTAAAAATTGCTTGCATAGTAAACAAATTTAATGGTGCCATTCTAATTTTATAATAAGTGACCAGTTTCCCCTTTGTTCATATATAAGCTGATAATGAATGCATCAAGTTCATCAACCTGTTAATTTTGTCATGTTTCCCTTTCTTTCTCTGTCCTGTGAATTACATCTACATTAACACTTTATCACTTCGAGCCAGAGCAATCATTTAAACTCAACAAAAGTCTGAAGGAAACACACCTCCCCGTGAGGTAATTCAAAAGCAACTGGAGACTTTATACTCACATTCATAATTCAGAATTAAATATATATATATGTATGTGCGTGTGTATATATATACACATACCTATACGAAAAAATATATACGTACTTTAATAGTTCAGAATAAATACATATACACACCTACATGCATATGTAAATTATATATAATCTATGTGTACAGGTACATATATACATGGATATTAAAAGAATCCAACCATTCTATGATTAGATAGCTTTATTTTGAAGCATGAGAACTAGAGAATTATTATCTATCATGTATCAGTAAATAAAAGATATAAATGAGGTTGTACATTATAATTGGAAGTAGGACAGGTTACTAAGCTTGTTAGACCAATTATAACTCTCTGTAAATCCACTAATAGAGGACTAGATGACAGTGACCTTCTTAAAAATGTCATGTTCAATACTTATAAGTTTTTCCATTGACAGCACAGTCCAATTACAAATCAATTCATAAAGTTCAAACTGCACAACAGCCAAATTAGCTGAAAATGGTCTTTCAAAATATAATTCTACCTATATATAGGAACTAATGGGACCTGTTTCCATCAACGACCCATCTTTTTAATACCTAATATGAGGGAAAATTTCTCTTTCATTATTATAATTAAGGTTAGTATTTCTTTTGGCAAAGGTGAAAGAATTTTTTGCTCTTCTCTCTTTAGTCTCCTTGTCACTCTGTGTAAAGAGAAGACAATTTTCAACCTATGTCCAACATGTTTGAAAATTTTTATCCACCTTTTCTTCTTATTACTACGTGAAAAGTCATAGGAGGAGACAAGCATACATAAATGTTTCAAAAGAGCATCATCAGGACTGAAATTTAGCAGAGGGAGGCTGATGTCTCGGTTAGAGCACCAGAAATGTGATAACTCAGCTTTTTGTGCCACTGATGTCAGTGACAACAGACCCGTGGGTTTTTGCAAACATTACAGTCAAAGGATCTACACGTACTTTAAGTCTTGAGTAAGTCAGATGATTTCTCTGCATTTCACATAGCACATTCTGTTTTTCCCCACCTAGACTCCCTTGCTTGCTGACTCAGAGCCCTTCAAGGCAGCGACTCACCCACTTCTCAAAGTAGTATACTTATAGTACATTGATTTGAAACTTCTGTAATACAACTAAAATGGATTAGGACAAGCCAGGAATAATTTATGGGTACAATGTAACATGAACAGTGGAATTTACTGTATTTGGCTGGCACTTACTTTTTTTGGCTGAATTAATAAGCCGATTGGAAAATGGATAAAAAGGAAAGACAATGACTTCTGGTATTTCCCCATGTTTGGAGATTTCTTTAAAAAAAAAAGAATACTTTAACAGGGGCATTTTTATTTAGTTACTCTGCTGTGTCTTTCTTAGGAAATTGATTTTGGATAGGGAAGCATACTACATAAAAGTGTGAACAGTGATCTTTGTTGGAATTTAAGAAGAAGAAAGAAAGGCAAAGAGAGAAGAAAGACCATATTCTCAAAAGTCAGGCTGAAAGGCACAACAGAGCGACTAGGTTTCTAGGTAAGACTGAGGAAAAAGAAAAATAAAAAAGAGAGACAAACAAAACAAAAAAGCCCAAACTCTTCTATTAATCCTTAGTTCTATCAAAATCAATCAATACTTTATTTTCTGAAGGCTCTTCTGGTCACAGTGTGTGCAAAACAAAACAGGTTGGCTACTAGGGGAAGGTCTGGGAGCGAGAGGATCACAGAGCAACAAGAAGTAAAGGTCAGAGACCTCGGGGGAGTCCACTCTGAGAGAACAGGAAAGGGGAGGAACAGTGTGCCAAGTCCTGAACCATGGCAGTTAATTTTCACAGAACTAAGGTTTTTAGGGAATTTTTAAATCAGAAAAGTATTTCTGCTGTAACCATGCTGCTGAATCAATGTTTTTAAAAATCATTGCTTGAACGTAAAATTTTGATTCAAATTTCAAAACCCCTAATATATACCCTTGCTCTCAAATATCAATAATATATTGTGCTTTATTTTTTCTGTGATATATCTTTCTGACTTCTTGCTTTTTGTATGCCAACAATTGTTAAATTACATTCTTTGATAAATGGTGGTTACAAGTTGTTCAATATTTTCTCCACACTCAGCTGTCTCTATGCTGTTCAATTTTGTGGACATTTTCAGACAGATTTGATATAGTGTTTATTTTATTTTTCTCTTATAGGTGATTTATTATTCGATTTGGTTTGTTTTCTTTTTCTTTTGTCTTTGGAAAAAACCCCCACATCCTTCCAATTACTTCAACAGCTCAATAAAAATAAAAAAGGGGAAAAGTATTCCCCCTAGATGTCCAGCTTACCTAACCTTTTATTTCAGAAAATATGGAGAAAGAAAAAAGAAAAAGTGAAAAGTTGGAGGTCAGTGCCTTGTTCTCATTTCACCTATTACACATACTAAGAATGCAGCTAGAGGAAAAAACAGTAAAATATCTAAATGTTATAATTACTAAATAGCTCTTTTCACTAAAAGAAACAAGATGAAACTCACACTCATAAAACACATTGCACCGATTTTCTCCTGCGTACAGTAACCTACAGTTCCAGCAAATCTGGAGGTCCTCTCATCTTCAATAAAAAAAATAAGGCATCCACAACCTATAGTTTCGACATATTTATTTGTCTGTATTTTTATGCTAGTCTTAAAGCCTTCTGCAATGCTGGAATAGTAAAAACTATCAGAGACGTAGCATAAAACAAAACGAAACAAAAAATACCACAGAACAAAAGACAATAAAGACCACATAACCACATACACCAAACACCAACAAAAAACCCACAAGTCTCTTTCCCAACACCCCCAACATATGAAGCAGATTTCCAGTTTTTGAAATGAGTTATTTTTAAACTACCTAAATTTAGAATTTTCTTTTTAATTTGATGATGATGATGACAATTACTTTTTCTTTTCCTTTGGATAAACCGATGGATTATCACTGGTCATTTAGGTCACCTAAATGCTCACTCTGATTCTCTGAGTGGAAAAGCTCCTCTGTGTGACAGAAGGCTTAGCAGGATCATTTTCTCTGGAGAATAATGCAGATTATTAGACTCTCACAGACTAGGAGACTCATTCAAAGCAAAGATACCAGCATGTGCTCTAATGTAACATGCTTCACCACCTCCTTTTCAACAACAGCATTTATTCCAAAAGCCACTGAAGGAGAAAGAAACCACCATAATCACCTGAATTTCTTAGTGGGATTTTGAGTCTCCTGCATTCAAGAAGACACTTCTGTCTAGTCTTGAAGTGTGTGGCCAAAAGATGGCAGAGAACTATGGGACCTTGTGAGTTCTTTTAGATTAGGATATTATTTAAACAACCTAGATATATTCTCATGACTAAATTTGTTTACTTCTGATTTTCTGACCGCCGATTTGATTTCCTTTATTGATATGCCATTGTATTTTATAGTGAACATTATTTTTAGTACATAAGTTCTGCAAACTCTTCTCAGGGAGATTTCTAGGTTATCAGTTAGTGGCATTTGCTGATATATTCAGAATGCAAATATTCCCAAATCAGTCTTCATCTCTCTATTTGTATAACCATTAAAGATCTGTGCGGTCATGCATATGTAATTATATGGAATTTAAATATGGGACCTTCTCTTATGTATTCTGTCTTTGCATCATTCTATCCACGAGTTCCCAAGATGACATCAGGTAATTTCCCTCTAGAAAGAGACACATTTCACTTATTCATTGACTGATCTTTGGAAAAATAAAAACCTTTTTGATTATGAGAATTTAACATATTTTTCCTCCCAGAGTTTAAGAGAAAAACTATGAATGAATTGATATGCAAAAAAAAAGTATGTGATTTTGTAATGACAAAGAATTGTCATTACAATTATGCTATATATTAGGGATTACGCATCTACAAAGTGTTTTGTCCTACTGTTTCTTCTTAGAACATAAAATATGTTCTTGAAGATGCAATTGAAAAGAGGACAAAAATGAAAATTTGGAAGGGTTAGGAAGAGGTCAACTACTGCAACCTTTGGGTTTGAATCAGCATGAATTATGTTTGGACCTCTCCTAACAGATGGCCTAAAATATTGTTAAAACTTTTGGTGACAGGGACTCCAAAAGCTCTCCAGGTAATCTGTTTTAGTGCACAGTTGTCCTCTAAATGGCAAATTGTTTTCCTGACATATAATCTAACTATTATATGTAGGAGACTAGCCCAATTAGTAATTAGCCCAATTAGTCCTTCTCATACTTTCCATGTAATCCCTTGCAAATTTGAAGATGACTTATTTATCTTCTGTGCCTAAACAGTCACAATCTTCCACTTTCTTAACATGTTTTCCAACTTCATTGACTTTTGTTTATTTTGGTTGGTTGGTTGTTTTTTTAACTCTTCTCTCCTGGATTTTCAAGACTGAACTAAAATTGAGCAAGATGTCCAGATGAAGTGGCAAGGGCAAAGTGCAACAATTATTTACAATGCCTTCCATCTAGCTCTTCAGCTGCACACTCCAAAATAGCACTTGGGTCTAACAAGACACCATTACATTGTGTTCAAACCCACACGAACTCTTAGTCCTTCCCTCCATATTGTTGTACATCTACCTATTGACCATTTTGGTTTTACATATTTATTTTATCCTTTTTGAATACAGGACCTCACCCTTGTCTTTAGAACATTCTGTTGCTTTAAAGTTATTTGGTCCATTTCTTAAGGACATCTTAAATACTAACACACCCTTCCAGTTCCATGAATAAATACTAACTTGACTGTTAACCTACAAAGTACAAACGTATCTCAAAGATACATACTGTACCACATTATTTTTGTATATCTGCTACTCTGTTGAACAACGTAATAATTCTTGACAGCAGCAGCAGATGTTCAAATCCAAGACTAACAAGGTCAAAAAGGTCTTCAATTGTGTTCAGTGGATCTACATTCAGCCCATAATTAGTGAAAAAAAAAAGAAACAAAACCCAAAACAGAAATAAGCAACTTGTTATTAAACAAAACAATACTAACCCATTTTACTTAATGTCTCTTGTACATACACACTATAAAACCTATAGGCAAGCCAGACATAAACTACATAAGTTAATGCACAGACCCAAATGGCAACACACTACTACATATTACTGCACGTAGCAAACCCATGAACTGACCATACATCCTGGGCAGTAATAATCAACTGTTCTATGACTAAAGGAGAAACAAAAAATCAAAACAGCAGCTACTGTATGTTTACTGTGCCCTGTGAGAAAAAGCAATATTGCTTTTAAAGCACACTTTTCTTTATGGAAGCAGAAACTCTAGAAATTCTATAAAATTATATTTTACTTGGTGAAACTTCAAAAGGCAATGTGATGAAGGAGCACAGATTCCAGCATTTTGGTTTTCCCCCCACACTATTACTCTAGAATTCGGTGCCAGCTAATGACAGATTGTTTTCTTGTGTTCAGAGCTTTCCTTTCCAACCCAATAGAATACAGATATGTAAAATAGTAATTACTGAACCCAGATAATGAGAAGCAATTGGTATACTGGAATAGAAAAGCTAAAATGCTTGTAAGCATCTTTCTAACTTCCTAATATGCTGCTAAACACATTAAATATTTTAAAACTGCAACTAGTTTATCACATGCAATGACTTTTATTATGCAATACTAATCACAAAATATTGAAGAACATGCAGCTCCATTTTCTTTCTGAAAAATAGTCTATAAATATAGTAATTTTGTTCTCAACACTCATTATAACTGGCATGATGGAGATCAGCAGAAGCATCTTATAATCTAAACATCACTAGAGTTCAGCATTCCGGCCGTAGCTGATTCAAATCAGCAGCTGGAAACACATAACACAGTATATTACTATATAGTGAAACTAGAAGATGAGTAAAATCATACCCTAAAGGCTTCTCTTAAAGGCATCTAGATAACATGATTTGTCTGTCCCAGAATGCCAGCTTTATGTATGTTATAATACAGCTGGACATGCAACTTCTACAAACAATAAGTAATCAATTTCATCATAAGCTGGGTTTCCACAAAACTTCACAGAAATTTCACTTACAAATGAATAATATAGTTTGTGAACAAGAGTAAATACAACTTTTATATTTCATTGTATCAAAGTAACAGAGTGTTTTAATATTTACTTATAAAAACAGTTCCAAAGTAGTACAATGAAGAACTCCACGAGGCTGTGTCATTATGTCAGATAGAGATACAAGTACTCAGTTTTTCTCTCAGATCTCTTTTACAGTTATTATAAAACTTAAACCAAATATTTGAAAAGTTTTTGCTTCTGTGTTTATGTCAGGTCTCTAGAAAGAGAAGAAAGGAACTATCAAACTACTTCGGAACAAACTGGCTGTCATCACGTAACTGTGATTGGGCACAAGCAGCTGGAAGAAGTGAGTGCATGTTTCTTTTCATGTCTGCATATCAATGCAGGCAAAACACCTCAAACTACACCTTCTCCATTTTACTCAACCCAAGAGCAACATGTGGCACACATGTCTCATATCAGATTATTTTTTTAACTGTATTTGCTGTCCTACATTAATACAACTAGACATTTTCTGAGTCTACTTTGCTTATATACATTATTTTCTACGCACAGTCCACAGCTCTGATAACCCACAAAGCTCTAATAGTTCTTGTATTTCAAAATAAGCCCTTATACAACCAGCATGAAATCAGAAATGTTAGCAAGGAGCTAGTTAGGCAGGCAAACAGCTAGGGTTCTCCTTACTTCACTTCCACGTACAATTAATTAATCTACTGTAAACCCTACGAAGGTTTTGGGAAGGCAATTGCCTTTCATGGCATGGTTACTTTTTTTTTTTTCAACATCTCAGCCCATGAGAACATGTGCTAAACCACATCTGTAATAGAACATCCGTGTGAAATGCTTCCTTAATAAGGTTGAAGTATAAATTAAGTGCCAATGGGACAACAATTGAAGCATGTGGAAACATGCACATATCTTAAAGATCAGAGGATTAAAACTGTGAACAATTTTTTTTTTTTTTTTTTTTTTTTTTTTTTATTCCTCAATTATTATCAATTTAGGCTTTTCCATACATTAGGAGACAAACTTGGGTAACTGACAAGACTGGTGAAAAAAATACCATAATTAATTAAGTGCAGAGACAGGATTTTCATATGTTTAAATGTTTGACAGTAAATATGTTCTAAATTGAAGTTCTTCTTCGGTTAGAGAATGGGAATTTCAGATGTGACTTTTCAGTGATGATTTTATTCAGCCACTAAAAATTCTACCAGGGATTTTCTTCATCACCACTTGGCAATCACTGCAATTCTCATGTCAAGAAAAATACTGGAAAGCTTTACTTTTTGTCTTGACCTGATACATTATAGCCATTCCACATCAGACCTTCCAGAGAGTTAGTTTCAATATTATAGAACATAATGACTCCTTTGGAATTAGTGAGGCTTACTGGATGATTTAGAGACATTAAAATACCTTCATAATTGACAAACTATATATCATACTCCTGAAAATAGCTATTTGCATGTATGATAATGAGTGACATTTATTTTAACTAAAAATGGATCATATTGCTATACATATTAAAAGTATACATTCACTTCTGAAGAGTAATGAAATCTTTTTCTCAGCATTTTTTCATTTATCAAGACAAATTAAAAATATTAAAACTTATCTGCACAGTAATCAAAATACAAAAATATAATTTAGCTCTTTACAATAAAAGTGGTGAAGATGTAAATCAACCACGATGTTTTGTTAAGACCCCTAAAAAATCAAAAACCCAAAAACCAATTTATACCAAAGTAGTATTAACCACACTCAAATGACTCAGTTTAAAATAAATACTTAGCAATTTATTCTCAGAAACAAGGAAGGAAGACACATTGCTTTCCATATGAATTATTTATTACATCTGTACCCACTTTGGATGATGATAATCTTTCAACTGGATCATATTGCTATTAGTAAAGTAATATTAAAAAAATAATTCTTGCACTTATTTCGTGTGATTTACTGCCATTTTTTCTATGTTTTTCTGACAGTTCAAGAAACACAAGTAAAGCGTAAGAAAAAAGCCAACTATGACTGTGTACGATATCTGAAGTTCAAATATTTGACTGTAATTTATCATCTGTTATTCATAATCATACTAAAATAAGGCTAACTACTATCTTTTCTTTATTTATGGCTTTATAAAAAAGGACTCTATTTAGGTGCTGGAAACAGAAAAGACTAATTGCCACTCGATTTTGCCTACCAATATCCAATGTGATGCCTAATAGTACTGTTAAGGTGAAAAGTTGCCTTGCCAAGGCTTACTGAGCATGACTTATTTTTGTAGCTTGTGTGAGATACGTAAATGAAAATTATTTTTTTAAAGATGCAATATCAAGAGATAAATTTTATCCCCATTCTAAATCATTTTGACCACAGACCATCTTTCATTGCATGTTTGACATTTTATCTGACTATATGCATTAAATTCACAAACATTAAATTAATGAAAAAGTAATTTCCTGTATATGGTTCTAATTTTCCGCTATTATTTTAAATGTATATATGTGTTGAATATGCAAGCTAATGCAGTAAAAGTTGTCACCTCTTCTGCAACTTTCCTACAGATATGAGAACTACATCTGAATACTCACAAATTCAAGAATTCACAATTCCAGACTTATGATTTTACACCCATCCCTATCCTCTTCTTGTATAAAGAAATACAAGTTCTTTATTAGAAAGAGAGGAATGAATATGCAGAATCTACACGTATATGTGTGAATGAATATGCAGAATTTGAAAACTCATAAAACAGCCACTAGGTTTTTCAGGCAGAAAATAAAGTAATATTAAATTCAGAATTTAGAGCATTGTTAAAGAAGCTTAAAAAAATAAAAATAGTTTTGAAGAAGGTATAATTGTTCCAAATATGATACTACTAATATTGACCTGAACCTTAATTTTTTTGATCTGAGCATTAAAGCATTTCTATTCCTACTTGAATATATTGCCACTCTACTGAAATGGTTTGTGCAGGATTCATTTAAGAATTGGTCAATGTTTACAGCACCTATCAGTATTCCTGGCTGTCCATATCACTCTCAGGTTACTGTATGTAATAACATGCCCAAAGTGTTATTATAGTAAGTAAAAAGCTGAAAACACCGTCTGTGGGGGAAGATGTAATCTGGAATCTATTTTTTTTTTTTTTACACTGAGCACTAAGCTGATGAACTGAAAAGTTCTGTTAGGTGATCAGCAGTTAACATTAGAAAACTAGACTCTCGTCAGCTTGCATTTAATCTGAGTTAGTTTCAAAAGGGGTGGCTCACAGCTTGCCAGTCTAACAAGAACATCCCCAGACCACTGACAGGAGCTGCTGATATGATTTTCACAGCTTTGTTCTGTACTGGGGCCTTTCATCTTATGCCCTTCACTCTTGGCCTTGAGATGTATATGTTGGCCATACCTCCAAAACAGAGCAGACACATTTCATAAATTGCCCAGTTCTGTCTAGGAGCTATCAAAATAAGGACTTATTAGTGAACATCCTTACCAGGGTGTGTGTATACAAAGTACGGTCAGCATATGCACCAGGCAAGCAGACACACTAATGATGGTAGATGGTCCACTGCAGAGACAGAGCCAAGTAAGAGCTTCTGAGTGACTGCTAGCAATAACCGAAGTGAGAAAAAATGATGTTCCCAAAGTTCTGCCACTTTGGAAGAATGAAAATTAAAAGACTGAAACATCATGGCTTGCAGGTAGCATAGAATCTTTAACAACTGAGTCTAGGAGATGTAGCAAGTTAATATATAAAATGAATTAAAAATTATGGATGATGAAAGAGTTCTTCAAGGTCAACAAGAAAAATTAAAAAAAAAAAACAGGGAGGTAAAAAAGATGAAACCAGAGAGAAGAGGAAAAAAAGCCAACATTAAGTGAAAAGAAGGGGAGATGATCATGTTGAAAGATTCAGATCAGAAAGCTCAGAGAATTGAATGTATATGAGATATACTAACTGTTATAGAAATCTCAAAATTCTGAACTCCAGTCCTGTGTGCTTTCAGCATTTCAATATTGAGGAAGTGTTTCTAAAGTGATAAGAGATATAGTGTATAAGGAAAGAGACTAAGATTCTAGAAAAACTGTAAATCAATACTTAATGACACAACAAGAAAGTTTTCATATATTATTAACTGCTTCCTTACTATTGTTATGATGGTCCCTGCCTGTGTTCCTTCCTTCTAATACTGCCACAAAGTTGTTACATTACTCACATTAAAAAACAAACAAACAAACAAAACACCTTTCTTTTATATATATATAAATAAAAATAATATAAAAATAATATAAAATATAATAATATAAAAATATATTAATATAAAAATATATAATAATATAAATAATAATAATAAAATATATAATAATATAAAAATAATATAAAATAAGCACATATTTCTTGCACTTCTCATTTCTCGTATTTCTTTATTTTCATATCAGTGAAACTACTCCCAGAATTTAAAAGAATATGAATATAAACCTATTACACTCAATGTACACACATATTATATATTTCATATTATATATACTAGATATTGTGTATGTTATTTCAGTATACTTTTTTATGAAATAAAACTATATTCTACGTTACAGAAACCTCTTCATTCAACATACATTGCTATATATAACATAACATCCATTATTATATTCTATACAAAAATAAATAAAATATATATGTGATATATCTATATGAATTATGTACTATATAATACACAAAAGTGTGCATATACACATACATTACTGTCTATAAAGTATAATGCATTTTAGTACATTGGAATAACAAGTTAAATCAAGTTAGAGTAATGTGCACAGTCAATTGAAAAATGAAAGATGACAACACTCCATGGAACACTTTTGAATAATAATATTTTAGAAAATTATTGTTGGAGAATCATCCTAATTATGACTTCTGAAGTAAAATAGTCCTAGTACTCCTATGATGAAAAAGGTGTTATAATAAAGAAATTATTTGTCAACCCTGTACATTTCTGAGCTGCACAACAACTTTACAGTATTTTGATTCATAATTTGAGTTTTATAACAGACTGGAATAACATATACCAGACAAATAATTTCCCATAGTATTCCTCAGTAATGCAAACTGAAATCCTACTAAAAATAAATAAAAAAATAAATAAAAAAATAAAAAAAAAATAAAAAAAAAAGAGGAAAAAGAAAACACACAAATGAACCCACTAAACTAGTCTGCAAGGCAGACAAGCAAGTTACTATTGGGTATTTCTAACCCATTCCTTAACATTTCTGCCAACGTACATCATCTAGACAACATTATTACACAATTACATTGAGCTAAACAAGCATGCAAACCCCTTTTATTGCAGAATAGTGTTTATAGATAGAATTAAGCTTTAATCATTGGTGGAAATAGAGGAAACATTTTGAAATGTCAGTCTTTTGTAGCAAAAACCATCATACAACAAAGGATTCTGAGCAAAAGAATGCAAAAAAGAGGGTGGCATTCCTATTTTTGTTTTGCTGTCGGAGCACAGCCAAAAGAGATTTGTAGTTCAGTGAATGAGTGACAGAACAAACTCCAGCTGTGAACATGTGCCCTGCAAGATTCAAACAGGTCTCTAGCAGCTAACTGGGGAGCTCACCAAATTATCCCAACATGCTCCTGCCTTGCCCACCTCCTGGAGCACACAAAAGCAGATGATAACAACAGAGGCATCTCCATTCTTACCCTAGGAAACCAAAGAAACCTTGCGTACACCTCTTTCATATTCAGTACAGCGCTTGCAGTTTAGAAGAAGTTTGCACATGCAGTCACAGCATAAATAGAAACTAGCAACACAACTATGACTACTCCTCCTTAAAAACCTCATAAGCCTTCTCTTCAAAGAGATTTATGAATAATGGGAACTAAATAATTCATGGCACTGCAGATGCCAGTCCAAATAGCCTCTTCCTTTTTAAGGTTTCAGTTTGTAGATGTGTGATCAAAAGCCTTCATCAGTCATGATAGTGGCATTTGTACTCAGTCCAAACAAACCGTATTTGCATCTGAATGTTTTTCATTGAAATGAGAGATATAATATGCAAGCCAAGTTCCAACTAAAAGGCATTTTATGCTATTTAAATTCAGTCAAATTAAAGGCTGAATGCAACCTAAAAGGTCTACTCTCAGAACAGTAATTTGACACATCATAAATAAGACGCATTTTTTTGTTAGAGTACCTCAGCACTTGTCTGAAAATTTTACACAGCATCTTAACAGTGCTGCCCCTTGAGGAATAATGGAGAAAAGTCCTGCATTTAAAGTAATGAAGTAAACAGAAACTTACCACACTGTCGCCAGTTCAAAGATTTCACTTACTGCTACACATTTACATGAAAGCAAGTAGATACAAGTAGTGGCTCTGTGAAGGCAGCATTAACCTGGAATAATGTGCTACTGCCTTTTTAAGCAAATAGGTAAGTGTCTTGTACATCAAATACCTTGCTTTATTAGTAAGGTGAGGATCATTCTTTGCCATGTTCACTGTTCAGCTCTAGTACTATATTTAAAAGTACCACAGGCAGTCCCTCAAAAAATAGCAAAGGGAAGAAACTAGTCCATAAAGGTCTCAATTATTAAATGCAAGAGAAGTCAGAGGAATTTTACCTTGGCAAGAGTAAAAACAGTAGGATCAGATTAAAATTCTTGTTCTTACCAAGGTGAAATAAAAATAACTCTCATAATTCAAGGTTAACACTAATTTTAAAGAGCCTATTAAGAGCTTAAAATGTCCTTTCCTTATGAACCTTAGTGGGAATAAAAAAATATTTTTAATTGTTTGGGGGTTTACTGTAAATCCCTTACTTATCCCCTTTTTTAGGTAGTCTTCCTTTTGTATTTCACAATGACATGAGGTAGTAAAACAAGGAAATCAGATATTATGTGTGACCACATACTGAAACATGTCATAGGTCAGTCTTCCATTTGAAGTACATGCAGAGATTTTGTTTTATTTTTTTTTCTTTGTAATAAAAAAAATATTAGTTCATATGCAGAAAACAGAACCTCATGAGTTAGTTATCCAAAATATATTATATTGATGTCTTTATTTTAAAGTCCTTAAAGTTGAGTAGTTAGCATATGCACCATACATGAGATAAACTATGGCAATCCCAACAATGTTGACATTCGTTAACATGCAATGTATTAAAATATTTAGAGACTGCATGATTGGAAGGTATTACTAATTTTTACATGCAAAGACACTAATAAATGAAGTTGAAAAGAAGAGGAATGTATTCTAGAAGACAAGGCTACTCCAAAGCATGAAGGTACAGGCTTCTGAGGAAAACAAGAGGGAATGGCTTGTGGCGGACTCACACAACACAGCCCCAACACTGTGAATGCTAATGAGTAAAGCCGAGGAATAACACTGAAGCATCATGTATCGGAAGATGACACTGATGAGGGCAGATGTAGAAAAATGATTATCAACTTCAGACCCCTAGAGCAGCGTGAATGAAATCACATCCTCGTGTTCTGGGAAATAAAACAGACAACTTGGATAGAAATAAAGACAGCCTTTAATTATCTAAAAGTAAATTGGGAGCAGCCCATGATAATTCAGAAGTGGTGTTATTATAGAACACAATGCAGAGACAATTCAGAAATCAGTTTGTTCAAAAACATCAACAGCTGGGTTTAATAATAGACACAATGAATCAGAAATGAAGAAAAGCTTGAGACAGAAGATTATTGAACAATTCCACTCATATTATTAGATTTACAACTAAACAATGGCAAAGAACCTGTATGTTGGAATTATTTAAATAAAGAAAAACAATAATTTGGATTGATGAGCTGCAAGAGCATTAAAAAATACGGGTTTATAACATAATTTTGTCTTCTTGTGTTTCCGAGATGTTTGGTTATGCATTTAACGTGGCAAGAGGTAATTCATCCATTTCTTCATTAATTTTAAAATAAAATAAACACTGTCGTGACACAAGACCAAAATGTAATTTGAATGAAAAAAAAAGTTTTAATTTTAAAAAATATTTTAATTCCACAGTACTGCTTTCTGATACTTCATATTCTTCTGCAAATTCTCTCATTGTTTTTGTAATTCACATGGCATACAATGCTTAAATTCCATTACATTTGGGAAAGTATGGGAACAGCACAATCAGACTGATTAAAGCCAGTACCATTGGAAAAGCAAAAAAAGCAGTGATTGACTGTAAGTTTAGTTAGAATTATAGGATATTTTATTAACAGAATTATAAAGTTGAACTTTGTACAACACACAGCAAAATTTTACATATAAAAAGTAAATATGCAAAGCAAACACTGTAGTGCAATTATCTTGTTCTGCACACAACAGAAATTAACATTTTAAAATTGTTTTGTTTTATTAAGAGAGGCGAATAAGGCTGTGTTGTCTGGGGAAATCTCAGCAACCTTATATCTTTCTAGTTAACCGGCTAACCAGTAATATTTCCAGCTATAATTAAATTTTAAAAACATGTTTTCCTGTGCATTGAGTTTAGCTTCCAATACCATCTTGGTTGAATTGGTAAATGATGTTCTATAAATTGGCAAAGGTGAACAACAAACATTAGTATGCTGAATACATGTATCAGGTCTGTGTAACAGAATAGGTTAATGAAAAATCAGAAAATAAGATCTGTTCTGCAAAAGCTTACAGAAGAAGTTCTCCTACTGTGCATTGTCACTTCTACAGCTATTGGGATGTTCATGGCATTGTGCTGACAAGTATAAAGAAAGGGTTTAGATCTCCCCTCATTTCACTATGAAATCTGGTCTATGCTGCACTAGTTTCTCCATTGATTGTATGGGTCTTTATGGTGGTTTAACCTAAGCTAGCAATACAACCATGATAGCCACCGCTTGCTCACCCCCTCTCCTACCCCCTCCAAGAGGGGAGAGAATCAAAAGGGAAGGGAGAAACTTGGGTTGAGATAAACACATTTTAATAAAATAACAAAATACTAATACACTACTGGCAAATATATATCTATATATCTATATATCTATATATAGATATATAGATATATATACACATATACATATAACAGAAATAAAAGATACTCAAGGCAATTCCTTACGAGCTCTGTCCACAACTGAGCAGCCAGTCCCAGCAAGTCACACGTGGTCCCACAGTTGATCTCAGAGAGAGAAAAATAGAGGAAAAAGGCAGAATGGCTCAGAGGCCTCTGCAAAATGGCAGAAGACCAGGCTAAACATCCCAACCAAAACTTCCCCGGCTACCTCCAGACAGAGGGAGAAAGTGGAAGAGGAGAAAAGGGGATGAGAAACTGGAAAGCCCCACTCTTAAATCTGGAACATAACACTAATGGGATGGAATGCTCTCATTGATCAATCTGGTTGTCAGTCAAGCTCTGCCCCAACCATGCCCCGTTTCCTCGATGCCTCACACCTGTGGGCAGAGCTCAGAGTGTCCTTGGCTCTCTGACCAGAGCAACTAAAAACATTAACTCTGTGCTGGGGTGTTATCTGCTTGTTCTCAAATTAAGTCCAAATAATGAGCATGCTAGCTATGAAAAAGAAATGTTTCTAACTGCACGAAGAAAATTAACCCATTTTGAGTCAGATCAGCACAGTCTCTCAATCAGAACTGTAATCTGATATTCAGAGAGGGAGAGGAAGGAAAAGGCTTTGATCTGTGCAGTAGTAACAGTATTCAGCTTGAAACTGAAAAAGTAATCTAACACCCACTAAATATGACAGGGATATTTCTATTGACTTTAGTAGGCTATAAATCAAGCAATAATTATACCATTAGATTACTGAAAGAAAATAATAGTGATTTAGGAAAAATACACACACACACACAAAAAAAAAAAAGGAAACAGGACTAGAACAACATTGGCTAGATGAAATTGCATTTTTCAGCATCCTCTAATGCAGCAAATATTAGTAGCCATGTGAAAGTATTATATACTTGTCAGCTAAGATGTATGACCATTGTACAATGTAAATTATTGATAAAATAAATTAACCAAGAAATTTTATCGGAGGGAATATTCACAATAAAGAAAAACAATTTCTTCAAAGACTTGCTACCAGACAAAGGGATGACTCATACAATAAGATCTAGGAATCAATATGCAACCAATATTGCCATAGCAAACAACTACCTCATGAAGTAAATCCAATAAGAAAAAAATAACATCACTTATCTTAAGTAGAGCAAGCAGACGTAAGATGGTCTGGCTCTTGACAGGTATTATGTGTTGATCTGTTGTTCACATCAAAATTTTGAGAATCAGTTAAACTAAAAGGGAACTTCCCAGAAGGTGATCACTGGCTGTTGAAGCCATGATTTTAGTCCCCAAACTGCCACATGCCATTTCACACTTTCTCCCTTAAAATTAAGTGAGGTATTGAGAAGCAGCAGCAGCATGTAGCTTTATCAGATAATAATGTTTCTAAAAGCTGTATAGTTCATTCAATACAGAAAACTATGTGTTATTTTAGATTTTTGAAAGGAGTAAACAGTCTGCCACTGAGGAATATGGGGTCTTTTATACATATGTAATTATATGTAAGGCAGAAGGACACAGTTCCTCTTCAAGTTTAATGCCAGGCTGAGTGCACGGTCATCAAAAGTCCATGAAAAACTATATTAACAATAATCTTAGGTAATTGAAAAACATGAAATTCAGAGCACTGGAGAAGACATTAAGGGCATAAAAATAAAAGAGTAATTACAAGAATTAAATACCAGAAGATAATAATCTTGACATGATATATTTTTTAACACTAAGCCATTTTGTACTCAAATGATAAAAATTTAGAAAGATGTATTTAGATCATAATCACATTTTCAATTAAATGACCATAAATTTAGAGTGAATGTTCCTGCCCTCTGTCCATCCCCCAATCACTTCTTTCCCCTTCACTCACTTTTATGCCATGATCAGTACATTTTCAACTATGTGGAGAGTCAGATGAAGGAACTGATGCAGTTGAAAATAAGTTCTTTGTGCTGCTGTTTTGGATACAGCTGTGTATTGGATTCAGTTCTCTTTGTGGATCTACTTACAACCTACATTCCTTCATTGTATGTAACTACTAGTGTTTCATACTTCATTCACATCATTAATCTGAAAATATTATATAACACATATTACAGTTAATAGTAGGAGCACTGAATAGCTATCATACAATCTTCATCTTGTCTCATAAATAGAAATAATACTAACATAGGAAAATTAAATAAAAATAGCACACAACTTGAGACTTTCAGCATCTGCAAACAGGAGATATTTAATATAAAGTTAATTAAGTCAGTGAATTTGCTAAATTTGACTGAAGTTTAACTTTAAAGTTTTAGCTTTAGAAGAACATATTTTAGACATATAATAAATACACTATCAGTAATACAGCTACTTTAGATAGATCATAAGATTACTAACATTTATAGGATTATTACATATTTAATTTTGGATTGGAGTGATCCAAAAGAAGGTAGCGGGCTGGGGGGCATGGGAGAAGGAAGGCCGTTTAATATATGCAATCAACCAATTAATTTATTGACTGGGAAAAAAAGTATTATAAAATAATGAAGGGCATTATGAAAACTATCCAATTTATTTTGAACCTTAGTCCCTGAGTGTGAAAAATATGGTTCTATGAAATGATACTAAAATTTCAACTGCAAAAAGGAGCCACTTTTCCAAGGCAGAGTTTAATTAATTTATGGAGTTACTGCTGTGAAAGTTCATTGAGATAAATATTAAAACTGCTTTTTGAAAGGGTTGGATAATTTTCTGATGATAAACAACACTGGCAGCTTTGTAAGCAAAGACAATGATGTAAGAGCAATTAAATCTCATGCTTCAGGGTATAAGTAGAATCCCTCTGCTGAAATTACAACATGAACTATTATTAATAACATTTTCTTCATCCCATAAATGTAAACTCCTAGGTGAATTATGTTATCTGGCCCGCCTCTTAACCTGTTTGCCACTGCCAAGGGCAGCCTATGAGACTAGAGAAATCTGATAGTTGACTCGGTCTGGGAGCGCCTGTATTTCCATGTGAAGTGCTACAATGCCATCAAAAAAGTAAACGCAGTACTAAGTCTCCCTCCAACTATCTACTGCAAAATACCCTTCATCTAGTCTAACTCCAAAAGACTACACCATCGATGCGACAAAAACAATAAAAGGGAGCAAAAGTGGAAGGAGAAGAAGTGTATGGAAAGCCATAAAAAATTGCATGAAATGTGATTGTCACAGAATCACAGAATTGACTGGGCTGGAAAAGACCTCAGAGATCATCGAGTCCAACCCTTGGTCCAACTCTAGTCCGTTTACTAGATCATGGCACTAAGTGCCATGTCCAATCTGAGTTTAAAAACCTCCAGGGACGGCGAGTCCAGCACCTCCCTGGGCAGGCCGTTCCAATGCCTGACCACTCTCTCTGTAAGGAATTTCTTTCTCATATTCAGCCTAAATTTCCCCTGTCAGAGTTTAAGCCCATGTCCCCTTGTCCTATTGCTGAGTGCCTGGGAGAAGAGACCAATCCCCACCTGGCTAGAACTTCCCTTCAGGTAGTTATAGAGAGTGATGAGGTCACCTCTGAGCCTCCTCTTCTCCAGACTAAACAACCCCAGCTCCCTCAGCCTCTCCCCATAGGTCTTATGTTCAAGTCCCTTCACCAGTCGTGTTGCTCTTCTCTGGACCCTTTCCAGCACTTCAATGTCTTTCCTGACCTGAGGGGCGCCGGAACTGAACACAATACTCCAGGTGTGGCCTCACCAATGCAGAGTACAGAGGAAGGATCACTGCCCTTGTCCTGCTGACCACGCTGTTTTTGATACAGGACAGGATACCATTGGCCTTCTTGGCCACCTGGGCACAGTGTTGGCTCATGTTGAGCTTCCTGTCAATTAGCACCCCCAGGTCCCTTTCTGCCTGACTGCTCTCCAGCCACTCTGCACCCAGCCTGTAGCGCTGCAGGGGGTTGTTGTGACCAAAGTGCAGCACCCCGCACTTGGCCTTATTGAACTTCATCCCATTGGAATCAGCCCATTTTTCCAGTCTATCCAGATCCCTCTGCAGAGCCCTCCTGCCTTCCAGCAGGTTGACACTCCCTCCCAACTTGGTGTCATCAGCAAATTTGCTGATGATGGTCTCAATCCCCTCATCTAAATCGTCAATAAAGATGTTAAACAGGACTGGACCCAACACTGACCCCTGGGGAACACCACTAGTGACTGGCCGCCAGCTGGATGCAGCCCCATTCACCAGCACTCTCTGGGCCCGGCCCTCCAGCCAGTTCTTAACCCAGCAGAGAGCGCACTTGTCCAAGCCACGGGCTACCAGCTTCTGCAGGAGTATACTATGGGAGACAGTGTCAAAGGCCTTGCTGAAGTCCAGATAGACCACATCCACGGCTTTCCCCTCATCCACCAGCTGAGTCACCTGATCATAAAAGGAGATCAGGTTGGTCAGACAGGACCTGCCCCTCCTAAACCCATGCTGGCGGGGTCTGATCCCTTGTCCATCCTGAAGGTGCTGTGTGATTCCATTCAGGATGATCTGCTCCATAACCCTGCCAGGCACCGAGGTCAGGCTGTCCTTTCATTATTCAGTTATTTAGCAGAGAACTTACAGATCTAGACACACATTTGAGTATACTTCACAGTAAGTTTCTTATGAAGACAAGAAAAGCCCACAGAAGTAGAGTTTATTAGTAAGCACTTAGTTATACACAACTGAAGGAGAACTTCAGAGTTTTATCAAAGAAATATGATGTCAAATAGATTTACATCCTGATCACTTTGTAGCACCTATTTTCATATATATACACCAAAAAGAATAAGATAGCAAAATACATTAACACCCTTTTGGTAGACGCAATTTACCAATATTGCTTGAAATCACCAAGGCCTATAAATATACCTTTCTACAAATGGCAAACACCATTACAAAAGGAAATGGCGAGTAAACATTAAGCCAATAAAACAGGGGAAGTGCTGGATCATGACATATTTCCTAATGAAAACTTTTTCACATTTTGCAATCAGTAACTCAGAGGACAGGCCGCAAAGAACAGCAACCACAAGACAGCTGAGCCTACACCTGAGCGACGCTGCCTGCTGCCCCTGCTCATTTCCAGTGTGAGGGCACATGCTCCCTCGGCCTCTCATGCTTCTCTGCTCTCACCAGCAAGTGACAGGAGCAACGCTGACTAGAAACAGGTTGCAGAATCTCTACAACAAGGAAATGAGTAAATGCATTTCAAGGTAGATTCAATATGCTCCCATGCCCGCAGGCTTTCAGGAGCTGCCATCTGCAGCTGCGTCAGTATTATGTGCCTTTCTGAGTTATTTTGTCCACAGTCTCTGTGCTCAATGAATACAAGTTATATCTATATTCAGAGTTCACATAGTAAAACCAAAATAAACAGCTTCTTCCTGCAACAATTTTCAACTCAGCTACATAAGAGAAAAGTAAAAAGTGGAACTGTTGAGACATTTTCTGAAAGAGTTCCCTCTATTTTTTCACTCAGGAATTAAAACTAGTTTTCTGAAACAAACAAACAAACAAATAAACAAACAAAAACACAATCAAAAAACCCACCTCCCTCTTATCACATGATCACAGAATAGTTGGGGTTGGAAGGGACCTCTGGAGATCATCCAGTCCAACCCACCTGCTGAAGTAGATTCACCCAGAGCAGATTGCACAGGGATGTGTCCAGGTGGGTCTTGAATGTCTGCAGAGAAGGAGATTCCACAACCTCTCTGGGCAGCCTGTTCTATTGCTCTTATTGCTAATAGCTTTGTGTTATTAATGATAGACTTAGTTAAAATAGATTAATAGGCACCATATCTATTTCTGTTTAAGAGAGATCTTCAGAATTACTAGCAGGGGCATGATTAGAGAAGACAATTTTCAACAGATAACTGATTCAGAGCTTTGCTCACTTCATTTACCAACTCTTCAATTAATGAGTTAGGTGAAAGCATTTTCAGTTATACCAGCTGATCGTTACATTTTATTCTAGGATTTTTTTTTTAATTAAGAAGAAAAACATACAGACATTTATTTGTAGTGTTTATGTTTACTATACATCTAACAGTTTCACAACTGAACATGTCTTGACTAGGGGTTTAGACCAGATGACCTCCAGAGGTCTATCCCAACCTAAACTATTCTATGACTCTGATCAAGTTCCTGTTATAATGCAAGACAATGTGCGGGTAGAGGTAAAATCTTTTATTAAATCTGTCGGAAGGTATGCAAAAAGTAACATGAATTTACCATAAAAGGAAGACTAGGAAATAAAAGTGGATTAGTAAACTGGAGGTAGTTCAGAGTTTCCACTCCTGCTGTTCCAAGGGTTGAGAGGGCTGTAAAATAAATTACCAGTGTGTAATCAGCACAGTGTGGTGGAATATCCAAGCTGCTCCGTGGCTCAGCAGAAAACACTGGCATCCATCCATCTTCACCTCAGCTTTAAGATCCTTGTTAAAATCTGAGCATTATTTCTCTCTTGCACTAAGTGGGAGGGCAGATACACCAGCTTCCAGCCTGGAAACATAACACACGAGGCGAGGAAGTTGCTCACTGGCTAAGGGCATTAGAGCCATCATTGCTGGCAGCTACAGCCTGGTTTCCTTTAATAAACCATTCCTATATGCTATCATGGAATCCTTTGAAGAGTGATGAGCTAGTCACTCCAAGCAATCATCACCTCAGAAATGTCATTGTCATGGTCTGCTCTTGCAGCAGGTAGAAAAAACTTTCTCCATGAGGGTAGTGAAAAACTGAAACGGTTCCAGAGGGACTGAGGAATCTCAGTTTTTTGGAGATGCTCAAATCTTGTTCAATCAAGGCCCACAGTAACCCCATTTAACTTCAGAATTGTGATTGCTTTGCTCAAGGAGTTGACCACATGACCTCAAGAGGACCCTTCCAGCCCAAGTTATCCAAACACTAGCTGCATCAAGAATCCCTAATGCTACATGAAATAATCTCGTCTTCAATTCTGCATTCCTAACCTTCAGTTTTATCTTGGGTGTTTTATAAGAAATGATATGTTGGGTACATCCAATGACTAAAAGGACTTTTGATCACCATAGAAAAATAATGCTTTAACTCATCAGACAATTACAGTTCTTCC
This sequence comes from Nesoenas mayeri, assembly GCF_963082525.1. Taxonomy (NCBI): domain Eukaryota; kingdom Metazoa; phylum Chordata; class Aves; order Columbiformes; family Columbidae; genus Nesoenas; species Nesoenas mayeri. The sequence continues at coordinate 131,294,998 of NC_137541.1, forward strand.
AATACTTACTAATTGCCCTGATTCTTGAATCATCTAAAGAGAAAAAAAAGATAAAGCCATCGCTGAGTTAAATCAGTAATTTAGGATATTATTCTTTCTGGAATTAAAACTTGAATTGGCATGGAATCTCAAGTGGGGCTGGGTACAAAATGAATCTTTTTTGTTTCCCTCTGGTTGTAAATTATTAATTTTTATAAGAACAAAACTTTTAATCTTGCATTACAAACAGGTTATTAGATGGATGATGTACCGTAGCAGACACTTTGAGTAGATTAAAAAGAGATAAGAATGGTATTTACTCCCTAAAGCTGTAAATATATTCTCTGCAGCTAGAATTTTGAAATTACTACTTAATTTTACATGATACTGTAAACTAGTTTGTTTTAAGGGTGATTTACAGATACCAAGCAAACATTAAAGCATCTGAAACCAAAGAGTTTGGCAATCTTAAAACCCAAGAAACTAGAATAGTCTTGCAGTGTCCTCACCAACAAACTTTTGCTCAGGTTACCAAAGTTTAAAAGAGTGTTAACAAGACAGTTTGGATTTTGGTAACAGCAGAGTCTGCTAGAAAGATGGTCAAACTTAGCCAGGAAAGCTCTATAGCACACAGAGCCCTGAAACAGTTACAATCTATGATGTAGTAGAAAAAAAATGAAAACACTAAAGTTTACCTACTTCCCTTACTTTAATGGTGAAAACTCTATCATGCTTTCACCACAGAAAGTACTCTCCACTATTTCAAATGCTGTCTTAATCCAGCCACAATACCTCTGATACGCACAGAGAACAGCCTTCTTGTTCCTGACCAAGACTAGCAGTAAAAGTACAGAACACAACTTTGGTTTACAGTGCCTTTTATTATTATGCTTATCATCAAATGCTTCTGTAATATTAATATATATGTCATACAGACCACACTTTTTTTTTTTTTTTTTTTTTTTTTTTTACTGTTGCTGCCAATACATTTGCTAAAATTCATCAATGCACTTGATTTCCACAGCCACTCACAAGGTGTATAGTATCCAACATGTCATGAATTCTCCTCCTTTTGCTCCATTTCTGTCTAAAAATAGACCCTTCCACTATAGTGTCAATTCATGTTCTCTCTCTGTAATAAATAACAGTCAAGCTCCTGACCTTCAGGGCTGCAAACTGTATATTGCATCATGTCATATGTTAGATTACAGGTGCTAAGACTCTGTTTGTCTTTCTGTGTAATTGCAACTAAAAAAAAGTTACAGTTTTAAAGGAATTTATGAGAGCAAGTACAACAAGATCAATATTTTACCTCTGAGTTATTAAATTTCTACTAAAGACACTATTCATCAAAACCATCTATACATTTATTCTTCCCATTTTTAATCTCTTAAGACACACATGACATTATTCGAGTAACTTAGAAAAATCTAAGAAAAACATCTCTGTAAATGGTGATGGGTGGCAGTTTAACACTGGTATTGATTAAGCAACTTGACTATATCGGAACTTGGCAGAAAAGCTTCCTGACCCTTGACGTCAATGTCGGAAGAATAGGCTTAGACTTTGATATGCTTAGACTTTGCAGATGGAGGAACTGCACCATTAGATCTGAGGAAAGGCTCTCAGCTCTGTTCTGGGGAGGGAGTGCTGCTGTGTGCGTTAGAAGCATCTGCCAAGGGCACCCTGACCTGTCTTGAGTGTTCTGCTTTTTGCTTCTCCCATTTCTTATGCATCCCTGTGTACCAGCTCTGGCTGGTGTGGAGTGAGGTGCTGGCTTTGGGCCTTTTAGGTCAGCAGTATGGAAAGATGGTGAAAGGGCAGTGTCGTGGGATTATGGTACTCAAAACTTAGTCACCTCACTGAGATGCCCAGCTTCCAAAAATCAGTGTCTTAGGCAGAGGAAAAGCAGAAGGAGTTCAGAGCATTTAGGTTACGCTTCATCTCCGACCTGCTCTGTAAAAGAGCCTGTCACTCTCTCCATTTATTATGGAATCTCTTAAAGCTGGTACTTATGGGTAGGTGACACAGATATTTCCCTGCACATACTTTTGGTGTTGAATTACAGATCTTTTTGTAAGACTCTGAAGACTCTAACATTAGATAACAATTTATAGTAAAGAAGAGAGAACTTACAAAAAAGTCTGTTTCTTATTATCAGTATTACTCCTCAAAATCTGACTGTACAAAATATGTATGCATGTAGATTAAATGATTAAACTAGGCTACAACTTTTTAATTATCTTTAGAGCAGCAACAAACAGCTGGACTGTACATTGGAATTTGGGTGATCATTTCTATGAGCAGAACAGTGGACAGTAAGAGTCTTACTATGGTTATAGTCCTTACTGCATTGAGCATCATATGAACACTGGAACACACAGTCCTTGTCCTGAGAACTGTTAACCTGCTGGACAAGAGAACCAAGTCAGCAAGAAAGTTGTGTAGGCCCTTAGCACCTGTTGTATGGCTTTACAAGAAAGGAGCAGAATGTGTGCCTGGGATAATGAGAAAGGTATTTCTGAGGAAAGAAGGAGTGGATAACAGCGGACGAAAGCTACAAAGCAAAGTATGGTAAGAACAAAGGCAGAAGGAAGAAGAACAAAAGGAAGCATAAAATAAGCAGGATAAAGTAAACTGAGACTATTCTCTTAAAAGGATCATAAAAAAAAAAAAAATCTATAGTATTCAAATTCAATAGTGTCAAAACAAATTATAGAAAAAACAAACTCTCCATGAAATCCTTAACTAAGATTAGAGCAAACAATGTCTGGAAGCTCCCTTGGCACTGAAACAGCTATCCCTGCACTTTTGACTGACTCCAAGAGAGACTTAAAGTCTTTTCTGTATTCTTTTTGGGAGACAAGGATGAGGAGGGTGGAAAACAGAGGTCAGAATAACATGAAATAAATCTCCACACAGTTTTTCCTTAGCTTCCTGACAATGTCTTCAACTCTTATGAGAGGAAGTGAGGATAATGTAAAAGTATCAAGACACAAATAATCTGTTCAAATATGACCTTTTTCTGTGTATTTTTGCAGTGGTTTGGGCATATTGTACAAATTAGCTTACAGAAAAGGGGTCATGACATTCTTGAAGCTTCTGAAAGGTTGTGTAAAAGTAATGAATACAAGTGTAAGTGGCAGTGATTTCCATATTTTCTAAATCACTTTTCACCTGACCACTGTGATGCAATCTAAAAACAACCATAGCTAGTGTGCATTTGATAAGTTAGGCTGCTAGTACAAAATTATCAAGAGCAACAGACAGTAGTTGAGCTCTGACACTAAACTGCCATTGCTATATTGAGTATATTCCACCTCTGTAGATACTCTGTAATATAACAAATTGTTTCCTGTAGGGGTGATTTAATCACCTATTTTTTTCAAACATAGCATTATATTGTCTAGGAAATAATACAATAAAACAATGAAATAAACACCATAACTAAGTAGCACACTACAAGGAGAGACTAGCAAGAACAATATCTAGGTTTACGGGGGAACAAGGAAATGATGGACAACTGTCAGCCTTTTTGGGAGAGGAAAGAAGACAGGCGAGTACAGTCTTCCACTGGAAACACAACTGCATCAACATGACCAGGGTGTGCTCATCAGCAGGAAAAAAAACAGCTCAGGAAGAATACTCACTTTTTCTGCTCATTAAAAAATATTGTATTTAAGAAAAGTCGAAGTGTTTTGCTTCAATAAGTTGCATTTAGATTTCATAATGTTATTCAATGTGCAACTCATTTTTATACCTCCACATCATATTAAAAAAAAAAAACAAAAAACAAAAAACTACATCATTCTGTGTGATAAATAAAAGTTTTTGATTACTCAAAATTTCAGTTTTGGGCAAAGTGAGAATGATTTTTATCCCGTGTAAGCTGCTTTTTCTAATGTGATATTTATTCTTAATGTAGAGTAAAACTTATTTCCAGAAAGGTTTATAAGCAAGGGGAGGAGGGAAAGGTACTGTTCCAGTTCAACTAAAACTAATGAGATTTTTTCTGAGACAAACCATTACAGCTGTTTTGCTGTACTAAAAATGTTTACATCACTTGTAGGCTTTAAAGAATACCCATGCAATGATCAGAAATCATGTGAACAGACTATTATGGAATATTATGGAGTCAGAATGATATAGTGTTGACAAGAGCAATGTTTTCTTACCGATGGCACTGCAACTTGTACTCAATGGCACTCATGCAGCCTCCTGCCATGTGAGGAGGCAGAGGGAGCAAGTAGCACCTGCTTGCAAAGGTCTACACAGATGCACTCTTGGACTAGATAGAAGTCCCAGGATCAAGACATAAATCTAAATATACCTCCATTTTGTTGGCCTTACTTTCCTTTACTGCACAGGTAGCCCAGAGGTTAAAAATCAATACATGCATGAACAAACCTTAAGACTTTTTCCAAGTAGTACATAATGTAACAGGGAAAAAAAAAAAAAAAAGGAATGCACACTCATTCTAGAAATACACAGCACTTTATACAGATTTTTAATTTAAACGTTTGTTCTGTCAAAAAAAAAGTAAACCAACAAATCCTCGGATTATCAAATAGCTCTCCTTTTGCTTCAGGTGCTTTGTCAGTTTGTCAGTTTGTTATTGTGTACTCACTCCTCTTTAGACTCCTACTCATACTATTTAATTTTTTCTACAAGCCTGTAGATAACAAATCTGTTGTCAATCTGTCTGTAGATGTCCATCAGATATGCATAGGGAATACAATGGTTAGAACAAGAGACAAAGGGCTATTCCTTTACTCGTGCCTGAAAAAATTGGATTCAATAGAAGCCGAAGCCAGCTGTACCTCTTACAGGAGCAGCAGGTTGAAGAATGCTTTCTGTTTACAAATACTATGTGTAGCATAGAGGGACAGACATTGCATGACAGATCTCTCTAAGTGGATGGTTTTTAAAATAAGCTATTGCACTTCGAAAAACATAATTTGCAGGTACTGATGTTTTAATTGTCCAGAAGGAGGAAAAAAATATTGTATTTATAGAAAAAAAAAAAAAAGTCTATGAAATTAAAAATATCCCCACTGCCAAAAAAAAAAAACCAAAACAAACCACAAAACTTGAATATTTTGCATCTGGTTAAAGAACATCCTCTTCAATGACTGCTCTGCAATGCATAAAAGACGGAAACACCTGAATTCTCTTCTTTATAGCTGATTACCACACTTGGTGAAATCCATTGAATCTCCAGTGACTAAAACTCCAATCTATTCATTTAATATCACTAGAACTTTACAGGTGGCAGCTTCTCTCACTTCACCTGCAGCACTTAGCTGGCCAGATTAAATCAAAAGCTTACATAAATATGCTTGCAGTGACATTCAGCTTTGTACTCTTCCATTAGTTTATTTCCTAGATTAATCAGCATTTGTAATGCACTCCTTAAGCTTGCATGAATGCAACATTGTAATGACACTGACCATGATTAACGTTTCTTCATGTGCACTTGCTATTAAAGTGGTCTCCTATTAATGATATACTTTTACGAAAAACACTATTTCATGTATGGATGGCTCTAAATTATTCCCATATCAGTGGTAATTATCTATGATATTATGAAGAATTATTTAATATCAGCACTTAGCCAGCTAACTTTTATAAGATAATACTCAATGCAAGGTGGAAAACAAGACATGCTAAATTTGTTAACTACTCTGTTAACTATTTTGTTAACTCAGATAACAAAGATATTAGTTAACACCAAAAAAACACCAAAAAAAACAACAAACATATCCAAAGCTGGTTTTAATCTGAGGAAAACAGTACATATTCACACACACTCCAATTGACCAATATCTACAAAACAACTGACAGGTAAAAGTAAGTGGCATAGTTAAGAGCCAGTCACAAAGGTACCAAGAGTTTAGCTACATGGACAAATTAATCAATTCCAGAAACTCCAGAGTCTGAAAATTAAAGTAATTTTCACTTCTTTGAAACTGTATGATGTAGAATACGTCTACTACTCTTAAGGGATCAAACAAGGACGTATTTCTATTTCAATAAATACAGGAAAAAAAACATTATCCTCAGAATAACTATAGTCAGCAATACTTATGAAACCATCTTTTGGGCTGGAGAGAATACCAAGGGCTTTTTATGAAAGAAAAATGGAGAATTCATAGAGTAGCTATCATCACAGTAAGTACCAAATTCCATCATTGCTTTATATATCCTTCTCCAAAAGAGCACAGAATTCCAATTTCGGCAGAAAAATGTAGAAACACATTAAAAAGAGGCTCATTATAGAGAAGCAATGTGAGGAAATAAATAAAAAACACTGGAGTGCAAGAGCCATCAACCTTAAAACAGTAGCAGGAACATCAGCAAAGCACAATGTTAGTCAGAGAGGCTGTAGCCCACAGCCAGATGGAGACTGAGAGAATAATCTTTCAAAGATAGCAGCACAGAAGGGCTCCAGAGGGGAAGCGAATGCATGTCCCTCGTCTGTTTGATGGACAGAGGAGCTCACGCAGCTTTAGCTGGGAGCTTCAGAAACAGGAGTTTAAACAGTGTTGACACTACCTCCACCCATGCACTGAGCCAGGAGAGAAGAAGAGGAGCAAGAGCTGTCATGCAAAATCTGACTGACACCTTAGCAAAACAATGTCTGGTCTGTGCTGAAAAAGCACTGGCAGAAGGAACTAAACACAACTTGAGCTGAGCCCAGGAAGGAGAAGGTGCTGAAGGCAGCCTGAGCCTGAGGTATCACACTTTACTGCTGACACAGGGGAAACAGTTTGCAGCAATTCACGGAAGTAGGGAAGCCATTTGCTGCTGTCATCTGCAAGGCATGGAACTCAATTATCCTGTTGTGCCACAAAAGCAAACTAAAGACCAAAGGACTGGCTAAGAGCAAGGAATCACAGACAACATGAGACTGGTAAGGACCCTCCAAAACTAAAACACTATAGATAGCATCTAAAGCTCTCTCTTCATTTATTTGTTTGCACACTAGATAGTGGGGCATGAGATACAAAGCACTCAGGGCTGAGTCCTTAGCAGAGGAAGGCATTGAGATGAGACAGAAAATATTAAAGGCTTATCCTCTATAGAAATAACAAACTGATCAAGGAAAATTTTCTTCTCTGAAACTGCTATAAGCTATCATGCCATACAGATGATCTGACAATTCACATTTATATGAAAAAAAAATGTAAATAGTTTAGTCCATTTGTTGTAAGCCTTTCAAAGATAAGTTTGGAGTTGTTTCTCCCCACACCTCTTGCTAGATTATTGAAGTCTCAGCCCTACTGATTCTAAATTCCAGAGCAGGCTGTTGTGCGGAATGACTAGAGAGTTTGATTAAAAAGACACATTAGACTTTATGGCTCTCACATTAAGACTTGCCAGAAGTGCTCAACAGACATTATCATATCACAGACAGCAAAACAGGGCATGAGCAACTAAGTACCAAGCTCACATCAATCACTCTCTGCCCAAATCTTCAGTCTAGCTCAGGTTGGCCAAAATCTGTGCTCAGTTACACTTGGCGTTTCCACCAGTAGGGAGTCTGTGGATGTCCAACAATGATTCCACCACACTACAAGGTGGAAGCCTTTGTTGCCCAGATTTAAGCAGCTGTCTGGATTCTTACATTACATCTTGGCCTTATTTCAATATCTCCTGAGATTTTTTAAAAAGTTTGTCCCATTCCTTTAGTCCCTTGTTCCAAACTTATTTTCAGTGTATTAAATATGAAAAAGTAGTCGCTCTGCACCACTGAAAATAGGACACTGAGAATTTACACAGGAAATTTTATGGGTCTTATGAAAGGCATGATATTAATCACTATAATGATGACATTTATTCAAACAAATGACCATAATACTAGACAAATATATTAGCCATCCGAACAAGTAAGATGAAGGACACCACCGAATGACCAAATATATTCTTTGTTCTTAAATATGATTGCAGAATGAACTGTTCTTGAAGGAAAAGATGAATGAACAGATTTTCCAGATTCTGACACTATGAACAGCTTTTATATCCAGTATCTGAAGAAAGGGTGTGGGGGGTTGACCCCAATGAGCATCTAAGCACCTAAGTCTGCCCCATCCGGTTGCTCGCTCAGTCAGGGTGGGGAGAGACAAAAGGAAGGGCAAAAGCATGAAAAAAATGTGAGTTGAGATGATGTATTAAGTAGGAAGAAAAAACAAACAAACAAAAAACCCAAACAAACAAAAAACCCCAACAACAACAAAATCTCCAAGTGAATAGAAAAGAATCAGGAAAAAAATACAAATGCAAAAACAAACTAAAAAGAGTGATGCAAAGTTGCACTGACCACCTCCCACCAACAGATTGGTGCCCAGGTGCTCATGAAGCAATGGCTACCTTGGAAAAACTCCCTCCCCCACATAGTTTTATTGCTGAGCATGACACTATATAGTATGGAATATCTCTTTGGTCAATTCAGGTCAGCTGTTCGTGGCGGGGAGCAGAGTGAGAAACAGAGAAGGCCTTGGCACTGTGCAAGCACCTCCCAGCAGTAGCCAACACATTGATGTGTTATCAGCACTGTTTTGGTCACAAATCTAAGACACATATCAAAGAACCATACAGGCTGCTGTGAAGAAAATTGACTCTACCACAACCAGACCTAGTACATGAGGTTAAAGACCCTATCCATCTTCAAACTATAAATCATTTGTCAGGAAAAGAGTGACATTAACTACAAACACCTAAAACTGATAAAATATCAGACCCTGATAGGCTAGGCACCAGTGGAACTTCTGTAACAATAAAATGACAGCAAGTAAATTAACGGCTTGAAGATATATTTCATTGGATAAAGTTTATGAAGGGAATAGGCCATGATAGGAGGATCTCTCTTTGGTAGAACAGATATTAAGTAATCTCCAACAGCTCCACCCCAAAAATTCTGAAAGGGGAAACTACAGTGTGTATTTTCTTGAATGTTTACTACAGTAAAATTAGGGGAAAACCCAAACTCTATCACTACTGCAAATGAAATGAAAGATAATAGTACACAAACTGAAACTAACAAATAAAATTACTTGTTGACTTTGCTCTTGTTCATACAAAGCAAAGAGAAGGAAGTTAAGAATATAATAGTAGTTTAAAGCAGCAGTAGTTTAATACAACACATTAGTGACTATTGTATAAATCCCATATTAGTAAGAAAGATGAGAAGGTGATGTCATAATTGCACAATATTTCTCTTCATAATTGAAGTTTGAGTATGATTTCCATGATGTAAGAGACTGAAGATACATAGGAATCCAAAATCAATTTGTCACGTTTCAACATCTGTGCTCTGTGCTAAGTGAAAAGTCATGTGATCAATGGAAAGAAAGGTGGTACCAGTCTGCTCCACAAACACTGTTGGCTCACAATACACATTCTACTGTTTGCTTTGCCACCCCATGACAAGAGAAAATCAGAAAGAATGATCTTTTTCAATGGCAATATCTACACTCTACTTGCAACACACCTTAATACAGAAACTTCTCTTTCCCTTCAGGGCAATGCATCGTTACAGGTATATGAAATCGATTCTAATCTTAATAAATTCTAATCTTAATCTCAGAGCCAGAATGTCACACAACTTTGTTTCTGATTCCAGCTCCTTACTCATCTCGTCACAGTATCTTCTGCCTAAGAGATGCCACGATTTTCTCCTACATTTTCTTTGACGCTATCCACACCAGAACACCAGTACTTCTACCCCTTGGCACCATCCAGCTCCATAGCCCTTTAAATTTTTCATTAAACCAAACTTCTATGAGACCTGCCAAAGAATTGCATACTGTCTCTTTCAACAACCAAAACCTTGTATCTTCCTTGTCACCAAAAATTTTTGTTCCTGTTGATTCTTCTAGTATCAGGTCAGATAAGAAAGAGACTTATCTCCACATGTACTTCTCTTACACCAACAGCAGCAACAACTCAGCAGTTGCAATGACATGCATAGAATTTCACTGTGTATAGAATATATTAGAGGTTCATAGTTGTCCTGGTTTTGTTAAAAACAAGTTTCTCTTTCAGTGAATTTTGCCTGTCAGCTAAAGCCTTCATATTAACTGCATTTTCCTGGAGAACCAGACACATGTTTTGGTAAAACCTAGCAATGGAATGTGAACTTATTGATAAGCACGGATGGACGTCTCGTGAGAGGGGCGACAAGAAACAAGTGACCAAGAAACTGACTAACTGTGTATAACATTGCATTCACATGAATACTTCATATAAAAGTGGGAGATCACGAGGATCTCGGCCCTTTTGCCCTTTTTGCCTTTTCCCTTTTTCCATATGGCTGACATTATGAGAGGACCTTGCTAGTCGTCCCTGCGAACTGAGGCCTAGTGAGAGACTGAATCCAGCTCTGGTTGGCTACAGAGTCCAATCCAGGACTTCAGGTGCCGGCCCAGCTGCTGAGACTTTCAAGATTGGTTTTGTATATTTTGTATTATTTTCTCTATTCTTATTAGTAGCATTAGTAAAACATTTTTAATTTTTCCAACTCTCTTCTCTCTGTCCTTCTTTCCCTCCGGATCGCCTGTCCTGAGTGGAAGGGAGAAGAGGGAGGGGCAAAAAGGGGAAAGTGGCGGGGAGAGGGGGTTAACAATACATATACCAGGGTTTTATTGTCACCCCGCAATCTAACCCTCCACAATAGTTAATGAAAATGTGATATTTAAGGCTTTTGGTAAGGGATACTTATGTATAGTACGTAATTGATTTTTTTTTTTTTTTTCCTGAAGGAGACCTTAGATTTAAAGCAGATTTTAACAATAGTATAAAATATTTGAAAACTATTTGCACAGGATAACCACAGGATTTGACAAAGATTGAAATATAACAGTGTGCTATGAATTGTCTGAAATTTTCCCTCAGTAAACTGACTACTGATGTAAGAGGTCAAGTTACTTAATAGTTCATTCTGTAACGCATTCCTAAGAATACTATTATCATAATGATCTAAATAAGTTTTCAATTAACAAATTAAAATCATTAAAAAAAAAAAAAAAAGAAGAGTGAGAGGAAGTGACTGCTAAAAACATATAGCACACCCTCATCTATACACGAACACTTCAGAAACTAAAGGGAAGATATAAACCCTGGTTTGGGTATTAATTTCCTGTCTTGTTCTGAAAACTAACTCCTCATAGCAAGTATAAAATAATAAGTAGGATATTTTTTTTCTGCCTGATCTGTGGCAACCAGCATATGGGGTCCTGGCCAGGCTTAGGCTGAGGGAACATAATGGAAAACCACCTGCTCCTTGCTTACTAAACAGAGTGTTTTGATGTTTTGTATTCTTCATTGAACATGTTCTGAAATCCAACAAGTGCATCTCAGAAGTGCTATGTTTATAATACAATTCTTTGAAATTCACACTCAGAACTAAACATGGACTTTCAGAGTAAACTTTTTTATTATCTGAAAGTTTTCTTAGCCAGTATGAGCTTTCACTAACCAGAACAGGAATACATTTTCATGAACCCCTAGAGGCATGAATCATAGCTCTTGTTTTTTCTCTAAGTTGGAGAAAATAACTTTCTTGGAGCAGATCTCTTTTGCCCAATGGCAGAGGAAAATGTAACTATGGGCAAAGAAATATCACAGTATCACAGTATGTTTGGGATTGGAAGGGACCTCAAAAGATCATCTAGTCCAATCCCCCTGCTGGAGCAGGAACGCCTAGGTGAGGTCCCACAGGAACATGTCCAGGTGGGTCTTGAATGTCTCTAGAGAAGGAGACTCCACAACCCCCCTGGGCAGCCTGTTCCAGTGCTCTGTCACCCTTACTGAGAAGAAGTTTCTTCTCAAATTTAAGTGGAACCTCTTGTGTTCCAGCTTGATCCCATTACCCCTTGTCCTATCATTGTTTGCCACCGAGAAGAGCCTGGCTCCATCCTCATGGCACTCACCCTTTACATATTTATAAACATTAATAAGGTCACCCCTCAGTCTCCTCTTCTCCAAACTAAAGAGACCCAGGCAAACTAAAGAGACCCAGGCAAATATTCAGCCACCCTCTTCTTCAGTGCAGTGAAACAGCAAATTCTTGCAGTTACAACAGTGTTTCAGGTCCCCATGCTCCACCAATGGAACAGCACTGACCTGCTCAGGCTTTGAACCACTGGCATTCAGAAATGATCTGTGTCTGAGATAGCTCTCCCTGTGTTAAATGAACAAAACTGGAAAAGACATTTAAAGTAATTTTATGAGATACCTTAATCGCACTGTGCTTTTTAAGAAAAAAAAAGATAGGCTTTTCACCAATGGAATAAAAAACTCTGACATTTCTAGCTCCAGTAAGAAACGACTGGACATCATCAGAAAATCATGACTTGACCCAAGACAGCATTAGATTACGTAGTAAATTTCATGCTCACAAATCAAACGTAATTTGCAAGTGGACGGACAAATTTACAAAGCAGCTATAAAACCACGAATCTTAGTGACCTGGCAATATGATAATGATGACCCTGAACTGCTTGAAAGAGTTGGAAAGCAAAGCACCACAGTTGAGAAAGGCAGGTTTCTTAGCAGGGTTGGTGTCTCAGAAGCAGGTTTTGACCATTTTATAGAAATGACTGAAAACCAACAAATGTTTACTATGATGTATTAAGAAAAGCAACTTCTATAACACCAGCAAATCTGCTCCAGCAACTCTGATACAAAATTATCTGCTGTCAAAGTCTCAGGGAAACAACCCTAGATGCAGTCACCTTATGTGAAAAGGGTTTCTCAGTTTTAAAAGAGGGAGTTTTGCAGGAACTGATCTTACAACTGATCTTACATAATACCAGTTGTATTGGAGTGCAGAGGAATTATTTATTATAGTCACGTTTGATAAATTCATACCTGTTGCCTTTTCAGAAAAGTGTTTTGGACACATTAACAGAGGTGATTCAAGTAAGTGTATATGAAAAATTCAATCACTGTCATACTTCAGAGTACTTTTTGTTGACAGATAAAAATTACAGACATTTTACATTTACTCATTATTTCAGCTTTGTCTTCTAAAATTATCACTTTTTAATATCTGAGATATTCCAGGTGAAAATGATGAAGTTTTCACATTTATGAGGAAAATCTTAGACCTGAAAAGTGGATATTTTTCTGTACAGTCTTTTTTTTTCTTTTGAACATGACAGACTTTTTACATATCCAGAATGCTACATATATATTTGTTGCTATAATGTAGAGGCTAGGAGTCACTATATATTAAGAACTTTCAGAATAGTGGGTGGTAAGTTAATTTGTATGAGAAGATAGCTGGAACCTCACAGAATACTTTGTAAAACAAATTTAAAATTAATTATTATTGAGGGTTTTTAATCTGAACAAAATCCATTAAAAAGTGAATAGAAAACAACAGATGGAAACTTTTTCTTTTTTTATGTTTGTTCAAATTTTATTTGATATATAGTAGATATTATATAGACTTAACACATACACTGGCAAAGTTTTCTGAAATCTAATTTTAGAAGGTTATTTAAAACACCAGAATAGGCAAACAAGTAATTTTTTTATTTGTTACAGACAAGTTATTTAGAGACATGCTTTTATTATATAAGCAAGATTTTTTTACAGCAGTTAGAAATGCTGTGTATAAAATATGCTGCCAATAAAAATAATTATGGAATATTTAAAAAGGAATATACATACTAAATTCAGAAGAGTCCTTTTTCTTCCTGAATTTAAAAAAAAATAAAAAAAAATAAACAAAAAGGCAAGCAGCTTTGTGGCTACGTTCTGCAATAAATTTAAAACCTATATCTAAATCTAAACAAACGAACAAACATGAAAACCCTTCTTTATTCCACAGAAAAATTTCCACTTTCCTGACAGGACCTTCATTCCTTACACATTTATCTTGTTCTTATTTTGAAGAATGCAGGAGGCCACCAAAGAGCTCTAATATCTATCTCTGGAAAAGCATATTTTTTATCTGCAGTCTTCACAGAAAAAAACTCTGAGGTAACTACTCTGTCTCTCTCCATTAGCTCTCTCCTCTCAAACTTCTGTTGGTCCTTTCAAACTTTTTAAAGAACAAATTCAAAACGTTCCTAACTAACAATATTGTTTTAATTCCAACTGTGCCCCTTCACTCCAAGTTTTTGAACTCTAGCTAATTTAAGTTCCAGATTTTTGTGAAACTTTATGCCTCCCTTGTTTTTTAATGGCTTCTTTCTGTGATCTTCAGAAGAGTCTTTTTATTTCACCTCAGCTCTCTGCAAATTCCTCAAGACCACTGTACTTGACGTAGGTCTCAAAACTGAATAATCACAATCACAAACTCAAGTAACATATTCATATAGCAACTCTGAGCTCCTATCTCACAAATCTACCCCTTTATTCTAGTTCTGTTCTACTGTGTCCAGATTTAAATCTCATTAGCTTCTTCCTATGGCCTTTTCTTACGGATGTCTTGCGTGCATCTCTGATGTATTGTGACTCAACTGAAGCTCTTCATTCTATACTCTTCTTCCCCCTGCACAATTTTTTTCTCTTAATCTCTCTCATTACTAATGCCTATAGCAATAACCACCTTCATCTGAGCCTTCTAAACTTTACCTAAATCACTATACTGATTATACGCTTTGGTAAATCCTTCACCTTGTTGGTCCACAGATGCCTTCTGTACAGCATCTCTAAAATATAGTTATTCTCATCTTTTAATACAGAAAAAAAACTTCATCTTGGCTTCCACGTGGTACCATTCCTTCTTTCGGCCTAGGCAAGTGCAGTTTTGCAGTGCTCAAATGCATTCCAAATGTGGCTAGCACCAAAAAAAAGTATTATCAGCCCAGATAAGCGTACTGTAGTGCCCCACTAGCAATAGCTGCTACAACATGCATCCTCTAGATCATCTCAGGCGAGCAGCACACTGTTGCACAACTTAAAAATATTTGCAACCTTTTCGCTCTGAACCCCAACACAACTATGTAAAGTCCCAAGGAAGCTCATCCCACTCTATCAATCAGCACCTTTGTAAAGCCACTTCAGTGATTTTCTTTATTGCATAAACATGTTTTCTTCATTTCCACAGCCCTCTTGTCCTATCTCATTCTCTACCTCAACATTAAGATGCCAATTTCTACTTCTCAACTCAGGCAGGAAGCCCATTTAATGGAGAAGACAATTCTACAAGCTGGCAAACATAAAGCACTAGTCTTCCTGAAACGGCCCTTAAAATTCACCTTCCTCATGCTGTCAGAATGACAAAGGCCGTTACAACACTGAAGCTACAGCCCATGGCGCCAGCCAGGATTGTGACACCATCTTACTGAGTTCTGTTTCTCTGTATGATTCTGGTGTTTTGCTTTATAGTTAGTTTTCCTGTTATTGCAAGACATGGACCTTCTTTTACCTCTGTGTCTCTAGATCAAGTGTAACAGCACAGCTTTAACACTTATGCAGTGAATTAATGAAAAACACTAATGTACATTAATTCTAATTAAAAACCTTACTGTGACTATACTTCTTTTTTTTTTTAATCTCAATAAAAGATACAGCTAATATGGGAAAGAACTAGAGCATGATTTATATTTTAGAACCACCTTTTTTTTTAATTAAAAAAAGCTGTATAAAAATCTTAGATATATCTGTACCACAGAGAGTCAGGTGGAGGGCAGGCAGGGGCATAGAGGGAAGATTTTTTTTTAAATCAACACTATTCTGTAGCAAGATTATTCTTAAATGTTTTTGTTTAAAATCTGTGTCTAGCTTATAATGCAATCAATGGTCAATATTTAGGCTCATATGATAACTTTCTATCCCAATGAGAGATTTTCTTCATAATGTATTTTAAATTCTGGTCTCTTGTTTATTTAGACATTCACCATCCATAAATAAGTGTTTTATCTGTGAGATCAGTTATGTGATCCCAAAATTAATGGACCCCCAAGAAATATCTTTCATAAAAAATATTAAAAAATAAGAAAATTGATTAGTATGCTTATACTTGGCCTAAAGGAAAGCAGACAATTTGTGCAAGAACACAAATGGCTCTTAAGGCCTCAGATTCTGCAGACATAGGGATAAAAGCAACATTGTACATTCTCTGTAACTTTGCTGCTTCATGAAGTATTACTCATTAAGATACAAGCTTATGTCTAACATCAGTGACAAAGGCATTATTTCAAATGCAGTAACTGAAAATAAACAAAAATTACACAGAATCTTAAAAAGGAAAATTACACATAGCTAAGCCATTGCCAAAATACTTCTTCACAATTTATCAAGCCACAGTTTTCAGTTGGCAACGCTACCCTTCTGTACATCTAAATATATGTAGAGAGATATAAGTACCTGCCTATCTTTAGACGAACTACTTGTCAAGTCACAGTCATTTAAAACAGCAAACATGCAAAGACCTTGCAGCACGCTCACCCTTTTAGCTTGTCCTAACTCTGCAGCCTAGTGTTTTCCATAGCAAATAGGACATGGCTTTGCTTTCAAAAGGTACCCTTACTGATTCTTTTCACTTTTCCACAGATTTGCTCCTAGAATTTATAACTAGCACTTCAAGCCTTTTCTCCCCCTCATCCGCACTGGTTTAACTTCTTTATGATGGCAGATAATTGTTTTGGCCTTAGGCAAGGAATGTGCTCTCTGCTTAGGAAGGCGGCTGCACAGCATCTTTATAAAGGACCCAAATGAGGAAAAATGGGGTAGTTGCAGAACATTACATTTCTTTATCCTACCAATTATTGAAGAAAGACTTTTTTATTTAATGTGGTAAGAATACAAATAGGAGGTCAAAATACAACACTACACTCTTGGTATTAAGGATGATAACATGAACAACATGATGAACAACAATTAAAAAAATATTATTTAACGAACATGATAGCAAAACTATGATTGAACTAACACTTAAACCACAGAAATCAAGCATTGCTATTAAAAGAATAAAACAGAAACAAACAGAAGTATTTGAAAATCTGAGGGAAGTCTATTTTCTATAGAATCTATACCTACTTTTTTGCTGAAACATAAATTGATCTTTTTTTTTACTGTAATGAGTATAATTTGATATGTTACAGCAAGAAGTTTATAACATATATGTTACAGCAAGGAGTTTATAACACATATAATGTCCATCCATACTTAAATGGTATTATTCATTACAGAGGCAATAATCAAATTGGTTTTCAAAGATCTGTGTATCTGAAATGGCAGACTGAAAGATTTTTTTAACAGAGGTGAAGAAATATCAGATCATTTCCCACTTAGGCGTAGCCAAGAGAACAGAAGAAACAGGCACTTGAAACATTCTTTCACAAATGAAACTGAAGGTAGATTTTTGGAAGGCTGAGGGGTAGAGGTGGTGTCCTCTGCACATGCCCTAGAATTGCATATTTCTTTATTTTACTTCCCGCTTCTCCTTTTAATATGATATCAGTAATTATCAGCTAAGCTGGGATTTTTTTTTCCTGTGTTGAACCAGAATGAGGAAGAGAAAATCACAGAATCATAGAATGTCCTGAGTTGGAAGGGACCCACAAGGATCAGTGAGTCCAACAGTGACTCCTGTCCCTGCATATGACAACCCCACAGTTCACACCATGTGTCTCAGGGCATTGTCCACTCTCTTCTTGAACACTGTCAGGCTTGGGGCTGTGACACGTCCCTGGGGAACCTATTCTAGTGCTCCAGCATTCCCTGGGTGAAGAACCTTTTCCTAAGGACCAACCTAAACCTGCCCTGGCACATCTTCCTGCCATTCCCTCGGGTTCTGTCATTGGTCACTAAAGTGAAGAGATCAGCACCTGCTACTCCTCCTTTCCTTGTGAGGAAGCTGTAGACCATGATGAGGTCTCTTCTCAGTCTCCTCTTATCCAGGTTGAACAAACCAAGTGACTTTAGCCACTACTCATGAGGCTTCCCCTCCAAACCCTTCACTAACTTCGAAGCCCTCTTCTGGACACTCTCTAGTAGCTTTATGTCCTTTTTATCCTGTGTTGCCCAGAACTGCACACAGTGTTCCACGTGAGGCCGCACCAGTGCAGAGCAGAGCGGGACAATCACCCCCCTTGCCCGGCTGGCAATGCTGGGCTTGATCCACCCCAGGACATGGGTGGCCCCCTTGGCTGCCAGGGCACACTGTTGGCTCATGTTCAACTTGCTGTCATCCAGATCACCGCTTTGCGGAGCTGCTTTCCAGCATCTTGTCCCCCAGTCTGTATGTACAGCCAAGGTTGCTGTGTCTCAGGTGCAAAATCCGGCACTTGCCCTTCCTGAACTTCATGTGGTTGGTGATTGCCCAGTTCTCCAATTTGTCTGGATCCCTCTGCAGGGCCTCTCTCCCCTCAAGAGTGTCGAAAGCTCCTCCCAGTTTTGTGTCATCAGCAAACTTACTAAGTATTCCCTCAAGTCCCGTGTCCAAGTAATTTATAAAGATATTGAAGAGTGCTGGCCCTAAGATGGATCCCTGCGGTCACCAGCCTGACAAAATCCCATTTACTAAAAAGCCTTTGAGCCCAGCCCACCAGCCAATTCCCTAAAAGACTTAGAGTACTGAAAAAGAAACAGAGGCAAAGTTACTTCTATTCATCACCTAAGCAGTTCTGTCATCACAGCTGTAATTCTTTTTCCTATGTTCTGTAAAAGTCTGCACCTCTGACAGACAGCAAATATCCTTACAGGAATACTTCAGGGGAAATCTCTCTGCTGACCCTGAAGTTTTCATTCTGTACTGGAAACATCAAAACCTGTTCCTATGTTGTCCCCATTCACCCAATAGTTGAAGTCCTTAAAAGTATTAAAGAAAAAAAAACCTAAACCAAAAAACAAACAAGCAAAAAACCCCACCAATAAAAAAAAAAAACAAACCACAACAAAACCCAACCAAACAAAAAACCCTCACCCCAACACGAACAAACAAAAAAACGAACAGTTTGAATTCATCCATAATCACAGCACTACCAGAGATTTTACAAATTATTTCCTAGTTTGTTAGAAAGTACTTAAAAATAACAATAATGAAAACATTACTTAAAAATTCATAGTATTGTCAAATGGTTTAAAAGGATGAGGTTATTCTTAAAACTCTCTTAAGTGCTTAAAAGCTTGCTCTTTTTGCTAGTATGTTTCTGGGTTTTTAAAGAAGATTTTTTAAAATCTAAAAGATGGAGGCTTGATTTTACAGAGAACAGAACTCAAACTGGTTATTGTTAACACCAGCTCTTTTTCCAACACCCTTTCTTAACCTTCTCCTGTAAAGGCAAATTCAGACATACCACACTGGCAGTAGCTGAGGAAGAAAACATTAGATATTCTTTGGAGATTTCTGCTAGCAACTGACTGCTCGATCTATTTCCCACTACTGTTAAGAGCACAATATGGCAGCAACAAAACAAAACCCCTAAATTGTGGCTTTGCTGACATCTCATACTTTATATTCAGTTTGAAAATCATGATTTTTTTTTTTTAAGGAAATTTGGTTAACAAGTTTCAGACTGATAATTAAACAATATCTCTGTTTCAGCTCTTGAGAAAGGGACAAAGGTGCATAGAATTCATACAGTTCAAAATTCAGATACCCTCTCTATCACATAAATCAGAACAATAATATACTCCAAGTATTTTAATTAAGAAGAGTTTACACAGTTTTCATTAATTCCTGAGTGACTACACAGCAACTCTGGCATTTAATAAAGGTATGCTATGAAATCCAAGTGGCTGATACATAAACCTCCAGAGGCAGTACTAACCTCAGGCTGGCAAGCATCTTCTCTTCTGTTTTGGTTGAATGACCTTTTACTTGACCTACAAGCATCATCACTAGAGAATACCAATGAGAAGTGCAAGTAGCCAACTCTCTGCTACACAGGTTGCCCAAACAAGTGGCTGGCATACAAGGCAGTGTTAAAAAATAAAATAAAAAAAAATTAGGCTTTGCTTTCTAGATATTTGCATTTGTTCTTCCTAAAAATTGACAGATTTATCCTCTTCTGCCTTATTTCTCCCTCCCTGCCAGGCCTTGTCTTTTGAAGTTACGTTCTTCGAAGAGTACTGCACAGAGAAACAAAATATTGACATGGATGCCTGATTGCCATGGAATTACTCCACAGAGGAGAATTCTGAATTAACATGCAACATCATTTTAGCTTTAACATTTTGTGGTTCAGTCACTAGACCTTGCAGTTTATTGCGTCTGTGAACTGCATTTGCTTCTGCCCTTCTGCTAGAAAATAGCCTTCTATTTAAGGCACTTGAGGTTGAGAAAAAATCATCCTCAAACAGATTTCATTAATTCAGGCAAGAGAAAGTTAATATCCCATGACACAACTGATTTGTTTGTAGGAGTGTTAAATGCATCATTTCCCTAATAAACTAAACCACTAGAGGAATGTGTAGAAGTTGGTGTTCCTTCTCTCAACTCATAAAAAAAGCAGCATTTGCCAGGTGAACTCTGAGGGAAAGTATTGAATGGATTGCACACTGATAAGCATTTCTAAGGTAGATAAATGGATTTATATATTCATCTTGCAATAGAAAGAAACTATTCTGTCTGAACGATCTTGAGCGGTCCCTTTTCCAGGACCCAGAAGGATCCCAAATACATATTCACTAATTTATTATAATGTAGCATTGCTTTCCAAAATAAAAAAGTCTATTCTGCCAATGTATTGCCCCTCTTACAGTTTGACCATCCAGGCTTAGATCTCCAAGTCTCTTTATTCCCATATTTATGGGTATCACTTTAGAAACAGTGGACTTCTATTTGTTGATCTTTATGAAGTCCCAACTTATCATCTAATCAATAGAAATTAATCAAAAATAAAAATAAAAAAAACCATAACCATCCAGATAGCACAGTTATGTGACATGATTAATTCATTTTTTAAAAAAGATAACCTTCTGGAATAGATGTACCTAATACATCTGCAGAAGAGAATAGACATTTATTCACATCAGTGCAGTGAGAGACCCTCTCTGCTTCATGTACACCACAATAAAACAAATTAGGGTCTTATTCCACCAAGCCTTCAATTTAAGAAATCCTGCAGGCCACAGATAACTTGCTTTTGAATGTTCCTTGCTGTATAAGAAGGGTTTGAAAGCCTGCAAAGACTTCAAGGATTCCCAGACTCCTCCTCTTCGTACCTGAATTTCTGTGGGACCTGATTCTGTTAGTCTTCTCATATGGAAGGCCAAACATTTTTGTTGGAGACAAAAAAATACCTCATTCCCTCCTCACCCTGACTAGATATTTTCTCCATTGCTTTCGAAAATCACTGTCCTTAGTTTTTCTAATTTAAACAGCACATTCTCATGATAGGAAGATCATAGTCCTTCAGAAAGTTGAATACAAGACAAAAGCTAACTATTTTTGATGTGTCCAGATATATTTGAAACATATCATTAAGCAAGACAATTGCCTAATAGATCACCATAAATTTTAACATTGTCACTCAGAAAAATCTCTGCATACATTAGCGGGGAAAATACCAAGCTTTCTGCTTTCATCTGTTTTCTAGGGAGATACGGCTGGAAAAACAATCAGCCCTCCTACAATCTTCTGCAGCCTCTTTTGTTCTCTACTGAGTAAACAAGCAAATAAGAACCCTAGATTTAAGTGAACAAAGGCTGCAATATGAATCTAATTGCCTAGCCAACCCTCACACATTTTGAACAAGTATATTTCATTGCAAATGCCCGTGAAGACCAAAACCTTGTGCCCTTGCATGTTGTTACATCCTTTCTTGGAAGAATACAGGATTGGTCTCAAAGAAACTGGAGACATCATTTGAAACAAATAATTTTGCATTGTATAAGACAGGGTATGGAAATCGTTAGGATCCTGAGACTAAAACGGACATATTACTTCAAAGTCAAGAGACTTATATCAATAAGATTTTTAAGTTCTACATGTCCAGACTCCCGGTCCAACATGCATGATATTAATTTGTAAATTGTTAAGGAGCTGGAGTGGAAGGGCTTACAAGTGCAACAACAGAAAGCCAGAGGGATAAGAGACCAATTAAAAAAAAAATATTAGAAACATTCCCACTCATTCCAGTTTAGTTGGTGCTTCACAAGTGCTTCATACGAAATTTCTGCATTAACTTGCAAGACAGTCATGGTCAGAAATTTAATTCCGCCAGCATCACCAGATTTATCACTGGCAGCAGCACCAGAAGTCCAACTTTAACGGCAACAAAGAGAGGCTTTCCACAAATGCATCAAAATGTTCTTCAGTGGACCACTCTTGTCTCAGTGCTTAGACCTCCATAAACAGAGCTGATACCACACCCAGACACACAGATATACTGTGATTGCTGAGGTGCCAGCTAGCGCCCCTCGCTGTGCGTGGGCAGAGGTGCATTTTAACATTGCATCATTATGCTCAAATGTTGAGATGATCTTTGCATCACACTAGTATTTCAGCCAAAATGCATAAGATATTGTACAGCTACTTCCACTGCTGAGATAGTTTGGTCAAGGAAGTACCAGCAACCTTGCTGCTCTTTGAATTCTTGTTGGCCATTTAAGCACTCCCATTAAAATGTGCAAATCATTCATTCTCTCCAAAGGCTGTCAATTTGCAGCAAGCCTGTGCAAGCATTCAGTTATGTACAAGGTTCATAGAACAGTGACAATATAGGAGAAATACAGCTCTGCTTTCCATTAGGATCTTAAGCCATACAGTTGTATGGCAGGAGTTTCTTTATCCGGGTCCAGTTGACACTACTTGTGAGAACTCAAGACTATCTATCAGCACAGAGCCACCTCACATCCTGTGGGATGACAAGGATCACAATTAACAGTCTATTGTGAAATAAAGGACAACATTTTGCAGCAATAACCTATTGTCTGGTTCACTTGGCCTATGGTACTGCCAGGAAAATCACAGCCAGAACATTATTTCCTAATGATCCTTTCTGATGAAGATGTGGATGTTAAGGGCAGCTATGGAAGGGTAAGCATCGCAGAGGAGAGATAGAGCAAATGAAAGGCGCATGACATGTAGGGAAGCTAAATCCAGGGTCATGAGCTGTGCGATATTGGAAGTGTGAGTATAACAGAGGATATGAGATGCTGTTTCAGTCCTCAAATTTGGCAGACCATGGATTTTCACCAAAGTGTACAAATGCCAGCATATTCAAGAGCACCACAAATTTTTACTTCTCAATCTCCAAGGTACTTAAATGAATCAAGTAATTTTGGTAACACATGATTGCAGGGACTGGACAGATGCTTGCATTCACATGTTGAACAAGCATTTTGTTTTCCAAATATGTATTTATACATACTTTATGAACACTAGCTGTGATCTTGCATCTAATCTTACTTTAGCTGTATTTGTCCTCCTTTCACCTAGATGACAATCAGAAGAATAAATTTACCAATGGTATTGCAAACCAATACATATTTTAGAAGGGGTGAATTATTTAGCTTGAGTCATAACATAGTTGCCAATGAATAGTGTTTGACAGAATTGTATGATCCCCAAGGCAGCAATCCAACTTTTAATACTGCTCTGTTACCAAAGACATAAATATTTCTCTGACAGTGTCAGGTTTAACATTCAGTATTGCTATAATTTCTGCCCTAATCCATAAACAGTTTGAAGAATTTCTAGTCTCATCTGCTGTAATTATAGTTGTTATTATGTCTGTTTCTGCTATACAGTAGGGTTCTTGTTCTCCAGAAAAAAAACAAAAACAAACCCAAACAAATCAACCACCAAAAACCAACAAAACAGAAACAAAATAATGTACTTTAAAGTGCAAATCAAAATTGCTACATAAATGAGGTAAATATTAATTACAAGACTCAGCTGTTCAAACAGAAGAGGACAATCAAAACATGCAAAAAAATTGTTCAGCTCCATGATTATTCCAATAACTACTACTTATCTGACAGACTACTATACTAGTACAACCTGTATACTGTGTAAAAATAAAGGCAATTAAACAGGAAGACACGTGTCAGACCAACATGCTTAATTGAATGTGAGGAGATGGAAAAATCTAATTAACTTTGCACACCAGTTTTGCCTTTGTCAATTACCTTAATTGTACTAGTGGAGTACAGGCCATGATCTTCACTAAAATTTGAATTGCAAGAGCATGTCTGAAATCACTGAAAGAAAAACAACTTCTGAATGCTTCTTAATTATGGCAACTCGTAGCATGAAGCAGCATTACGTGTTGAGATACAATGATTTTAAGGTTAAAACCATTTAAACTTCACCTACCTACTTCAATGGTGTAAATATTGAAAAAAAATTGGGTACCATTAATAATTAGTATTTTAATGCAATACTAATAAACAGGAGTTTGGTATTCCCCAAACGCTGGGTTGGTGACCTAAGAGTAATCTTATTTCACAAAGAACTCTCACTGAAACAATCGAACAAGAAAAGAAAAGGTACAAGAGATTTACCATGGCACCACTGTAGCAGTAGTTACCTCCCTGATGGTCAGCAAGAACAGATGAGACGTTTTTTTGCAAGTACAACTTCATGGGTACAACTACAGCTGGTGCTAACAATGGTTAATTTGCTTAAGAAGGACTCAGTTTACACTGTGGAGTACATACTGAAAACATACTAGAATCAAAAAAGTTGGAGACTTAGGAAAGGAACCTGGAACAGCCCACCCACATAACCTCTGCCCCCATTTCAGAGGCTTTGCAGATGTAACTTTGGGTTGGGGCATAAGAACTGTAGCCCAACATTGAGGAAAAGATCCTAAGGTACAAACCAATTCTTTTCCTTCCAAATTCGACTCCTGACAGTACCTACGGTTTTGTTTCCTAACATTATAAATAAAAGAGAGGCAGCTTCCCATCAACACCCTTATCCTTGATGCTTGTTAAAAGCTACCTCTTTTAAGCCACCAATAGTTGAAGATGTCTCTGCTCATTCCAGGGAAGGTGGACTAGACAACCTTTGAAGGTCCCTTCCAACCAAAAGTATTCCATGATTCTAAATTAAAGCAACTTCTTTTACCTCTATCATTTTGTAGGAGGTCAGCCCTGACCAGTAGCCCAATACCCAACCTACCTCTTGCTCACTCCCCTCTTCTGCGGGACGGGAGAAAACCAAAAGGAGGCAAGAAGACTCATGGATTGAGATGACAGTTTAATAGGGAAAGCAAAAGCTGTGTGTTCAAGAAAAGCAAAATTCACTACTTCCCATCAGCAGGCAGATGTCCAGCCACCTTTCAGACAAGGAGGGCTTCAGTAGATGTTAACAGCTGCTTGGGAAAACAAAAAACATAACCCCCTCTTCCTCCTCCTTTCCCTGAGCCTTCACAGCTGAGCACACCACAATATGGTGGGGAATATCTCGTTGGTTACCTGGGGGTAACTGTCCTGGCTGTGTCCTCTCCCATCCTCTTGCCCAACCCCAGCATCTGCAGGGGTAGAAAGAGAAAGCTTTGGGGCTCTGAAAACACTCCTCAGCAACAGGCAGAACACTGGGGGGTTATCAACATTGTTTTACCCACAAATGCAAAGCACAGCATCATATGGGCTGCTAGGAAGAAAATTAACTCTGTCCCATCCACACTCAGTACTAATTTATTGGAAAATGAAGATATAGAAATCATGATCAAAAGAAAACGCTCTAAATATCAAACAGTTTTAAAAATATTCAGTTATATATTCCTCATCCTCAGTGTCGAAATGATATATTTTCTTATTTGACACATGCATGTTTCCATCAAATGTTGCCTGCCCTGCTTCAAAACTTCCAAGCTAAAAACCGAAATCTGGACCCCTTAAATGAAAACGCATTTCTCTGTAACTAAAATCAGCCTTGACACCAACACAGTTACTACAGATCTCTTGCCTTTACATAGAAAAGATGGATATAATTTTGTCCTGCTTACTCCTGTAAGGTGCTAGGCTGAAAATGAAAAAATCTAATTTTTCCCTTTCTAAATGTGTGAATTCTATCAGCTTGAAGTTCCAGATAAAAGACATTGGAATTAAGCATTGGATTGGACATCAGACAGATCAACTTAAGCCCTCCCATAGCTCAGAACACATTGTATAATACTATTCATAGAGCTATCAGACATCATCTTTGCTTGTCAGGGTTTTCTGCCATTGCCATTTGTTTTGAGATCTACCTCCTTCAATAGCATCTTCTTAGTGTAAGGTAAACAGACCTTCTTTCAAATAAATTGTGCTTCATTGTGTGGTGTGGCTGCACTAGAGAAGACATTGTGGGATGACATAGCAGTTCTTGTGAATGGATGGTGGGACCACTCTTCAGTCCTATGAGAGAAAGGCTTCCTTATCAGTAGATGTAGGAAAAGGAAATAGGTACCTAACAGAAGGTTGAATCTGCAGGAGGAAAGGCATCAGGGAAACTAAGCATGGTACAGTTCTTGAGAGCTTGAGAAAAAAAGTAAATAAAGCTTTTGTTTAAAAAAAAAAAAAAAAAGTACAATAGTTCATTGAATAGTCTATACAAGTTTGAAAGCCCAAGACTACTGATGTCCCTTAGAGGAAGGAAAATTTTATGGATTAAATACTTTATCCGAAAAAGAAATAGATCAGCTGCCATACCACAATCTGGCAGCCTGAGGCAGAAATACTCAATATATCAAATTGTTATATAAACAACCAATGTCTGAGAGAAAAAAGTGCCCTAAAGACTAAAGGGGGAAAAACCCCACCAAATCATCAATTGAACAGAACATCAATTTTTTTCTGAAGTTTGCTGGAATATACTCTGAAATAATAATGCGAAGGATCCATTTGGCTTTCAGATATATAAACAAAATGACAATTCAGTTTTCTTTCATTAGTGCTTCATACTTAGCATTTAAGAGCAGAACTGGACGCCCTAAATATCAGGATTTCTGCAATACTCTATACTGCAATATTACAAGGCTTATGTCTTTAGTCTTCTGTTTAATTAAACAGTAGGTTTTTTTATTTTTAAGGTACTGTCATGGCAGTTCCCAGAAAATTAAGCATCTCACAATCTGTTTTGAATTAATTTCAAACTTCTTGCTTTTCTAATAAATCTACCTCCAAAAAGTGCAGCTTTTAAGATACTTCAATGGGATTACAGTTGGCCTGCTAATTCTGCCATTAAATTAATTCAGAGAAGCTCTCCAATGCAGTTACTTCTGTAACAAATAAGACTCCAGTATAAAAGATGCATTAAAATGTGTCCTGATCACAATGTAAATGCAGAGAGCATTACAGCCATCTAATCTCAAAGAGAAGACAGACAAGGAAGATTGTCACAAATTGCACACTGGAAAAACGTACATGTTTATTTTTGGCCCCATACAGATAAAAACCTAACATTTTGCATTTGATTTACGTAGCTGGAGGGGCCATCTATTACAGCATTCTAGACTCCAGCTATATTTGTTTTTTCCACAGGAACTCAAAGTTCAGTAAGATGAAAGAGCAAGATAAAGTGATACCCGTTCCACAGAAAGGAAAAATAGTCTTGCAGAAATTAAGCAAAGGCAAATATCCCACAGCCAGTAGGTGGCACAGATGGAAGTCAAAGCCCAGCACTGTCAAGATTGCTCTCCCCTTTCAGCCTTGCCTGTACTGTTGCAGCACATAAATCAATTAGATAACTTTCATTCAGAAACACATACATAACCTTCACATTTTAACAATTCTGTAACAAGACTGAAGCACTTTGTGAAGGAAGAAGAATACTGGTTCATGTATCCTAAACAAGCTTCGCAACAGCTACTCACAACATATTTACTTCAAAGACAAAAAAAGGACAAAGTCTTTGCTTATCCAGCATCACTTTCACTGAAGTAACAGTGCTACAGGATTGAAGTAGCTAAGTACTGTAGGCAAGGATTCTCTTCCTTTGCTCCCCTATTACAGAACAGTAGTGGGCTATATGTAGAGAAGAGACATTTCCCCTCCCCCATCATTTAAACTGCATAAACTGTAATTTTAGTAAATCAAGCAAAGAGCTAATCAAGTTTTGATTTGCTAATTACTTCTCAATTTGATTAGAGCTGGCAGCTAATCATCTCTGGAAAGAAAAGTCAATCTTTCACATTCGCAAATCAGGATTTTAGTGTAAAGAAATTAGGATCTTGTGCATTACACCCTCATTTTTTTTAATATTTCAAGAATTTTAACAATAATCCTATTTTTTATTATTGTAGCATTACTCTGAATACAAACTCTGTAAAATTATATGTGGCCATGAGAGTGAGCCATTGATAGGAGTCGTGGTATTACTAACATCAAACTTCAAGAGGTACATACGCTACGTTAAATAAATACAATGCAATTCAGAAGTGTGGTTCACACAGGGAAAAAACATATCTGAAAAGGAGGAACAGACCAAAACAGAGTTTCAACAACCAACATTTTTAGAATCAACTTGTAGCAGTAATACTCCCATATGCAGAAAATAACAACAACAAAACCCTAAAACAAACATTAAAAAATTACGTGACATAGAATAAACAAGTTCAGCAGACAAGAAATTGGACTATATGGTTTCATTTTGTTCTGAAGCAACAACAGAACAGGAAAGAGAATGAACTTCTACTCAGTTGTTTCTGTGAAGAGTTATTGGCATGGAATATCCACCTATATTTTGCCTCATCAGAGGCTGAGAAGCCTTCTAAAACCCTAATTCTCTGTTGCTCCTCACTGCCTGGCTGCCATAGTGTCTTTCTGCATTAGTTGCACTATGGGACAGATGGAAAGTTAATGCTCTGAAAACTGCATTGTTACAGATATCATAACAGCAGTTCCTGACCAGAGTAAAGCCTGAATATACTTTGGTAGATAAAACTCAAATCATGCATCTCCTTTCAAACTCTTCTGGCTATCCTTTCCCTACAGAAGAAAGCAGGATGGGATGATCCTGCTTCTTCACTATCCTTCACACTGTTTGCAGCTCCAACATCACTAAGCATGGAGTCCTTTCCTTCATCTAACCAAGCCTACCTAGACTGGACCACTGCTGCTTTTGTCTGTCTTGTCCAATGTGAAAGATAAGAATGGAAGTCATGGATGGGCAAGTACGAAGCTCCTCCCAGCCAGTGCAGGAGCCTGACATCTCCCCATCCAAGTAGTGTCTAGCCTCCTCCTAGACACCACACACCCTAGTGTCACATGTCCTTAGCAACATCCTAGCCTTGCATCTTCCTTATCCGAAAGCTCTTATACATAATAGGCTCTGCTTCCTTACTTATATTCCTTTGGGCTTACATTTGAAGCTTAGATTGAGTACTGCAGCCACCAGACTGCCATTAGTCAAGCCACCCATCATCCTCAAAGTTTATCACTCCAGATCTCTGTCTCCACTGGCCACACAGTATATCCAGTTCCTTGAGCTACCCAGACTGCCTTCAATTCCACCATCACCCTGATGCCTTGGGAGAGCATGAGCAGGGAAGCAGCAGCAGAGAGGAATAAACAGGCAGCAGCTCTGAGGATTGTTTCAAAACATTTGAGAGGCATCGCAGAGATGGGTAGAGACATGTTAAATTAAGTGAAATTCTGAGTACGGCTTGCCTCCTTCGCTTCTGGTTTCACACTTCAAGACCTGAAGATCTGCACCATGACAGAGACCCACTGAAGCATAACCACTGCTGTGGTGAAATCAGGAAAGGACAAAGTGGTGTGAGATGACACTCCTTCAACTCACACTAATAGGGAATGGCACACGTGAACAGTCATTTATACCTAGTTTACTAAAAAACGGTCTTGTCTACCTGCTTTATTGAAGATACAGGCAAAAAAGGAATAGAAATAATTGAAGAGCTGTCTTAAAGTGCAGGTTAATTAAAAAAAAAAATAGTAATAAATAAAAAAATAAAACAACAAACCACACACACACAAAGAAACCCCATGAAACCGGTCAATTTTAGAGAAAATACATTTTTAAGAAAAAATGCATTCAGAACCTGTCAAAAACATTTTACTCAGAGTTTTTCCTACAAAATATTTCTGTGGGGTTTGTTTGTTTTTTTTGGTTGGTTGGTTGTGGGTTGTTTTTTTTGTTTATTTTGTTTTGTTTGTTGTTGTTATTTTCACTTTTACCATTACTTCTCATTTAACATTTTAAAACATCTTTTATTTTAGACTTTTGAAAAATAAGAATAAAACAAAATATCTACTATGATTCAAAAGAAATTTTAAGTATTTCAGTTATAATTAATTTCATTATGAAATTCAAATGGTGAGGCTTTATTAAGAACTTGAATAATTTTTGTAGATGTTCCTCAAAATAAATTATCCAGCCTATATTAAAAAAGATGTAAACATCTTCTCTATTTTCTATAATCTCTGTGTCTATAATATTTTTTCTCAAAATTGCTGTTTTCATTGAATTAACTATTTTTTCTCCAGAGAAGGCTGCCATTCTGCTTTCTAGTTGAACACTGGAACATTAGAAGAGGAGGTGTCTCGACTGAAGAGAGTGAATACTAAAGACACTGTTTATCAGTGTCATCAGTTTTTTGCTATAACAGATTTCAAATTTTGAGTACTATCATTGCTTTAGAGTCTCTCATTACAAAAATGACCGTTTATTCATAACCGATATTACAGCCGAAGTGTTACAACTTCATCAGTGTATTAATTTTAGAAAACAATTACAAATTTGCAACTGTAGGTTCAGTAATATATAATTTATTATATTTTAACATTAATCAGAATGTAAAAACTAGAGAACTCTCCATTCTCTTTACTGCATGCTATGAAATCATAGCAAGCACATCCCTACTTGTCTGTTCTCCACTGCTCTCCCTGTAAAATAATTATGTGTAAGAATTATTCTTAATTGTCTTCAAACTGAATCTGGGACAAGAAACTAAGAGAGGTAACTATGAAACATTCCAAAACATGCAAAAGCAGACTTCGTGACATTTGGCATATCCCATACTACACTTTACAGCAAAACACCAGCTATCGCCCTGCTGAACAGCGCAATCACCCTTCAACCGAGTTGTGAAATGAATTAAAGGGAGAATATAATGTTCTAGGTGTTGCCCATTCAAAAAAAAAAAAAAAAAAAAAAGTCATATTTAATTTTTATACTCCATAATCTAGTATGTGTTTCCCATCTTAAATTCAGAACACAAATACCAAACACTTTCCAAAACATCCTCAAAAACACAAGATAAAAAGATTTTGCAACCAATACCATAACCTCATAGAAAACTTTAATTTTGCTGTTATAACATGCACAGTCTAAACTCGGCTATTTGTGATTTTGGCAGTTATTTCAAAAGCTGTAAGAGCACACTTAGAAAATTACTTAGCTATTTTAATGGAATCACATGAGAGAGCACCACTTATTTTTGCCAGCAATGTTATTCCAAAAATGTTTTGCTTATAAACTCATTTTTTGTGATTCTATTGATGAAACCTGCATTCAACCTAACTTCCAGGTCTCAATCTACAACCAATAAAATGTGACATTTCACATTTTATTTATATTTAAAAGTACAGCTTAAAAACAATGTTGACTGCAGTAAAAATTTAGTCTGAAACACATTACCCACAGAAAGTCACACTTACAGAGTTTTCAAAGCCTTTGAAACATACAGTTGAGATGATATCTATTTAACCAGCTATTTTTCAACATCAATAAAACTAATGATTATTTCTGTAGGAAATTATAACACTACGACTCTTTTCATCAAAGAGGAAAACAGCTCCACAATTCAGTTTGAATAATAAGTGATCGTGTGCCAAACACTCAACCCAAGTCTTCTAAACACTAATCATTCAAATCAGTCCAGCTATTTGATCTCTGCAACTTTATTCCTTCTTTCCAAAAAAGATGTTAGGAAAACCAAAGACTTAAACACATGGAAGGGTGGGCTGGGGTGAGGAAGAAGAAATAAAAAGAGAAGCTGAAGGCAAACCAGCAGATCAGTAATAGACAGAGTTTAAGCTTTTTCCTTGTAGAAAGCCAGAATACAACTGAAAGACACAGGTTGCATTTATTGGGAAAACTAATTTTCCTAGCAAATTTCATTTATTTGTTGAGGAAAACAGTTATGCCTAAATCTTTGTTCTAGCCATTTCTCCAATAATTGCCTCAGTCAGTTCACCTAATAAACAATTGGAATGATTTTAATCTACAATTTAATACAAAATTCATAACTTCAATGAACTCATGAACCAGGCTGTTGACAAGCTTACTTTGTGAAGAACAAGGAAATTATGCTAAATCAAGATATGTACTTCAGACCCTTTATCATGAATCACACATAAGATTTAAGAGGAAAGTTAGAAAATATAAAGGCTACTATCATTCCCTGACCTTCAAATGAATACTCCATGAATTAGTAATCAAACTGTAGTAAATAAAAGTTTGTTAGAGATTTAACTTTATGCATCAGTGGTCATAAAAATGATGGTGTAATGGCTGCTAATCTTCCTGCACATTTTTCTGATTTAACTATGAGGATGTTTGCGATGTATTTTTTATACATTTGCTAGATGGCTTTTACTAGTGGTTCTAATAATTCACCTGCATTTCCAAAAAAAAAATCAAATTCTTTAGTTCATCCTGTACTTTTTCACTTTACTCTTTCACTGAGCACTTGCACATGCTTTGAGGCAAAGAGACCTTTTCAATTTTGCAAATTGAAATCCATGCTTCCCAATGAACCTCTGTCAAATCCACAGCTAGTTGAAAGCCAATCTGGTGTTCATAGCCTTAATCCCCCAAAAGTGAAGACTTCTTCTTTAGGGTACATTGTATATTGGTAATATATAGCCAACAGAAGTACAGAACATACAGGAAACTGGTAGAAGATCTTTACATTTACCCTGGAATATTTCACTTTGGGCACTTAAAGGAAAAGCCATGGCAAGGCATTATAAAAAAAAAAAAAAAAAACAAAACAAATAACAAAAACTTAGGAAGACAAAAATAAATATTTTATCCAATACAAATAAAATTTGCAAAGATCAAGTTATCAGTTCAGAACATGATTTGGATAGAAGTAAATTAACACTCCTGCTTCTAGTAAGTGGTTTTTTTTTTCCCTATGCATGACAATTTTAACAAGAAATCACAGGTTCATTGTGGCAGGAAATTAGGAAGAAAAGTATAAATTCTTCTACTTCAACTGAAGTATTTTCCAATAAGACTTCATCCTCTTCTTGTTTACCTCTTATATAGTGTGGCAGACAAAGTTGCTGTGATATTGAAAGCAAGCTAAGGATCTCTGCCTTAAACATATCTTTACCTCCTTTACAAATTAATTCTTCACCACGTTTGTTAAAAAAATAAGTCATCTAATTCTCAGTAGCTGCATAAATTGCTAGCTCACATACACGTTAATATTTCAACTGCCTAGCAAGATGTCTTATGTCAAAACAATTTGATCACACAATTCCTAATCAAAAATATTGCTGAAAAACACAACAAGTATTTCAACTTGACAGATATATCATGTCTTTATTTTCCATTTAACCAACACAAAAATATCCATATAATCTTGCTACAGTAAAATAACTGTCCTAATTAACAGGTGACAAGATATTGTGAGTTTAAATCTGCTGTAATTATTCCTCTATATACGAAATACACGAACAGTCATTGAGATATAGATCAAGAAAATAACATTGTGACACTAAACTAGAAGTTATAACAATTTCTGCTTCCTTTAATTATATATAGAAGAAAGTAAAAAGTTTAAGAGAAGATAGATAGATAGACGGATGGATGAATGGATAGATAGATAGATAGATAGATAGATAGATAGATAGATAGATAACCCAAGCTCAGCATACTTAAAAACATGATAAGTAGGGCACTGTCCTAAGAAAGAACACACTGAGAATTCTGAAGAGCTTGGGGAAAAGGAAACCTGAAATTTTGTTTGAAATTGTGAAGTCAATTTGAGAAAACATATCTTTAAATTCTCAAAGTTCTCCCAGCCATAACTCTTTGAAAATTTTGTATATTTTTAAGCTAAGACACAAATACCAATTGCAAGCAGAGACTTCTTGCAGAATTAAAAAGAAGTACAATACCTATGTCTTTGTCCTTCCTCTTTTGTTCTCATATACATGGCTTGGATTATAGAAAACTTCTAGACAATCTAGTTTGTGGTGTCCAGTCACTCCAAGACAGAAAAATAAGACTTAATTGAGCAGGAAACTGTTCTTGCATTACAGAAATAATTATAAGGAACATTATTTTCCAAGCATGTATTTGTATACAAATCATCTTAAATATGGGCTGCATTACTGAATTGTCTAGGGTCTAATCTTGGCTGTCTCATTACCTATGACCATTTTCTTCCCAAGCATGGATATGCTTTTTTTCTCATTAATTCATTGCCACAATTATTAATGCTTTAAAGCAAAGCTGAGATTTGGCTTCCTTTTCTTTAAGATAACCCTGTGTTCTGTTTCTAGGCATGTCAAATGAGTTGTAAGAAGAGTTTTAACAGATTTATTCAACTACTATATTTTGCTTCTTTACAATAGCCTAGAATTTTCTATGGAGTACTGTGGAGAGTTTTTGGAAGAAAGAGGACATGGGCTGTGTGCTGTGAACAAGCCAGAGCTTGATGTGGCTGAGGTGTAGGCCAGGACCTGCACTAAGGGTTGTCTGGAGACACCAAAGACAGAAAGGAAGTCGCTTAAGTAAACAGAAGCTGGTCTGTCCTCGACCCAGGCTGCAGAGGGGCGCTGTCGTCACTGCGCGTGAACAGCTCATGGACAGTGCCCTGCAGCCAATCACCGGGGCGGGGGGCACACGTGACTGCAGAGTGACCAATCGTAGCCTGCGTTTGTCGCGTGACCGCTAAGTAAAGAGTATATAAGGGTTGTTAAAACGTGTATTGGGGAACATTGATATTCAATGTGTTGTTAAAACGTTCATTAAAGGGGATTGATGTTAAACTCATATTGAGCCCCAGTCTCTGTCCTCGCCGGTCCGTCCCTCGCACTCAAAGAGACTTACCGTGCAAATTCTTCATTCTCCACAGAGTACAATCTCTAAATAGCAGAACAACTTAAAAAAATGAAAATCTAAATGCATTGCAGCTTATTATCCTGCTTGATAAATAGATACTCACTGACATTTTGACTATGTCCAACTCCTTACCCCCTATTTTCTCTTGCCCATGGCTATCAAACCACAGAAATGAAACACTGAATTCCAGCACGGGACTATGTCTTGGAAAAAAAAAAAAACCTGGAAATTTCAGACAAAGTTTTAAAAAATATATTAAAAACTACATCTTTTTGCTTTGTTGTCAAACCAAATATGATGTTCCAAAATAAACATATTTTATCAGAGTCTCTAAAACTAGTAGTATTCTCCCACACAGCAAAACAGAAGAGGTAGTTGTCCCGTATCACCCAGTACGGTAGTAGTAGCACCTAATTACATGGTCTTCCCCATTCTGATTCAGTAAGGATCCAATAATAAGTTGAATAAGGCTATTAGAAAGCCTGCCGAGAGAAATATGAATGGCTACGTTTTCTACATTATCAACTAAAACTGCAAACAAAACACTCTGAGTCCTGTAGCAGTTCCTCACTTATGATCAAAATTTTCTTCTCTTAAGACATCCCACTGATCTAAGAAACAGAGGTAGGCAATGATCATAATGAATTCCGGCAACTGATTTTGTACAATTGTTCATGCCAAATTAACCAAATCTATTTAGAACATAGATTTCAATCCATCCCTCCACTGAGACATGCTGGTTATAATTTTGAATGTGTTCTAACTTCCCCTGCCTCTCCTTTTGTCTCCCCCAAGTCTATCAGCCCACAGATACACAGATATTAAATGTAGTTGAGCAAAACAAACATGGAAAAAAAAAAAACAAAAACACCTTGCTGTTTTCTCATGCACCAGAACTGGTGGGAACCATCTCACAATCAAGATGAAGCAAACATGACGAGATTAATGACTTCTGAACTATGGAGTGCCCTTCAGGACCACTGCCTACCTCGGAACTCCCCTGTCTCAACTCTGCCCTCCCCTGCTCTCTAACATGCTTTTCCTTCCTCCTAGATATCACAAGGTACTGAAGGAACAGATACTATGAGGAAAGGAGTCTGGAAAAAAAAAAACAAAAACCACAACATTTGGTAGAGCTGAAAATTTGAGAAGGAAGGATAACTACTGTGGGTTAGGAAGCTGCAGTGACAAAAGAAAGGTGTACACAGGGGTTTGGTGGAAGTGATGAGTTGCGTGGAAGACATAGTATGCCGGTATTTTTTGTGTTCAACTTTTGTGGTACTTGTCATGCTAAAATGACTACACAGAGATTTTTCAGGCATTCCTAGAATCAGCCAGGAGCACAAGAAGTAATATGGAAAAAGAATAGTGGAGACTTCTGGATGTATCTGCAGAATGTAAAGGTTATTAAGGCAATATGTATTATTTTTACATTGACTGACACAACATGATTATGTCTGAAGAGTGACTGTATGTAATTTTGGAATAACTAATATGTATGTTTTCTGCATTTCTTAATTGTTTATCTTTTTGAAGTTTACAAACCATTCTTAGTTAAGCATCTATTTCTTTCATTATGATAAAATATAATTTGACCAAATAAGGTAAAATGTAACTCAGTAGGAGGCTGAAAGTTGATCTTGCTTATTCCAAATTGTACTTCTCATAGTACTCAGAAGGACTTAAGCATTCACAGAAAGGCCTTACAAATAGGTTTTAAATGGATAAAAAGAAAGAAAGAAATAAACAAAAAAACCAACACACTACATGAACAAAGATGCAAACTGGAATCTTCCTTTAACATTGAATACAAGTGAAAATTTCTATCACAATATATAGTGAACATCCCACAGAAACCTATGCTTCCTATAGGAAGGAATTTAAGTACCTTTATAAAATTTACCATAAATACCACAACTCAATAGAGCAGTGCTGTAAAAACAAACCTCACATTTTTTCCTATTACATTTGGGATCAGCAACTGAAAACAAACCGCCATGTTCAATTAATGGTTTGAAAAGTGAAACATTTTCACTGGATAATGACGCAAATACAACATTTAAAAATCTAACTAAAATTACATAGAAGTTCTTTCACAGACTTTCAATGAAAAAAATGATAAACCACATAGCCATCCTATATTTTATTTCCCCTTCTCTAGAAATGAGATACTACCATTAATTTTTCTCAGTTTTGTTTTCTTTCTTGATTAAGATGCAAGCATCTTTTAAAGCAGTGTATGAAGCATCAGGTGAGCATTGTCACTCAGATGCTAGCACTGACTGTCATTCCAGGAACACAGCATGTGATGTGATCTCAGTGAAACCAGTCTTGTTTAACAGGAATGTTTTGAAGGACAGGTAAAATGTAGTTTCTTAGTTCATAATTCCATTTCTCTCTCTCTCTTTTTTTTTTTTTTTTTCCCACTCCCAACTTTATTAGCTGTGAGAAATTATACAACCTAGAACTATCCTGCTGGCTTGATAGGCCATTATGAATAATAATATAGCAGTCTGAAGTCAAACTTGCTTTTCTTCTACCAAATGTCTCAGAAAACAGTGCAGGCCTCAGATGAAAATGTTCCTCAACACCAACACCATGACTCTGGTGTTCATTCATTTTAGATAAATTAACAGAGAGCTGTTAAAGCTTTGAGGTTGTATGAGAAAATTATACCATTTTAAGACTATGTTCATCTCCAAATAGCCAGGTCATAATGAAAGCGCTATGAAATGCATGTGAAAAACAAAACAAAACAAAACACAAAACAAATCATTAGAAGGCAATAAAAAAAGGATGTACATCATTTAGTTAGAGACAGGAAGCCAGAAAAACTACAAACATTGTTAGTGAAAAGTAAGTTTCTCTTCCATGTATCTGCAAGTTTCAGAGAGAGTCATATATCTCAAAATTTTTTTGGAGAATAGAACAACAATTTCTTGAAGAACGAGGCAGCCACAGATTACTTAAATTGTTAATAAATAAAAGTTTGGTAATAAATACTTGACTTGCTTGTTTAGCAACAAAATGTTTACTAGTGTTATAAGCTGCAAGACTTTATTTTTTATAACCTAATTTGCGCTTTAGGCAGTACTTCCACAAAAAGCAGCAAGTCAGCTGATGAACCACAACATCCAAATAAAGGGTTTGCTTCTCAAGCTGCTTCTGCATTGTTTTTGAGGTTGGTTAAATTGTTAAATTCATGACAGAGAAATGATACACTGAGAAAACTTCAAATGAACCAGGCTATCATGATTATATATTTGTGCTGAGAGTTTGTCTAAACACTTAAAAAGAAATAAAAGGTTAAAACTAATACCAGCTGGCTCATTAATACAAGTAGTTTTTAAAGTTATCCTACCAGTTCTACTTATCAAACAACATTTTAAAATGCTTTAAAAGTATTGAAAAGTTTATTCTGCCATATTTAGAAGTAGCATCTGTTACTTCACGGGTATGAGAACTATTGCTCTATCCTGGATTTCTTTCTTGAGAAAATGAAACATAATTACCCTTCATGGGTGACATATTTGATTCATTCTACCGAGATTAATTTCATTTCATTGTAAATTATACTGTTTAGTTCAATATTTTGAGTATCCAGTATTGGAGGGAACACCTGGGAAGACCTAGTAAGAGAGTTGCCAAGGAAACAGATAGAACTTTCAGTAAATTACACAAATTAAATACTGTGTTTATAATTATTTGTATTGGGTGAGTTGTTACTTTGATATCATCTGATGTCTTCTAATGTTTCTGATCTCTTCTTCCTAACAGTAGGCGTGTTACAGGTATACAATTTCTGAGAGAATGTTTTTTACAAGGATCTTTCTTTGTTGAGTTTTTGAATCTTTGTTTTTGTTCCAGAAGTCCAAGGTCAATATTATCAAAGCAAATACATGGAAACTGAGTCTTAAAAAGACTGGTATCAGTTCTTGCCACAGAGAAAGCAAAACAAATATCCTCAGCTTTAAATTTTCCTTTCTCATGCAAGAGAACTGTGTTATAAATTACACATGACAGCTGAACACCCTGAAGAATCTCTTTGGGTGCATGACAGCTGAGTTACATATTAGCCAAATATGATAGAATTAAGTGTCACTTTATATTACTTTCAATAAAACTGATGAATAGATTAAATTAAAAAAATGCAAAATCTCTGTGAAGTTTTCATTTAAATTTACCAAAGGAAGAAAATGCAATGCTGAGGATGTTGGTCTACTCATTTTTCAATACGTCTGCTTCTAAATATTGCAAACTATTTGTAAGTGCATAGTAAAATTTAAACAGCAATTTATTTTGCTTAGGGTGTATGCACTTTGATTCTGTAATACACTGTTTACGCTGAAAATATATATGTTACCTCATTACGGTATCCCCCTAAACAACAAATTCCTATAAAGAAAGTAAAAACAGCTTGACAATCAATATGGATTTTGAGGCAGTCAAAGAGCTGCTTTGTCACACAGAGCCAAGGAAATCCTCAGTGAACATGTGAGCATTTGAAGGGTTACCTAAAGTCTGTAAAAAACATGTGCTGTAACAGAAGAAGAAAATAGGTGCCAGAATAAAGGACGTTTTTAGGAACACTTCAGGGAAATGTAGGCTAAAAACTTGTGAGATTTGGAGTTAAAAGTAGGTAGACTGATTTAATACTATATGCTTTATAAAAGAAATATGATAAAATCTTTTGTCAAAATAGGAAGCTGCATACAGAATGTTGAACTACTCCATAGTGAAAGGAAAAGGCATCATTCTGCTTTGGTTTGTGCTATTTTTTGCCATTGTATATTTCTTATCCTTGCAACAATTATTGCCACACAGAGAAATCCTTAGAGCTTATCAGGCCCTCCCAAAACATTTGGAAAATTCTATTAGTAATTATCTAGGGATAACAATAGTAGCAAGAAAAATACAAGTAGAAACAGTGAAAGTAACAGTAACAATAACACTACTAAGTGTGAAATATGTGATTTTTATGATAAATAAGCTGCTGGACTTCATTAACAACTTTTTTCATTGCAATTCCAATATTCTAAAAAGTTGTTGGGAAAATAACATTAGAGAGAGAGAAGCAGTCTTTCAAGAAAAGAGAATCTGACTGATGTAGGTCAAAACTGACATGCCAAAATTTGCTTGGAACTAAGCTGCTGCCAACAACTAGGGCAGCATATAAAGCTGGTACATCCCAGCCATGGAATATCATACAATTGTTACGCTAAGCATTTTCTATGTTGCAGTGAGAAAAGCTTGGACAACATGTGTATTGCTTCCTGCTTTTTAACAGCTGAAGAGAGTAGTCCACCCTCTTAACACAGGCATATGTTAAAAATACTGTTTTGAGTCTCTTGGAAAGAAAGCAGCAAACCCTCGGTGAACCCATCCATTCCTTCAGGGGTTACACACATCAGTCTAACAGCTGCACCTGAGTCACCAGTATAAACAAAAGCCTTAATGTGGTTGCCTCATCTTTATCCATGAATGGATAAAAGCTGTATTCCCCGGAGAATTTTTATATTGAACCAATAATTTTTATATTTGGGCAGAGGTACTTAGAATTCTTAAAACACCTTTTAAATACCCGTCCAATCATTTTTATTCAAGTTGCAGAGGTTTCAGTAGGAAACGACAGTCAATAGACTGCATATAAAGAAATGCTTTCCCATTAAGAATCTCTGCTCCTTAATGTGGTATCTCCAGCGATACAGACAGAAATGTGAACAGCAGTGATAGTCTGTAGTATGTCAGTGCTAGAAAAACAGGCACAGGATGGGAAGATCCAATGGAGACCCAGAATGAGTTTGAAACAGCTTTATTACTTACATATACCTGGTAATGTGCCTAGACAGAAGCTAATTTTAATTGTTTGGGTATGCAACATCATTTGTGTTTGCAGAATTGAGAACAGGCTACAAAATCACACAATTACAGATATGGTCACAAAGACGTATTTTTTATTTCCTTCAAATAACTTGTAGATAAACCTTGGTCTTCTCTGACTTTACACTTTCTGGCAACTTAGCCCTAAAACATCTTAGGAATTTTAGTCAAACAGGACCACTGTCTTCTTGAAGAAATGGATAGAGGAGAGGTGACAACTGCCAGTCTCCAAGGCCTTGTCTAGAGTTTGGCGCAGAAGAAAGCTCTCCTAAGCATCTACCTTTCTCCCATGACAGCCCTTGCTGCAGACTACAGCTTACAGTAACTAGAGAATGTCATATAGGAGGATTTGAGTTTTTTCCCTTTCTAAATGTGAACAATATTTAATGCATAGTCCTTGTGTATTCGCGATAAAGTTAGTTATAAACATCTCCCTAATCTGATGAGCCAACACATTGCTAGCAAAATTTCAGTGCCTGGCAAAAAAACAAGATATGTTAAATTTATTAACAGGAAAGATTTTACAAAGAGGTACAAAGACAGGAAAACATCAAAAAAATAGCTCCTTTTCCAATTTGAGGTCATAAATTGTGTGTAAACTTAAGGCCGTCTAGCTGTAACTGTACAGATGCTTATTTACTAAGAATCTGAAAGCATAAACAGGGAATAGCTAATTTAGATCAAAGAGTCTAAATATAAGCTAGACTTTGAGAATAAATCGAGTTATTCTGACAGGTTTTAAAAATCCAAATAGGAGCTAACAGAAATTTGATGCTTGCAGTTCAAACAACATAGCTGAAAGAATACTTAAGAGGGCACAGTAGTTCTAAGCAGTAAGGACACTGTGAGATATCACACAAAATTATAATTCTGTGATCTTCTTTGATGCAATGTAAGTACCAATTATCCATTGCAAAGAATGCACTGTTGGATATGGTATATTTATGTCATCTACAACATGAACACCAAGGTAGGTTGTGGTCAATCACATTCAGACTTTGGCTTCTGGATAGGTCAATTTGGTTTACTATTCTTCTGACTAGCAACACACTAGTAATTCTGCTGTTGCCCCTATTATACTAGAAACCAAAGTGATGATTCTGATATTTAATTTAATCCAAACCAGAAATCTGGAGCAATTGTACATGAGATATATCTATGTATAAGGAACAAGCTCATAGCAATAGATAGATAGATAGATATGTTTAAGGAAGAACTAGAATCAGGAATTTTACTATAACTAATTTTACACAAAATTGTCACCTGTACATTAAAAACGCCCACCAACACCAAAGCCAGGAAAACAAACAAACAAACAAAAAAAAAACCACCACACAACCTCTCCCCCCCAACCTAAAGGAACAAGAACCTTTGAGGGATTACATGTTGCTGTAATTGGATGTAACAGTTCTGTCTTTCTGACACACACATTACAAAAAATATTTTTCTGTTTTCCTGATAAATTATTACTATTAGAATAAGCATGTATTTACTTTGCAGGGACTAAGAAAGACTCCTAAAAAAACGGAAAGTTTCCTATAAAGACTAATATGCATATGTGGCAACTTAATGGGGTCAAAATCTATCAAAATTCGTATATTGAAAAGAGCCTGAAAAGCATAGGGCTCAGGCACAGCAAGCCTGTGGTGCAGAGTACTGTGAAACAGATGTTTATGGGTATCTTCTCTGAAGAAGGTGGTACCATGGAGGCAAATGAATTTGACTTCCTTAAATGTGGCCATTATTCATTGCCTGAAATACTAGACGCTGAGACTTTTTGCAGAATTTATTCTCTTTGTGTTAATATTTGTAAAAGTTTCCCACAAGTGGCTATTACAGACTATGTATTGTTGTCACAAAAAGAGTGCCAAGATGGGACTTCCACTGTTTGAGAAAGCATTTTCTTTCAAGAAGAGAATGAAAGAGAATTTTGAAGCCACTACTATCAAGAATAATAGGCCAAAACAACCAAAACATTTAAAAATGGCAAAAATAACTTTACAGCTTGCAGGTTAGAAAAAATGGGTAAGAGACTTATTGGTACGTGTCCATGCTACACAGGCAGTGAACTTTTTAAACAGGCAGTTAAAGTTTGAAATTAATCATACTGAAACAAAACCTAGCATTTGTTCAAACAAGAAATTTCAAATTCAGTATGCTGACACTTGCACCTGTCAAGACAGAATTACTGAAGTGATCTGGATTCTCAAAGTAGGGGAACGAGGATTAAACCGGCTTTGAGTATTCTCCGTTCATTTGCTGAATGTCTACTACGATGTGCAGCAAAATACTTTCAAAACCTTTTAATTTTGACAGCTTTTGACCAATACAGAGTGAACATTTATTCTTGCTATGTGATGTATGTGGTATTCCTTGAAGAACACATAACACATAAAACGACATAGGAAGAAGCTTTCAGAAGTTCACGTAGGTCAAAATGCATGGCTTACAGTGAAAGGTTAAATGAAACCTGTGGTTGCTTGGTTGTTTCTTTTTGTCATTGGCCTGTTTGTTTGTTTTTTATATCTCATAAAATGCTTGCTTTCTACATTGATAATACATTTCCAATATACCAAGGGTTGTAAGAACAGTTGGTTAATTCTTCTCCCTATATCTGCTAGAGGACATGAAGACAATAACTCAGTTTGCAAGGAAAGATTCACATTGACTATCAGGAAGACACGGAAAGGAAAATCCATTATAAAATACCTAAAGCAATGGAAGGAATGATCAGAACCCAGTGCACAATCTCTCTTACTGAACATTCTTGAAAACCACTCTACAGGTTCTGTGTCTATGCAGGGCACTTAGGTAAGTGAACACTTAAGCCTGATCCAAACCTTTATTTTTGTGATTCAAGAAGCGTTTCAAGTAATGCCAACAGACTTACACCTAAATACTAATAATTTTTGTGATAAGAAAAAGGAAAGATAATTAGCCTTCTACCTGGATATATCAGGATGAAAAGTAACTTTGTTATTACCATGCAAAATGCACCTGGAGAATACACAAAACATTCATTTTGTTGGTTTTACACATTTTGCAGCTTCATTTTTTTCCAGAATGAATTATCCATGTTGCAACTACATTGGGATTCCTTTCATGTTTTAATTTCTCCATAGTGTGCTTATTTGTCACCTTGTTGTTTACAGCATATGAAAAAGGTGATGTAGGTGTTGCACATACGGTTGACACTCTGTCAGCTCTCTGGTCAGCATCTGTTTTTCTATATGCATGAGAGAAAGTATTACTGTTAAAAGAGGTTTCTAAAGAGATTCAGAAGCAAATTAAAGAAGCTACTCAGCTGTTGATTTTAATGAATGGGTAAAAATAATGAGA
This sequence comes from Nesoenas mayeri, assembly GCF_963082525.1. Lineage (NCBI taxonomy): Eukaryota > Metazoa > Chordata > Aves > Columbiformes > Columbidae > Nesoenas > Nesoenas mayeri. Next base: position 131,339,135 of record NC_137541.1, read on the forward strand.
AAGAATAATCAGACACAGACCATGGTTCCGTAGGAAGTATTTTCTGATTTTCTTAAGCAAATAAAGCATGTATTTTTAAGGTTAAAGAACAAACTAGTGTCCTGCATGAACTTAAAAGTAATTTACTGCTTCTGTGATCCAAGGCAGAACATATAGTAATACTCTTAAATCCACACTGGGTTGGGAGTGCGGGAACATAAAAAAATCCCAACAAATTTCTTTCACATGACTACAGGTGATGCTTCTAGAATACAAAGTATGTTCTGCCAATAAATTAATAGAAGGAATTTTATCAGAAATCTAATTAAAACAAGTCAAATGTGTAAAATTAAAAAGGAGAAATACAAACAGTGCAGCATGTTGGATGAGGGAAGTGAGCCTTCTCTCCTCTCTTCAGCCTGTACCAGGCCACATCTGGACACTGTTTCAGGCTCCCCAGTACAAGAAGGATCTGGACATACTGAAGTAAATCTAATGGTGGGCCACAGAATTGGTTAGGGGGCTGGAGAACAAACAGACAAGGAGAGGCTCAGAGGCCCGGGCCTCTTCAGCCTGGAAAAATGATGGTTAGAGGGTACAGAGAAGATGGAGCTAGACTCTCCACAGGGATGTGCAGTGATAGTACAAGAGGCAATGGATAAGGTGAAATGTGAGAAATCCCAATTATACATAAGGAAAAAAGGGCTTGGGGCTTTTTGTTTCTTTGTTTGCTGAAACTGTGAGGGTGGTTAAATACTGGAACAGGTTACCCAGAGAGGTTGGGGGATCTCTGTCCTTGGAGGTGTTTAAGACCTGGCTGAATGTGACCCTGAGCAATCGGATCTCATTGGACATATTTGGAACAGGCACTTGGACTAGATAACTACTGGAGGTTCCTTCCAACTTAAATTATGACTCTGCGTTCTACTACAGAAACATCCAAATACAATTTTCCAGAGTGCTCCAATTTAGTAAGGATTTAAATGAGTTTTCTTTGGACAGCAAAACTAATTAAGTTTGTCTTCCTTACTCGTTATATTTCTTCCCTCCAGCATAAAAAATTCCTGTATCCTTTCCATGAAACACCCACTGGACAAGAGACACAACACATACCATGGTTATACAGGAGCTGATCTTCTAGTTGGTATATTTGGACTGACCCAGTGAGCTAGCTGCTTTCAAACAGAATACAAACTTCTTCCTCCCCCACTCCCCCGACACTATAGACAGTTATTACAATTATCTTGCCAGTGCTGCTTTCACAGAATTCTGGACCCTGAATATCTTGAAGACCTCTAACCTTCTGACAGATGCTTTTGAAGCTATTGTTTCACAAATTCCCAGCAATGGTGAAAAGACAGGCAGTGCATATAACCCTATAGGACACCAGGTTCAGAATCACTACTGACTAATACACGGGCAAACATCTTGAACTATGGCCCCACTTACCCCTTGTGCTTTCTGACATCTAGTTTTAGTTTTGACTTAGCATCTCAGAAATAGCTTCTGTGTTTCTATACAAGAAAGAGTAACGTGCAAGAATAAGTTATTTATTTACTCTTTCTTTTGCTCCTGTCAAAGGCCAGAAACAAACTCTTAGGCATCAAGATTTGTCTTTCAAAATCCAGTTATTAGATTGGGAATATGAAGACAGTATTACCAAGACTCCTTTAAAAACAAACAGCCATTCAAACCAGGTCATGTTAAATCACTGACTTCAGCCAAGTAATTTTCCCATAGTAGAGCCAGTGAAAGTCTCTAGGGTTACCATAGGGTTGAACATATACAAGTGAATCAGCCTACTGCAGGTCAAAATGTGTGGGCATGGAGGAAATTCTGTGATCTTCCTCTAGCACACTCATGCTATTTCCTATTTCTAGTTACATTTTTAGATTTTGCGTGTATACGTGGTATTGTTACATGACAGGCATTAGCTGGACAGCAGTTTATATCTTTTGCATATTGAATCTGCATAAAACCATTTTTCATATAAATTAATCTCCACAAGGAAATAGGGATACTTTCAGAGAGAGACACAAAATATCATTTTTGCTTTTAATCCTTGTCTTGCACCCCTACTCTTTCCTGTACTGTTGGTACATTTCTCCAGATTCCAAACTTGAAGACAGTAATTTATTAGGTTAAATGAATGTAAACCCCCCAGATTTTAAAAGATCATCACTAAAATTTGAGATTGCCATTTCAAGACTGAGAATTGCTCATTGAACTATAGATTAAATGTTTTCAGACTTCGCCACTGGTCATACAACAGTTCTACTTGGCTTTTCCTAGCAGAGGCAAAGAGACACAGATAATTCATCTGGCAGCTGGTCTTGCTGTTGGCAGTATGCTGTACAGACATTTTATCATCAGGCTATATAAATATATTTATCTTTCCAATTATAAATAAAATTGTCACTTCAATAATAACCACTGGCTAACATAATTTTATTTAATAAACGTCTTAATATAACCAAAACCAACTGCAGAAGAAAAAAGAAATAATATAAAACCACCAAAAGTATGTGCGCCATATATGAAAAAAAAGATAAACTTTTAACAAGTCTTGATTTTCCTGACACAATATTTGAAGTATGTGATGACTCCACAATTAATCTTTTTAGCTGCACACATATTTTTTATATTTGCTTATTATACTTACTGTATTATTTAATCTGTATTTACTTCTACTCACAATTTTGTCTATGCTTGTTTCCTAGTGTCACCGCCCTCTCTTCCAACCTGCAGGTGTGCTTGCTTTTCACATATGCACACAGCTAGTTCAAGAGAGCAAGTAAGCAGATGAATCTTATTAAAACACAAATAAGATTTCTCAATACCCATCAGGAGAACCACTTACACTTGAGCAACTGAGGCTTTCCAAAAAGAAAGTTGAAAGCAACTACAGAAAATAGACTAGGTGTTGTTTGCATTTGTATTTGTTATTGTTGTTGCTGTTATTATTGTTGTTATTATTATTATTATTGTTATTGTTATTATTGTTATTTTCCCTTACAATCTTCTCTTCCATTTTCCAGGATTAAGCCAGGCTGGTAATTAATATTTGCCACATTTGTGATATACTAGTAATCTGTTAAAAAATATTACTTATCCAATAACAGTTTTTACCTGCAACAGTTTTGTTGAGTTTAAGCAAGCTGTGAATCCAGCGTTAAACTAATTCTGAACTCTGTATATGGTATTTGGTTACAGACAGCATTACTATAGCAGAAAAAAAGACAAATGAGAACTAAAACTTAAACTTCAAAACTGTTTTCTGCACTGAAAATGCGTTTGATACACATGATGAGACAACTGACACTTGCAATTACATTAATATCTGCTGGCGATTTTTTTTTAGCTCCATTCAAAAGAGGAAATAATAAATTTTAAAATGCTGTAGAAGTGAAATGATTAGTGAAAAACAGGAAACAATACTTACTGGAGGATGAAAAGGCTTTGATGTGTCAAAATTAAAAACTTTTACGTTTGACATATTTTTGTTTTCACATAAGACAGCATATTAATATTGGTTATTGTACCTGTCTTATACCACCAGTATGTGCTTTCTAATAACTTGACAGCCTTATTTCATTGATCTTGTTGAAAAGCAACTATATTATGGGTTATTTCCTGAGATCATACTTTCAGAGGTAGTTCAAAATTTGTATACAAGGCTTTATTTCTCTTGCCAGATTTCTTTTTGTATCAAATGTACTTTTAATGTTGATTTTTTGCTTTTCAAATTTTCTAAAAGCCTGGAGAACTGTCAGGATCTTCTAATACATTTTTATTAAAAAAATGATCTGAATTTTTTTGCTGTTAAAATATAGTCTGCCATTCATCTATTGATAGAGATTTGTCCACTACAATAAAACTTTCATACTTTTTATCTCTACGTCTGTAGATACCAGCTCTTTAGTATCCTTCTCATTCCACTGCCATCCCAAATACTCTGACAAGCAAAATGAATAAGTAAGTAATGCTAAAGTAGGGTTGCCTGGTGAAGGTGACTCAAGGTAGAGAAAATCTAAAGTGATGCTATCCTGTTGAGTGCCTCTACATCATGCAACATAAAATACTAATTAATCTACTGGAACAATTGTCTAAATTATGCTTGTTTTGCAGTTAATGGAATGGTACAATTCACCATTCACTATTAAGCAATTTCAAATAGAATGAGACTTTACTAAATGTTTGTTTCAAGTTCTAATTGCTTGATTTTTTTTGAGAGAGAGGGCTATTTGAAGCACTCTTGACATTCTCCTTTTTGTTATCATTATTGTATATGTATGCAGAACTCTACATATTATAAATGCACATAACACACAGAAGAATACTAATAAATTTTTCAGACTACAGGAGTTTTTCCTTTAGCACAATCAGCCAATCTCTCTTGCCCTCGAGTTTAAGTAGGTAGACAGAAAAATAAGTTAAGGCTTTTCCTATGATATTTTATGGAAGAGTTATCTCGCCACTCAACAAATTGTCACAAGCTACTTATCTTGAATAGCACTTAAAAAAACCCCAAACCACCAGATTATTTCGTTTTAACTATTACTTATAAATTAATCTAAAGGTAAATACATATTCATACAGATTATTTCTGTTTCTAGTTATTATACTTTGATTAATTTAGAACATGCATTCTCTAAAAACAATGATCATGTTAGAATAGAGTAAAGCCAGTATCAAGCAAAATTCTAAACTAAAATTGAAACATTTTTTTACTTTGTAATTCAGTTCTTCCTAAGCATTTTTTTTTTAATCTTTGTAATCCATGATGTTAAAAGGCACACTTATGTCATTTGAAAACAGCACATATTGTCTCATTTGCTTCTGCTGTATTGCAGGAGGTTTGCAGTGAAAATCTGCACATATGAAATGTTATGCTATTTTATTAATGCATTACAATTACAGAATGCATTTGCAGGGATCTGAAACCAATCTTAAGAATTTGTTGATGGTTAAGACTCAGAAAGTCAGTCTGAACCCAGAGTTTTTGTTTTATTTTTATCTTGCTACTCTGGAAAAAAAAAAATCTGCTTCATTTTTTTTGTTTGTGGAAAAGGAAATTCATGCCTCCTTAAAACAACCACAGTCTCCAATATAACAATATGGAAAGCTATAAATAGCCAGTTTTAAGTTTCAGTTAATAAAAATGTTATCAAATCAACAGTAAGTAATTGCATCCTGTAAAAATCAAGAACAAAAGTGTCAGCAAACCTTGTCCCCCCAAGTTGTAATTTCTTTATGTCCCTGCAACTGAATAGGTTTCATTCTCCTATATTTCTTTCAAATTTCTACAGCTACAGCTTCCTGTCTTTTTATTATTTTCATGCTGAAACTTAAGGAGTAGAATAAGAGCTACGAGGCAGAGATGAGACTAAAAGAGGCTCCATGGGAGGAGAAGGGAAAGGGAACCCATTGGGGCTGAAATATATTCTTGGCTGTAGCATTCAGAACAAGATTTTATTATTGTACTTCTGGTTAACTACATATCATTTTCTCTTCTTTTTACTGTTCTGCTATGAGGCTCATCCTTCAAACTTCTGATTTCATAAAAGACTGTACTCCCATGAGGACAAACACAGTGACCCTCCCCCTGGAACTGGTCTCTCAAGGGAAGTCAGAAAAGAGTCTACAGGCCCTAAAAACTTCAGACAGTAAGATCCATCTTAGAGAGACTGTTGTAAGAACTCTCTGAACATAAATGGTCTGGTCGGTTTAATAGGTTTTGTTTGTATTCTGTTTGTTTGGTTTGGTTCTTGTTTTGTTTTCCCTAGATTTTATTTTCTCCATCTAAGCATTATAATTCAAAGTTTTTAAAACATATATACATACGCAATTATATACACACTATATATACATACATATATATATCTGCAGTCAACATTGCTAATACTGCCATAGATCAAAAACTACAAATGAAGAAAACAGAAGTGATAGCTCTTCAGATCTTCAAAGCAGTGACTTAAAGTTTTCAATGTGAACGCCAAGGAGTAATATGACTATACAATTTTACATTCAGTTAAAAGAAGAAAGGAGCAGGCATAAAATTATTTGAAACAGACAATTTATAAGTTGCTATTCATCTTCTGATTATAATTTCCATCAGGTGCATTTCTCACATCCCGTAACAGCAACAGTAACAGCCAGTTAGAAGCAATTCAGCATCAAGCTACTGATAGGTTGCTACTAACAAGATACCTAGTTTCTCCCATATGTTGATAAGTTATCTTACAATAATGATATTCATTTCCTGAAATCTAAACTGAGTATTAGTCAGTATGGAGTCAAAATACCACATTTGAAACTTATTTTTCCAGAGGCATTATAGACCATACAAAATTGTATCTTCCTCCTCCTCTGTTGCAGTTCTCATTTTCTCCCTCATGAGCTGCCCAATATCTGGCAGCTCATCCCAGTCTCCTGCCCTGCAGCTCAGAAAGCTGCTCTGATTCAAAAGCATAGAAAAAGCCCAACATAATGGCTTTGGGGGAAAAAAAGGAAGGTCAATGGCTGTGTGTCAAACACAATCATCAGGTTTTGTATGTCTTTTTTTCCCTGACTTTCATCATTTGGAGAAAATGTCACCACCAATTGGGTGTAGGGGTCTGAAAGAACATGTAGGAATCAGAGATCTGTTGTGTGACCAGTGGAAAGGTCCAGAAAGGTATTCCAACACTGAAATACCAGCTAATCAAATAATGCACTGTGGAAGTTGATTCTCGCTTCCTGCTCTGTTTCGCAGAATGTATAAAGCGTTAAGTGAAACAAAAATAACAAAAATAACTTTATGGCCATTTCAGCTATCGACTAAAATTTCTCTGCCCCTCTCCAACCTTTTTTTTTTACTTTATATGCAGTTTTAATTACAGTGCAACTATTAGCACTTCAACCATAATCGTGATCCTGTTGCAGGGGTATAAACAGCTCAAGTGTCAGGATGGCTTGAGGAGATTTTGGTCGAGACTTGCCAAAGAGCATTAGAAACTGCAATGGAAGTAGTGCAGAAACCATATTGCCTATTTGAGAGCACACCAGTATATTTTCCAATATACTGAGCAACTTGGATTAAAAACCCCTGAAGTAATATTTAAATCATCTGTTTAATAGTAGACCATTGACAGCCAGGCTTTTGCACTTGTGTGATTATATTGATACTATGCTGGTGCTCCTGAAAAAGATGGTCTATACTTTTCAGATCAGTAAAACAAATTAACTAATCATTTTCTCACTGTCGACTTACTATATTCAGCTTTTACAACAGGAACGCATGCTTAATGAATCAGAATCGAAACCAGCTCTTCAGTATGAGGCAAGAGTTTTATATAAATCAAATTCATTTTTCAGAACACTCAAGTTTCACCTCCTCTAATTACTGACAGTTCTTTTTGTGCCTTTAGAGATAGCATATCAGCTGCAGACATTAATGTCTCACATGAAAGTGAAGGCTTTAGAATATTAGTTACACTGACACCTGAAATGAATGCTACTTCTAACAAGCCATCTCTGTACTTAGATTCCGTTTGTTATCCAAACTTTACTTCACCAGACAGGAGACAAAAATGAGTGCACTTAGGAGATGTTAATTTATTTACCACTCAAACCTTCTACTGATATTCTCATCTAAATTTGAACTAACTTCTGTATGGATAAGCAGGATTCATTAGCATTTTTTAAAACTTTATGTCTATCTTTGTCATAGGATAGTTCTCCAAAAAATAAAAAAAACCTCACAGTTGAGCCAAACAATCAAAGAGTATAGAGAGAACAAACTCAGTTAATATTAAAGGTTTCCCACTAAAGAAAAATATATTATTAACTTCCCTGAATTTTAAATTAAGGTTGTAAACACAACACCAAAAAGAATTGGTTTCTCCTAGTAAGAAATCTCTCCAGCCTCTCTTTTCTGTCTGCATATCCTTATAACACATTACAAAGACATGGAAATTTAAAATGAATTTGATTCCTTTCACAGTGATGACAGGAAAATAGCAGCAAATAATAGTCATACTATTGCTAGCTGATAGCTAATCTGAAATATTTGCTGTTCTTGGAAGCTACTCCTTGTAAAGATGTGTGACAGCAACACTAGGCAGCTAGCAGCCTTCCTCTTGAAGGCTGAGAGAGTGACTATCATGATCTTATCTTGATCGAGATACTTCCTGATTGAGGGTGAACCAGATCTCTGGCAGTCTCTGCACAGTACATTACCTGGAATAAAACCCTTTCCCTTGCCAGCAGGCACTGTGCTACACTTCTTGCAGCTGTCTTATCTATTCCAGATTATAAGAAGCCTTTTCATGAGTTAGGCAGGGTAGCAATTTAGAAGCTTTCTCAAAAGCTTGAACTTGTAGACCCACTAAATAAGGCTTAATGTTTATAAACTACATGTCTGAGTAACTCAAAGCCTCTGGAAGAAGCTTTCCTGCCTTTTTTGTTAGAGACACAGTAGCTTTTCAGTGCCTGGCTACAAAAAAAGTGATCACTTGACTTCACAATCTGGAATAGTTATGAAAAGGATTTGTAGCACAGGACAAAAGCTGCACACTTTTCTTTTAAATACAAACCCCAAATATTTTTTGCCACTGTAGTTGAGTTCTTACCACAAAGACACCCTCAAAAAAGCAGAACACAACACTTCATGTTAAAACTGTCTTTATATTGGACAGTGTACTCTGAGGACCACTGACCTTCGACAAACAGTTTTTACTTGCACATCATCGACAAGGAAAAAAAATGTAAAGCAGGGCCAAGGACAATCCTACGTCTGCATTTCTGTGAGCAAATTATTACAGCTGCTGACATAGTTTGTTTGATAAAAAGGTAAACTGCCCTTTTCTAAGTTCAAATCAACATTTTAGTATACAAGTAGTTGGAACTGTAAACTGGAATGAATGAATCAATCATCATCATAACATCCTTCTGGTGTGGTGTTGCGGTAACAAAATCTATTTGTCTTGTGTTCAACATGATGTGACTTAAGGCTTTTTGGACAGAAGATGAACAAATACCTACCTCTGCAGTGCTGGTATAAACCTATGACCTATACCATCAAATTAAAGCAACTTGCCACACTTTCCAATAACTAACCAATTAACTAACAAAAAAAAAAAAAATCTCAAACTGTTCTACTTCAGTTATTATAATATTTTTATTAGCAATATTTTATAATACTTGTCTCAGGAAAAATCTAATGACAAGTGATGGAAAATATTACAGAAAATTGTGCTCAGTAAGATATATTCATTAGTACTGCATAATATATTGCAAAGGTTTAGTCTTCATCACCCAACTAACAGTCACCAGTCTGCACTAGAATTTTAGCTGGTAGTTTTGACTAGGTATGAAGGGTACATATTTTGAAAGAGACACAGGTAGAATAGTCTGCTCACTGCTAAACTATTTGTTATATTTTTCAATATGAGAGAGTAAGATTTCCAGGACTCCTGTCCTTCAACCTATGTACATGAAATATTGAGTATCTTGTACCTACCTGTACTATGACTATTTCATAGTTTCCATTTGTTAGAGTTGGTGGCTTACTCTATGCCACATCACACATATTTTGCCCAAATTTCTTATTTCTAATGCTGAATCTGCTCTTGCAAATCATCTCCCACTTTTTCCGTATCTTTTTGTGTACTAGGTGCTAAAACATATGTTTGAAAGCAATTTAGGAAATTATTTGTCACTGTTTGGTTATCTGAGAGACCTTTCTTTATTTAAGCACATCTTGGCAGCACATCTAAGCTGACATAAGCCAGTTCAGTGGCTGACCAATTACAGTCTACACAGGAATTAAGTAATTACAAAAGCAACCAAAAGACCCTGTGATCAAGTAGTCATAGAAATAAGACAGGGTTTTGCCATTTGCCCAGGAGCAATGGGGAAGAAGTAAAGGGAAGAGCTTACTAGTGTCATGTACTCAACTTTGATGAAAGAATTTCCCCTGTGTTGTATTGTGCATTTTGTGTTTGAGTAATGAAACTGGTTCTAGCAAAAATATAAGCAGAATACTGCCAATATCATCTGTATTTTCTGGTCTGGACAGACAGGCCCACAGTTTACAGCCATTAATGGCAGTGAATTTCTGTTTATGTCATCCTGTTTTTTCTAATGCTTTACCACAGTCACTATTGAAAAAGGAGTAATGTTTAATAAAACACAAGGTCATTCCATCATATTCTCACTCCTTTTCCCTCTCCCTCTACTTCTATAACCTAATTGATCTAAATTTATTATTTGGATATGAGATACAATCACTTTCAATTCAAATATTAGAGGACAATTGCACAGTATAGCTTTCCATTCCTAGTCTAAGTAGGGTCCATTACCTAATGTCCAGGGTTACCACTAATGAGAGGACATTAGAGGCAGAAGATAGACAGAGATCCTCAAAAGAGTGAACCAACTGTGGATGGTCAAGATAGCTATATCAAGGCTGTAGTTCTAAAAGACTTTCAAAAGATACACTCACAATAACAAGAGGGTCCTATAATGGTTTGTTGCCAGCATTTAGTTATTTTTACTCACAATAGGACACTATCAAAGAAGGTGGTGATATCCAACATATTCCAAGAGTTTTTTAAAAGTAAAACCTCTTTGTGTGTTTGCATGCACACAAGGATACTTATTAGGTTTGAGGTGTTTTTAAAAGAGAAAGGGAGAAAGGCACATCATAAGCTTATAACACGCCTTCAAAATTCTACTACTTACAAAAGGGCATAACCCACTTCTCTGTGTCTACTTCACTTATCTTCAGTAGCCCAGGTGTCATATCAATTGTTTTATGCTTTATATGTCCCAGTATTCCCGGTATAGCTATTTGAAAAGAAGGTTTAGATGCACTTCCTCTTCATTTTTGTGTCTATTAGTAAACTCCAGAACTGCTGCAATAGTCAGTGAGAATTTTTTTGAACAACTGAAAACGTACATGCAAGTAAATCGACTGGCTATTTCACTGAAGTAAGAAAATTCACTTTAAATGTATTTAGAGAATGCAAAATGATCTCTAGCAGATTTACTGTACCAACTATCAGAAGCTTTATAAACATTCTAGAACTCTGCTTGCTATTTCGGAGCAAGATCTGAAAGAGTAAACCAGAAAGTTAAGTCATTAACACATTGACATTTTTGCTACTGTTTCAAACTGTTTGGCTTAATTGTTTGTCTTGAACTGTTGAGGTAAACGTTGCAAGTTGCTCTTGATTCAGTCTGATACTTCTTATTGCAGAACAGGCAAAAAATGACCCATAGTAGTATGAGCTCCCTGCTATCCATATAACTATGTCTACATAATATTACTGCCATCATTTCTAGATACTGTATTCTTCATTCCTGCCTCAGAACAAGTGTATGCAGCAGTCTAACAAGCTATCCTAGCCTAGATTAATTTAAATAACTCAAGTGTCAATAGCAGTCTCCTTTAAGTGGCACAGACTTCAGCACTGGATGAATTCAACCCAGTTCTTGCCAGCACGAGTCAGCCCAGGCTGAATGTTTTCTGCTACAGCTACAAGAATACCCCTCTTCCATACTTCAGGACTGTATGTTGATGCAGCCATCATACTTTAAATATCTCTTGGGAACCCTTTTACTTGGTGCGCATTCATGTTTCTGAGCTCAGCTTTCAATGAAGCTACTTTCCAGCTTTAGATTACTAACTAACTGTATTTAGATAAACATCAAATCTCAAAGCATTCAAGTCAGGAAACTTCAAAAAAACAACTAAAGCACTTGTGTGCTTGTAACATGTTCCATGGCTCACACAAATTAGTTTCAAAATAGATTTAGATCCATGTTTGGAGACTAATATACTCAGTAAAGCTTCTACAATATTTGTATTACTCCATCTGAACAGACAAGCAATCTTCCCCTGCTGCACTATGTTTCTTTGTGCTGAAACATTGAAAATGATTAGAAAGTATTCCTACTTTTATATGAATACTTATATGAATATGATATGATATGAATATTTATATAATGCTTATATGAAAATGATCATAATCAGTATCATTTTTAAACAGCCTTCCAAGTAGATGCATTAGAGAAATTAGTGAGTTACACTGTAAATACCGTTTTAGGTTCTCTAAATATACAGTAAGGTAGATTGGGAAATTATTGTAAACACTGACGTTGTATTAGGTAGGCAACCAAATTCAGTTTCATGAGTTCTAAATCTTTAGCTTGCTACAGTGTGTTTGTGTTGGTTTTTTTTTTTTCTGTTTGTTTGTTTGTTTGCTTGTTTCTTGTTTTTTAATATTAAGTTTCTTAATGCTTTAGAATGTTTTGACAGCTTTTGAAGTTATTTGAGAAACACAAGAAAAAGAAAAACGAAACAAAACAATAGTGCTCCCACAAATTCTCTATGAAACTCAGAGAAGGAGTGTATTGTTTTTAAAAGAAGGAATTCTTCAGTCCAAGTATGACTCCAGCCTCAGCTTTCTGCAGCATGCTTTGCTCACCATACATTCAGAATGCACTTTAATTTCATCCTTGGGTTGTATACACACATTCCTGGTATTTTTAGTAGCACTTCAGAAGTATAAAATCTATTCCCTATGCCCTCATCAATTCAAAATTGCCATTTTAAGGCTGATTAAATAAGGATTAGTGCCAATGTTCCCCTTATTAGTCTGTGTCTTCAGCTGGAACTGATGATGTAGTATTTGTCAATAACTAGTTCATAGCCTTAAACTCCACAAAAAGAAACCTCTGCAAGACAGTCCATCTGTCAGAAGATTTTGTACTAGGCTCCCATGTAGCAGAAAACCGTCTATTATAGGATGATACAAGCTTAAAGTGGCATGTATCACAGCTGTTTGATTACTAGCAAGAAGATGACTTGCATCCCCCTACAGTCCTGTATCAGAATCCAACAGTGATGGATTGAACTTCCCTGATTTTAGCATGATGATGGATTACCTCAGCAGCATGTGTAAGAAAGGTAAAGTCTGGTCCAAAATTAACAACATAACTAAAAGATGCTGGCCTACATTGTGACTTCCGGCAGATCTGAATAGCTTGTGAAACATTTTAAAGACTTTTCAAAAAGTCAAAATTGTGAGATTACAACCTGGTAATTCTCCATAAAGACCCTTTCTACACAAACACGTAGAAGACACACATCAGGCAACAGGTTCAGAAATTCAATGAGTTTGTTCACAAGGTCTGAACTCAAACATGCTCTACAGTCCAGAAACACACAATTTCAATTACTGCATATAAACAGTATGTTCCAACTAGTGAGACATCACACTATAAACTGAGATCTAAATTATCCTGTTAGTCTACTAGGTTTAAAAAAAAAAAAAAAAGTATCAAATTTAAGGTGTTAAATCAGTGTCACTACAGACTAAAAGAGAAGCAAACAAGAAAACACCCATGATTTAAACCTTGCACTGAAATTACTTGTTTTGACAAACAATACCACTATTCATCATCTTTGCTAAGTCGTGGGAAACGGGAGAGGTGCCTGAAGGACTGGAAGAAAGCAAATATCACTCCAGTCTTCAAAAAGGGCAAGAAGGAGGACCCAGGTAACTATAGACTGGTCAGCCTCACCTCCATCCCTGGAAAGTTGATGGAACAACTTATCCTTGGTGCCATCTCAAGGCATATCAAAGAGAAGAGGGTCATTAGGGGCAGTCAACATGGTTTCACCAAGGTGAAGGCATGCTTAACCAACCTCATAGCCTTTTATGAGGACATAACCAGGTGGGTAGATGATGGTATGGTAAAGCAATGGATATGGTCTACCTTGACTTCAGTAAAGCATTTGACACAGTCTCCCACAGCATCATCACTGCTTAACTGAGGAAACGTGGTCTGGATGAATGGGTAGTGAAGTGGACTGTGAACTGGCAGGAAAGAAGCCAGAGAATTGTGGTCAATGGGGTGGAGTCTAGTTGGAGGCCTGTATCTAGTGGAGTGCCTCAAGGGTCAGTACTGGGGCCAGTATTATTCAATATATTCATCAATTATTTAGATGAGGGAATAGAGTGTACTATCAGCAAGTTTGCTGATGACACCAAGCTGGGAGGAGTGGCTGACACACCAGAAGGCTGTGCTGCCATCCAGCAAGATCTGGACAGGCTGGAGAGTTGGGCAGGTGTCCTGGTTTTGTTAAAAACAAGACCAGTTCTCTTTTAGTGATTTTTCTTTCAGCTAAGTTCTTCTAGGTGGCTGTACTTTCCTGAGTTTTAGCCTGCACGTTTTTCCTTGGATGCTGTACTCGGTGCTGATAAGAAGACCAACGGAATGCAAAAGAAGCTCATGTTTAGATTTATTACCATGGTAGCCAAGAAAGCCTGATAAGTTTTTCCACGTTCTGTCGTGAAAGGGGTGTGTTTGAGGAGGGGTGGATGGAACAGGTAACTTAAATTGACCAATTAACTATTCCATCCCATAATCATCATACCCCCTATATAAGAGGGTGATCACGAGGGTCACTCTCTCTTCGACCATGGCCGGCATCTAAAGAGGACCCTGTCTGTCTGCCTGTGATCTACAGGCCTCAGGCCCTGCATCCCTGCAACCAGGTTCTGGTTTGATGTGAAGTCCCGCCCATGACTTCCAGGGACCTGAGCTGCACCTGCTGCAGCTGCCAGCTCCGCACACCCAGCTCTGCTGCTGGAGTGACGCCAGCTCCACATCAAGCATTTGAGATTGGTTTTGTATATTCTGTATATATTCTCTATTAGTAGCATTAGTAAAACCCTTTAAAACTCGCCAACTTGAAGTCTAAGTATCTCTTCCTTCCTCCTTGTCTTTCCTATCCTTTTTCCAGTCTAGAGGAAAGGGGTGGTGGGAGGTGAAGGGAGTAGCAGGGTGCATCTGCCATGGTTTATTCTCGCCTTGCCTTAAACCTTGACAGCGGGGAAAAATTTAATAAAATATAACAAGGGCAAGTGTAGTCTTGCATCTGGGTAGGAACAACCCCAGGTTCCAGTATAAGCTGGGGAATGAACTGTTAGAAAGCAGTGTAGGGAAAGGGACCTGGGGATCCTGATGGACAGCAGGATGACCATGAGCCAGCACTGTGCCCTTGTGGCCAGGAAGGCCGATGGCATTCTGGGGTGTATTAGAAGGGGGGTGGTTAGTAGGTCAAGAGAGGTTCTCCTCCCCATCTACTCTGCCCTGGTGAGACCACACCTGGAATATTGTGCCAAGTTCTGGGCCCATCAGTCCAAGAAGGACAGGGAACTGATGGAGAGAGTCCAGCGCAGGGCAATGAAGATGACTAAGGGAGTGGAGCATCTCCCTTATGACAAAAGAGTGAGCGAGCTAGGTCTCTTTAGATGGGAGAAGAGGAGACTGAGGGGTGACCTCATTAATGTTTATAAATATGTAAAGGGTGAGTTTCACGAGGATAGAGCCAGGCTCTTTTTGGTGACATTCAGTGGTAAGACAAGGGGCAATGGGTTCAACCTGGAACACAGGAGGTTCCACTTAAATACAAGAAGAAACTTCACCTTCTTCTCAGTAAGGGTAACAGAGCACTGGAACAGGCTGCCCAGGGAGGTTGTGGAGTCTCCTTCTCTGGAGACATTCAAAATCCACCTGGACACATTTCTGTGTAACCTCATCTAGGTGTTCCTGCTCCAGCAGAGGGATTGGACTAGATGATCTTTTGAGGTCCCATCCAATCCATGACATTCTGTCTTTCTGTTATTCTGTGTGCCAAAAATCTTGGTGATCTAGTATTTCACGTATAATACCACTAATACAGTATGGTCCTTGAACTCAAAAAGAATTTTCTCTGTAGCATATTTTGAAGCATTTTGGCTTTCTTTACATTTTAGGGTTCTTGGTGCAATGGACCTACATGAGTTGTAGCAATATGGAAAACTTTGACTGGTCTCTATTCACGTAGCACTTGCAAGTCATGAAACACAACTAGTTAATTTTACATCTCTCTAAATTGTATTGCATCATATTTTGTGTTGTAATTTGTCATAACATTTTATAGCAGTTATCAAGATAATTACATTTTTTGGTAAGGTTCAAAGAGCAGGGAACATAGCAACATAAATTAAAAGGGTTTGAAATAACCAGACTTTAAATCCCCAACTGTACTCAGTTAAACAAATTTACCTTTCTATAGAGAGCAGATGTATGCCTATGTTTTAATAAAATCCTAAGTTGAAAACCTTTAATTGTAATTACTTTTAAAGTTTTTGTTTATACAAAGCAGCTGAAAATATAGGGTCTAAAATTATGTCCTATTGACAGCTTAACTTGGCAGGGGCTGAGGTGCAGAGGATTGTTTTGTCTTAGCTGGGATGCAGCTTCAGGTGATGCTTTCCTAGCATTAATTCCCAATTTCATTAACAGAGTTCTCTATACACAGGTGCATGAATATGGAACTAGAGGAATTTGAACAATAATTTAATGTGCCCTTCTACTGAGGAACATTTTGGAATGTAAAACGTACCTGAGCAGTTCATAAAACTTCAGAAGTAAAATGACTTTAATAGTCATTGGGTCCCCAACTTTACTGAATGCTGAATAACCACACTAAAGCACTAACACTGTGCTGGAAACATCTTCCTTCCAGCAAGGACAAGGCAGCAGCAGCAGCCTCCTGCAGCCAGGAGCCATCTCCATGTCTAAAAGGCAACACATTGCTGATGAGCTGCAGGCCAGGTAGTGCTAATCTATGAAGCAAAAATCATAAAAGCATTATAATCCTCCTACTATATGGTTTAATAAAGATAAGCAAATTTTGCAGAGGCGGTATAGCAAAGAAAAGAAACATATGCAATCCAGCTCACCTAATTTTAGGTGTCTTGCTCACACTGCTAAAGACCTCCCCTTTGCAGAGTCCATGGGGAAAAAAAGACACTACTTTACTTTCATGCATCTGACTTATTTTAGGCACCTAGTCAATGTTGGGATGACTTAGACCTGAAAAATGCCAATGAATGTTAAGGGGTGAACAGTTTACACAATTGTCTTAGCTGGCATATGCCCGACTTACAGGAGTAACAAAAACCAAAATATGGCTGAATTGTGCATATTTAATCTAGAAAAAACTTTTTATATGTGAGTTTAATTGGAGAACATTTAGTAAAGAAAGCATAATAAACATTTCTTCAGTATCTTCTACAATAGCACCTAGCCTTATCACACAGACTGCAACTTGGAGTATTCCTCAAGTTGTAAATAAATTGTTGTGATACTATAATTTACTGATTAAGCACATTATAAAACCTATTCTGATCCAGATGCCTCCACAGAAAATGGATGCAGCAACCTGCATGAAGTAGGAATACTCATTTCTGAAGAGGGAAAAGGCACTCATTAATTGGTATTTACTTGTATCTTCTCTTCTATCTCAAATTCAGAAGAGCTACCAGGTAAAAACAGCAGTCAGCTACATCTGGTATGCTGCTAAAAAAATTTTCAGCATTTTGAAAACTCTGGATAGAAGGGTAAATACTTACAAATTATCCACTATCTTGCATACTCCTGTGGTAGGTTATGATAGCCCTGGTCTACTGAAGTCTCATGAAATGCATCCAGGTATGGAAACATGCTCTGGAAAAGCTTTAACATAACTAAGCAACCTATATCCCATTAAGCAGGAAGTAAGAAGTCAAAAACTAATGGACTTTTGAACTGTTCCAATACATTTAACAAATCTTTCTCATAAAGGAAAAAGGGTAATGAGGAAAGTACCACTAAGAAATTACATAACTGAGTCCATGAAAGTATTTACCCATCTATTAGGATTTTTAAATCCAAACACCACTTAAACTCAGTATTCATAACAAGTGATTTTGTAAGCAGCAAGCCTAATGAAGCCTGCATTTCTATGCATTATATTGCTGTATCTCCAAATTACAAGACAGTAAATGTTTTTATTTTATCTTAGGTCAGACAATTTCTAGTGCTCATCTTCATCTGCAATGCTAGAGGTAACAGCTTCACAAACAACAGAAAAGCAAATTTCAATAAGTCAGTTGACCTGCACTTCCACTTTTTTCCGCTCTTTCACTGAAGCATTCAAAGTCTTTTACCGAAACCAACTCAGTCTGAGTATCAGGTCAAACTGTGGCAGGGCAGCCTGCCACTGTGCAGGACTGTCAGGATTGTGCTGTGGATGTCTGCTTACTCCAGCTGCTTGGCAGACAGGCAGAGCAAGATCTATCAATAGGGGACAACAGAAAGGTCCAGGCAAAATTATTTCTCTAGGTTCCTCTTTCCCTCCCTCTCATTTCCCTTCCTTTGCTTAGTCAGACAGCTGGGCATGAGACACAGATCTGATAGATGGCACAGAGCTGTTAATGGTAGAATACCAGGGAGCTCACGTCACCCTACCTACCCTCCCCTGCCCCTGTCAGGAATCAGCTGCTTTAAGTTACAGTAAATATGAGGTGGTTAAAGAGCATATGCCTGTGTACATACCATGAAGCACCTAACACACCATAACTTTATTGGTGTATCTTCAGTTACAGTTCTGATATGCAACTGCAAAGCTACCCCTCACAAATCTGCATGCATTTCAGCAAATAGGCAACATATTAAAATTCAGAGGTGTTTTGTTTTTGTTTTTTTTTAACTAACAGGAAACATATTCAATAAAATATTAGAGATCATCTTCCTAGAGAAAATCTGAATACCGGAAGGGCTCCTCTTCCAGTGGTATTTGTCTTGTTTTCCATGGAAAACAGTGACTAGGCTAGCATATGCTTACTGCCAAAATCAAGACATTCTGGGCATGTTTCGTGAGGGAGCCCACATGTATTTTCCAGTAAGAATACACTTGTTACGTTGGCTACATTCATGTCACTGACAAACTTAACAAAGGAAACGATGGCAAAAAAACTGTCCCTGAAAATGGAAGAAGCTGTAAGTATTAAGCAGTACCATCTGATTTTTCTACATTCATAGTCAGCGAAACTTAAGAGTCATTAAAAAATGGTGAACATGTGAGCTTAGAGCACATCTCAGTAGGCATATGATACATGAGAAATTCAAGTCTTGCTTTCATCTTTAAAAGATGTTTTTGGAAAAGAAAAATTGACTAATTTGCTTTAAAATACATTTCCCTTACACTTATTGAGTACTCAAATATCCAGAAAAGAAAAAAAAAAAGACAACAAAACAAACGAAACTTCAAACCTTTCCTACCTTATCTATGCTTTCCTCACTTCTATTCAACTATTTCATTTACATATCTTACTATCCTCAGAAACTAAAATAGATACCTTTAGAATCCATCAATGTTTCATGCTTCAATAACCTTTCCAGTATTTTTTTACATACATTTATGACTCTTTGTAAAAATGTCTCATTCATGCTGTCTTTTTCTCAACCTTTCCTAATCCATTTTGATTTTCCTCCCTCTTTTTCTTCCTGCAAGAATAAAGAGTTCATTTAACATTAGCCACCCTCCCCCTAAACATATAAACTTCGCTAAAATCACCATAAAATATATTTTTCTATTTCAGTCAAAATAAGCCTCTTAATCTTTCTTCATAAATTAGATCTTTGAAGTCTGGTATTATTGTTGTTTCTTCTCTTTGACCACTGAAGAAAATTATCTAAGAATCAGTACTGAAAACTTCAGCTTGGGATTTGGTCTCAACAATGCTTCCAACAAATTAAGAATTCTATCTTTTGAGTGTGGATAATGCTCAAGAGCATTTTTTTTCCACTCACAGTGCTATGTTCCTTATATTGATTTTGCACTGTACCAGGCAGACAGAGAGAAAATACCCTGTCATTTTCTTCAAAACTGCTGCAGCCCATTACCCCTTAGTTAACTATCTCATAGGAAAGAAAAGTTTAAAAAAGGATATTCAGCATAATTGTCACTTAACCACCCTGAAAAAAAAAAAAAAAAAATCTTGTGGGGACCTTCATTTTCAACATTCCTTAGAGCTTTTTATCATCTTCAAGAAGTTTCTGCATCCCAGGTTTCTTCCAAAGAATGTGAATATTATTCTTTAAAAAATCATAATGCAATTTTGTTAATCTAGAAGCAGCCGTAACATGACACATTTCCCCTGGAGCTTTAATTTGATCACACTGTATTAAAAGTTCGAGTTGAGAAACAGTTAACAGCAAAGAAACTGTATTTATATGCACGTTAGTAAAACAGGTCTTTGATCGTGATCAAGCCCATGGGCACTACCATTATATAAATATTAAACTGCATCCACAAAATCATATAAAGAGACGGTTGCTAAGCAAAACATTCAAAAGGAGGAAATGCCAGACTCAAGACAGCCTGTAAAATCCAGTTCTTGTATATCATGACACAATTCCTAATTAAACAATAAAATAATACCTTTTACCATCAGGACTCCTGCATATTGCAGTGAAAGAGTTCACTGCAAAATTGTTTTCATTGCTATGTTCACTGTACAGCCTTATACTTAAAAACACAAACCAGTATTGAATCAATCTCTGGTAAAAAAATGATTTTTTTTTTTTTTTCCTGTGAACATTTCTGTCACATTCCACTGATGTATTTAAGGACTTCACAAACATCGCAAATTCATTTTCAAACTCCCTTTATGGAATTAAATATTATTCTTGAAGCTGTGTTACAGTTGTGTTCAAAGTCCCAGTGTCTGACAAGCAGGTGGAGCAGCCGCAGGGAATTTCAACTTATACCAACACTCCCAAGTCTAGACCTATTCAGTACTGAAAGCCTCCTTCGTGAGCCATGGCCATCAAAAATAGAAATCTTCCCTGTTGGTACTTAAAAGACGATTGCATGATTAACTGCTTATATATGTTGATTATCTCATTTTGCCTTCATTCATTCACTGTCTCATTATTTAATTGCAATGTCATGGATGATTTGGTTTTGTTTTAAATCAAATACCAGAAAACAAAACAATTTCAAACAGAGAGTATTCAAAAATAAGTCTTACTGCAGAGCTCTCTTGAAGTCATATTCCAGATAGTGAAAAGCATGGTATCAATCATAGAAGATAACACTACATTCCTATAAATTCAGTGCACTCCATTTCCAAAGATTTTGAAATACTTTTAAGCTTTACTGGATCACTCTTCAAGACATGTCTAGAGAGAGAGGTGCCACCCTTTTAACCAAAGACTAAAGAAGCATGAACACGTCATCAGTTTTCACTACACCAGACCATTGCAATCGATACTACTTTAACACTTGACTTTGCTTCAGTCATACTTTCATTTGCCATGTAGCCATTGCTATATTGACAATGCTCAAATACCAAACAGACGATACCACCTACTGCCTGTACTTCAGCTGGTTTACTGATTTTTCTACCATTTTTATTAATAATTTCTAACAAAAGGCCTAACATGAAACTGATATTACAGTGTGCTAAATAAACAGCTTTTATTTTCATTCTTGCTTTTATTCATAAAGAAAAATGCACATATATGGGTACATTGCAACAAATCAGTTATTGCTGTGAAATAGTCAACAACCTAAACTAAATGGAGGTAAGTTCCATAACAGGGATTAGGTAACTGGATTTTGGAGCATTTATAGCAATTTACTGTTCACTAATAGTGTTCTGGATTCACAGATGTTTAAAACAAATGAAAATGAACAAACCAAATAGCATTATCTTTCAATGCACAGTGAACTTACTGAAAGATATTCTCATCTTCCATTAGAACTTCACTTGTGTGACTGAAGGTGTTATTGCTCCCAGCTGTCTTGCAGAAAACTCAGAGGGACAAGACTGTCACAAATGGGATGGCAGCACAAGTGGATGTCAATCTGCTTCTCAAAGCACCATTCTTTGGTATGTTTGGAACTGCATTAGTATGTTCCCCTGTGGCAGTAACCCCCAGAAAACAGCTAGCTGCTAGCAATGGCTGCTGGCATTTTACATCATCCCTTCTAAAGCAATAAGAATTCACAGGTTAGGATCTACAGTCGTGGTATTAGTGGCTATGCTTCACCATGTTAAATTCCTGTGATCAAAGAAGGCAGCATCAGAATCTAATGATGCTGTGCTGGACTTTGAGAGTCTGAGGTCTATGACTGGGTCAGGTGATAACCTCCAACACAACTACAGCCAGTCTCACTTCATTTTGTTTGGTTTCTCCTCTCTTCATTGGGCTGTCTTTCAAGTTTTGATGACTCCTGTTGTTCAACACTTATTATTCTAGAAAATATTTTATGGAAGTGTTTCAGCAAGTAAAATTAATCACAGTGTATAAAAAAATAGCAAAGTCTGGGTGGTGGAGAGTTACAAGGTGAACCCATGAGGCAGAAGGCCACGAGTCACTCTGTGCCAGTCATAGGCAGTTCCGACACCAGGACAAACACACCAACATGGCCAGAACTGCTGCCCCTGGCACTCCAGCAGCGACCACCATCGGGGCAGGAGACACACAGGGAGAGGTTCTTGGGGAGAAAAACTGAGAAGACACTCTGAAAGATGCTCCAGGAAACACACAGAGGGAAAAACTTCAGAAAAAGGAGACACTTGAGGATATCTAAGAGATTGCCAGTGTATGCAAGAGAGAATAAGATGGACTCCTAAAGAGAGAGAGCAAAGCCCAGGGACCGTGCAGCCCCACATGCAGGCTAAGCAAACTACAGCAGAAATCCTTATGCTGATGCACCCAACTTCTCTGCCAGACCACCATCTCTCCTGCAAGGCACAGAAGTCCTTTGACTTGTAAAAGTGTGATTGAAGTATTTTGGCATCCACCTCCATCTGGCCTTCACATTCATAGTGTGGTCTTAACCCACAACAACATCATACAGTCTGAAATACATGGAAGTTTATCTTTTAATATTGGTCGGATTTTTTTCTACAGGATGTAGGTTTTCATTGAAATCTTCATTACAAAATGGAAAGATGTAACTTTCCTCATTTTAGTTAGTTGCTCTATCTTGAAATATACCTCCTGTATGGTAAATGCAGGTTTTATGTACTGAGAAGGCCTTTGCTCTGACACACTGATCGTTCTGATGTCTTACTGGCTTGAGGTGTATTTCCAATACAAACATCTGGCAACTTCCAGTTTTCTCCTGACAGAGATCCTGCTGGCACTGTCATGCAGCTAACATGGGTGTATTCCCTCTAGATTTCAAGCCATCTCTGGGGATCAGTGTGCTTGTATGCTTCACTGTTTAATATTATTATCCAGTGAGACTGACTTCTTGCAGATTCTTTCAGCCTGTAGAACAAAAATGTGAATATAATGTCTACCTGAAACACACTCAGGCTGAAAGGCTGCCTGCATACTGTATTCATTCAAAGATGCAAGTTTTATACTTTTCTTACAGAAATCGTTGTACTTGAAGACCTAACTGGAAGAAGCCCCACTCTTCCTAAGTACTTATGGGTGATGCACTAAAGAAGATCAATTTTAAACCTTCCTCAAGATTATCTCCTTGCAAAGAGGAGCCTGCCCCAACACTACTCTCATGACCCATGTCAATGACTGAGCCCTAGAATCACAGGAAACTGTTCCCGGTCACCTTGAAGCCTGAGGAACTGAAGTCCTAGGGAACATGCTTTTCCAAGTTGATGTCTGTGTCATATGTTATTTGGAACAACCCTGCTTGAGCCCAGCTTCTGCCACTGGGATAGGGAAACTGGGAGCAGAGTCCTCTGTTCTCACATTCTCTGCTTCCTATGGCCCAGAAGTCTTCCTGTGGCCCAAAATAGATGCAGAATATAGAAAGTGGTGAAGCGTCCAAAAGCCTCCCCTTCCCTCCATCTATGCCTGCACTATGAAGGCTAACACAGAGTGCAGAGACTGCACTTTGGCTTTATCTACTTACCCCGACTTTGAGATTTGTTACTTATTCAGGGGAGGAGAGAGGGAAGAAATAAACAAACAAAACAACAACAAAAACAAACAAAAACCTCCCAGATGAACAAGCCAAAAACCACAGCACACATTCCCCACAACAAAATATTTTGATTATTTTAAGGGAGAGAGGAAGAGGTAAGAGAGAAAGGAAAGCCAAGACTGAAAATGGAAAACAGGAAAAAGAATGAGTACATAAATTCAAATTATTAAAAGTTTAGAAATGCAGGGGCAAATCTTAGATTTTATAATAGTTGACAGGAGGAGTGGTTCCATAATTCCATCAGGGCTGAAAATAAAGCCCTCAGAACATCTGAAATAGATCCAACCAGCCACCAAGACAGTTTTCTGGCAGTTGAAACAGCAGCAGATGGGGAAAGGGCAACATCTTTCAAAACTCAAGATGAGCCTCTTAAGTCAAGAAGAGTTCATAGGCGATTTGGACAAAGCCAGGATTGCATCCTTTGGTCTGAGCTTTCCCTCCTGACTGCTCACTAACACCATGAAGAAAATCAGTGAAATTCTTACAGAAGTGGTATGTTTGCCTAGATGAGCTGAGAAAATGTTCCCGATAGCAAGCTACTTCCTTCAGGCATGTTTTCCCAGAACAGATTTGATGCATAAATTCATGCTCTGATATTTACCTGATTATAACAAGTTGCTCATTATCAGAACAGAGAATTTGATTAGAATCAATTTCATACATACCTGTCTCTGGATGGGTCCTATGCAGCTCTGATAGTTTAGATGAGCATCACTTTCTTACAACAAATCTGATCATTCTCACTTATAATGCTTTGGTTCACATCTTACAGTAGTCTTGAAAAGCACAAATAGACTCCTTTAAGGTGAAACTAAATTCACTGTACTCCAAGAATACCTCTAGTGCTCTCCAACCTCTGTCAGATACTCAAGTCCACAATACTAAAGTCAATGCAAAGCCAAGCATTCAAAAAGACACACAACATGGGTGCTGGGTCCCCAGCACCAGCTGTTCCCATCTATAGCTCCCTTCCTCTAATACCACATTACTTGTTCATGCAGAAATGGCCTTTGATTTGACGCCAATAATGTGCATGAATTTTTAGCTTGGTCTTTCCTCCAAGGCATTAGAAATAAGCTTTACGATTTCCACCTCCTCACTTAAATCACACACCCTGTACATTAGAGCTATTAAAATACACAGTACTGGAAAAATAGAGAGATAGGTTTGTGATCACGAAAGGAAGATCCATTTCCCCAAACTAAACCAGGACCTTATTCAAAAGTAATTTCCTAATAAAATTAATTCACCTCAGATCATATTTTAAAAAAATATTCTATTCAGGCATTTCTCTCATAATACATTCAACAAAATTTAATTGTTAAACAGGACATAGGACAAGCTATGAAAAGGCTGTACCAACTAATTTACATCAAAACACATGAATACAAAATAAATTATTTAAATCCATCTGGATGAAGGCTTAGGAAATTGTGGAAAATCATAAATCCTGGTAGCCCCTTCAATTTCATCCAAGTGACTGGTTTTAAGTACTTATGCCAGATAAAACCTAAGAAATTTTCCCCCTTTCCCTCCAGGAAAATCCATTACCAATTGTTGTCTAGTGACAACATTCCTGCTCCTGAAGTAATTCTTATTAAAAAATGTTCCAACTCCTGTTGCCTGGAGTCCATAGTTGACATTCTGTACTTGAGATCATGTCGATCATTATGCTAAAATAATTATGCTGAAATTGATAATTTCTTGAATGAGTTTTACTACTAACACATGTTCCCATTAGTAATTTACTAAGAAAGTCAACCTGCCTGGCCTGGGCAGCAGTGCAAGTGCTCAAACATTAATTTCTCAAGCTCCTCAAGGCAACAAAGGGAGTGAAGCATTGTCAAGAAATAAAACAAAAAAACTCAAACAGGTCAGTGTCACTCAGTCAGTAATTCTATGATTCTAGGTTTCAGGCACCACCTTGAAAATGCAGCCAGAAATTACAAGCCCTGATTTCCAGTCATGGGTCCCATCTGATCTCTTTGGAAAATACAGATAAATAAAGAAGCATTCCTTATCTGCTTTTTCATACTTAAAACAGAAAGAAAAAAAATCTAGATGCTGAGCAGGTTTAGACATTTCTTGCAGAGCCTGTGAACTTTATATATATATATATATATATATATATATATATATATAAAAGTAATAACTCTATTTTACATTGTTTATTTTTCTTAGATTTGCCTTACTGATACCAACATCAGATCGCTCATGTCTAGAAATGTTATCCATTAACTGCTTCAGTTTACACACTGCTTAAATAACACCCTTTAGTAATGCCTCTAACAATCAGCCAGAATGATGCAGCAAGCTAGTAGCCATATGGTGTGCACATCATCTGGCCACTGTATTTGAGTGTAAAGGTGGTAAACTTTTGAAAAACTTTACAAAAAGTTATAGTGGTAACAGTATTTCTTCCTCCTGTAAGGTAAAATTATACATTTGGTAATCCGCAATTGTTTGTGAAAAAATAGCACTCTCCATCCAGATTGCCTGTTAAAGCATGATTATGAAACAAACAAACAAAAAAATCTCTAGACCCCCTCCCAGCTCCTAAGAACCTTTTGAATAATGAAAACAGAGACTAATCAAAATTGAAACAAATCCACAAGATGTCAAAAAATAGTTTGCATAAAATCTACAGTAACTAACATTGTGCTACCCAAATTCTTTTTTTCTTGTACTTCATATTCCCGTTAGAGGGTCTATTAGATATCCTGGTAGATGAAAAGCCACAAGTGTACACAGAATCAAGTTATTTACCTCAGGCTTCCCCAGCTGCACATGTTACTTCCCTAAAACATGTTTACATTTACTAGTATGCAGTGGTATAACTGATAATCAACAGACTGGTAAGCAGCTTGCGAAGACAAAGACAGTTGCTTCAATGAGCTGTGTTTCAAGGTATTTTGTGTTTGTCAAACTATGTTTTCAGAGACAAAAGAAGGCAGGTGCACAGTTGCTTGTTCTTTTTTTTTTTTTCCAGTAACTTCTGTCCACGCAAAATCTAGCAGTATTGGAATATATCTACCATTTCATAAGAGTGAATACATGTTTTCAGCAGACTATTGCAGCATTTTATTTTTATTTTGAAGAGCTGTATTGTTGTTAAAAAAAGTATCTTTATGAAACTCTTTTTAATACAATTATCCTTTCTCAAAGGAAGAGGCTGTAAGATTCACAGGACTTTAACAAGTCACCCATAATGTACTGCATGCTTCTGAAGAACGTGTTTTCAGGCTCTTGAAGGACACTTTTTCGTGCTCCTGAAACATATCTCCCACTACATAAACGGGAAAAAAAAACCCTCACATGTTCTGTATATAAAATAGTATTCTTCATATTTTCAGTACCATAAAATCTAGCTAGTATTGCCCTATTATTTCAATTTCTGAAATGCAGATAAAGTGAGGAGAATGGAAAGCTTTTACTAGAAGCAGGTTTTTTTATTTTATATCTGACATTCCACTATCAAGGACAGAAATTATGTTCAGCAACGATGACAACTACATTGAGTATCACAATTTAAAACACACCAAGAACACCACAGAGTACTCTTGGCTTGTAATTACAGAGATACTAAATCATCACCACTTGTGCCATTTTCAGAAGCCTTAGAAAAAAAGAAAAAAAAAAATAAAGGAAGGAAAAGGAAACTTCAAAATTGTTTATAAAATGTGGTAGAGAAGACTGAAAATTGCTTAAGAGTGCCCTCAGTCTCCCTTTTTGTTTACAGAGAGCACCATTATAGCAAACTAACTGAGTATGGAAAAAAGTAGAAGTTGAACACGAATGACGAAAGGGGATTCAACTTAGGAAATCTTGTGGACCAATAACATAGACCTGATGGGTGTCACAGACAAACTGAAATCTTTTATCTACCAGACTGAGGACATGAGTTTGGCACAAAAATTTTCACCTTTCAGGAAAATATGATGAGTAACAGTATTCCAATGTGAGTTTTTGCATTTTGCAGAGAGCAAAAATAATTCCTTAGACCAGTGAGTAAGACCCTGCCAGGGAACGGGCACTTGATGTTTCACTGCACCTACGTTGCATCTCCATTTTGCCAGCTGAAACAGTGAAGATGGCGATGAACCACATTTCATCTTTCCTTCCACCCTCTTTTCTTAGACTGCTGCTCTTTCCTGTCTTAGGCAAAACAGAGCTAGCTTGAGCATAAGATAATTGTTGTTTTTTTGGTTCTCAGGAGGGAATTTTGTTGCAATAAACTAATTGTTACACCAGAGACATCAAGAAAGAGAAGCAGTAGCATATTAGGTACTCATCCCAGAACTGCTCTTCACTAAGAGTGTCTGGGGACAGCCAGGGAAGAGAGACATCATTGGCCTTTGCTGCAATGCACAGAAAACACTGCCTGAAGCCACCAGTGTCACAATAACATTTTGACATCAATGTGTAAAAGAATCAACTACAATAACCCATCCTGAAAACACAAACATATATTAAAAATATACAAATGCATATTGAATTAACATGTTCTGCACAGTGCCTGAAACTCCAGCCATCCTTCGACCTGTCTATCTATGTAGTGTTTATTCCAGTAACATCTGTTATTTTTTTGTCCAAAACAAATTTCAATATTTCAAATTTCAATAATATTTGAAAAATGATCCGTTTAATATAAAACCACCCACGTGGTACACATATGATACAAACATTAAGCTGGTACAGATGTGTATTGCAAAAAGCCTTTTGGTACAGATTGTGACTACAGAAGCTAAGACATATCCTATAATCTGATATTGTAGCTGAAAAAATAAAAAATAAATACACAACCCCATAATACAATTCTAATATGTGAAACACAGAACAGCAATAAGCGCAAACATCTATGCCAAGGTTGTGGGTCAGTTGAGAGCAGCATTAGGCAAAGAAATAAATGCAGACATGAGAGCTTAACTAAAGTTCATCCCTAGTTTTTCAGTATTTTGTGGCATGAGCAATATATTTTTAGTGTTAACTCTCTAGGCAAAGAACAATACCAAGACAACAGTAAGTCTTCCACTTACTCCGTCCATGAATGACATTAACCTTAAGAGTTCCTGACCAGACCACAGCTTATGTGTTCATTGTCATTCACATGACAAGCTAAGTTGATTTAACAAACTCCGCTTAATCAAAAATTAAACTATTCAGAAGTGCAAAATAATATAAAGTGCACAGGGTCTGTTCCTACATAAGCAGCAACTGCACCTCCAACAAGGTCAGGGAACACTGTTCCAGAAAACAGAAGCCATGTGCTACATCATTTACTGAGAGTACACTGATCATTACAGATGTATTTGTTATTAGTAAAGTGCCTGAGAGTACTTTGTTTCCTTCACTAGTGACATTGTCAGAAATGGAAAGGCAGTTAATAAATAAAGTAGAATCACTGAGGAGAGTTTGTGGCAGAAAATAAGGTGACTTAAATAAATAAATAAATGTTTTCTTTTTTTTTTAATTTATTTAAATATATACATAATTTCAGCACTTATTTGAACCTACTTCCTTGTGTTGCTGGCTTTGACAATTCTGCCCTTACATATTTTTTCCATGCATGGTGTTTGGTCTTTCACTGGAGCCAGCAGGCATCTGATATGTTTGGCCAGTATAAGATTCAGAGAACATAAAATCTTGATTCCTTCTTCCTCTGCCACCCAACATTATAGGTCTGCTGATTATTCCTTGGCAAATATTTATGTTCTTTGCTGGTTTATCACTGGTCAAAACAATAAAAACTTCTGACAGGCCCACCAAGTCTTCCATGATACTCATGGCCTTTTGCTGTTGTGTCTTTGCACTTCGTGCAGATGTGAACCCAAAATGTTATGGACAAGATTTAACCCCTTTTGGAAAGTAATGAATTTTTGGTCTTCTCTGGCACTTTGAACAGTGGCAGACCAGAACACAGTTCAAAACTTCTTTCTTCTGTGGGTTACAGAGTTTTAGCTACTAAATATTTGTCTATTAAATAGACAGGTTGTCTATTCCTCCTGTTGCATTCTATGTTTCCTTACCTAACTGAAGCCAAATTTACAAGACCTGTGTTCTCCTAAAAACAGCTGAGAGTAGCCTTAGGACATTGGAGGCTCAAGCCATTAGAATTTATTACCACATTATCACAGGATAATAAAAGAGAAAGAAAAGTAAAACCAACTTCACTAAGCCACACATGCACAAAAGCCATGATGTAGTAATGAACTGTAAGTAACTCGACCTCACTTTCCCTGAGGTTCTTTTTCTGCTATGGAGAAATAGTTGTCTGTCTATTTGGAACTCATTGAAAGATTAGGGACAAAAGATTCCAAAGCCAAGACAGAGATGCTAATTCTATCCAACTCTTATATATCACACACAGTTAGCAATTGCTTCTTTGGCCTTTACAAACAGCTCTGGCTAGAAAATGCAGAAAAATTATTTGAATGAAAAATGAAGAGAATTAGTTTCTGGCAAACATTTTATACTCACGAGATCTAGTTTATTTTGATAAAAT
Source organism: Nesoenas mayeri (assembly GCF_963082525.1). Taxonomy (NCBI): domain Eukaryota; kingdom Metazoa; phylum Chordata; class Aves; order Columbiformes; family Columbidae; genus Nesoenas; species Nesoenas mayeri. Next base: position 131,369,452 of record NC_137541.1, read on the forward strand.
TAAATTTTAAAGACCACCTCTTTCCAAAAATGACTTGTTTCCTATGGAGGCAACAGACCTTAATGGATGTCCTTGAAAGGACAAGGCAGACAGATACGGGTAAAGGTACCATCTGTACACTACATAAGACATCATAAATATCCTTCTGTTTAATTATATATTTTACTGTAGATACTAAAAAGGTATTTTACAGAGTACTAAGCCTACTGAAACAGAAGAACAATTCCATTTTATGCAATAATATATCTTACATATTTTGTTTTGCTTTCTCCAGAAATGCTCAAACTATACTTCCCCAAAAGCTCACAAAAATATATTTGTCCTGGTTTTGTTAAAAACAAAACCAGTTTATCTTTTAGTGAATTTTCCTTTCAGATAAGTTCTTCTACGTAACTGCACTTTTCTGAATTTGGCTGCATGCTTTTGCCGACAGGAGCTGATAAGGTGAGCAGTGGTACGCAGAAGGGCCCCAGGTTTAGATTTATTGCTATGGCAGCCAAGGTTGCTGACCAATTTCACATGCTACATAAATGAGAGGGGTGTATTTGGAAGGAGGGGCAAACAGAACAGGTGACTAAAATTGAGCAACTAAGTATTTCATCCCATCCACGTCATACACCCTATGAAAGTGGGAGATCACGAGGGTCTCATTCTCTTCAACTATAGCTAGCATCTGAAGAGGAACCTGCGTGTCATCCCTGCGGTCCTAGGCCTGGTTCCAGATCCTACATCCCTCAATGCAGTTCTGGTTTGCTGCAGAGTCCAGCCCAGGACTTCTGGATGCCTGCTCTGCAGCTGCTGGAACCGGCTCTGACACAGCTGCGGCTGCACTGCCCCGGGAAATTCAAGATTGGTTTTGTATATTTGGTATTATTTTCTCAGTTTATCAGCATTAGTAAAGCATTTTAAACTTTTTTCCAACTTGCAAGTCTCTCTCCCTTTTCCTCTGACTACTTTTCCTTAGTGGGGGGGCAGGGGCAGGGGAAGTTAACAGAGGGCACCTGCTACAGTTTGTCGCCCTGTAGTAAAAGTTGAGGATATTAAACAAAGCAAACAACAACAAACCACAAACCAACAAACAACAAACCACCATATTTCAAAGAAGTTTGGTGACTCAGACTTCTAGGAGCACGCATACATCCTAAGGCTTTGAATAATTCAGCATTTAGCTCACAGGGAAGACCTTACTGAGATTAATGAACCTGGCATGTCCTGCCCATCATAGAATGCTTTGCGTTGGAAGGGACCTTAAAGATCAGCTACTTCCAACCTCCTTGCCATGGGCAGGGATACTTCACTAGACCAGGTTGCTCAAACCCCTGTCCAGCCTGGCCTTGAACACTTCCAGGGATGGGGCATCCACAACTTCTCTGGGCAGCCTGTTCCAGTGTCTCACCACCCTCATGATGAAGAATTTCTTCCATATATCTAATCTAAATCTACCTTCATTCAGTTTAAAGGCATTACTCCTTTTCCTGTCACTACAGGCCCTTGTAAAATGTTCCTCTCCAGCTTTCTCGTAGGTCCCCTTTAGGTACTGGAAGGCTGCAATAAGGTCTCTCCAAAGCCTTCTTGTCTCCAGGCTGAACAACCCCAAGTCTCTCATCCTGTCTTCATAGGAGAGGTGTTCCAGCCCTCTGATCACCTTTGTGGACTCCTCTGGACTTCCTCCATCCCTTTCGAAGACTCAGTCTGTAAATTAAATATACTTTTTACAGAGCAACATCAACAGGTTCTGCTCTACAAGCTGTGACAGCTGTTCACTTCTATTCAAACACTGCTATGGCCAGTTTGTCCAACTGTTAGAATACTCAACATAAACCAGATATCTAGACCTCAGAGCAGCAACAGAAATGCAGGTTCTCACCACTCCAGTTGCACAGATCAAGGAGTGACCATTCCAATCTTTTTTTTGTTCCTCCACTCTAACCCAATGACCCTTGAATTTAGAGAACTCATTTAAGTGGCTTCAGTACTACCTATAACATCTGTTATTAAGGCTTGAATCCTGGATGTTTTGCCTCACCATCAGGAAATTGTAACAGAAATAGAAGTAAAGACCTCCTCTTTTGTGTTTAAGAAAAGCACACAACCAACAAAACCTTCAAACCATTGGCAGCAGTAATGTAAGAGTTCATTGTCAAGGGAACATTCTATACTGAGAAGCCTGAGTGGAGAATAGTATCTCCAATAACATAAAACCACATCCCCATAGAACAGCTCCATACAGAAGTTTCCTGCCTGTTGATATTACCATTCCAAGGGCTGAAGGGTGGGACACATTAAATCACAGGGACATTCACAGTTCTGGTTTTCCTTTATCTGACCTTGACTATTTTTGCCTTTTTTTTTTCCTTTTTTTTTTTTCTTTTTTTTTTTTTTTAATGATTATCATTACTTTTATTGTTAGTAATACAGTACTGTGAAACAAAAGGAAAAACTGTGGGATAGATTACAAACTTCTCTCCAATGCCTTGTTGCATTACCCTCTTGTCGCTTTACAGCTTGGAAAGGTACTATAAATTTATCTGACAAGTAATCTATGCTGCAGGACATGGATAGAAAAAACAAAAAGTATTTGAAAGAAATTAAAAAAAAGAGACACTCATCTTGCAGTTCCGTCTACCCTTTTCTCCCTGAGATTCATGAGATTCATACAGTCAGCAGCATCTTATAAAACCACACGGGGCTAAGAAAGCCAGTAGTATCAACACCAAATAGCCCATGCATATTTCTTGACCAGTGATAAAGTGTATTCATGATATGTTCTTATAAACTAGGTCAAAAACTCTTCACATTGACACACAGCAGCAATTTTCTAAGACTGGAAATTTCAATGCCTATCTTGATTTGTAAATCTCCAGGCAAACTTCTGTGCATAAACAGGTACCAAGGCCACTGTGTGAATTGCAGAGCTCTCAGGAATAGAATGGCAGCAGGGATATATTCCAGTAGAAGAATAAAAAACTTAAGCTAATACATTTCAGTTATGTGTAACTGCCATTTCGACTTACGTGTGACAATAGGATATATATGTTTCCATCGGAGTACAAAAATAATAATAAAAACTGATGTTTACATTAGTTTTGGTTTTCACTGCTAGAAAGGAAAGGCATCTATTATACTTTATTTGTAAGTATAAAAATATATGTTCATTAATATGAACAAACACACACACACACAGGGAGTGAAAAGGGAAATTGCATCACTGTACTCATGCTTACAGACTAATGAACTTGTCTCATCTCTCAGATTCTTCCCTATTGTTTTTCAATACTGTCTACCCTGCAAACTGTTTTTTTCCTCTGCTGTTGCTTCACATTTCTACTCCCTGTCCTTCTTTTTGTTACAATAGAATATCAGATTCCAAGAGTGTTTGGGTAGCAATCACTTCATATTACACCTTAATTTTGAGCACTTTCTACTAAAACTGTTGTGTTTTTTTGTTTTTTTTTCTAGAAAAATCTGTCAAATAAGGGGTAAACAATCAGTTTGAACACCCTCCCAAACAACAGAGAAGTAGGTCTGATCTGTGCTTATAAGCTTCCAGTACAAAGATAATTGGTACAAGCAGAGGTTTCCTAATTTCACTTAACTGTTCACCTGGAAAAAAACAGACATGAGGTGGAGCAAGCAGATACAACTCCAAAATGTTTGAGTCATTTACTGGCTGACATACTTTGAAAAGCACACAAGTCCATTGCCTTATTTCACAGAAATGTTAGGAAGATTGAGAAGTATGCAAGCTAAAATAAATAAATAAATAAATAGATCTATTACCTCAGGCAGAATATAATAACTAAGGACGTTTCAATCAAGCAAAGAAATTGGAAGCTACAGATAATCCACACGTTCTGCTGTAGAACTCTAATTCCAGTTCAGGCTGCCTATGCATTCATAAACTGAGAATTTTCATACAAAGTGAAATGATAATGGCTTTAGTATTTCCAGTGTTTAAGTGTACTCCAGTACACTTAAACTGTAATTCCATAAAGAATAAATTATATCCATTAGCTGACTTCATTGGACATACTTGAAAGATAATATGATTGCTGTAATTGATTTTTTTTTTCCTCAACATTTTGATGAAAGCTTATTTAGTATTGAATTTTCTCTGAAAGAACTTCCTGCTTTTAATAGTGCACACTTTGATAAATTTTAAAACAAGTACTCATTAAGTCCATTTATCTATGATTTTAATAAAATATGAAGGACTATATCAGCATGATTTATGTTCACTGCATTAACTGTCGATTGCATTCTGGTCATATCTACAATGCAAGATTCATATTTATATTCAATAGCAAGTATATTCTGTGAAGCTGCATAGAACTACCCACTCATTACAGACAATGCCTTAGCATAGAACAAGTCACTTAAAAAAACCCCAAACAAACAAACAGCAACAAAAAACCCACGCACACAACACCCACAACAACCATGGCAGTAGACAAAGGCACTAAATGTTGCATTGTTACAATAAAGGTAGTGTCATTTTTTATATTGATTTTATTACAAAGTAAAGATCTCTCAGCAGAACGTGCCACATCTCCTTACAAGTCTTTCAATAAATGAGTAAAGAGAAAGTAGAAAAATCACATATACATTATCATGGTGATCCTAAACTCTCATTGTTCGAAAGGACAACGTTGAACAAGAAGGACATAATACACAACATCACAGCTTAATTCTTCCTCCTGAAGCCACCACCACTGTGAAGCCTCAGGTGTTCCCTTTGGTTACAAACAACATTGGACAGTTTCACAAGCAACATGGGCTTAGGTAGGAACCTAGTGAAGGACACAGTGGGTAATGTAATCCTAAATTCAGTGCCAGATTTTACAGCCTCAGCATAAAAAAGTAATAATAATTAAAAAAAATACGGACACCCAAAGCCATTTAAGCACATGATCCTTGCCTCTTAGACTTGCACAGGTCTCCTGTTTTCCACATAATGGTTTCATTTGGTAACTTTACTTGTCAGTCTAACAGACTTATTTTATGCTGTGCTTCTGCTAAATTAGAATTGGAGAAATGTATTCCAGTCTTGTAATATGTAAAACTGTAAGCCAGCCAGCTGAAAGAAAAATTAATTTCTCCATGAGCTAGTTGTTCAGCAGCTGAATGGCCTATAGCTGAAATGATAGCTGTCAATTTACGTTCCTACATTGTTGGACATAACACCAGTTTCTTTAAATTGATGAAACTCATTGTAACCAATTTTCAGCTCGTATCAGTCATATCAGGAGCTGTACTAGTATGCTGCTGGGCACTCAAGTGTAGCAAATACCTTGAGATAGTCAGAGAGTAAAAATATTTACTGAACTTATCTGAACAATTGGTCAAGCCATCAGCAACATTTCAATGAGACCAGGCATTGGGATTTAATAAAAATTAACTTTGAAAAGTTTCTGAATATAATATTTTTATTAATATTTAACACTACATATTTTCAGTTGCTGTCCAATAAAAAATAAGTGCTAAGCTCTGTTTGAATATGTCTGTCAATTCTTCAGTATAACAAGCAGGTCTGTGGCATTTTTTGTTGGTTTATGTTGGGTTTTTTCCTCCCACCACACAAGCCAACTGACGTCTGATTAATTCAAGTACTCTTCCCTCTACTACAACTATCAAAATCTTGAAGTGCAATTCTAAAACATATTCAATTTCTGCACAGCTCTTTTCTTTTCCTTTCTTTTCCTTTCTTTTCCTTTCTTTATGCGGTTAAAAATTATAGCAGCTGAATAATACATTGAGGGAAACAAATATAATTTACTTACTTATTCACTCAATATCTTGCTGAGAAAAATGGCCTAAAAGGATTACCTACCAGATTACATTCTGTAAGTACACACAGTTCTGATCAGGTCTATATCCTTATTGTGCTAATAATTGGACAAACACAGGTTTATACCCTGAATAGTCTATAAACTGTCACCATAGCCATATACAGCAAGTGGTCATAAATAATCATAGGGAATGCAGAAGTAAAGAGAGGTGAGCAAGTACAAGAAAGGACAAGCAGTAATCACTTATACTTACATAGATGATACAAAGTCATTTTTCCTGTAGTCTGTTATGATTAGAAGATACCGGCCACTAATATGCATGAGCAACTCCCTCATGGAAGTAGCAATTATCTACTTAAGTTTCACTTAAGATTACCACAGACCTTAAGTAGGGAGGAGAGAGAAACGAAAAGGAAGGGAGGTACAGAAGCTGTGATGACTCGTTCACATGTGAAATTATATCACGTCAAAAACAAAGCATAGAATAGGTGTTAGAGAGGGGTGTGACAGAAGAAAATGCTACAAAAAGTGGTGTCAGCAGTACTGTATATCTGATGAGATGTGTAAGTGGGCAATCAGGCCAGAAAAGTCTGGAGGGAGAGTCTGCAGAAATGAGACAAAATGACTCAATTAAAAACTTAGGTGCTAAATAGAGAAGCAGAGAAAGACCTGTTGGGAACCAGAAAATGAGGAGGTGCATGCATATTGAAGGAGTGCTTTGAGCACCATGTCCAAAATTTCACTATTTTGGCAATCTGTGGAGAAATACCTATTTTTAGCAAAGTTTCAGTTGCATTCACAAATTATCTTGCTCATCAAGACCAGACCCTTTTAGGGTTAGTGTTGGATCTCCCTGAAGAGTTCTGGGGACAGCATAAGCCAGCCGGTGGCAGATGATACCTTGATTCTGCCAGTCCATCCTTGAACAATGCATAAACTCCCCCATGTAAGGAATGTTATGGTCATTAGTCAGAGCCATCTTTGTCATTAGACATTAGTTTTTTTGGTTGGTTGGTTGTGGGTTTTTGTTTTGCTGTGTTTGTTTTGGTTTTGTGCGTTTGTTTTTTTAAAATCAGTGAAAAATAAGTGTAAGCTATGAGAAAAAGACATCACAACGTACTAAACCCAGCATTAAAGATTGTGCTAAACAATGAAGATCAACAAAAATATCCTTAGCACCTCCAGCAGTGACTTTGCCCAGTAGAAGTATACATTGAGTTCTTAGAGCTTTGTCTTCGCAAGAAGGGAACATGAAAAAAAAAATTCCAGCTACCTCAGTTACCCAAAGAAATTGCTTTTTGTGACCTTCTCCACTTCAGCATGAAAGAACAGATTTTACAAACCCCTAGATCTCTGTAGTGGGGAGCAGAAACATCACAAGTTAACACAAATAATTTCCACTCGGCTTCAAATCCACGCTCAAACTTGCTAGGTTGGTAATCAAGTATATTCAAGCATGCACTGCAAGATTAGTGCATAGTCTTGACATTGAAAAGGTGTTTGCGTTTATTTACAGATACCTTAAAACAGCCACTTTAATTAACATTGCATAATTTCATCAATTATTTGTGACAGTTATTTGTCAGGGTTGACATAAACTTTTCAACAGTTAGAACAATTCAAGATTTATAAACCTTAGCTTGCTACAAGCTTTGCATGAAGTCCAAAAACGTAAGAATCACTTTGCAAAACCATACAGTCAATCCCACCCCTCCTCTCATTTTTCCACTCAGGCACAGGTTTTGTCAGCACTGGCAGCCATGCCTGTCTGTGCACACTGTGAATGACAGCTAGCAAAGGAGGAAAAAAGTTCCTTGTCTAGAAAATTAAGCCTTCTATTTGATGGATTAGTATTTTCATTTAGATCTGATCATCTGGTAGTTCACATGCATCACCTGTAGAAGGGGGTTATTTAGACTAGCTTCGTGCCTAAGCTGAGCACACAAAATCTCTGCATACATCTCTAGATACACACCAATTTACATTTTCAACAAAATTCTTAACTTGATATCTATTGTTCCTTCTTGCTTTATTTTTGGCATAAGTAATAAGCATAAGTAATATGCTGCACATGCAACCGAGAAGTTAACTTCTACAGTATATCATTTATTCCTGTAATAATAATTCCCTAAATTCTAATTGCCAGTACTGAAACACAGAGTAATGATGCCTTCTTACCTAACCACTCTACTGGTGTTTTTCCTCTACTCTACTGGTGTTTTTCCTCTACTCTCCTGGTGACACCAAAATCCCTGTCCAATACAGCCAAAAAGACTGCCTATTAATAAAGACCCATTCATGTTTTTAATTTTCCTGTTATTAATATAGTAAAAATATCAATAATGTGCTCCTATAACCAACACACAAGTAACTCAAAGTACATTAAAAACACATATGTGGATAATTATTCTTTAACAAATTTATTGATTGCAGTACATAGATTCAGCTAATTGACAAAAGAAGGAGGCCCATGGCAGAACAGGAAATAAAATACCTGCCTCAAAATTTTTCTTTCATTTTTAGTGCATATAAGTTTAATAGTATACATTGCTGCAACACACACATATTGATGTATCCCAGCTTACTTAATGGGAAAAAAAAAAGTTTCTATCCAAGATTTACCTTTGGCAGTCATTTCTAAAATGAAAAGGAAACTCACTTTATTAATGTTACAACAGGTACCAAAGATTAAAACCTACCTACTACAGCTTTCAGCCCCTGAAAAAATACTCTAATAGCCTAGAAGAAAGATTCCTTCTAGTTCTTTGGGGAACACTGGCCTACTTCACAAAGGTTTTGTGGAAACTATATATATATATATTTTTTTTCCTAATTATGAGTGAAACTAACATTTGCACCCAGGCATGCAAAAAAGGAATGGAGCTCTATACCCACATTACATAAAATGGAAACTAGATACAACACTATAAGGTAAACAAGGCTTCTACAGAGAGGGAATAAGGGCAAAGAAATAAAGACTAAATCTTGAAAGACAGTGTAAATATGGGTTAAGAAATAAGGATTGGAAAACTTCATGTCTACATTTTCCTTCTGTTAGTGGACATATACCTAGGTCCCTTTCAGAACAGTTGTTTGCATATGAATTTTTCCTCCCTGTGAACAAGGAGCTGCCAGTGACTGATACCAACAAGTAGCAAGCAGATAGAGAGAAGATGGTTGCAAGAATAGCGTAACTTCCAGTAGCTTTCATGTAGTCTGAGGTCTAAGGATTACCCAGAACAAAGGACACTTTTTGTTGTTGTTGAGAAAACCTTGATAGTTTTCATTTCCACTATCAGTTTTAGGTTCATTCAATGCATCCAGATTTTGTCCATCCACAGTACCCTACAGCAACGAGTTGTAACAGTTTCACTTTGAATAATCTCAAAAAAGCACTCCCTTTTGTTTTTTCTGAATTTGAAATTTCCTAAATTTCCAACAAATCATCATTCAGCATCTATGTACTGTAAAATTTAATTTTAACACTATTACATTTTCTTTAGGACTCATTATCCTAATATTCCTCTGTGTTTGCAGTCCTCTATGTTAAATTCCTTCTAAGTCATCTTTCATTTACAGCCTACTCCACAGAAAATGTATTTTCCAAGTATTTTCCAGTTCTACAGTTTCCTTAGCCATAAGCACATAATCCATCTAAATCTATAATTTCACTTACCAAGCATTAACCTCCAGAATAGCCAGATTAATTGCAAGGAATCCCTTAAGATGACAACTGGCTCAGACCTTGGCCCAACATACACAAAGCAGCTGGGAAAAGCAGCTCATGAACCTCTCTTAAGGGGCCATATACCTTTTTATACTGATCATATACAAGGTGATAAGCCTGAGGACATAGCCCTCCTACATATTTTGTTCAACATTATGCTTCATCAAGCTGTTGTAACTCCCCCCACCATGCTGTAGAGAAATGCCTCACCCAGAAGTGGTTGAAATGCTCTCAGATATGTTAACTTCAAGAGGTACAGAATTAAAGTTGTAAGCACCTATTGCCTTTGCCTTTTTATTTTCTCCTCATGTTGACTTTTTGTTGAACTACACATCCTAAAAAGGCATATGATATCATTGGGCAACTTAAGTTCTGTGTTAGTGAAAGCTTGTCTTAGGACTCCATCTGGGTATTTTTGCCAAGCATGTTAGAGAATTACCACAGCAGGAGATTTTGGGCTGTTTCTTCAGGGAAGGGAGAGGGTTCTAGACCAACTGTCAGCTTGAGGCAACTGAAACCACTGTGAGGGCTACCTCAGATATCCAAGCGTTTCTTTCAGGTTCCACACAGGGACTACCTTTTCAAGGTATTGCTACCATGATTTAGCTGTTTATCTATCAATTTAAGGTAAAACTAAACCAAAGTTACCTCCAAAATATTTAAAACACAGCAGACATATTCCTGATTTGTCTTCCTATCTAGTGTTTTCAGAATGGGATGGGAACAATTCTAATACAATCTGGAATTCCAACTGCAGAAATAAATAAATAAATGAATAATAAATAAATTAATTGCAAACAGAGACAAAGAATCTAATTTCTAATCTGATTTCATTATGAATACCGAATGATAACACTGGCTTCAAGTTACTAAGTTGTCGTGCAGCTCTGTAACCCAGTAAAGTCATCACCAGTGCTACTAACAGATCACAAGCTTTATACTAACTCTGCAAGGCCTCAAGACAGGGACTTGTCAGCTTTCATCTAGGTTTGTTTTAGGCTTGCCTAGAGCATTATTTCAGCACAATAAGCTGTAACAACAACTTTCTAATTAGGTAACTTTTACCTGACCTGATTTGCGTTAGTTTTGTACAATGGTGTGGTGTAAACCCCACTGTTATTAGAATTTTGATATATTTTTATAACTAATGGAAAATAGTGTATCTAGCATAAAAATGCAGTATAGAGGAGTGCAAGCATGAAATTATAGCAGAGGCCTTCAAAGTACAGACAGAAAACTCAGGACTGCAGAAAAATCTTCGGTAGTCAATTACTGGTTGCTGAAAGATGCAACCTTGGGAGCTGGATAATGAGAGAAAAAAGAACAAACATCCAATCTTTGTAAAACATACCATCTAGGATGTAAAGTGGACTGTAAACCAGTGAAGAAGGTGTACAGCATGTTACAACAAGATGTAAAATCAGCATCAAAGGAACTCTAGAGTGAGGAGAAAACAGAGCATTTATAACATACTCATCCTAGTAAAGACTTAGGATGTGCTGATGACTTATTGCAACCCACTCTTACCTCCATTTCTGCTTGAGCATTACTGAAGCTATTGAGGCCCAGAGAGAAGTTGGAAGGTACATATAATACCAGAGCAAAAAGGTAAATATTAGGAAGTGTATGTAACAATTTAAAATGTATTATTACTATTGTGACTTTCTCTGTAATATCACTCTTCTACTTTATATGTATGTAACCGAGCTCAAATAATAGTAACTATTTGGTTAGACTGCTAAGATTTCAGTTAGAATAACAACAAGCTCTTTGCTTTGAACATAAAGTGTGGGTTTTTGGTTCACGTGTACTGCAAAAACTGCAATGCAAAAGACTTAGAACAAATTGGTAGAGATAACATTGATTCAGATGCAACAATTGCTAGCAACTGTAACAGTAGCTCACATGCTTCCAAAAGCAGAATAAGTTTTCTCTTTCCTCTCTACCTTTTTAATAAACTGGATGTCTTACAAGTGTATTAAACAAATTACAGCTGTAGAAGTTTTGACCCACAGCTCAGGTACTAAATGCTTAATTAGTCAGTACAAAGCTCTCTGCTACAAATTTTCTTAGAGCACTGGTCTCTTTGGCATGCATTTGCCTTGAAGATGAGCCATAGGCTAAACCAGTTTCATTTTAGCTAAACATCTCAGATTGACCAAGTACCTGTAAGGTCAAAATACTCAATGCTTCAATCTCAATGATAAAGCAATGAAATAAAAGCTATTTTGTTACACACAAGGAATACATTCAAGTGTCAGGATAGCTGTCAGCTACCATGAATCCATACTATGACTATACTAGGCAATATTCTAATTTTAATAGCATTATACAGATGTTCTGAGAAACACTGCCAATATCTAACAATCATTTAAGAAGCTAGAGAAAACAGACACAAACCCATTTTTTTTACCTTTGTTTATACAGACTTTGCTATTGTTATTCTGAACCTAGTCACATCTTGAATAAGTGCAGTGAAACAGATTTATGAGAACAATGCAAAATATAACTCACTTCTGCTCATTGGGTACCCACTGTAGGGATAAACTGAAGCCATCTGTTTGCTACTATTCCTGTCATTGTGAGACCACATACATACTTTATTGTTTCTGATGTACAAAAGCACAAAGTTATCAGACACACTGCAGCACCGCTCTCTGCTTAGTAGAAGATCAGGGAAGCAGGCACAGAAATTCTCTATTAGAACAGGGCACGTCTGAGATCAGCAGTGGAGCAACATGAGCACAGTTGTGTAGTCTGTGCCCTACCTGGCACATGAAATGAAAAGGCCCCTCATTTTTCATCAATGTCTTAATCTTCACACGTACAATTACAGCATTCCTCAGTAATGGTAAATACAAATTATACTCTCTTCTGCAAGAAAAAGATAAGCTGTTTTTTACGTTTCAACAAAAATGAATGTACGATTGGAATAAAAATATATTTATCCCAGTTTAAATATTAGCAGTATATAATATCTTTTAAAATACCTGCACAGAAAATGAATGTTCTTCAGCTCAGCTTCCTTACAATCATCATAGAAAACTACAGTGTAAACAAAAAAATGTTTTTTCTCTTTGTTACAGTACTCTTTCAGGTCTATGAAAGATCAGCCATAAATCATTTATACCGTTTTGTTTTCCTTTATCCTTTGATACAGAAAATTATTTAAATGATGCCTATCTGATATAATATCCCATTATACAAACAATACCTTGATGAAGTCTTCACTGTGATTTGAAAGTGTGTTTTTAAGAAAAATAATATATTGCACTCTATTTACTAGCTTTGTTATTTGAATAGTTCACATCATATTTTCTTGGTTAATTGCTATATAATTGAAATATTAAAGAAAAAATATCCAGAGTGACTGAAATTGCCATGTTGGAAATTGGAAGCCTTTTGTACTCAAGACAGAGCAGCCTGTTGCTTAATAGCTTTTGGGAAACAGCACAAGTTCACTATTGCAGACCCAGCTAGCAAGTGAGAAACTTCTGAATTTCAGGAGTGTCATTCTTCCTTCTAGAATTATTTAAATGGGGATTTGCCACAGTTTACAGTTTATCAACTAAATCCCAAGAAGTCCTGCATAATCCTCATTTTTTTTTCTCCTATAGCTAGCAAGACAAGTTTCAGTTGTGGTAATATGGTTACAATCTATTTGTTTATATTGTTTATCACAACAAATAGCATTTATAACAATGCACAGAGCAAGAAAAATACATTTTGTACTAGTTTTATGTGTTTATTCTTGCTGAGACAGGAAGTAATTTACTCTGCCTTGCAGAATATTTAATCCTTTTTACCATTCAGATCCAACACACATCATCCCATGGGACAGGATCTGAGAGCATTCCAAGAAAAACCCTATCTTAACCAGCTTTACAGCCCAGCAGGGGTCCACTTCTGAAATGATTGTATCTGTTAATTTTAGAACTGATAATTACTCATTTTCACATATTTATTTCTAAAAAACTGGCAAAGAAAACTGACAAGTTATGAAATATTCTGATAAAATTTAGGAGAGGGATATGATTTCTTTATAATGTTTTCTAATAATGTAATAAAGCTGGATTGTTTTCTACGGAGGACATATTTTCTTCATATTTACCAGTTCAAATTGGCAGAGCTATATATGCCTTATTGGTCATGGTATAATTATCCCTTCCTTCTCTGCATGTTAAATGCCTTGCAAGTTTTTTTAGGAGATAGAGGACTGGCAAAGGAAATGCTGCCTTATAAAAAAAACCACCATCTAATATAAAAATAAACCAAAACCTCGATCTATCTGTGGGTTTGCTGTATTTGATATCAACCACCTACCATGCATATCCTGTTTCAAACCATTGGTACAGGCATTAGTTAATTATCTCTGTTATGTGTAGTTTTAGACAATATTCTGTACGAATTTGCTACTTAGTGTTGTATTCAGTTTTCTAAACCATAGCACTGAGCATATTTAATTCGTCTTTATTTTCATTCTACTAAGAAATAGGTGTTTAGTGGGCACAGGCTGTCTCACAAGGAGCAGAAAGGAGGACAGTCAAATTAGGTTTATCTCCCTTGTTGAACCAAACAACAGAAAAAAACCTAAGCTAAATTATGGAGAAAAACCAAAGTAAAAATCCTAGTGTAACCTCAGTAAATCAGCAGGTGCTTAATTGCTTAAAAAGAATTAGAAGGTGACAGACAACAGGTTTATACTAGACTTTCCCAGCATGGCACAGAATTTTGAAGAACACCTTGATCAAATCTCTGGTGTCGGGAAGGCCAGCATTAAAAGGGAGAGTGTTAAATTCTGAGCAGATGTAAGAGGAATACACAATCCCTACTCTTTCAAAATGTAGTTTGTTGTAGCAGAGACATGCTGTTGCATCTGCATCCCAACAAGATTATCACATCACAGCCTGAATAGTCCGAGGCCTGGACCTGGCACCGTATTTGCTATTGAGGATGCAGTTGTAAGCGGGGAGCGTGAGAAAGGGGGCAGAAGAAATCTGTGTGCCCACATGCAACAGGCATGTGCTCTGTTCTCTGTCATAGGAAACCATACTGTGCTGGCACTATTCTCTAATAGGTTAGGAACAGAAATCCAGGAATGACACATTTTCAGCCATTCATTCATCAATTGCTAAACAGCTCATATGAAAGGGACTCAATACACAGACTTCACATCACACTGTACTTCAGATTCTGAAGTAGTAACCTGCTTCTTTTGACAAAAATCCAGTTGGCTAAGAAGACTTTTCATTCCCACCTTCCTTCTTTATTTGCTTATCACATTAAAATTACTGTTTTAAACATAGAAAGCCAAAAAACAAAGCATAAAAGATATTTACATAATACTTTACATAACAAGCTCCTTTTGAGAAATGAGAATATTAAAATTTCAAAAGTACAGTCACAGCAAGTGGTAGGCGAGCAACGAAGATAAATCAAATCCTATTTCTTGCCATGCTGTGAAAAGACGGCTGGCTTTTAATCATCATGATGTGCCATATGTAAATTCCATCAAAGAAGAAGTTTGGTAAATGTTATATTTCATAACCACAGGGAAGGAAGCTATTTATAAACATCAATTAAATGATATAATATAGTCTAAACCATTAATAATAAAGCTATTAATCTAGGTAGACATTACTCTCATATGGGATAGTTTTTGAGATATGCTTTTTCAAATGCACATCTAATTTTTTTGTTTTCTACTCAAGGTCATTCTAACCTGTCTTATAGTTTCTGTGAAATGAGTAAGTAAATTGTTCCAGAAAAAAATAATGCAGAGAGCACTCATAAACCTAGAATCACTTTCTCAAAAAAAGTGGAGAATATTTCAGCCAGCACCTATGTTTTATATGTGGTCAAAAATCTATATGTGTACACATGAAGCTTAACTGCTAATTCATATTGTGTTTTGCCAGTCTCAGGAAACATTTGGAGATGCAAATGTCTTCAATAGGAGACAGTAGTGAGGACTAACACCAGACAAAATCCATTCGTAAGCTTTCAATGGAGTAAAGAACCATTCACAATAATAATATCATACTAGAATTTTACATTACTTGCACTAGAAGAAAGCAAACTCATTTGAAAACATTAAAAATCATTGTATTTCACAAAATTTCTAGGAAGTATGTAATCACTTCTGTCATAGTAAGTAAAGCTTTGACATACAATAGTTTATCTGCCCAATCTCAAACAAGTATGGTAAACTGAGACTAGATCTGTAAGCCCTAAGTATTGGACTAACACATAAAAATACCTTTCTTTCACAGAAAAGTAGCTGAATTCAACAAGTCTCAAACAGACATTCTACAGCAGAGTATGAGGGATGGCTAATGACAGCCTTCTTGTAGTAGTGGAACTGACAGGCTACCCACTAGATGCCCCACGGAATACATGAGGATACAATACTTTTCTAAAAAAAAAATCTAAAAGCCCATGGGAAAGCATACCCTTGAAAGCAAAATAAACAAACAACAACAACAAAACAAAGAAAAGCATGCAAACTTTCAAGATTTTCTGTACTTCATTTATATTTTGCTGCTATCTACAAAAAAAAAAATTAAATCCATTTCACAGTCTCACCAGAAAATTTATAGAACTTTGTGCTTGTTTTCCGTGACAAAGGAACAAAGGTTTCCAGCTACATATTTAAAACCAAAAGTTTTATTCTAATTAGTTTTGTGAAGGGAGAAAAGTATCTCCATATCTTCAGCACACTCAGCAATGTCTGTGTGCATAAACTGAGACCTGTCATATCTGCCTTGTGATTAGGAGAAATGTAACGCTTCACCTCTTTGTAATGTTTGCTGCTTTGTTGTAACTGGTGTGTAGATGAATGGCAGGTGACATTTCATAAGATTTAAATAAGGTAAGAAATTAATCAAATTAATATATTCCTTTTCTAAATTATAATCAGTCATTTGCATATAAAATGCAAGAGTCTGTAAATACAGAATGAACTCCAAATAACAGAGGACATAATGAAGTGCACTTCTTACATTTTATAGCATGTGTGTGTATATATACCCATCACGTATATATCCATCACAGAGACAGCTTTTAAAACCCTGAAACCCTATCTAATTTATACAGCAGTTTGGACTGAGGAAGTGATAATCCTTACCCCCTCTATGGCTCACAGTATGCAAGATACCACACTGCAACATTCTGTATGGGACCTACAGAGATCCTGAGGTATCAGCTGCAAAGCCAGTGCTCCTTTAGTGGAATTTTTATGCCTCTGTCAACATTTACCTCTACATTTTCATGCAATCTCACCACTATCTCCAAGTTACATTTTCTGCAGCCTTTCTTATTTCAGCTCTCTCTTCTGCAGTGAAGCTCAATATCATTTCAGGTTTATTTTCAATGAGGGATGACTGCCTCTGTCTTCAAAGAGGTATGAGGAATGCTCAGTCTTTGTGTCTTTGCTACTTCCCTCCTATTCCTACAAGTATTCACAACTTTGCATGCCACTTACTCTCACAGAGATCTTCTTGAAGTGTTCAAATGCCTCTTACATTTTAAACTATCACTATTCCACACACTTTCTTCTAAAAGCAAAAATATTTCCTATTATGATTTTAATTCCTACAAGAAATATGCAGCAACTCGAGTGTATCTCTATTAATCCCAAGGAAAAAGGCAGTTGATGGGAAGGGATGTAAACAGCAAGGACAGGAAGAGAAAAATAGTTACATGTCAGCACAGTGGGGACAGAAGCTACAGCTCTATTAAACTCTTAATAGAGGTATTTAAATTAAAATACCCCATTGAGTGAAATTCTGCTCTAAAGTATGTTACCTTACGCTTCCCCTGCCTCCTCTCTCTCATCCTACTGATGAACCCTGGGAAATGTTTTCACCTCCTGTGGTGTAGTCAGCAATCCATCCCATGACTGATTGACCCATATCAGGACTGAAGCAGACCCTGTGGGTCAGTAGCGTACAGCAAGGGGAATGGGGAGGCACTGAATCTGTGCTTGATAGGCAGACAAGACAAAAGATTACAGACAGGATAAGGTGGATAATAGGCTCATCTTCTGTCACCTCTTCTTTTGAGGATTCTCAAACCAAAATATTGTTAACTGTTCTTTGCCATTAATTGAATGGGAGCAGAGGGGATATATAACCTGTCAAAGTCTGAACAGCTTAGCCTCCAACACTTTTTCAATAGAAAAAACTCACTTAGAAAATGAAGTAAACATCCTTATTAACCAAACTCTTGTTTCCTTCCTCCCCTCCTTCCCCACAGTAACAGACCTGCACACAGAGGGTGCTCATAGGCACCACCTATCCTGGATAATTCAAGAAGTAGTTTAGAGCAAGGATGAAAAACAAAGAGCCCTCAAGAACAAACAGCATTCATTTCCATTAGAGGACTTTTCACTGCAGGAGTCACTTTGTTTTATTGAACAGACATGCTAAATCTAGTGTTACAAAGTCACATCATTTTTTCCAGAGAACAAAGTTGCTGCTTAAGCTACATAAACCTCTGTCGCTTTGATTGCACACCTTCAGTTTGCTTTTATCATTAACACCTGGTGCCAGCCTTAACACAGAAATAAATGACTTAATAGATGAGAGCTGAATGTTATTAAAAAAGCAAAGTATTTGGTCATGTCAAAAGGAGTTCTTGAATATACAGGCACATTTCAGAGCAAGGACAGAGTATGTAGTTCTTGTACAATGCCACTTTTTCAGGTTTAGGTCAATATTTGTCAAAAGAGCAGACAGAATCTGACCAATAAAACACAGATTAGCAAACGTCTGTTTACTTCTGCATGTGCACATGGATACTTCATAACCAAAGAAAGAAACTGGAAGTAAAGGAGCGTTGTAAAAACTGGTATAAAACGTATTTGCTTTGTAAAACACCAAAAGTTCTATTGTCAAAGCTAGGACACGCAATGCATTAAATGCTCTGAATATGAGTAACTGATTTCTTCAGTATTTCAAAAAAGTGAAGAGTTTTCCTTAGGTCACAGATGCAAAGCAACATGAACAACAAGCAAGTCGGGAAACCAGAACAAGACAGTTGATGTCTGTTAAAGCCAAACAAAAGTATTTAGTAAACAAACAAACAAAAATAAAGTTAAAAAGAAACAAACAAACAAGACCCACACACATTATCAGCTAAATCTTTAAAACTTCACCAATCTGAATATTGCAAAAATGATTCCAGTGAAACCTCTGATTCAAGCAAAGTTTGTTTCTATAAATGTAAGGTATTTCTGTAATCTTCTTCCAGATACATCATATTTTCTATTATTTTCAGAGAAACAATGCATTAAGGGAGTTTAATGAATTTACTTCTATTTTTAATCAGGATTTATCTTTAGACAAATAAAAGAAATGCTTTGCCACTGGCACTTAGCCACAGGGTACTCAATGGCAAGTCCTAGTAAGTTAAGATCTCTAAGTTAACTTCTTCAGAATTGCATATCTGCAAACAAGAATGACCTAAAAACTTAAAGTATCTCAGAAAATATAGCCCAGTTTTCATCTTAATATATGCTTATGCTGTAGTTATCCACTTTTTTAATAAATCACAAAGTAATAATCTCAACTAAAAAATACTACAAGATGCATATAGCTTCCCAGTGATCACTGCAGTTTTATAGATTCATTGCATGTAATCATCTCTCTTACTGTTTATTAAATAAGGTACAATAAAGGAGCATCAGAAGAATCCTGTGTATACTTCATTTTCAGGACAATAAATTAAGGAGCTCTCTTTTTGTCTACTGATCCATGACCTGAAGTTCATAATACCGAACTTAAATTTAAATCAAAAGTTTAAAGCAACAGCACTATTGAGTGTGTAGTAAGACAACAATGCATCCATTCTTTATGAAGATCACTTGAAAACAAGTTGTTCCATTAGCATGGTTTGGCCATACCTGGTGCTTCCACTTATTTTCTAGCTTCACTTAAGCTGTGTCAATTAAAACTAAATGGGATTTGGCCTTCTGCACTGGTTATGATAGGCACTTTAGGTAGAAGCAATAACATTCAAAAATCAACCAGGTTTTTTTGTACAAATATGCAAGTGTAAAAACTGGACAACAAATAGTGTTTATGATTTTATATTGAATTACAAGACCTCGCAAAGGTAATAAAATTTTCATTTAATTAAATATACTACTTAAACTACTATTTTCCTCTCAAAAGCTTTTAAATGAAAAGGATAATTAAGATTTTAAGCAGCACCCTAACAGATAACAGCTAATTGTGTAATTTAAGTGTGCATGACACACATGACACACTTACATATACAAATATGTGTATGACAGAGCAAAATATCATATTGTCATATATATATAACTCTTAAAAAAAGAAAAAATCCTTTGACAGACTTGCATACTCAGGTTTCCTACTGTTCCCAAAGGTTCAATTCCCCTTTTAACACAGCTGCAGATGTGGCAAATGCTCCATGTTTTGGCAGTTTCATTTTCTACACCAAGGAAGATAAGGAGGAAAGAAAAAATGGGAATTTTGGAGTCTCTGAGGAAAAGTAGAGAGGAGTCTATGCCATGGGAAGTTTAACACTCTTGCAGGATCGGGATCTCAGAGACACTAGTTTAGAAATCAGTGTGGCACAGGGGCAAATCCTACTGCAGAGCTGTTCTCCTAAGGTGACTATGGATTTGGCACCATCCTTAGTTTCTAATAGGAAATCATGTGATTCTTGAGGATAGAAGTGCAAGGTGCGGTGTGGTGGGCAACTGGGTGGGAGATTCCCAAGCAGACTTCCTGGCATCTATTTACATAAACTAGCCACCACTGAATCAGATAAAGAAGGCAGAAGATACCACATAAAGAGCCTGTCTTAGTAATGCTAATGTTTAACAGAACATACTGGTTTGCAGCATTCTGCATGTCAAATAAAAGCACATATTATACAGAAATGTACTTCCAAATTCAGCATGCACAAAAAGATAATCTGTATTTCTTTGCCTTATCCAACTGCAGTTATTTTTCATTGCTGAGTCTTCCTCCAGTTAACTCTGAAAGTCATGGCACTTTGCCAAAGTGCATATTACATATAAATCCATTTAGATGCATATTCAATCTGAATAGAGCACCTGAGGTATTTTAGTGTACTTTCTGTACACAGATTATTGCTACTTGGATTCCTTAAGTGCCTGTGAAAACATGCTTAGAAGTGAAAGAATGAAAAGATGTGGTAAGATGAAGAAGCCTAAGACAGTGATAGGTTAGCATTAATTGAATACAGAACAACTACAAAATCAAAAATAAACAAATATTCTTTTAACTAAGGAGTTTTCTTTTAACCTACATACACATGGGAAAGACTTATTTTTGAATTCCTACCAAAGTTTTAACATCTGTACTTCTATTCACTGCTAGGTATTGGACAATGACTTAGTAACAGGTCAGAAAAGAGACAATAAATGTCAGTTCCCACTGAAGCCTTTTTGTTTTTTAGTAAGTCTATTAGCAGTCAAAACAACTCTAGACTTTCTGTTTCACTACTTCAAAAGTACTTTGATAGAAGAAAAGAAAGCAACTGACAGAAAGAATTTCTCATTAGTAATGTATAGGTAACTTTGGTATCATGATTTTTAGAATGGAATAAATATGCATGGGAATAAATAAATCATATTATTGACTTATGTGGAGGGAGTCAACATGGTTGACTTTAAGGGAACATACAAACAGTTAAACAGGTGCATGGTGTTAATGTGATTATGCCTTCTCAAATGATCTTTAACTAGCAACAAAACGTGCAGGCAACAACTTTACCATGGGCAATCAACCACCGTTACAGGTATCCAGATTGCATGTTTGGCTTGAACTGTTTCATCTGAGATCTGAGTCTTCATTACTAGTGTCACCCACGTAGGACTATATTAACAACAACCTGCTGTTCAACACAGCAAGAGCACCAGAACACACTACAGCACTGTTCTTTTCTACACTGAGCTTTGTGAAATCAAGTATGAAAAAACCAGTATCTTTTAAGACTGGGTGACAGCAATGGAATTTTTGAATAGTCAAATCAAGGGGAACAAAAAGAACACTGATGAAAAGGTGAATGACTCAGATGAGGAAAAGTTAGTTGACTCTGTTCCACCAGAACCTGCATTTTGGTTTGAAACGTTGTGATGTGGAAAACAACATATTTGCATTTACTTTTGAATGAATTAACAGCAGCTTAATTTTGAAGATTTCTTGTTAAATAATCTAGTTAATTAACTGATGTTTGACTGATATGAAAACAGCTTTGATTTAGCTTTCTGGCTTTATTTCTACTAAAATTGTATGATTTTCCTAGTAATGTATTATTTTAATTATTATCACAACAGTAGAGTAATTTTACTGCCTTTTCTACTGAATAATTTCATTACTATACAAACAAGCTATGCTTCAGCTTACTATTGATTTGTGTGTACATATGTTAAGATTTTATGGTCTGTCATTATAAGCTAAAATATGAGATAGTAATGTGCCCCGTGTCAAGGACAACATGACATGAAGAAGGATTTTGAGTTATTTTGCCAGCAATCCTAGGAGTAGGTAAATCATGGCAGACTGCCACTTGCCACAGCATAAGTAACCCTACAACATAAAAAATTATGTGAAAAATATTTTTTTTCACTTTTGTATCCTAATAAGATAATTTGCATGAGAATGGTAAAGATCCTATATTGCATAAGGGAAGGAGTAATTATTTATTAGAGGCACGTAATAATTACTAAATATACTTTTGAAGGATTTTTTTTCTCCTTGTACATGATATCATAGACAATTTGGAACTTTGTTCTTTCCTTTTTAATTGTTCATCTGTTGTAGGAAAGTATTGAATTTGGAGATTAATTTAAGAAATTGGTGGATAGATGATGGCAGAGTGGTGGATGTGGTCTGCCTTGACTTCAGTAAAGCATTTGACACAGTCTCCCACAGCATCCTCACAGCTCAAGTGAGGAAGTGTGATCTGGACGATCGGGCAGTGAGGTGGACTGCGAACTGGCTGAAGGAAAGAAGCCAGAGAGTCACGGCTTTAACAGCTTAATTTTATATTGGTGTTTCTGCACAACTCTCTCCTCATTCATGGCATTAGACAGTTTGTGGGGGCGAGGCATGGATCAGTATACTTTATCCTGATAAATCTACTTACAGTCTTAAATTTCATTTAATATCTGCACTGGCAAGAAAACTCATAGATTGAAGGCATTTTATTTTACTGGTAAAGTCAAATATTCTGTTCAATTACTTTTTCCTAGACTAGGAATGGAGAGGTAAAAGGAAGGATTATCCATTATCCCTACCCGTTTTTATCACAAAGACACCATACCTCCATTCACAATAGGTACAGAGACAAAAATCCAATTTGCCCTAAAGTAACCTCATATATAAAAAGGCTGCTTATAACATTGTAGTTGTATGTGAAAACAATATGAAACACCAAGAAGCTCTGCAATTTATTTAATAATTTACAGCTCACACTGTTTTCACAACTTAAAACTGACTGAAAATTGTCTTGGAAATTATGGCTAATGGATTATAATAGCCTCTGTCACAAATTATGCAGAACAGTTTTGGTTAAGCACTATGTAGCTTTATATAACATTATACTTCTTTGATATGGTTATGATGAGCTATTTCATCAAACTGCTCAGAAATATCTATTAATGAACCCAAACTCATGTATCTCTTAAGAACTTTAATAACGTCACTTTCAATATAGGTGTGCTGGGTTTGGTTGGAATGGAGTTAATTTTCTTCACAGTAACTCTTATGGTGCTATGTTTTGGATTTATGCTGGAAACAGTGCTGATAACACAGGGATGTTTCAGATACTGCTGAGCAGTGCTTGCACAGAGCCAAGGGCTTTTCTTCCCCTCACCCCTGCCCTGCCAGCAAATGCACCAGGGAGCACAAGAAGCTGGGAGAGGGCATAGCCAGGACAGCTGACCCCAGCTGACCAAACGGATATTCCACATCATATGATGTCATGCTCAGCAATAAAACTAGGGGGGAAGGGGGTTGGAGGGAGAGCTGCTGCTCAGGGACTGGTCAGGCATCAATAGCTTGGTGGTGAGTAATTGTTTCATTTGCATCACTTGTTTTTCTTGGGTTTTGTTTCTCTCTCCTCCTTATTTTCTTTTGCATTGCCATATCGTTATTATTATTACTATTGTTAGTAGTAGTATTTTATTTCAATTATTAAACTGTTTTTTCTCAACCCACAAGTTTTCTCATTTTTACTCTTCTGATTCTCTTCCCCCATCCCCCTGGGAGAGAGTAAGTGAGCAGCTGTGTGGTGCTTAGTTGCTGGCTGGGGTTAAACCACAACAATAGGTATGGTAGACCATTATTTAGTGCAAGAAGCTAGACTTTATTACTTAAAATGCACAGGTGCTTGACAGGGAATCAGAGTCAATGTGTGTCAAAAAATCCCCACATGAAGCCTGGACTGAGCTCTCCCACACTCCAAGAAATTCTAGAATTTTCTACTTTTTCACAGATAAAAAGATAAAGATAAGAAAGATAAAATTCTCAAAACAGGCATTGCAAACATACTGACTTGAGACTTTAGGGAGAAGACAGTGACAGGAAAACAGTTACATCACCTTATATAACTTCCTGTGTTCTCTCTGGGTAAAACATAAACATGCAGAGTTATTAATGCCAAATTAGCCATCAATGTGCAAGAAAATATCTACAGCTACCTGCATGTTTTTGTCTGTGTTTGTACGAAGAATTTTAACAACATTCAGCAGATATTGTCACATGAGATTCTCTTGATTGCTGTAACTTTGTAAGAGAAGCTGGAATTTGCATACAAGTTCAATAATAGCATGCCACTTCTTGAAAGAAGGAAATGGTACTTACAAGTGAAGTTATTAACATCAAGATATATGGAATGTCTGCTGTGTGGATGTATTTAAGAGCACTGCATTTTACAATACTGTGGTTTTGATATTCATGCTAGAAAAGGAGCATTTTTTTTACAAAAAAACTTTTCTTTGACTACAGAAATACTTGATGATATCACCATTTTGTTTATCTTAAACTTCCATAAAGCAGGAAAATACTGTTGTCTAAAATTTTCTTTGTCTAGACCATTTGCCAGCATGTTGTGCATGCAAAGTCAATTAAGTTACCGATTTAATTGTTGGACGTATTTTCGTTACAACTCTTCATATGGTGTGACAGGTAAAAAACACAGTGACAAACTTTGGAAACAGTCTTCCAAGTTCGGATAAGATACATGTCCATGCAGGTTTATCCACTGACCAGGAACAAAAAAGAATGGCTACTGGGGCAGGGAATCATGGAAGGGAGAAAAGGTGTGTGTGGGGGGGAAGAGTGGGAAAAAAATTAAAAAAAAAAAAACAACACAAATTGCCCTACAGTCAAAAGAATTCCATATGCCAATTTGTGAAATAAATCAGAAACTGTTCCAACTGCCATCCTTATTAAAGTTAATGATGTTCTGAACAATCCACAGACATCAATTTGACCAAAGATACACAATACATTGTTTCAAAGCCTGCACTGCAACTTCACTACCATTCATTTGCTACAGGTAACATGCTCCAAGATTAAAACAAATAGCATATTACATTTAAAGTAAGAGCATCTGCTGGAAGTTGGAACAGATGTTGTTATATCAAATAACTATCAATCTTATTGTGATCTAATGGCACTGCCAAGGCATTCAAAATGCAGCTGGACAGTGAAAGACACACCCATCCCAATGTTTTTCATGAAAGAACTTTGTGTGATTTCTACCTTAGCTAAATAATCGTGAAATATCTGGACATTTCTCCAAACCCTACCTTTAAAAAGCCATTTAGATCCATTACAACACTGTGTCTAGCAGTGAAGGATTTATGCTATTTACTTGCCTTTGTATAGCTGTAAGATTTTATATATCCCAGTATCCAACAGCCCAGATGATACTGGCAACAAAAATCTGAGTTGCTAAAATGTGAATACAACCTTATAAAGGATATACCAGGACTAGCATTTTTTTTAAGTTGCATTTTAAAGATAGGATGCAATCAATGAAGGAAAAGCTTCTATAAATGTTCTAATTGTTTTCAACATGCTACACATGACTCTTGCTGGAGATATCAAGGACTGCAAAACTACACACTATTTGTGAGGGGAAAAATAGGTATCAATTTTAATTATTTTTTCCAGAAAAATCTTTGAAAGCTGCAGGTGACAGACATACTAGTACTGAATCTTAGCTGAAACTACTGCTGACATCTTCATCACAGGGTGCCCATTGTATTTTATTTCAATAACCAGGTTGATAAATAAGGTTCAGCTGTCTCTTCAAAATACAAGATTCTTACAGGACTCATATCCATAAATCTTGACTGACACAAAGGATGTAAAAGGAAATAAAAGAAAGAAAATACAAGAAAGAATATGGTAATTTCTTTTTCTAACTGTTTGCTTGTTTGTGGGTTTGTAATGTAAATATTTTGGATGCTTGAGCACATTAGTCCACACAGCACTGCAAGCTTCACCAATCTAATTTTTTTAGCAAAATGTTGGCCTACATATGCTATCTACAGGCAGAAGTGAGTACAATGTCTCCTCCTGGCATACTGGTATTTCAGAATCTTTCCAATTTAATCTTTAATATTGTAGATTACATACGCATCTCTTTTTTTTTTTTTTTTTTTTTTTTTTACTATTTGCATTACACTTTTTTTTCTTGTCAACTTTATTTTTACTCACTTCACAAAGTGATCATATTGTTGTCTTAGTCTTTGCAAACATATAGACATCATACAAAATATATCCAGTATCCTAACAAAAGAATTAAGTAATTTTCACAGAAGAAAAGTAGAACATAATGTAATGAGACTGTAGCACAGAACATAATTCTTTCTATTAGATTTTGAAGGTTTGATAAAGATTTGCTAAAGATGGCTACTTTTCTGTTGGAAATAAAATCTATTACTGATTCAAACATTTGCATATGCAAGAGAATCCACACACATTCACACGCAATTATAGTCTCATCATAGGCTTCAGATACCTGAAATCTGTTACCTTGATGTTGTCTGATTATAGTGAGAAACCTGATATTCTCTTACCTAGAATACAAAAAAAAAAAAATAAATTAAGATTAATACATAGCATTATTCAAATAATACATTTTGCAAATTAAAGAAAAAAGAACTACATCCAACCAAAAGATAGGTAGACAAGTTATAAAATTAGTATTAATACAGTCCAAGAGATTTGACAGCATCTTCTATCACAGCCTTGTCATTTCCTCTCCTTGGATGACTATAAAGTGAATCTTATCAGTCAAGTAAGGTCAAAAGCCAAATCTGGCAAGAAAAATCCAACATCCATGTTTATATATATATTAGCATGATTCACGTTATTATCATCTTTCTAACTTTATCAGTGTGCATGTAACACTTCTTGTACAAATAAACAAGTGTATACAATTTTTCTTGGAAGGTATAAACTCAAAGGCAGATTTTATACTCCTCTACACTGATTTTTTTTTTTTTTTTTTTTTTGGGTTTGGTATTTGGTTTGGTTTTTTTGTTTGTTTGTTTGTTTGTTTTTTGTCTAATGACAAAAAAATGCTTTAGTGTCTATTTTGTTTTCTACCTTCTTTTCCAATAGCCAGCCAACAATGACACATGTACCACAACATATTGTAAACAGTATAAAGTGTCTTGAAGCTCAAAAAATATCTGAAGAAGCAATGTCTATAAAGTGTATAAACTAGGAAATATGAATGTTCACAAACCATATACCCTTTAAATGGTACACATTCTTTTAAGTAAAATAACTTTAATGATGGCAGCAAAAGAACAGCTAAAAGTTATTTCAACTGCTTGAGCTGTGGAATATATGGATTCCTTGGACAACTGAAACCTTGTTGCTACAAACTGTTCAATGCTTGTGTGGATTACTGGGCCCTAAACAAAACTACAAAATTGTTCACTTTTTACTAGAGTTCACCTTATGGAAAGATAACGCAAAGTATCCCTTAATTTAAAGCTGTAAGCATAAACCGCCGGGACTCACTGTGCTAGAATCTACATTTGAGGGTGAGGGGCATTGGAAAACATCAACAAATTATTACTTGCCATTACATTTATTAGTTTGCAGCAACTTGCATGAAATCCTACCAAGATTTGAATTTAGTTCAACATCTCATGAGCAACATAGCAAGAATTAACACATAAACAGACACCTTAGGTATGTCTTCAAGATGCAAATGCTTATAGATAATTTGAAATCCACCACTACAATCTTTCTTTCTTTAGGTCTATCGTCATCTGTTACAAAAGCTACTTCAACATTTTTATTTTTATTCCCATTGTCATTACCACTCCATTTAAACTAACTTCACTGATTCTATGAAATCCTGTTCATCTATGACTGTGTTGCTGCTGGTAATTTTCAGTTCACCTCTCTCCTTCCCCATTATGTCGCATCTCTGCCTACTTAAAGGTATCCAGTATGCTTTAAGAAGCTACCATTTATCACAGGAAGTACCTAATGTTGACAAACTGCTTAATCTGAAGGCTTTTAATACTTTCCCATCCAAAAGCATATGACAGAAGTGTCCTTAACTACCATGACAAATTATTACTACCTCTTATTCAAACATGCACTGCCATGGTGTAAGACCACACTGATAGTGTGGAGACTAAATGAACTCAAATAAAAAAACACTTTAATCATGGATATGTGTGCAGTTTTCTAAATTAGATGACCACCATGTCCTACAGGAGAGACAGCACAGTCTGGGAGGAAAGGCAAGTGGGTCAGCATAAAGGCTCCAGCTACGCTTGATTTGTGCAGCCCGGCAGTAGGACTGCTAGTCCCCTGGATGGCTCCTTCAGTTTCTTCTTGAAACTTTTGGGTTCTCCCTCATATAACCTGGGAGTATCTTGTATAACCCTGAAATATCTCCCTTGTGTCTCCAAGTGCATCCTCCAGGGTGTCTACTTGGCATGTCTCACCAGGAGCCTCTCCACTTGTCTCTTGCCACTAGTGGCTGCCACATTTTCTTCAGCATGTCTGAGCAGGTGCACTATAGACTACTGGACTGGCTGAAGTTTTCACAAGCAATGTGGTGTTTACTCCATTTTCAGAGCCAGCTGGTACAGATACAGGGCAGTTCACTGCCTTGTCCTGCACAGGCCACCAATGGCAGTCCCGTCACCCATTCTGTCATTTAAGTCCAATACATCCCTCAATCCAATGCATCCCTCACCTCTGTGAAACACATTTTAAGAATTATTTGAACATATATCCTTCATAAACTCTACTTTTGACATAATCAAAATCTTAATATACATTTAATAAACTCTGCCCTTGTCCCTGGGGCTAGATAACAGTGAGTAACAACGTGCTATGTGCACACAACTACAGAGGATAACATGATCACAGTCTGAACTTTCAGCTACTACAAACTGCACCTCTTGCTCCTGAGGGCCTGATTAGGTATCATTGCTGACATGATCAGCAAATGTTAGCAATTCGCTCACTTGACAAACTAACACAGTTTTTTGTTGCATTGGATGAGCTGCCTAGATGGGTTTACCCTATCACCATTTATGTTCTTCTACATCATCCACAATCCAGTACCATTTTATTTATGGTTTGCGCTGCAGCTGGAGCATGTCCAGCACCATCCCTCTTACTCTGCCGGCTACACCACCACACCAGCCTCACAAGTGTTCCTTTTTCCCTGTTCACCATTTTCACACCCTTCTCAGGCTGCATCCTCCTGGCATGGTGTGTGTGGGGGAAGCGGGGGAAGATGCCTAAGCAGGCCTTACCACCCTGTCCTGCTCCCTCACTCGCAAACCCTGAGAGGGATCCCTCTGTTCTCTGAGGCCCTGGCCTCACTGACTGGCTTGGGCTCACCCTGACAACCCCCAAGGCCTGGGGCAATGGCTGCTGCATGCGTAGCCCCAGCACAGCTTCAACCCTGGGGCCTAGTGCCCACCTATCCCACCGCCGCCATATGGCTGAGGAGAGGCGTGGTTCAGTCTCCTCCTGCCCCATCACCCAGGGCTGGGAAAAAGGGTTCCTATATCAATCAGGCCTTGTTCCAAGTCAAAATGAAGTGATTAGAGATTTTACTTAGAAAACCAACAGTCCAACAAAAAGAGGGGAGCAGAGGGTTCACTGTTCTCCTTGTCATTGGACCTGAATGGTGCCACGGGATTTCAAAATCATAGAATCGTTTGGGTTGGAAAACACCCATAGGATCGTTGAGTCCAGCCATTAACCTAACACTGTAACTAAACCAAGTCCCTAAGAACCTTATCTATGAGTCTTTTAAACACCTCCAGGAATGGCGACTCAACTACTTCCCTGGGCAGCCTGCTGCAACGCCTGTGAATAATTTTTTCCTAATATACAATCTAAACCTTCCAGGTGCAACTTGAGGCCATTTCCTCTCATCCTGTCAATTGCTGCTTGGGAGAAGAGGTCAACACTCTCCATGCTACAACATCCTTTCAGGTAGTTGTAGACAGTAATAAGGTCTCCCCTCAGCCTCCTTTTCTCCAGGCTAAACAACCTGAGCTCTCTCAGCCACTCCTCATCAGACTTGTGTTCCCAGGCCATCATCAGCCTCATTGCCCTTCTCTGAGGTCTCTCCAGCGCTTCAGTGTCATTTCTATAGTGAGGAACCCAAAACTGAACACAGGATTCGAGGCTCAGCCTCGGTGAAGGATTCAGGCAGTAATGCTGGTTTCAGATCAGCGGGGAGGCTGGGCAAGAGCACCCAGGCTGTCGGCCACCCTGGCGCTTCTGTGGTCCTGGCCCAGAATCACCAACATAACCAGCCAGCACAGGCTGGCAACAATTTCTTTCAATGCTTTCAGTGTATCTGCTTATTTCTTTCTCCCCACAAAAGCTGTAGTTTCTTCACATTCTGTTTAAGTGGCTATGCACTGACCCAAAACTACTTGGTGACATTTCCCACTCTAGACTTCAATCACTTAAAAACCATTTACTGTTTTCTTTTTAAACTGGATCATTTAGACAGATCTGGGCTAATTTCTGGTAACAGGAATGCTTGAAACGGCACAACAGAGAACATGATAACTCTCAGTGGGGAAAGGAAACTAGCATTGCTGGCAGAGCAACACAACCTTCCCTTTAACCTAATTCTGTTCATCCATTAGGTGATCTAACTGATTTTCTCAGTGAACAGCTGTGGGACAGGGGACACGAAAGCTAACTTTTCTGTTCTTCTGTCATGAAAACCTGTGTAACAAAGCATTCTTTAAAACCACTTATTTTCCTGCTCCCTCTGTCAAGTTTGTGATTTTTTTAGTGACCACTAAAGGAGTAAGTATTTAGCTCCCAGGATACTTAGGAACTAAACCTAGGAAAATTTCTTGTCTAAGGCTATTTTTTGTAGATTTTCCTTGAAAAAAAGTGACTAGGATATCAGGGAATTCAGCTGGTCTTTGGGGAAAAAAAATGAAGGAGAAAAAAAAAAGAGGAAATTTTCCCAATGGTAAATGTTTTCTACCCATTTGATTCTGTGATTTTATTCTAGAGGAAAGCTGTTTGGTTTTACCCATATAACTTTCAATAAGGTTGTTATTATGCTAGAAGAGTTATAGAATATTCCATCAAGAATATAAACTATTTTTTTTTTTTAAACAAGCAAGTAGTTAGATTTTTAAATGTCAATGTGGTTTATTTTGAGGTTGCTAAATACTATGAAGAGGGCTTAAAAAGTGCTATAATCTAAAAGTATTTCAAGACTAAAAAAAAAAAATCTAAACTACTTAATTCTCTTTCATGACTGAAATAAGCTCAGAAAAAATGACAACAATTGTGCAAAACAGCCATTGCTGGAATATACGGATGTAATCTTCTGTCATCGTATTTTGGCACCCTCAACTACTAGTAACACTTTAAATTCATCATATCAAGTCCACTAATGCTCATAATGATCAAGAAGCAAAGGTTTCCTTGTTCTTTCCAAATAAATAAACCTATATTAAAAAAAAAAAAAAAAAAAAAAAAATCCTGGCACAGTAGATCTTTTCAAACTGCTTGACTTTATTAGCAGTTAATCTACAAGATACAAAGAGAAATGCTATTCATACCCTATTCATTCTTTCTAGAATATAATTACCAGCAATAGCCATGCTCCACCAAGCTTCTCAGCATACCAGCAGCCTTCCAACACATCAAAACCTCCATGGCAATACCCCCAATATTGACATGTTAACACTGTGCCAATATCTTTCTGAGCCAGAGCTGCCTGTGCTTGTGAGTCTCCGGACAGTGCTGTCAGTGACCCCTCCTTACAGGGAACAGCAAAGGGAACTTCCATGCTGTGGTCCCATGTGAGTGTGCAAAGCAGGTTCTGAAAAAGGAAGACTTTGTTGCCTGGATGTCCTGCTACTACAAGTGTCATCACAATTCTACGCATCTTCCCTATTCAAACAGCAGACATACCGTTCATCTAAGACACAAAGTACAGCAGCTCCAGATAAATAATGATTCTGTCATATCCTTCTACTCTTCCTTTTCTACTCTTCCTATCAAACTGCAGAATCAAAAATGTGTTTGTCTTGGGATTTATGTGTATTATTCTAGTTTTATTAATGACTGTCACAATTGCAACCATCAGGACTGTCCCTTTCATGTTGCATGAGAGAAATTTTAAAATGGTGCTTGCAAAACGAAACAGATTCTAAGAGTATATACGGGGATATAATGCTTAGATCTGAGATACAAAACCACCTGCAGTTCTTAGTAGCCAGAACACATTTTATAGAAAGAAAAACATAAATAAGGCATCAGATAGAGTATTATACCCTGTATTTTTGGATGAGAAACTGAGCAGCAGATGTTGATGACCAACAAGCAATTTAGATGTAATAACTAGTAAGGAAAGTGCTTTAGTGTGGGATAGCAAAATGGCACTGACATCCTCTGATTTTACACAGTCAAAGGAAGCAAACAAAACCAGACCGAGGAAGAATTCTGTGGAATGTAGACTGAAGATGCAGCAAATGGCATGAAGAAACAACATCACTGCAGATGCCTATAAAGGCTTAGAGTTTATTTCCATATGATTTAAAGAGATCAGAATTTTACAACTCAGATATAAATTGGGAGATAAAGGTTTTATGATCTACCATCCAGGAATAAGCTGAGTTCAATAAATATCTGACCAGTTATCAATCAAGACCAGTGCTTATGGCATGCAACAGTATAAATTAGTAGTCTTGAATAAGCAGATCTGTTATTCTTAAAACCCATTTGGGAAAAAAACATTATAAAATATTCCACAGTAATGAAACAAAATATCGTTTTTAGTTATGATCACTAGTGATGAGTCAAACTACTATAAATCACAAGCTACTCTAAATTACCTTCCCTTCAGACAGATGCCTTATTTAAGATCTGAAAACTGGTGATTTTATATACTGAATGTTAGCAACCTGCTTCTAAATTTCTCACAATAGATTAATCCTTTGAGTTCAAACCCAGAAGACAAAAAATAAACATTTACATCTTCACCACAGTTGTGCAGACTGCATAGATACCACACTTGCTCACAGTTCTTGGGCTAATCAGGCCTGCCTGTATCATATGAATCCTCCTTGAGCTCAACTTTGGGTTGACTTTGAAGTTTATGAGCTGAAAAGCAGCTAAATTAAGCAGAACAAAACAAGCAAATGACAGATAAAGAAGCATTAGACCCAAGTCTATCCATTCAATTAATTTGCCATTTTATTCACTCTTCTGTTTAACTGCTTTGTCAAAATTTTGACAGAAGTACCATTTGACTGAATCTCTGCTATGCACAACAATAAGCTATCTGAAAAAAATACAAAATAGATAATTCTGCACAAGACGACACAGTAAAAAAATCAAATCCCACTCAAACTTTTACAATTTTAGTTTACTTTTCAATGTATGCATTTGGTCTTTACTGGATATTTTACATTTTGTTATTTTATAAAGAAAGAAATTAAATTAAGACTCATAAAGAGGCAGCAAAATATTCAAGAAGTAAAATAAGGAACAAAATGTATAAATTAGAAAAGCCTTCAAGAAAAAAAAGGCATAGGAGACTCACAGGATACTCACAATTATTTAGTCTCATTATAATATCGATAGGATTCATCAACCCAAATAATATGTGAAAACAATTAAGACATTAAATCAGTCCCAAACAGGATAAAGTGCTGTCTCAGTCAGGTCCAGCACCTTCATCCTCAATTACTTCGAACAACCCCCCACTTGAATTCAATTCAATTTTTCACTTGAAATATTGTTCAGATGTACATTTGTCAAATAAGAACACTAATCAAGGATTGGTATAAAGACTACAGAACACTTTTATATTCAGATAGATTTTTTTAATTATTATGATTATGTAAGTTATCAGTAGAGATATAACTGTGCATTTCTAATAGAAGAATGTAAAAAGCACTTCTTGCTTCTCAGAGCAAGCTATATTAAGAGCAAAAGCAGTAAGACAAAATACATTAAGTTTAAAGAAACTGATCAATAGGTCTTTAGGAGTGTGTTTATTTGGACAAGGGACAATCAGGCTTGAGTCCTGTAGAGAAATATATATCTATATATATATTTTTTTTTAATTCTCCACAAATACAACGCACAATGTCTACATAGGGTGCATTGTAAATGTACATAGGGAACGAGGAACATACAATCCTACTTCTGCAGCTCTTTTGCCATTGGCAGAGTGAATCTACTCCACACATCTGGCTTGCACCTCCCTACAGCGAAGACAAAGAACAAATGCAGTTTGTGTCTTTGTGCATCTCCTTTAGCAAACATGCCCTACTTAAGTCCTCACAGAGTTACTTATTGTTGTGTAGAGGCTCTTCCAGTCATCCAGCTAACTTAGTAAAAATATAGCTTACAACTTTGTGAAAAAAATAGCTGCAGCATGTTAACTGTGTTGCTGTCTCTAGCACAAATTCTCAGGCTTTGCTGCCTGCTAACTTGATATGACTAGGTATACTGGTTTTCAAACACAAAACCCAAAGAGTTCGAGCTAAAGAACTGCCAACAAACACATCCAGGTGCTAATTTTTTTCAGATATATTATATTTGTACTAGGTCTGGAGAGATACTTATGGGGACAATAAAATATGTTTTTGATGAAAATACAGGCCTATTCCTGTTCTCTAAATCACAGAAACACCAGAAAAATTCAAAGAAAACAACGAGAAAAAATGTGTTACATTGGTAATATTACTCCCAAAATAGCTGACTACATATTCTGTTAACTGTTTTCATTTTAATGTGATCAAGATGATTAAACTATGCTGAGTACTTCATGAACACAGTATAACAAAGCACATGCAATAACAAAATCTTATTTTCCGCAATTTAAATTTAAGCACTGAGAAGCAATTCTTCTTTAGAAAATCATTTTCTGACAAGTTTTGAAAGCTCAGATGCAGATGTACTTATTTGTCCTCTAAAGCCAATATAAACAACAGCACAAGCTTTTCTGCATGCATAGTTGATTTTCAAATCATGCCTTGAAACAAAATAATAATTATATGTAACTAGAAACATAGAAAATGTCCTTAAGTCACACTACTGACTGGAAAACCATTGCCAATGATTAAATCAGAAGAAAAGTAAAAATACGTTAAAAAAAACCAAAATAACTTTGATATATGAATCACAAAAACATCGTTTGTACCTAAAATTTGACTTCAGTCTAATTTCCATTACTTAGAACAATATTTCACAAGTGTACTAATCAACATACTGTGTCGCATTCTTGTAAGAATTCTTAGTAAAAATCAGAACAATATATACATTGCTTAAGGACTAAACACACACACAAAATATAGTTGAGAGTATATCAAGTATATATCAAGTTGTTGTTTTGTTGTGTTTTGTTTTGTTTTAAAGTGCTAGGATGAACCAAAACATCTAATTTGTCCAAAACTATTGAGATTTTTCTCTCTCCAATTTCACTCTTGTTCTGTTACACAGATTTTGTGTCCTGACAGACAGGCTTGTAGCCTTGTCTCTCAAAGCCAGAAGGGGCAGATGTAGACTCTCAATTTCAATTTGGGGAAACAACCTAAGTTATGTGTTTAGAGATATCAGTAATCAAAAGCTCATTTGTTAACTCTGAACTCTGGAGTGGGATTTCCATTATTTTTCTGCTGAAATTGTAAGGTGGGCATATCAGAGAATTACAGGTTAGGATAGTTCTGATACTCTGGCTAAATAATTATACAGTGTGTTTCAAAATGATGGACCCATTTTGAAATCACTACTGTTTTGAAACTGTTTCCATCTTTTTGTAACACCTTGTGTATTAGATATTATGTCATGAGTTTCTTTTGAAATAATGTAGAAATTAAAATAGTTATAATTATTATCTCACTTCTCGTATTTTACAAAACTTAAATAGGCGACTTTGATAAATGGTAGCTAAAAATTCTGAATGTTATTTGACACTTATAACTTCAGTTAATTGTAATTGCAAATACTTAAAAAAAAAAAATAAAAAAGAGAGGAAATATGGGTGTGCTAGGTACAGGCCTGTGTTGAGATGCTATATCAAGAAAAAAGAAAGGAGCGAAAGAATCTGTGGTGGGTTGACTTTAGCTGGCTGCCAGATCCCCAACCAGCTGCTCTCACTCCCCTTTCTCAACAGGAAAGGGGGAGGGAAATAAGATGAGAATGCTAATTTTTTGTTGCCATGGGTGAAACAGACATGACTTGGGGAAAATTAATTTAATTTATTGCCAATTAAAACAGAGTTGGATGGTGAGAAACAAAGACAAAAGCTGAAAGACGTTCACTTCTTTATTCCCAACTCCTCTGCCTCCCCCAGCAACTGAGTGGTGGAGCAAGGGTGGAATGGGGATTTTGCTCAGTCCACACCAGCTCCTCTCTGCCGCTCCATCCTCCACGCTCTTTTCCCTCTCACCAGTGTGGGGTCCTCCATGGGTGCAGTGTGGACACCGGCTCCACCATGGCCTCTCCAGGGGCTGCAGGGGAACCCCTGCTCCAGTGCCTGGGTCACCTCCTCTCCCCTGGGAGCTCAGACTTTTCCTTCTAATATTTTGCCCTTCCTTACACAGACTCTCCCCAAGGCACTGCCATGGTGGCTGTGGGACTCAGCCGTGACCTGCAGTGGGTGGGTTGAAGCTGCTGGAACCAGCTGTGCTCAGTACGAGGCAGCCCCGGCCACTCTTCACAGAGGCCCCTGCAGCCTCTGGCAGCCCCTGGGCACCTGAACCCAGTACATTGTCACAAAGTGGCTTTGTAACCAGCACTGTCATGGCTGCAAAGTTCATTTGGAAAGCTAGGCAGCAAAGTCAGTTGTGATTACAGGCAGGTGTGGCCCATGGCAATTTCTCTGTCACTCTCTGTGCTCAAGGTAGGTACTCTGTGGTCCTGCAACATGGCAAAAGGCTAAATCTTGCTGTTTATAAAGCATTATGCCTTAAGTCGGCCTCTTGACATCAACTGAGTCAATTAAAAGCATATGTGTATTTGAAATTCCTATCCATAATATTAAATAGATAAAGGAAGAAGTCATACTACGGGGGACATAAGAAGTGGTTTTTTATTGATATACACAATAATTGATTAGGTTTCTCTGCTTCTGTTGCTAGAAATTCTGATGTATTTCACTTCGGATTACTAGTTAGCTTTCATTTCCTTTCAACTTTTGCCTCTGGATAAGCTCAACTATTCCCAAGAAGAAACACTGATCAAGTACATTTGTCATGCGAACAACTATAATAAGGTAATTCATCATAGTCTGTCAGAGTCTTATTCCAGGCAGACTGCTGCATTTTTATCCTTACTTAAAAATCTGCTGTCACTCCTGCTGAAAATTTTGGTAGACACTTTGGACATGTTTAAAAGCCCTTCCAAACTGATAGTGGCAGATAATTAAGTTATCAGCTATCAAAGTCTTTTTTCACTCTCTGCAATGTTTATGACACCATGAACCTTTCTGGCTGGTTTAATCTGACCTGTTAAGGATGTGTGATCCCTTGTTTCTTCCCTTTTCATTCCCTTTTCCTTTCTTAATGGTAGCCAGTGACCAATATAATTGACTACAACAAATGAAGCTCTCCTAGAGAGTCTAATTGAGCAATTATGTTTTCTTTTCAAGGTCTGAACTGAACCACATCCCGCAACCCATTCTTCAGCACCACAAAGGCAAAAGAGTTACTTGAAGGCAAAGCAAGCTAGATTTTAGATGACTAAACAGAAGAAGAATAAATCAACACTAGCTCAGAGTTGTGCATAGGTGAAGACAGGAGTTGTTACTTGGGCTGTCAGTAATGCTTAACTTTTTTGTATATTTTCCAGTGAAAGGTGAACTTACTTCTTTTTTTTTTTTTTTTTTTTTTTTTTTTGTGCAAGCTAGTTGCTTCTCCAGCATGTTGGATACAAAATTTCATGTCCTCTTCCTGTCTTTTCTCTTACAAGTCTCTTAGAGTACTCTATGGATACAAATATTCCCTTTCAAAAAAATTCTCCTTTTTTGCCCCCCCAAAAAATAGGGCATGCAGTTTTAGCACTGGTGAACAATCTGGCAAATGGAAATACACCGATTGAAAAAAATACTGGGAAAGAAGCAGGTTCTATTTTCATCTTCCAGAACAGCATCAACAATAGCAAGGAGAAAATGAACTCAATCTTGCAGATCTATTGCCTCACATACACACACAAACAGGACATAGTTTTAATCCTTGCACCTCATTCATCAGCATCTTTTATCAGTGGCTTTTCAATATAGCAAGCCTAATGACAAAGTGATCTTAAAAAGCTAGAATCAATTTCCACTTCAGTCATAGCTGTCAAAAAGGCAGGTAAAGAAGTTAGATCTGATAAGCAAAATTAAAAGTACCATCAGTTAAACCTACAAGTAGATATATATGGTAGATTGCTAGCAATGCCATGCAGTCTATGTGTAATTAGTTTATTAACAGAATTTTGTTTAAGAAAGACAAAGCAGAATGCCACAAGATTTATCCTGAAGCAAGGCTTCATCAAGTGTGAAACACGGGGATTCAGCATCAGAAGATAAATGAGCCCTATTCCTAATACAGTGGAAAAGGGATGGAGCTGTGATAGCTCTAGGTGAAGGAAGGTGCATTTTTAATGCTTACTTGACTTCTATTAATAGGTCTGTTGTAGGTCTTAGATGAAAGTGACATTTATTATAACCAAGAAGTCTAAGAATGGAAGAAGACAAGTCAGTAATATTTCAGTCTGCAAAATACCCTGCCTTCCAAACATTGTTTGTATTATCTCATATGGAAGAGATAAAATTAATTAAAAAATACAGAAATAGATTCATACACTCAAGGATTCTCATGTGTTTGGAATTAAGAACATTTTTAACACTTTCACTTGTATTTAGAGTTTCTAAAGTTTTGTCACTGAGAAAATTTGAGGAAAGGGAGATTCAGGAGTTAAAGTAAACATTTTTTTAAAACCAATATTTAAGTAGTGTCATGCTTATTCCTTGTTTCTAGTCTTTTTACATAAATCACACACAGAGTCACTTCTAATTGTACCTAAAGAGTTGCAGAAACAAGATTTATAGTGAAGATCCTGAAGCAATTATACATTGAAGAATGCAGCTCATATTGCTAATATTAATTCCAAATCACTGTAACTACACCATCCAGTGCTTACAGTTTGAGGAATAACCTTTTTACCTCAGAGTATCAGCAGAACTTAGTATTTTGGGGCATATATTTTGCCTTGTTTAGTTTCCTTTCTCCAAAGCAAAGCTAAAAGGTGAGAACTATGTTGGTTAGAATTGACCTGGCTGAGAAGAACTCAACTGAGACAGATTTGCACCACCAATCAGTGTGATTAGGTGCCCTCCATAATTATCTGCACCACCCCTCCCCTTTGCCCACATGGCAAGTGTGAAAAGAAGAGCTGTTGATATATATACTCCTTGTAGATTGCTTAAGAACAGTACTGTGACTGTCTGACTGTCCAACTCTCATGATAAGTTTTCCCCTTCCACTGCCCATGTTCTCCCACCACCAACTCCATAGCTCTATCACTGCTCGTTTGCTCTGTGGTTGCAGGCTTGAAGCAAACATCTGCCAGACAAGTAGATGTTCTGAAAATCTTGGCTTAAATCACAAAAA
Organism: Nesoenas mayeri; assembly: GCF_963082525.1. NCBI lineage: Eukaryota > Metazoa > Chordata > Aves > Columbiformes > Columbidae > Nesoenas > Nesoenas mayeri. The sequence continues at coordinate 131,409,128 of NC_137541.1, forward strand.
CCCTTTGGTTTCAGCTTTTCTCCACTGCATGACCAAACACGGCGACATACTTCCCTCTGTGGGGCCACTCACCAGGAAAGGAAAAAGTTCAGAGGTGCAAATGAAAGCAGCCCCTGGCTGAGTGTAAATGGCCTTAGCCCAGCATATACATCTAAAAACAGCATTTTCAATTCAGAGGGGATTTTTTGCTAGTTTTTTAATAATCTAGTTGTCCTTGCCAGTCACAACTAGCCTGAGCTACAGACAGCACTAAGAAACATAATCAGTAATTTCAGGGAAAGATTTCAAAAGAAATTCAAGAAATTCAAAGAGGAGCTGAGTGTTCATATTCCACTTGAAGACAATATCTTATTCTAGTTTCTTCCTATTATGAATAGAAAACCTAGTGTTTGCTATGTTGTAACTATTCAGTATTAGGAAAAACCTTATTACTCATATGGCTATTATGAAAATTTGCCAAGACTTTAATGAAGGCAAACTGCTGGAGTACATACAATGAGTCAGAATTGTGAAGAAACCCAATTCATGTTGTTGAACAATGTTAATTTCTGGTTAAAAGCCACATCAACGTCACAGCACAGACAAACATAGTTCTTATTGCCAAAGGGACCTGGGGGCCATGACAACAAATTTCAGGATGCTGGATTTTAAATGGGAGGCACTCCTATCTGAAAACAATCATTCTACCCAGGGAGTTATAAAGACAGACTAAACAATGTGAGGCCATAAAATGTTTGACCTTTTTCCCGCAAACCAATAAATCAGGGTGCCAAAGAAGCACAACACTATCAAACTGATGAAAATAAGAGGCTGATGAGAACGAGTCCAAATACGAGTGGGAAGCATTTCATTTCAGATTTCCAGGGGGAATTCTCAACACAAAATAGACTGAATTCCTACCCAACATTTCTCTGTGTGTGGCCATCATTAGTTTTAATTACTTCTGACATTTTGTCTATCATACTAGATCCTTGGAGAAAAGTAATGAGTCTCCTCATGTGAAAGGTGAAAAGAACAAAGATTGTATTAAGATGCCAGAAATAATTAAACCACATGATCTTACTAACTATAAACCCCATAAAGGACCCCATTAAACCACTAGCAACTACCTGTGTGACTACAGAAATCTCCTCATTAGCTATAAAAGCCAACTAGCAGCACCTTAATTCTAGCATTTCAATTTCATTAGTTGATTGTGTATGCTTGTTCCAGATTTAATATCAGCAATTGTCAATTGTCTGATAATAATTAGTATGTCAATAACAGACATTTAATGAGGGCTACTTACCTGAGGAGCTGAGCCCAGTCATTTCCTAACTGATTCTTTTTGAGTGGCTGGGAAAGTAGTTTGTTAAAGTTATCTTTAACCTTTTCCTGAAGGTCATGTTTGTACTGTAATAAAACTTACTCAGCTTTTTGAAAGAAAATACCAATCAGTTCAAATCAAAAGCTTTGGAAAGTACAAATTACATTCTCTCTCTTCCAAGCTTACTGGGAGAAACACTGTGTGATAGTCTCAAGAAAAACTAAGCAAAGAAATCTAACACTCTGTATTTTCTTATCTTAATAGAATTTTACAACAGCAATGAATGCTTCAGAAATACTACTAAGGAGAAAAGCTAATTGGCAGAAGATTATAAATTATATTTCCATATTCAGCAAAATAAGTACAAGATAATTTGTTATTATATTCAAAACTATAACTTAGTGTGTAGAGGCAGAAGAATGCAAAAATAATTTAAAATACTTTTCCTCTTGGAAATATTGTTTCATGAAACATTAACATATCAATACACTTCATACAAAAACACTGATACATTAAAATAGTCTATTTTCTCCCTATTTCTACACATAATGCAGTTACTAAGTTAAGCTGTGGGTATACCCACCTGTCTATATATACACGGTGATATAAAATAAGCAAATATGTACTTAAATTTCTACTTGATGAACTAAATTCTCTGCCTTCTTTTGATAATGTTCATACAATACCTTTTTTCTAAGGACTTAGTAAAAGTGCATAAACACACACCTAAATATAACCCTTTGAGAAGTTCTACTGATTTCAAATTGAGTTGATTGTATCAGCCCTAACCAATTAGTCTGATTACATCATTCTTGTCCCAGACATGATAAAATATGGACAAGAAATAAAATGTTATAGCAAGTATCACTGTACTTCTAGACAACAAAAGCTCAGAACCCAAAGAGTGCTCAGAACCCATTCTTCATGCTCTTTTACCATCTTTTGCCATTCATAAGTTTAAATGGTACTCCTGTGGATCTTCGTGTCAGAATAAAATACTAAGCACGTTAAATTGTTATATTTCTCCTGAGACTACCAGTTACGCCATATATTATAAAGGGCTGATGATGTTGCCACTTTGTATTTGCCAGATTTTGTATTAAAATAAAATATTATTTGACATATGCTTTCCTAAGTGTTTGTTAAAATGAATTAAAATAACAGACACTAAAATACAGACAGTAGCACAGCCATGACTTCACATGCTAATTGTGACTTCAGTTCTCATATTGGTACCTTGTACTGTAGTATACACATTTTTGAAATAAATTTTATTTCAATTTTCAGACCTCAAAGACAACTTGCGATCAAATTTGGATGAGCAATTAATATGATATAGACAAATATGAAATAGAATACTAAGATTTTTTGTATCTTCCTGTCTGTTCTCTTATTCACCTAAGTTGTCAGCAGACACTTAACCTAAATGTTTAGAAGTTGGATAATCACTTAGCCAACTCTGGAAGCCGCTTATAGCACTCTATAGAGTCCATAATTATGGAAATAAAACCAAATTAAACAAAATTTAAAACTAAATCAGAGGAATTATTCTGCAAATTCTCAGGTAGAGGGTCAGCAGAGTAATTTTACTCTCAAGCTAGAAATGCACAAAAGGTTCAAGTCTTAAAAATTTCTGATCATGAAAAAAAAAAACCAACAAACTATATGTTTTTGTCAGCCAACTTCAGCAGAAGAGTCAAACTCAGTAATAAGGTATGGACATACAAGCACAGAAATCTGAAGTTTACACTAAAATGCATCTATTTCCTTCCAGTAGTCTTGAGAAACAACTAAAAAGCCACATATATAAAACCAAAAGGTCTGCAAACAGGAAGGAAACAAGCAATTGAGAACATATGGTATTAATATCATGTCTAGTAATTGTTATAGTGTTCATCAGATATTGTTACATTAGCCTGAATTGGTGCAGTCATAGGCCCTGATTTTGCAATATTTCCCTTTTGAGACATTTACTGAAACTAAATGCAAAATCTTACTTCACAATGACAGGACCCCACCTTCTGGGTTAGCAAGCACAATTCTTTGTTGCACTAACCTCATATTTATACAGCACTTTGAAAGCAGAAACAGTTATTTCAAGACTAACAGGTAGTTGCTGTTGTTGAATAAGCTGTTGGTGGAATGGGATATTTATTACAACTATTCTCATCAAATTTATGTGTGCACAACAGTTATTATTTTTATCACCTGCAGTTATTGAACTTAACATTTACCATCATGGAAGCTGGTACCTGACTTTAAACTGGTTTTAAATACTTCCTTTAAAAAAACACTCTTCTCTTAATTTTTCTTTTAAAAATTTCAGACATTTAAGAACTCCATTTTACTTACTAAACTGCCTTTGATGTGACTTCTAAACCAGATAGGAATAGGAAAAAAAAGAGTATGCTCTATTTATTACAAAATACATAACTTTAAGATGTGTAATGGTGGTTAACAAGAACAGAAAGAAACCCTGCAATATAGTTTATTTTGTATGAATGAACATGCTATAATAAATGATTCAATTAGAAAAAAAAAAAAAAAAAATCAAGTATCTCCATTCTCTGGACCATTTTCTTATAGAACAGACTTTCAGAAGTAGTATCATTATTGAACTATATTTCAAGATCAGAAGGATCTTCACTCTCCTAATTGCAATTTGAGATAAAGCAATTACCAGAAATTATTCATGTCTAAAGATACTGTACTCCACAAGTTGTTTTATCCAATGGTAAAGTTTTTTTATGATCTGTGCTCCCAACATACAAAATAGACGATTAATAGTGGTTCTTGAATTTTCTCATTAAAGACTTAGTTTTAGTGAAAAATGGATTAGTGGTCAGTGGAAAAGGCATGTCATTACTGACACTTTCTTTGCATCGACTGTCAAGATGTAATTCAGCCATTTTGTAGAAACAGCATAAAGTTGCTGTTCTAGTGATTAATGGAAAAGGGACCATCTCTGTGTTCTGATGCTTGATTTATCCTTCTAAATGCACTGAATACCACAAGGGTCTCACTTTGCTTACTAAACTGTGAAGTGCTGTCCATTCACAGCACAGAAAATAAGATCACCATCTGTTTCTTTGCGAAGACTTTATTTGAAGAGATTGTTGTAAAAGCAAAACAAGTTCTAAGAATAAAATAGGAAAAAATGTAATTTGAAGTTGTCACAATAAAAATAAATAGAGGATGAAGATGGATGATGGTGGGTGGTCTGACAGCCTGTCTGAAAACATATGGCTTGATCTAAGACTCACTGAATTTAGGAAAGGTCTCTGTTTACCTAAAGAGATTTCAGTTACAGACCTATATAAGTCATTAAGACTAGAGAAACAGAGTCCTGCTACCACTACTTATGGCTTTTTTTTTTTTTTTTTTTTTGTTATTCATAGGTATTGAAGTTTGTTATTTAAATATTGTGACATTTCCAAATACATTGTATGTTACCATAAACTCCAATTTATAGCAAAACAAACTGCTTCAAGCTGTGCTGGATGTGGCAAATGGAAGTAGAAGGTGTCTAAGGAGTAAATGGATGCCAGCTTGTTAGCTGAGGGAAAGGCTGAGGCAATAAACACTGTGAACTTGAATAATGAGGAGCTGAGACATACAGAAGGCAGATAAGGGAAAGGACCAGAAGCAAAGTGTCATGATTTAACCCCAGGCAGCAACTAACCACCACCACTCACTTGCTCCTCTCTGGTAGGATGGGGGAGAGAATCAGAAGAGTAAGTGAGAAAATTCATTGGTTGAAGTAAGGACAGTTTAATAGGTGAAGCGAAAGCCATGCTCACAAGCAAAGCCAGGTCCATCACACATAATGGTTACTTGGGAAGACAAACTCTGTGACTCTGAACATCACCCACTGCTTTCTTCTTCCCCTGTCTTTATACACTAAGCATTCTGTCATATGGTATGGAATATCCCTTTGGTCAGCTGGGCTCAGCTCTCCCGACTGTGCCCCCTCCCAGCCTTTTGTGCACTCCTCACCTTCTCACTGGCAGGGCAGTACGAGGAGCTGAAAAGTCCTTGACTGCTCAGCAACAACTAAAACATCAGTGTGTTGTCAACATTCATCTCATACTGAATCTAAAATACACCATCTCCCAGCTCCTAGGAAGAAAACCACATCTACCCCAGCTGAAAACAGGACAGAAAGGCAATTTGTCTCCTTGAGAGGGTCTGGAGATACTAAAATAAAGCAGGAGCTTATAATAAGAAGCTGGGTTTCTGGAGGTACTGAAGGAGGATAACTAGAGCTGTTGAGTAATTAGACAGTAGCCAGACATCTTAGAAAGATGTGGTGGTGGTTTGGACAGCAGACAATAAGGGCTTATGGATAACCACCGGTACTAGACTGCCAGATGGCAGGACATGAACATTTTCAGAGCCCTTTTAAGAGGAGACAAAAAGGGAATGCTAACAATAGACTAATTACTATACTAACAACTATTTTTAATATGATTGCTGAAATGTTAGAGGAATGTTTCCCCAATTAACTCTTCAAAAGAAGTTGCTGCTTCTGTTTCTTCCTGGCCCCATAACACCACTTATTTTGTATTAGTATGAGCACTCATGTGACTGCACATCAAATGTAAGGGAACTAATTCAGGTGAAAAGTAACATTTGTATTCAGATCTCAACCTTGTCATGTAAATACTCACTCTAACTCAAGTCAAGTTGCAATGCAGGGGTATAGGTGCCTGAGATAGCAACCAATCTCCAGGGGGCATGTATACAATGAACAAGAGGGTGTGCAGTAACTTGAAGAAGACCCAAAAAAGTTTGAAGGAGTCAAGCCTCTTTTGCTGTCCAATAAAGCCAGGCATAGACTCTGTCTCTTTCAGGATTGAAACATAAGCGACCACAGAGATTCAACAATCGTTACTTCCACTCAATGTTATTCACAACACAGGCTTGCTGAAAATTGTCTGTTAACTAGGAAATTACCATCATGAGAGTCCTTCTCCTGGTTTTGGTTTAAGGACCTATCTACAATCAACTCCAGAGGTAGCTCTCCAATTCTTTTTCTATACCTCTCTGTGTGTAGTTCACAGAACAAAAGTAAATGAGAACTTTCACACAGCAAGAGGTACCATATTTAGTAGGGAAAATTACATTTCCTCCTTAAAATACTGTCCTTTCAAATACATTGCAGCCATAAATCTTTGGTTCCAACTTGTGTGATCTTATATGTCAGCCAATCTCCACTGTAAAAGATGTGAGTGATTTTCAAACACACAAGCCTGGTTTACCACTCTGCCGTTAACATTGTACCATTAACACAGTTATACTTGTAAGGCCTTTGAGGTTGGCATTATGAACAGTAGGAAAAGAAATGCAAAACAAGATCCTTCTTTGGCTCTTGTCCAGCTACATCACAGAAACCCAGAAGTTTCCAGTCCAAGTGTCACAGAGGCACTCCGAAGTTAGTTTTAGGCGGACAACCAAGTCCAAAACAGGCTTTTATTCTGTCTGGGAAAGTCCGGAAAAACAACCAATTAGAAATGGGGTTTATACAATTGGTTACTCCGGTAACATCAAATACAGGTTCAGATATCAACTTTGAGGAAATTATCGGGGTGCAGCAAATACTAACAATGGAGATCCACAGTGTGCATACATGTGGCTCACCAAAAACAATGCCAGAGCTGTCCCTGACTCCAGGAAAAATACACACTTGCCTGAATCTGGCAAGGAATTATTAAAGAAAATACACGTGCTTATATTTAAGCATGGAATAAGCACCCACCCAAGTGGCGAGGAATTATTTAATACACTCGCTTATCTGCAAGGAAATAAGTATATCACTCACCCACACGTGGAGATGAGGCAAACGGCATCCCAGTCCTGGGAGGGCTCTTGGTGGCAGCACTTTGTCCTGCGCTCCAAGAGGACAGGCCAAACACTTGCCTTGGTCCTGTTTAAATACCCGAGTCAGATCTGACTGTGGGCATTCCAGAAGCTTCTCTGCACTCTGGCTGTGGGGTGCCCAGAAACTTCTTGGCAGCTTGGTGCTTCTGCACCACCTCCTTCTCTCTCTTAATGACCCTGGCCAACGGGCTCTGGGGTCAAACAGAAGATGTTACCCCCATTGCAGGTGAGGGGTCAGGGAGGATGTGTTGAGGAAGAGGGAGATGTGCCTGCACCTTCCATATCGAATGAAGGGGGAGGGGGGAGATGGGGGTGTGCATCTGCCACGCCAAGCTTATCAGATTTTCATCACAGGTGAAATATGTTTCGTTTCGCTTCACTTTTCGGTTTTGAATACTACTATATTTGTAGTGCACAAAACATATCAATAACAGAGACAAAACAACATCTACACCATCATTTAGAATTCCTCTCTTCCATTCATGATTTTTAACAAAAGATTTCATTGCTGGTAACATGTTACAGGCGCTCTAAAACAGCCTTAAGAAAACCTCAGTTTTCTCACAAAAAATGTTGATCCTTAGCTCATATATGTGTGTTATCCTCCAACTTGAACTAAAAATGTACTTGAGGTATATGCTGATGACTTCTTTTAAGAGATGTGAATGTTATCTTTAGCATGTGGCCATTAACCACTCAGTGGCCATTAACCAACAGTGACCAGAACCCTCTTGAACTTTAGCTGTATATAGTGTCAACTATAACACAAGTTCACATAACAAAAGTGCCCTCCAGTTCTACAAGAGCAGATAGTGCTCAAAAGATATATATATATTTAGACACTTCAGTGTCCTTGCCACTTGTCACTGTCACTGAAGAGCATCACTGCATTTAACATCAATACTCCAGTGAATTACATCATTATATTCACATTTATAATTGACAAAAAGTGAGACAGAGAAATAAAAAATACAGGGCTCTACAGCTAAAATCCTAAATCCTTATATTTTCAGCTTCTTATCAGTAGACTGACTACCTGCAATTCCAGCTTGGTAAAATGCAACCTGAGTGGCACCTCATACTCTCTTCCCCAGCCTCAACCTGAACAAACCCCAAACCACTTAAAATCACCAGGTCTCTAGTTACAGTAACTAATTTCAGCTACTTAAATTTTCAAGTGCAGACCAAAGCAATTTTAACATTATAAAGAGGCAGTGTGCATTATTAAATTAGTAGCACGACACAGTCCTCCTCAGAATGAAGGCTGTAGAAGAATTAGCAGCTATGTACTTAGAGCACAGAAGGAAGATCAAGAGAGAGGTCCCAGAATAGCAAGTCTATACTGTGCTGCAGGAAATTATTCGTCCTGTTCTGGAAGCAGCCTAGCCACATTAACATGTCGCTTGGGCTACGCCAATAAACCTTCTGAGGCTGGACTGACCTGAGTGTAACTGGATAATAAGTGACTCAACTCGGGTTGGGAATCGACAAGCCTTAAATCTTGCATTTCTGAACATTCTGTTCCAGGGTTGAAACAAGCAGCTTAATTCTACTTCTGCCTAATATTGGTTCTAGCGAAGCTTTTCTGTGATCAAATCAGGTTGCACTGCTATGCCTATACCCCAGACAGGCTCCATTCATTGCTAAGCTTCCTCAGCATGGAAATACATCAGATGCAGTTGCTGACTTTAGGTTTTCTAGAAAAACTTTTAGGAATAAATTTTCTTAGGAAAGGATTCCACAAAGATTTGAGTTTTTACATCCTCACTGCACCAGTGGGAAAAATTTAAAAAAAAAAAAAAAAACAACGCAAAAAAGCAATAGCTTTACTCACATACTGCAGCTACCTGAACACCATAAATCAATAAATCAGAGCTCTAGGTTTGTAGTTTATATTTTCTAAGCCTCAGCTGAAGCAAAAGAGAGTAATTTTCAGAATTTCTTATCTCAGTTGTAGTTAACATAGCCCTAATATGCAGATGTGGTCAAACCATATCACGTCTGTAAGTGCTTCCTTGGTGTCACTCATTACTCTCGATTGCAGAGCAATATGTGGTCAGAATTGCCAAGTATGTTCACTTTCCTCCTCTTTGCACAGAACCTGGCTTCTCTTCTAAGACAGGAGACTCTCTTATCATCTGTACCTGCATCCAGCATTCTGCCCTCCCCAAACTGTCTGTGTCCAGCTACTGTCAAATAACCTGGCAATCAGTTTTGTCAAAATGCCTTTTGTCAAAATGCTAGATGATCCTTCAGCTGGTCACCCGTCCATTTGGCAAAGCTGTTGTCTTGCTTGGCCAGCTTCTTTAGTATATCCACTATACTGCCCAAGTGCACCTATTCAAATGCCAATGAGCTTTTTTAATCTTTTCACTGGCCCTAACCAGTTATTGCCTGTCATAAACAATGCCCATGGAAATGGAGAATGACACTGGTAAAAGGTTAACCCTTGGATATCTGTGAAGAAGCCACACACACTTATGCATGCACACAAGTAAAGCAAGTCATGGTATTTCATAAAACTAATTTTAAAAAAAATCTCTTTTGGCTTTGAAGCTTCGGTTATACATAAGGATAAAAATGATTAAACTCTGGTACTGTTATTCTGTTAAAAGAAACCCAGAAGGCTTTGTGTAACTTGGAATAAAGGAAGACATAAAACTTCCGCATAAACACTTGGGATACTATAAAAAAGTGAGTTTTCAATTTCTGACCCTGAACACTCTCACTAAGTATGTCCCACTTGATCAGCCTATAAATTTTCAAGGTTATTTGGAAAGTGAAGAACAAAAGAATTGCTCCTCATGAGAAAAAATTCCTTCATAGGAACAAGGAAGGAATTCTTTCTTTTGGACCTCCTCCAGATATTATTACCCATACAACTTAAAAACTTAAATAGCCTAAGGTGCTATGTGTATCATATTTTTTTTAATGTATTTAAAATTCAGTTTGATTAAAGTCCAGCATGCAATATTTTGAGATATAGCCATAACTTCTCTTGCAGTTTTGAAAGATGTTGCTAGATGTGAGCTATGGAACCAATTAGAGTACCAGTTCAGTCTGAGGAAAAATGAGCCTCTATAAAGAGAGTACTTGTATCACAGAAAAGAAAAAAACAAGGATACCCATAAACCCAAACTAGAACATCAACACAAAAATGAAACTGGATTTTAAAGGAAATATGACATAGCCAAATGAAATGCCTCCAAATATATTTTGCAGAGGATTTTACGCTGAGCTCCAAATTTCAATTATCCAACATAGACATGTCAGTAACTAATGTACAGATGATACACTGCACAAAATACAACTGAACTCTCCAGTACCAGTATAAAAATGAATTAAATCTCACTTGTAATTTCTTTCTCCATCCCCTTAGGGACTCAAAAATATTCAAATAATTTACAGACTCTCCACTTTCTTATATGTAACCTCTTTGAACGAAAAAAGGACTGTAGAAAAGAGAGGCAACAAGACTGAATCTAAATACATTTTACTTGTTTTAGAAAATACAACAATGGCATGGTCCTATAGTGAACACAAGAAAAGAAAAAAAAAAAATAAAAGAAAATGGTGATCCAAGACTATAGACTGATTTTTGTTTGAATATCCGTTCTTAGTTTAGCTACCAGTTAGAACACTTCCCTCAGTTATGCAATGTTATGCTGCTCCTCTTACTTTCATCAGTGGTAGCACTGCAGCATGCTACAAAGACAGAGCAGCATTGATGTTCTAATCTCTACTTTTTTTTTTTCCAGCATTTTTAATCCTTTCCAGCTTCTTTTGAGGTACAACTTCCTTCCAGCTCACAAAGAAGGCTAATAACATCAATAAATTGCTCATGAGGGCACTTGTAATGAGATCTTTGCACAAGAATTCCAGTGTTTTTGAAAAAAATCAGTATTTTTCAGAAGACAAAACTAAACTAGCTTCACACCCCCCCCCAAATGAAAAAAAGATACACACACACACCTTTTTGTTGTGGCTTTCTGAAACATTATAAAAGAAAATCTCTTGCTTGTCTTTGTGTTGATCAGTGAGAATGAAAAAGGCTTGTACCAAGTTGGAAACAAGTCAAAATGCCCTTTCTGACTTGTTAATGAAATCCTTCTGATGTACAAAAGGCATTTATTCACCACCTTAATAGTCACACTGCAAGTAGATTTTATCTGGCTAGAAACTCATTTATTTGAATGAGAAACTAATCTCTTTTGTGTGATTCACATAAAGGATTTGAATTTAAAAATAAATAAAAGGAACTGTTTACCTGCCCATAGCTAATAATACCTTTGGAAATGCCATCTATGGATATTGACTACTGAATCACAAAACATCAGTCTGGCACATTTAAAAGAGTTCACACTATAAAAAGATAATGAGTCTATGCTCTAGACCAGCACATAACAAAAGGAAGACAAAGTTAAAATTAGATTCCAACCACACTCAGAAAAAATAACAGAAAATTGTGGAAAAATATTTGTAGAGATTGGGTTTGGAAACATATGGAAAAAGCTCCTGCTTGAAGCTTTGCAAATTGCATTTGAAGGGACTGACCTGACATAAGGTTGGCAATGGATGCAACTGAAGCTTTAATTGAATAAGCTCGGACATCTGTCTCAACTGTCAATCCTCCTAACAATAAGATTGATAGATGCAAGCTAATCGCCAATTACAGGGAGTTCTTTCAGACACAGGCGGTGAGTCGAGAAGCTGGATGAACTCATATGGAGGCGGATCAAGTGCGTGTGCAGAAGTGAGAGCAAGATCTCTCTCTGTTTCCAGACAAGAGACCACAAGATCTTCTTAGACTGAATTCACAGAGCAAAGCATCACCAGCACAGTAGCAAAGGTGAGAGAGAAAGGCTGGCTCCACAACTGCGTGACCAATCTCTATCTCATCTGAAGACAGTTTTAAGCAAATACCCTGTATGGTTTTACTTACAGAGTCACTAGCATCCTTTTCCTTTTGAAATACAAAATATTTCAGCATTACATAATGCAACTGCATTACTCGTCTGCCTTTCTTCTTTCACCTAAAACGAATACATTATCTAGTCTTTGTATCTTTTCCACTTCCTTCTTAAAAGACTGCTATTTATAATAAGAATAATCAGGATTCCTTTTTCTCATAATATGCTAAAACTCTTCCAGGACTGTCTTTTGCAGCTGTTGGTTGAAGATTATGTTCTCATTTACTCTATCAATTTTCTACCATTCCTAGTTTTAGATATATAGCCTTTGCTAACAACTTCTTTTTTTTTTCCAAGTTTAGCAACTGAATTTTCATTTTCACTGGACCAGACTTTTAAAAACCTTGTCTCTCCTCTCTTTTTTTCCTCCTCTAGATTGCAGAGTTGTGTTTTTGTGAACAGAGGATGTGATTTTTTAGTTTACAGTTATCAAAAATAATTTTCTGTTTAAACACTGCATCTCCACTTCTTTGGAATTCACATGTAACACCACCATGGTATACCATAACAGTCCTTTAAAGAAGTATAATCATTTTGGGGATAAAATTACAGCACAGTGAATTTATTCTCCTCTCTTCTTCTCTCTCCAGTATTAAAAATTTGTTCTTTAAGGCACATGCTAGTTTCTTTAAATATCACTTGTGTAAGTACATCTGCATAACTAAGTACTTTGATTTGGATTTATGTGCTGGCAAGGCAAAACAGATAACAATTGTGGTGACTATTGGGAGCAAATATTTGTTTCAGTTCTTGTTTATCTCTGTTCTAGCCTTCTTGATAACGGGAAATCGCTGGTGGTGGCAATAGTTGAGGTTATGACAACAGTTGCCAGGTTTCAGAAATAATAACTGGCAGCACAAAGCCTCCAGCATGCCATAGACAGAACTACGATCTAATAGCTCAGTGTTATTTTCCCTCACAAACCATAAAAGTTTCTGGTCTGACTTAGTTGGAGCTATCCCAGTATCAGAAGTTACTTGGGTATTTCTGTACAGCCTTGAAAGAAGCTCAAAGGAACTAAACTGTTCTTGAAAGTTCTGTTGTTGTTGTTTGGTTTGGGATTTTTTTTCAACCATTTTTTGCTGCTCATAGTAGTTCACAGAAAAATATCCTAATTCCTTCTGCAGTGCTTAATGGGAAAACAGTACCTGGGGGGCGGCGGGAAGGGGAAGAGCTGGGAGAGAGAAAGAACTTAGGCTTGTGTTTTTATATCTCAGTGGGCAGAGAAGTTTTCGTTTCCCTAAAAAGCCTGGAAAGTGACCTCCAGGTACTTATGTCTGCACCAAATAAATCCTGTCTCTGGCACACAAGTATTTTGCAGTGGAAGTTGACTGTGCTGTTGTTTGTTGGGAATGGAAATGCCAAAGGTATCTGAAGCCCCAAGGGTTAAATCATTGCTATAAGAATAATGACCAAGCCATTAATGTACATGAATATTTAAAATTTCAGCTGTACTTAGTTCCAGTCTTAATTGTCAAAAGCACTTTGCTAAGAATATGTAAAGAAATTATCTATTCTCCTCTTTTATGTAACATCTTCACCTCCAGATTTAGGACAAGAAGTTAAATGGATGTTATTTTAGTAGCTTGTTCTGCTAGTTCATTTAACCATGCTGTAAAAACTAGGACTAAGCACAGTTGTGGTATCATCCATTCTCCTTGTCTACCCTCTCTTTTCACATTAATTTACACAGCTTTCTCATGATCTATTGAAAATAATTCCACCACAATCACTTGGCTTTATCACCAATGCTTTTCAGTTGATCCAGAAAAACCTCTGCTGTCCAACTTCAGGCTTTCAATATATGCTTACATTCAAAGTGCAGGAATAACTGAGGGTTCAAATGTGAAGTGTGGAGTGTAGTTTGCTTTAAACATTTCTATTTTTTTTTAATGGAATAATGGAACTACTGAAAGTGTCCCTAAGCATTCTCCAGAAGCTATTAGGCCATTCAATGCATCCTGCAGTGTTAGAAACTCCATGTACTGTGGCCCAATGAGTGAGTAGTCCATGTAGATTTTTTATCTAGAAGTGCTATATAGCTATGAAAAACAGCAGTGACTGTCACATCACATTAAATATATATATACATTTTTAATAAGGTTTCTTCTTTTTTCTGAAGAAATACAGCAGTTTTGTTTTGTTTTGTTTCGTTTTTTCTAGTGGGTATACTTCATCAGGACATGTAGAGATGAAAGATTTATAATGACTTTCCTTAAATAAGTGGAAGATCAAAACTAAGTAAAAAAAGATATACAATTAATAACTATTGGAAACAAAAAAGAGCAGACTCAGTTGTGTACTACAGCCATGAGTAAAGAAAGGAGCAGAAGATTACATGACAGGTATAGTGTACATACCCCTAGAGGCACATGAAAGGAAAACCTAACAGTTGTGCCTTCAAAAAGTCTTAACTCATAGAGTTCCAAATGAGTTTTCCAGTGTTACATGTTAGAGGCCACACAGCCAAAAAACATTTTCACACACCATTTTAGAACTTGGCAGTGCAGCTGACAATGCTATAATTAAATACATTTAAATAGTGTAAATTAAGTTATTTTTCTGTCATTGGGAGAATTTCAGCTTTGCCAAAGCCTAATTATTTAAGATGTATTAATTATTTTAGAGTTTCATATACCATGTTCAAAAAGATGCTTTAATTTTAAAACAAAATATTGCTGCAGATAAGAACAACAACATTGCTGAATCTTTTGCATGAAAGATTTATTATACACAATGTGATTTTATTATCTATGAAGGACTGAGTTTTAACAAGTTGAATGAGTCACAAAAAATGATTTTATTAAGCTGTCTTAGAATTGTGATCAACTGGACTAGTGTCACGGTGTGTGTCTTAAAAGGAAGATGAGAGGATCACCCCCATATACCTACTAAGGCAAACGGCATGCAGGAGATGCTTCAAATGGAACAATGTTGAAGGGAAAAGTAGAAAAAGCACAGCCCTAGAACACTTTTGTGATTATGTCAGTGTGAAATCTGTGTCTAAGAAAACCCAATATATTAATTCAGTGACAGTGTGGGGAAGATTCTTCAGGGATACTGAACTTTTCACAGTTTCATTTATGTTAATACATATGTCTAACTGGTACAAGGGTACACCACCACTACGCTTCTCAATGTAGCACACAAAGTGAAATTAATGAAGCAAAGAAATGCAATTAATTACTCCCTTGTTTGCTTTCTAATGTTCCCCTAAAGTAAAGCAGACATGGAAAAAGATATTCCCAGATTATCCAAGCAATGTATAATTCCAATAGAAATACTTCTAAGCATTCTCATAGAGTGTATGCAGAATTAGCATGCCTTGTTTGCCTTAAACTGCCTGCAGCATATTACATAGACACAATCAAGCCTTGGGAAAGTTTGACACCAAGTGTCCCCTTTTCACAAAGAAACTACCATCTCAAAATGTAAGCATGAGAAGCCAGTTCTTGGCCAAGCCATTACATGTAAACATTTTATGTTTTCAAGTTGTAAAAGAACAGGTAGAAATTTATTTGTGTCTCTATGTGCACACTCAGATTTTTTTCAGGTATTTAACATTCCTGGTGAAGAGGTTAAAAAAAGAAAAAAAAAAAAAAGAGAGAGAAAGGTAGGCTTGTCACAAGTTCTAAGTAACCTGAGAGAAAAAGTCAAAGGAACTGCTATGACCTCTGGACTGAAAACTCAGATTCTTTTTGTAGTTGTTGATGTTAAGAGTTTCTGAAGTTTTTTACAACGCGCACTATGTTAAGTAAATGCCATTAATATCAGAAATCAAAATTTTCTGGAGGATGCAGTTTGTTACCTTAAAATCAATAGCCAAACTATAAATGTTGAGTTTCTAACTCTTGGGATCTATTTATTGTTATATATTTTACAAGTAGCATTTTTGAACAAAAAAATGACACGTTCTCTGGAAAATGATAGTAAGGAGTACTTCCTATGAAATGCATCTTGCCTAACAATGCAGGGAATGAATAATCAAAATTATATAAAATGGCAAGAAATGAAAGAATGGCAACCTTCCCAAATCCCTCTACTGGCATCACACAAACTTATATTTAAGGAAGGAAGGAAGGAAGGAAGGAAGGAAGGAAGGAAAGAAGGAAGGAAAGAAAGAAAGAAAGAAAGGGAGGAAGGGAGGAAGGGAGGGAGGAAGGAAGGGAGGGAGGAAGGCAAGAAGGGAGGAAGGGAGAAAGAGAGAGAGAAAGAGAGAACGAGAGAAAGAGAGAAAAGGAAGGAAGGAAGGAAGGAAGGAAGGAAGGAAGGAACAGAGAGAAAAAAAATATTGGAAAAATTGGACATTTGTCCTTTTCCTCCATGTTTGTTTTATCTAGCAGGTAGTAAATGAGAATTAAAAAGTTGCCAAAGTTAGTTACTTTAAAATGGCAATAATGCACTGATGACCAAACTAAAATCAAGATCACACTATGCTGGATCCTATAAAAGGCTATTATAGATTAACTTCTTTTTCATTTCAGCTAGAGCTTAAGTTACACCAAAAAATCTACATATCATGTAGACATGTGCCTGTGTTGCTCAGTGAGAAGTGAAAAGTGTCCTACGGTCTGGATCCTGCTTGTCAGTGTTGTTACTTGAAAAGACCTTGATGCAAAATAAACATAAACATTCATTAGGATTCCTGTCACTCCCAAAGGAGCCTAATTCACAGGAGATCCCAGAAGCAAATGCTCCCTGTTCTACCTCTCACCCAATAAAACTTGCTGCAGAGTGGTCCAGATTCAGCAGCAGAAACACCCAACCCCAGGCTCGCTTAGCTGCCTAGCCTGCAGGTTGAGGTTAGGCTACTCATTTGTATCTATAACCTGCTTGCAAATACTCATGTTGTGAAATACTTAATGCAAAAATGTCCATTCATTCTCTGAAATTAGTAGTAGGATTCAAAAGCAAGGAGTCTGAAGCGGAACAGAACTGCAGTCTGCAAATGAGCAGTATACATAGGAAAATACCAGTCATTATGTAGTAGCACTTTAATATGATTTCTTCTCCTCTTTCCTCTCCTCTCCTTGTCAGCCCTGCCCCAGGCAGCTCTCTCTTACCATCTGTGTCTTTATTTCCATCCTGGGCTTTACAGCATTGAGTGCTCAACAGCTGACTCCAGCAGCAATGGTGTGAAACCCAACCTAGCCCCCTAAAAACCCTGAGTTTAGGAGCTCTGTGCAGATGCTCCCAAGCAAGTTACACTGTGCCCTAGCCTCACTCAGAAAAGGTTACTAACACTTCTCCTACCTTGCAAGAAAAGTCTGCTCCTTCTGCTCAAGCACGTTACCAAGATATATGAGCCAAACAGCAGCCTTTGACAATGAACTGCAAATCTACAAGTTGACACTTATGCCAAGAAGGAAGAAAAACATCAGAACCTTCTTCAACTTCCTTTCTTCCTATTCCCCTAAACTCTTTCTCATGTTCTTCTCTTCAACACACAGAAATTTCAGTGTCACCCACTGACTCTGAGGTATATTTTATTGTTCAGCATGTTGCTTGCCTTGACTCTGTATTGTCCAACTTCCCCATTTAATGTGTTAAGAACTTAAAACAACTTTAAGTGACAAGTACATTTAATCTCAGAATTCTCTAATCCTAGACATGCACTTTAGCTTGGAAATATGTTATTTTCTGATTTAAGATACACCAACACAGATTATGAGCAAGTAAAAAGACTGGTGTTCCAATAATCTCATGCCATCTTGAGACCCTTCTTGTCACCCATTCCAGTGATTTCCCTTGTACTTTATTCACAGTCTTGAGAACAAATACATTGTGCAGCAGATACAGTACATTAAAAAGAGACATTTGTGGCTACATAAAAATACTATTGCTAAAAGACTAAAAATTTTCACATCTAAACCCTGCCCTAATAACACGTACCACATTCTGGAAAACACAGAAAGAATAGATATGTGTAGAGAGTCAATCCTGCACACACAATATTTATAACTCTTTGTACAGTTATGCATTTAAAAACGCTATAATGTAACAGTAATAAACAAGTAATGCAGATCACATATGTTCTCTGCAATAAAGAGAACCCTTTACCACTGCAGTAAGAAAGAAGCTACAATTTAAATTGTCTACATCCCTGACATTTTTAAACTATATCCCTCTGTAGTTCATAGCATTATATAAGAAGAAAGTAGAAAGGAAAAATTTAAACAGAGGAAAAAAATAAAAAAAGAAATCCAGCCAAAGTCTCCCCAACCCAACTCACAACAGGATGAACGCTGCATGCAACAGTAAAGGTTCTATTCATTCATTCAGCCATAAAGACCCTTCTGACCTCTTCTACTATCTAGACACTAGGAAGAAATCTTGAAATTGTTTCATCTAAATAATAACAGCAGATAATTCAGATGCATAAAAAAGTTATACACATGAGAAAAAAAAGAGCCATAATCACTAGATCACTTATGCAACCACACTGACGGAAGAAGACAACCTGTATTCATGAGGACTAATCCCATGTATGCTGTGAATAAAGATTCTCCAGCATACTGCTCACTCACTGAAATAAACCTATGGTTTAATGTTCATAATTTCAAACATTTCATTTAGTTACTTCTGAAAAGGGAAAAAAAAGAAGGAAGTTTGACCCAAGTGATTCTGGACATCTCATTTTTTAAAAAAAACAGTAGGATAGAATTATGAGGAATAAACGTTACTGCCAAAAAAAGCACACAGGCACAAAGGACTCTCTTTGTTCGATATCTTTTGTTAGCTTTACACAATAAATCCAAAATTTTACACCAAGATTAAGTTTTGTAGCCACCTTGCTTTGAGAAGTAGCCACTTCTGACAACAGTAAGGATCTATAGATATACAAACATGTAGCAAAACATGATAGGAGATTGCAGAATGGTGGCTTCCTCCTTTTCTCCACATATATTTATAGCAAGAACATCGATCTCCTCAGCAGATGAACTCCATCTTCTTCTGCCTCTACACAGTAAGGTTAGGAAGCTTTCCTTCTCACATGGCTACCAAGCACATTGCAGTCAGCACGAAGGATGAAATGAATGAGCCCTTTTTTGACCACTGGGCTGTCCTGAGCCAGTTTCTCTAACCCAAAACCTCCTTGTTCTCTCTGTTTATAATAAGGTCTGTATGTAGGTAGTACAGTAATATTGTAGCATATAAAAAAAAACAGATTTTGCCCCTTTTTTGCAGGCAACAGGCACAACAGTTTCCAGATTCAATTAACAGTATTTCAATACAAGCACTAAATGTGACTTCTCTATAAATATTGGAATCATGAAGCTCAAGGAAAAAGGCTTTTTTTTTTTTTTGGACAATACTCATGTTATGTTCTACTCTGCTTCACTGTATATGAGTATACTTCCACATGCAATGGTCAGTGACTGAGGCTGGGAAATGAAAAAGTTAATACTAGCTGATTGC
The DNA here is from genome assembly GCF_963082525.1 of Nesoenas mayeri. Lineage (NCBI taxonomy): Eukaryota > Metazoa > Chordata > Aves > Columbiformes > Columbidae > Nesoenas > Nesoenas mayeri. The sequence goes on from NC_137541.1 coordinate 131,428,703, forward strand.
CAGGAAGTGAAGTACCTATGTTTCCAAAGGCGAAAAAACAAAACAAACCAACAGTGGGATAGAGTGCATTACAAACAGCAGTGTTTCAAAGAACAAATATAGACTTTGTTCAAGTATAAGTAGCTGGAGTTCTGAATACATTTGGGTTGAATGTCACATAATTTCTCTTGAAATCAAAAATCTCCATCAACATGAAGCTGTTGAACGTGGCTTTAATTTCTGTAGGTGATCTCAGTATAATTTCTGCATGCCAGGTAACAAGAGGGAACAACTGCTAGCTACTCACTTGCAGACTAATTTTTATTAAGCACAGTATTCCTATACTAAAGGCTAACAATTTTCTACATCAACTGAGCAAAGGTTAGTTTTCATGCTCTTCTGAATCCTACACACATTTTCTTCCCACAGTAGATGGAGGAATTTCCAAAGCTGAAAGCTATTTTGAGCAGCTTCCAGAGCCTCTTTGTAACACCTTCTTAACTGTGATTTCCTAATCACTATGCAGAAGATTTCACTGCCTAATTAAAGGACTGGTGCAGTGATGAAGATAAAGAATACAGAGCAGGGCTGCAAGCTAATCTACAAGCAAAACACAGGAGCTACTTGTCAAGAGTAAGGGCATATTTTATCGACAGCTGTGTCCAATATGGATGAGTTATGTAGAGAAGGTTTAATATTAATGCATTTCAGTCTTTTCCATTACTTACTCATTACACATACCTAGGACACTTCCAATTCTCTCACTCTCTCTTCTTATTGTAATATAATTAACATCTTAACCCCTCTGAAAATCCTTGTTTTCACACCATCGCAGACTTTTACAGACAGTGCTCAACAGAGCTGTAGGTCCCAGCAGTTATGTTTTTGGCCTGTAGAATGGAGGTTATGTGCTTAAGTCCTGGTGACGAGTGAATGTGCAGGCCAAATCAACCATCAGCACCTTCGAAACTTTTTTGTTCCTTTATATGTCTCTCTCTATGTATATATGTCTATTTATACCACTGTACCCCAAAAGGATATAAATATTGAAACAGTTACAGATTAACAATGATATACACCAAAGATATTACTTATTGTTATGTAAAACAACTATTTTTAAAGAACATGAGGTTGCTAGTTTAAACATTAGCATTAAGTTCATTTGTACAAACATGGTTCAGCTCTCTTGAAAGATGAACAGTCTCTGTTCATGTCATCCATTCCCTCTGTGGGATGCCGGTCCATTTATAGAGGGATGGCTGCCTGAGAGAGACTGTTACTGTACCATCCACAAGGCATCTGGTATGGGAGCTCAAAGCTGTCTAGTGAGGAGGAAAAAGACAACACCGTAGGAAAATAATCTTACAGAAGAAATCAGCAGAGTCTATCCTGTTTACACTCTGTAATCAAAAAATGTTAAATCAAATTCCTCCTCATGGCTACTAATTACCTGTTCCTTATTTGGGGGCCAGTAATTGGAGACATCTGGATCATAACCTGCAGACACCGAGCATTCACAACAGCAACAGAAATAGAGGGAATGCTGTTATCAGCACATAAACCTCTACACAACCATGCCCTAGGTGTGCCAAACCAAAGACCCAACTGATAGATTTAATTTGTTGAACTTATATTATCATGCCCGACTTTGCCCTATACAACTTAAGAATAATAGTAAAATGGTTTGCAATCACAATGGTGTTTTAAAGTTGACTTTGTCAGTGATTTATTAAGGCTTAGATAGATAAACAGACAGCTATTTTACAATAAAATCCTCTTGCAATGGGAAAGCTCAGGTCTGCTTCCACACAAGCTTTGTGGTGTTCATGCTCTCTCCTCTCTCTCTTTCTGGCACTTTGAAGATTTACAATGGGAAGAGAGCAGGCTGTGAGGACCTGAAGTGCACCCCGCCTCCTGGGGCTTTGGCCAGCCAGGCTCTGGGCCAGATCAGAGCACAGATGGCAACATTGAAGACAGCTGTTGTGAATAAAGTCAGAAGAAACCACAGCTGGGACTGCGCCCAGTTCCCATGGGAGCTGCTTTTACACCAAGTATCATATCAATCCCAGTATTCCTGCCTGAGATGTGCTGCTGTTGCACCACAGTCCTGCTGGTGCCTGGCCATGAGTCCTACTGAGCTGGACATCAACACAACCCAACCCAGCTTTCTTGGTCCCTGCAGCCACAGCAAATGATCAGGACCCTTGGCTGAACATGGCTGCCATCACCAGTCCTGCCTGACTCACATTGCTGGCTGACGTGTGACAGGGCTGTGCTGGCTGAGGGCACTGCCCTGCCAGCTGACCAGCCCTGTGGCTGGGACCCAGTGGTTGCCCCCAACCCTAGCACCATGGGGCCTAACCCTAAGACTCCCCCAGACCCTACTCCCCAGCCACTCACAGCTCTATCACTGTCCCCCACGACTGTACCTACTCTACCCCAGGCTACAAGTGACTGTCAGTCCAGTCCAGGTTTAGCAGTGGCCTCTGGGAGGAGGTATTGGCAGGGTCTCCACTTCTACATTATCTGGTTTGTAGTTATGGGATTATCCCCAAAATACTGTACCTGAGGATATAAAAGCTCATCCTAAAAATGGTGATATGTAAACTTACACGTCCTGTAGTCTGAGTATCTAACTAGGAGCTATCAGGTAAGAGGTGAACAAGAGGATGGTGGGTTTACCATCCCAACAGAAGACAGAATCATCCTCCTTTCCTGGAGAAAGAAATACTTCAGGTTATTGCCCTTGGATGTGTTCTCTGCCAATGAGCAAGGAGCAGTAGAAGGCACCTGGGTTCAGACATGTATAAGCATCCCTTTTATGTACAAGCATCCATAGTCAACATGTGCAGTGGTGGACTACCTCCTGATTGTCATGTCAGGCACCAGAAGTTATATCTAATGACAGCAGAGCAAATTAGACTAACGCTGACATACCTTGACTGCTGCAAGTATTCATGACATCTAAACAGAGCCCAGGATTTCCCGCTCTGCACAAAAGCCTGTAGCAGCAATACCCCAAGGCATCCACACACTGAAAAGGGAATTTAACTCAGAGTTGTGCAATCTAAGCTGAGAGACAGACAGGTACAAATTAGGCATTACAACGCTAAATAGAAAAATTCCTGTGCCCCTTTGTGGATCTAGTTGTAAGATATAACTGCTGAAAGACCTGGAAAAAGCATATGAGAAAACTAATAATTCTGTCTGTGTTCAGTGTGAGGACTGGCCTGTGTGCTGTAAATTTAAGATGCAGTCACAAGCTGATAAGAATGGTGAAGTTAGAGAAAAAGTACTGAATAGCATCTCATTTGGTACTCAGCAGAAGTGAAAGGTTGTGCAGAAATACTAGTCTGTAAATAGGTAATTAAAGACTGTATTAGTGCACCTGCCTGAAGGAGACAAATCAGCATTGCACAGGCAATCTTGATCACAGTGTTTCCTAGGCTGCCAGTGCTTGCCTTGCAACCTTGGAGTAGCCTTGGCATATGTTAATTTTCATTCCTTTTAATGTTATATTATATAAACAAACCCTGTATTAAGGTTGACTTCAGATATTTGTATTCAAAAAAGGAATTATCCTCTTTGTTTTATTTGAAGGATACATTATATCACCTTCCCCGCTCAAAGGACGTACTCTAATTAAAGATTGAATTTTCTCAGGATTTTAACTAAATCTGTCACTTAGATTAGGAATTAAAAATAATTAAACATAAGGTCTCATAAGAATTGTATTTCTGCACCTGCTCACTTCTGTCTGATTCCTTTCACTAACAAATTGCTAGTTTTCCATTGTTTGTGCTCTCTGCATAATCTGGACTTACTTTGAAATAATTACCACACACAGGAAAATTAAGTTGTAAGTAACAAAAACATTCTTTCCCCATTATAGTAAGAATTTTGACTTTCTTAGAAATAATAGTTATTCCACTTCTGTCCACAGTCCAGCAAGGCAATTGTTTGCCTACAGACAATTTCATCAGGATGTGACTAGACCCTACCAGAAGATGACAACGTGTACATTTCTACTAACAGCTCAGAAAACAAAGAGAGCCTTTAGGGAAGATAGCCACCATTTCACTAAAGCTTGGTATGATGCTTATGCTATCTGTGAGCAAGAAGAGCTGATGCTCCCATTTCTTGGAGCCAGACTGCCCTGGAAGATGGCTAGCACTTAATGAAGAAGTCCCATTGCAGAGGTCAGTTATTAAACGCTTCTTTCATGTCACAAAATAAATGAAATAAAAAACTTCAGAGTATTATTATGTACTGTAAATAACATTACATAGATGAATGCAGTATCTGCCCTTATCATGTGAATGGAATTCCTTGTTTCTGCATGCATTTTACAGAAATTTCAGCACATTTAGCCCAGACAATCTGCTGTCCCAGACATCTGCTACAAGCAGGATAGCAAATGACCTTACTTTACCAGGGTGGACGTTCTGATCCACACCACAAGGCTCAGCTCCTCTTGGTTGCTACCATTTCCTTTTCAAACTTCAAATATTCAAGGTATTTTATGGTCAATTCTTTCATCAGTTAACAGCAAAAATGAAATGAAATTGTGACGAGAAGAAAAAAGATGCGTAAGTTTCCTGTAGTCTCAAGAAAAAAGAAAGGTTCAATAACAATGACCTTAAAAAGCAAGGAAATATAGAAAAAGACCCAATTTATTAAGAGTACTGTGCTTTGGAATTAGTAGAGAAAAAATGCATATATCCTCACAAGGAGTTTCAGCTTTGCTTACCAAAAATAAAAAAGGTAACTAAAAAAAATAGAGGGGGAGCACACTAGCTACACATTAATCACAACACTTAACCTGTGCATACAATGTCAATTTGTGTGATATTCCGGTGTCTGTAAGGTCGAAATTCAGCCATGTGTTGTTCTCCAAAAGAAGAAGAGTTAATGTCAAGAACAGAGGTGGCGGAACAGCATGAATGGAGTCTACACTTCTTCAGAGATATTAATCTCAGAATTGCTTATGTATTAAAATTATTCAAAGATTCATAAGCACTTGTTTCTCCTAATTTCCCTAGCTGACAGCAAAAATTAAATATGAAACATAATTCCTGCTCAGTTTTAAAGATTAATCCATATGTTTGTCATCGTACAAAGTACGCAATTAGAAAAATATGGAATTGTGAGCATTTGAAAAAAATATACCACTATTAAAAAATGGAAACTATTCTTCTGTCAAGTACTGCCTCATAAAATGAGCTAATTATGTTTTACGGCAACTCCACAAACTTTTCCCTTGCCCTTGCTAAAAAAAAAGAAAATGCAGTGGAATGAAAAAAAAACCTCTTGCTTTCCCAAAACTTTGTTGCTATTGGTTGATTTTATTTTAACTTGACTGTATAAAATTTTCCATAATTTTTTGCATATGTTTATACATTTCCATCCTTTTTGGAACAGAATTACTTCTGATTTCCTTAAAATTGCCATTCCAAAACAAAAATAAAAGTTCCTGAGGCAAGTTTATGATAGTTCAAAGCCAGCTCTTTCTTTTTTCCTGACTCTGTTTCTTTATGAAATTGGAAGAAATGTAATTACCTTGGAGACCTCTAGCTTTCTGTCAAATTTGATAGAAATCAGCCAATAGCTTCACATGTTTTCAGAGGAAAAAGTCATACAAAGTCATAAAGAGTGAATAATCATTCAACTCTTCCTTTAAAAAACAAAAACAACCCCCTCAAAAAAACACGAAAAACAAGAAACCAAGCAAGCAAACAAAACCAGTGTTACCTTAACAAATAGAATGGAAACTGTCTCATCTCTGAGCACTGTTTCAGAAGTATGAATTTCAAAAATTCTCCTTGCTCCAGGAGACAGATTCATTGAAATTCAGTCAATTTTAATGAGCACTATAAAAAGACTATGAACAAGATTAATTTTCATAATGTCTATTACTTTTCACGTATGTACTGTTATTTTAATATGTGATTTTTAAGAAAAAAAATCCAAACTCTAACCATCATTCTGGTTGCTTTTAAGATCAGACTACACGTAACTGATTTCCAAAGAACTCTTTTTTTTTGTAAATTCAAAGTTCCTTATTTCAAAGTTAAAATAATTTGGATGAAACTCCTCCCAAGATTAACCTTTGTTCAAATCATAGCACTCATAAATGACAGAAACATCCCAAAATCTGCAAAGATAAATCTGGTCTTTGAAATTACTGAAAGCCTTCATTAAGCCTTAATATATGCTGTCAGTTTTAAACTAAATAATAGATGGGATTTTAACATAATCAGAAGAAAACTGCTGGTACCTGCCTCTGTTACTGTCACAGTTAAATTGACATGGTAATTTTAAAAATAATGCCTTCTCTAAGTCAGTTAAAGAATGAAAAGCACCCACAATCTAGAAAACTATTCTTCACGTAGAAGGAAGCACCTTACTATGAATTTGCTGGTACAAATGAGCAAATATCCTTTCTGCTGGTCTACTGTGGGATAAAACTTGGGTAGCTGGGTTAAATAAATAAATAGATATAAAAATGTCATACATAACACCTTTCTATTTGAAAAATATTATTTTGATACAGTAATACTTTGCAAGTATTTTATTATTTGTTATTTTATTATTCATCACTGTAGAGAAAAATATATAATTTTTATTAAACATGCATTTCAGGATTAGACTGTGCTTAAACCCTACACTCATTATTCCACGTACTATGAGGATGAGGCCTGCATAATGCAGATAACTAAACATCTAGAATCTCAGATCATCCTCTGTATCTTATGGTATCCTAAAGTCCATACATAGTTTACAAGGGAAACAAAGAATCTCTAGCCACTGTGGGAGTGCCAGCACACCAGCTGGTTTCAGGTATTCTTCTCTCCTTCTCTCCACACCCACATTCAAATCAAGGAGAAAAAACCTGCTGTAGCTTCTTGACTGCTAGACTCTGCTGTCCATCACCATATCAACCCAGCCTCTTTAGATTCCTCCATGTTGAACTGGATGAGCATCACCACCCCAGCATAACATCCTATCTGAATCCTTTACAGCAACACTGACTAAATGCAGGAGCCCATCTTCCTCCATGGAGATTTCACTACCTCCATGAGTGAGCTGACCAGCTGATATCACCTCTTGGCACCTGATATGTGCCTCTTCTCTTTCCTTCTTTCCTCTCTTCTGACATCTATTTCAAATGCTGCTGGCATTGCCTAGGATCAGAAATCAATGGCTGGCAGGTTCTAATGAGGGCTGGACTGGATCTCTGTTGACCCAAACTCCTCCTAAACTTGTCTTATGCAACAGCTAAGAGTTTTTATTGAAAGTAGCATTGAAAATACCTCTTGTGTGTGAACTTAAGTATGGTGAAATGAAACCAGGTTTTTTAGTGGCAGAGGAGGTACGCCACAAAGAAAAGTTTGATTTAGTATGGGTTGCATTTCTCTTCTGTAAGGTCACTAGGTGGTTGTTTCAAAGCCTCTTTTAAGACAGACATGCTTTGTGCCTATCAACTATCACTGTAACAGAAACATTTCACTATTTTACCTGCAAAAAGGATTAAAATGGGATGTAATCATTTCAAGTACTTCAGAAGTAGCTCAGAGCTCTACTTGCTGGATTACTTGATAAGACTAGAAAAAAATATTTGAACGCTCAAGGAAGGCAACATGACGATGGATAATAAAACGCCATGACTCAGAGCCCTTTTTCACAGATAGGATTTATTTTCTGGTTTTGTAAAACTAACCAAGAAATTTACAACTGGAAACACCTGCAAAGATTTCTACCCCTCTGGCTTGAGTCAGGTCCCCCTGGGCTACATCTATGGAACCCAACCAGACCTTGAAGTCTGGAAATTCTTTCAGGTCATGCAAATGTGTCAGACATCTACACATGAAGCTATATAAAAATACTTTAAATAAAAACAAACTCCACAGCCTACCTATGAAATGAAATTTATTACTCCATCCTCCTGAGGATTTATGGGAGATGACAAAACATAGCACAGAGCCATTTCTCTTTTTAGCTTCCAAGGAAAATAAACAGGACTGACTAACTGAACAGGAAAAAGAGAGTTGTAATTCAAGCAGTGAGAATAACATGTGGATATTCTTTTACATCTGACTGCTTCATGACCTTAAGAAGCTAAATTCATCATTAACAACCAAGATTCCTCCAAGATTAGAAGGCCATGTCATCCCCTTACAGTAGGCAAAAAAAAAAGATAGTTATTAGGCACTCAACCCTTCATTGACTTGACTGATTGAATAGAAGGAAGAGAGAGCACTGGTGTGCTTGTGTAACTCTGTGCACCTATATTTGTATGTATGTGTGTGCATGTGCAAATGTGTAAATAGAAAAGCTTCACAGACTTTATTTGTAATCAATTTATTTTCTAATTGCATATGTAAAGATGAAATGGAGGCTATTCTGCCTCTGTTTTGGCCTCCTTATAGTGAATTCTTGATTATTGTTTTTGTTTCATGTCACATCTATCCATGTGGCACGTACTGCATATATCCAGCATGAATGTTTCATGAATATTGGGGAAGCAATTGTAATGTGAGACACAAAGCATATTTCAGATGACACATGACTGATGTGTTTGGAGATCTGGGTTTATTATGTACTCGCAACATTCATATACTACCGGAAAGCTGGTCTTTCCCCCTATTTCACTGAGTAAAGTCAAAGAAAGAAAACAAATGTGCATTTTGAATGTATCTGATCTTTTACTGAAACAATGAATTAATGTACTGTCATGTTTGTTTTCTACTGTCTTTCCCCAAAGACAGAGCACAGAGATAAAAACAACATTAAAACTCTTTTGTATTTCTTCCAAAAATATAAGAGTTTCTTTTTTAAAAAAAACTTTCCATGCATCATATCATTACTAGGTTTGGATTAATAGAATTGTTTTAGTAACACATTTTTTTACACAGGATTTTTATTATAGAAATTGTTCTATTTTTTGTTATCTTCAATTGTCTAAAGAGTTTCTGTGTTATGTCACTATCTCCAAATGATTAAAAAGTTCAAATTTATAAGAAGTGACCCACAATCTAGTCAGAAAACAGTTGTTAGTACAGGAACCTGGGTGAGTACTTGTTGCTATCTCATTGCTGTAAGAATGCCCAATTCTAGAAAGGTGGTTTCAGTTGATTTCTCTTTCTTTGTACCAAACCAAACCAAAAATAGAAACAACATCCCCCACACATACACCCACACACATAATTTTGAAGAGGCTTTATTTGATCCAGTGAGAAAAATTAACTTTTAGGAAGCTCAAGAAATTTCATAGTGTAGAGTTTCCCTCCATTTTACCCAATGGCTTATCTTTAAAAAAATCCATTAATGCAGCACCTTTGATATAGCAAAACAATATACCAGTCTTTTTTTCTTTCTTTTTTTTTTTTCCTACAATTGTTACATATAACTAGAGGACTAATAATTCTATATATTGCCCAAACCAAGGTAGCCCTAATGGTAACTTCTAACTTGTTTTGAAAAATCAGAAAGATAAAAAAAAAAATCAAGAAAATGCAGAAAATAGCAATGAAAGGAAGACAGAAGTGGCCTTAAAAGCCTGAGAAATTTCAGGTGTCTGTAATCTCGGCAAGTTTTTGCTTTAAGTATTCTAAAATTAACAGCCTGCTTCTGTATCTTCCTTGCATGAAAAAATATGAAATCAGGCTCCTCCTCAAACTAGCTGTTGCTTTCAGGTAACAATTCAAGCAGTAAATGCAGCTCTTCTACAGTTCCTCTAGTTTTTCCTCTGCTAAGAGAAAATTTTACCACCTGGAGAGATGCTTGCTTGGCAGAAAAATCTCTGGACCTTGATAAAAGACTAAATGTTGAATGGCAAACCCCAAAAACAACTCAAAGCCGAACAAACATATTGCTAACTCTACTGGTCTAATTGTGAAATTCTCTCATTACAGTTTCTCAAACTCACCTGTTTCCCATTCAGTGTCATAATTGTGGACATTTCAGCTTCTATACCTCGATTTTCAGCCCTTATTTAAAGGGTACACTTCACAGGGCAAAAAACACTACTTTCCACTTTCCATCTTTCTTACTTTTATAGATGTTGCAGTGAGAAAAATAGAAAGCATATAGCCTGTTTTTAGTTCATTATTTTATTTATTGTATTTTAAGTCTAGTAACCCTCTGAGGTGAAGCTATTCTGTCACAAGGGGGGATGTTTCATGGTCAAAGCAAATAAAGGATTCAAACAAGATAACAGTATAAGTACATCTCAATTCACATTATGCACAGATGCTGCTGAAATATCAAACCCACATGCAGCAATCAGAAAAAAAGATTCTTAATCCTTCAAAAGCAGACTTAGTAAATGAATATTATGCACTGATAAACAAAAACAAATTTCAGAAAAATTATACGATATATAACTATCTGTCAGCAATTGTAGAAAAAAGGAAAGTAAATCTCTCCTGGAATTGGAACTCTCCAACAAAAAAGCTAATTGTAATTTTAAATAAGGCCACAGGTGTTGGTTACCTAAATGCCTTCCTATGTGGCAGCTGCTTGTTGATTGGTTCTGGTGAACAGTTCTTCACATCAAGGAGTCCATCACAATTATCGCCTTTGTTGGCAGTGTTGGCATAAGCCAAGAACTGAGCGGCCATCTCTGTGCCCTCTGATGTGTAGCATGTTGATGAGGTTTGCTCACGCTGTACTTGTTCAGTGCTTCAATAGTTGATTTTAATTCCCACGCTTTACTATCAAGCAAACTTATGTTCCCTTGAAAATATATATTCAGATAAGAATAATCTCCTCTGACTCAATGAATCGCTGTTGCTTTAGATAGTATCCCAGTCCTTGAAACTGAAAATGGGAGGTCAGCATTTACAAATCTCACTTCTTACCTCAGAAGTCAGAATTTTTTAGAAAAGACAACATGGAATGGCCAGCACAGGTACAGAAGAGATTTGAATATATTCTTCAAGAAAGGCAACAATGAATCATCAAGTAAAAAGAAATATCATGTCCATAGAGACGACATAAGTGTTTAGGAAAACACTTATGTCGCTAACTAGAGATGCTGTAACATACAATGCAAAAACCTAGAGATAAGGGAGGGAGGACAGAAAATTTTAAAAAGCTGAAACATTTCCATTGTCTTAGTTCAGGAATGGAACAGAAAGAATATTCCAGCTCAATCTAGAGGCACACATCTGTTTATAGGCTGACTGATCCCTCTTCCGTGTTACTGTCTGCATCACTTTAAAAAACAAACCTTTGCTTTCCTAAGTGGTAGCATTTAATCAATTTCCTATACACAGCATAGGAATACTGTATCCACAAACATATTATGCATACATATACACACATATACTATAGAATACTATATGAAGAATTACATTATTCCATGGTCTTGACCAATAGTTGTGAATTTTGTTACCTTCAATCGAAATTCTGCCTTACCTTTCACGTTATCCTACTTATACTGAAATCTCCAACAGAAATTTATGTGTAAACATAAGAATGCTAGGTCACTGTGTTCTGTTTCATAGGTGATTCCTAGCCAGCACTTGAAGGGATTTCTAATATTCCCATCATCAGAATATTTCCAGTAGTCTATTTGAATGAAATATTTAAGAAAATACATTATACTGCGGTATTTCTCAAATTTCTCTTCCAGAAGCAAAGAAGGATTGTTAAAATGTAAAAAAAAAAAAAAAAATAAAAACATATACTTTATTCTAAAAAGTAGAAATCACGTACATTAAATAGTAGAATTATTGCTCTCAAGCCTTCACACCTGGTAACAGGTAGCTGTAAAAATTCAGATTCCCCCTCAGCTCTCATGCATCTCAAATAAGGATAACACCATCTATACACTCAGAAACAATGTGGCAAAAACATCTCAGTTGTCACATCTTAATGCTTGAAATATGTGAAGTGTAATATAAGTTGTTAGTATTACTCTGGGAGAGTCTTGATTTTCCATACAGACAGCTCTGGGGTATACTTTCTTGTTAACGGTACATTTTAATTTACTATGATGGCATTGGCTGTTGCTTTGTGAGTTATTTTATGATGTTTAAAGATTTCCCATGGTAAGAAAACTTCAGCGTATTTATAGTCTTTTGATTTTCTAAATGTTAATTTGGTCAGTTGCCACTTCTGGTTATTGATCATCCAAGATGATAACAATTCTAAGTAAGTGCCCTCAATGAAATTGCATTGCAAGAAAAAAACAAAGACAGCAACACAAAAAAAATGACTGTTACTGGCATTTACTAATCTCAAATGTCCAATCATCAACAACAAAAGAGACTATGATGAAAAAAATCAGCCATGTTCAAATACAAATAAACTCAGTTTAAAGTATCATCTTGGGAAAACACAAAAGTCTGTGAATCCATTAGAACAGTATTAATGAAATGGAAAATTACTAGAAGGATGAATTTCTGTATTCAGTGTGTGGGTTCCCAATTTAGTGGCAGTGGTACTTTGGAAAATACAAAGCTAACCACTTGTAAAGGCCAAAGAAGGATTTTATAGGAGAACACAAACAGACCAGAGGGCACGACTTGGATTCCCTGCTTGACCGCAGCTAGGCTTTCCTTTATGCTCACTGAATCTTTCCTCTTTTTTTTTTTCTTTTCTGCAATCAGCCCTTTTCCACCTTCTGTTTTCATTCATTTTTTTTTCATTCATTCACTAGGCAACTTCTCCCCCCTTTTGCCTTTGTTTTTGGCTACTTTTAACAAATCTCTTCAATCAGAATCCCAGATTAAAAAATGAACTGAGTTCTTGCTTATTTGGTGAAATGTTGTTCTACCCTTCCTGCCTATCAGTAGCTGGGAGCATTTTAATGAGGCCTTATATTTCTTAACTGATTCTATGGCACTACATTGAGTACAGAGAGCTGAAGGACTTTGCAGATTTATCACTTCTACTTGCAAGTGGGGAACTCCCCCCAGCTGTTTGTCTCCCTGCTGGAACTGGTCATGAATTTTCCACCAGATGGTTTCCTCAACAGACCATGCAGGGCTGTCACAACTGAGCCGAGGTATTTCAGCTGTCAAAATGAAATACAGCAGTGGGCCATTCCTGACAGTTCCTCTAAGGCCCTTTGACGTTATGGCTATCCAGACTTTGAGGAATTTCATTTCCCAATACCACAAAAATCCCCCAATTCAGCTGACAGTGATAGTGGAAGTTGTCAGCTCCCAAGCTCCAAACATTGTACCACAGCAGAGGTCAACTTTCCAGGTCTGCCAGCAAGGTCACTGGGACAGCCAGAAGCAGGAAATCACTTCATTTTTATCAAAGGATTTCTTCTTCTCTGTTGTACTTTCTCCTTTCTTCCCAGATATAAAATCACAAGGATTCATGGCTTTTTTCTTTAAAATAAAACTTTAAATCAAAAACCCTCAGTTTTTGCTCAGTGGCCCTGTGGCAATCCATCCATGAGAGAGAACAGAGAAACCCAGATAGAGGAGAGAAAAACTTCCTACATTGCACAACTTTATATGACATCTATTTACAGCTAGAAGGAAAGTGGTATGTCTTTCCCTAATCCTCCCATTTGCCTCATTTCAATACCCAAGTCCTAAGTGCATGAATTCGTTTTACTCCACACATGTTTTGGCAAATCTGGATGGCTGTCACGTAATTACTAGGGGTAAAAACAGCAGGGCTAGCAATAGAGATAACAAACTAAATCTTGTTTGAGAAATCTCTGTATTCCTTCTGTCATGCAGAATCAACTTTATCAGTCATTAACTTTGTAACCTAAGCTACTTACCACACCTGTGGGCTTTCAAATGGAATCAAAGGAGTTAGTTTTGACCTTTAAATGACTGGAAAAAGGGTACTTGTGAGACATTTTCTCTGTTGTGTGATTGTGCTGCAGAGGAATTTGTGCTAGAGCTCTATCAGTTTAGTAAAGTGGGACCTCCTAGAAGGGCATTCACTGTCAAAGCCCCTTGACTCTGAAATTGGATGCCCCTTTAGCTTCCCACACTGGATTTATTGACTCTCCTATAATGATATTGGGTTGCCTTCTCTACTAGAAAACTGAAGGAGGCCTTTGAACATTAAAATAAGTGCTGATATTTTCAACAGTTTAATGAAGACTCTTGCTTCGTGATTCTTACAGGCAGTTGAGTCCATTATAATGAATTCCTGCAACACCAATATAAAGCACAGTAACTTTTAATGTTATTCTTTCAGTCTCCATAAGAAGAAAATATTTATATACAATTAAAATTAAAATTGTTTAAGGTGAAAAAAAAAACTGATTTGGAACTTGTTATGATAGAGAGACAAGTCCAAAGCTATGTGTTTTAAAGGAACTGAAATAAGTCCTGCTTCAAGTTTGGATTTTGGGTCTGAGATGAAGTGAGTATGGAAACAGCAGCAAAAGTTCACATTGAAGAGATAGTCTATCAGGTGACTGGCAAACTACTTTCTAGATGCTGAGACGTATTAGTATCTGACCCCCAGGTCCCTACAAAGTAAAGGCCAGAAGAAAACTGCTTAAAGAGCCAATTGCATGTTGCTCATTACTTGCCTGTTAATTCTGCATCTCCCCAGCACTGAGACACAGGCAGGAGGTAAAGGTGTAAGTAGAAAGCAGTAACTCAAGCCAGATTACCACAGAAATATCTGTCCTTCTCACCAAGGTACTGGCAGCTAAGCTAAACCTGTCCGCTCAAAAAAGTTACTGCTGTGTTCTTTCTCCCTTCTTCTGGAAACAACCAGCCCTTAATCTGTCAATCAATCTGACAGTATCTCTCATCTTTGGATGAGACAGCAAGGTTAGTTGCAAATTAACTACGGAAAAAAAAAAAAAGGGTGGGTTAAGAAGGCTCCTCAAATATTTGTCCTTTTAAGCTTTACTACTTCTTTCATGATGGTCTATTCACACTCATGTTTCTCAAGTTACGTTTTTAGGGACATGGATTAGTGGTGGACTTGGATGTGTAGATTGGACAGATGGACTTGATGATTTTAAAGATATTTTCCAATCTAATTCTAATGATTCTATGATTCTAATCTAAGTGATTTTAGGTGCACATTTCAATTTGACAGATAAGGGATTTTTTACTTGTCAGCTTACAATTCCTCTCTGGAAAGCTGAACAATGGTACTTTCTTAAAGGCCATGGTAAGTGGGCATAGTAATGTAACTGTTTACCATATCATGACATTATCCAAACTATATTTGTCACCTTAAAAAAAAAAAAAATGGAAAAATAATTAAAATAATAAGCAAAACAATGAAATTATATCTCTGAGAAACTTTTGCATCCTTAAATATGTTTCTTGCTTGATTGGTACATTTACAGCTCTCAGGTTCTCCTCTAAAATTAAATATATCATTAAAATATTTTATATAACTTTCCTTATACCTAAAAATATCAGTAACTTCATTCTGTTAGCTAGCTACTGTTACAGTTTCATATCTGCTTTAAGAAATCACCCCAAAAAATAAGAAAAGATACGCTAATCACTTCAGTTACATTTGAATTATGTCCTCCCCAAACTGATCAAATAAAATGCACACAGAAATATCTGTCTTAAATTACTAGAAGCATTTCAAAGATCTGTTGACACTTCAATATCCAGAACAAGTTTACTGTCAGAAAGGTCTCTCATGAAATCTAATAAACCCTTATAGATTATTCTGAAAAAGATCAAGGAACTGGATAATTATGGTCATTTCCTTACAAATAGACAAATCTGAAGGACTTTCTTTTGCAGTGTTTTCATTATGTAAGTACTTACAAAAAGAAACATCATAGTTTTATTTTCATTCCTTTTGTTTCACTTTGGCTGGATCACAGATAAAGTGTGGCCCACAAAAATGCATTGCCTTTTTTATCTACTGCCACTGAAACTTTACCTAAAAATTCAGTGATAATGCATACACTGGTTACAGCTGGATAGTCTGCTGAAATACAGTTAGTGCTTCACTGAAATTCAGTTGTTCCCTGTTTTACTTATATATTATTATTACAAACAAACAAAACTTACAAATTATTCAGTCATTCATAATGTACTTTACTACCTCATCCTACAGTGTTTACTCAGGGGCTCCAATTCTGCCTCATAGAAAGCCAGACAGATCAAATTCATAAGGAACAGCTAAGTCTTGAATCAAAAGAAACTCTCAAGTCAGTTTGAAACTATAGCTTTAAGCAGGTCTCTGCTTGCTATTTTTTTCATTTGCAATTGAACCAAAAACTTTGATTAAAATTTCTGACCAGATCAAACTGAGTTTTAAAAGTTCCAGTTTTTTTCTTCACTTGTCCTAACCTGCCTTTCCAAAATAAAGGTTTAGCCCTTCCTAATATGTTCCAATTGATATGAAATGAAATGTGAAAAATGACAAAGGCAGTGAGGGTCTAGATTCACAAAACTAGAGAAAGATGATTTACAGTATCTCCAGGGCTGGAGAAATTAAACTGGAGAAATTAAATCAGAGACAGTTCTTGAACTTGCAGTTAAAATATCATCTGCAAATACCACCTCCTGCTATTTTTTTCTTCTTATCGCCTAGAAAAAAATATTACTTTCTCTCATCTTAACATTCATCTCACATCTCTCCCTTTCAGAATGAGAAGTCTCTGGTTTTACTATTTGCTCAGCAACGTATTCCTCACTCCAGAAATGGATGCTGTAAGAATGACTCAGTGAGAAAGCTGTGTGGTTGCCTGCTTATAAAGGTCAAAATTTGTGAAATAATACGCATTATATGACATACTTGTTTAGTGACAAACCATCTCTAGTTTCCCCTGAAATAAGAAGAAATAAAAGACAACCACAGCTTCTTGGCTTTCAAACTAGTTTTAGCTTGTTTTATCAGCAGTTTTCAGCAATCCTTGGGTTCCTCTAAATTAAAATTCCTTGTAAATGTCCCCAAAGGTACATCTACACTGAACATAAAAGATGTCTAGAAGTAACACTGAGCACTGAATCATCCCTGATTATCCACATTGCTTGTTACTTTGATCGTAGACTGTCTGTTAGAGCGAACAAACTTGCTCTTCCCAAAGTAATGCCTCTGTTCATTTTTGGACATAATATACTCCCAGGTCTGCTCTCAAGACATAGTACATTACACTCAGCTGTCTCCTATCACCCAAAACAGTCTCTCGACACTGTCTTGGCATATTTTGCTTCTTCAGACATACCCCAGCTACAGCACAGAGCAGCACATACTTTCACGTTCATATTACAAAATAGCAAGGTGGTCAGTGCAAAAGAGCCCTGATGTTTTATGCAGTTTGAACTTAAGAAAAAAACAGCTATGTCTATGGCCTCAGACACCATAAAGGGCTCAAGAGACCCAGAGCAAACTGACTTGTTACATGGGCAAGGCCAGTGTGCCCTAAGAGAGAACTACTTTGAACCATTATAAATGTAGCCCTGTTTGTACCATTGGCTCCAGGGCCTAGGGTTGCTCCTTGTCTTTTTTGTGTTGCAGTACGGACTTTCCTTGGAGGGTTACCTGAGAGCTGAAACTGGTTGAAGCAAAGTACTCAAACTAAGCGACTCCACAAATGCTGGTTTACCCCAAGGTTCACCACAAAACTCTCTGCCAGCTCTGCTGACTCTTCATCAGCTGAGGAGTTCTTTTCCATGGAGTATCCTTAGCTGGTGAGATCAGGCAATTATATTATCCACCCAAATTACTTGACTGGAAGATATATATATATATAAAATTATTATTTTTATTTTTTTATTTATTTATTTTAAAGTATTATTATTATTATTTTTAGCTTAGACCTCTTATCTAGTGCCCTTCCCACAAAGACTAGGGTTAAAGAGGGCTCAGTCACACACTGCCAGTGAAGTCAAGGAAGGTGAAAAGTTCTCCTAGATTTCACATATGAAACAAAACCAATTTTATATGTGAAAGACATCATGAAAGACACCACACAGTATGTACACATGCATATCCATGAGAACACCACATTAGTATCAAGCTTGGCCTAACTATTTTTGTAAATAAATTGAGTGAAAAAGTCACTCACTTTTGCACTAAGTACTCACGCTTCCAGCACTGGCTATGGCAATATAGCAGTGTTCTGTTTCTAGGTTCAGATAGTCATCCTCCATTGAGAGGTAAGTGATATTTCTGGAAGTGCTTACTGATATCTATTAATTCTTCACTTTAAAATTTAAGGTGTTCCCAGTTAGCAGTCTACAAACTACTCTAATGCCTTTTTAATTAAGTGAAAGTGTAACATTTCTTTTCATTTTTTTCAGCTAGTATAATTATATGCATTTTGGAATACAGTTGAAAAAAATCCTTTTCAGGATCTATTCTTTATATCATCAATTTTATATCATACCAGCCATTTGTGACTGATTATTAGTACTCACATTGGGTAACTAAATCAAATATTGTAAATCCATTGATTTCAAGTGCCCATAAATTCATCAATGACATGTTACCATAGCATTATCTTTCAGCACAGACACAGGGGAATAATAACTTTCAACAGATTTAATTTTAAATAGTTCTCCTTAAGACTGCAGTAACAGTTTAATGACAAAGAGATTTCAGAACAAAAAAAAAAAAAAGTGTAGAAAATGAAATAAATCTGTCCTTAATGACTGAAAGCTCACAGAATTTTGAAGACGAGTTCAGCAGTTGTCAATGCCTATAGAATTTAATGGAGTAGATACAAATCAAAAGACAAAAATCAATACCTAGGTGTTTGTGCTTCATTTCTTTGTAGTTGTCAAACCTTTGAAGTTGTTAAATAATGACTTATAGACTAAGAATAGATGTCTACTTTGACATTTCCTTAATACCATGTCAAGGATCTAGTCACTCACATGCAAACAAAAAAAAAAGAGAAAAAAAATTGTATGATATGGATAAGAAACTCAGCCTCTGAACCATATGATGAGTGGTTTACCCTGCCTAAGTCTTCATATTGTCTTTATACAATGAAAGAAAAATAATAATTGAAAAAAAACTCTTAGTTTCTAAAACTCTCATGAGAAAAAAACTTTCTCCCCATATAAATATATTTGAGAAAAACAATTTAGCATGCACCTACAGAATAAAAGCGGATCACTTTGTAGGCTTAAAGAGTTCTATGATAGATCATTTTTTAGAGATTCTCTGTTGAAGTCCTTCTTAGAAGCATGCGTCACGCAACCCAGTGGGCATAAATCAGCTCTTTAGTCAGTTAATAACATAGTCATCTTTTACAAATCTCATTCAAATCCACAGTCCCTCCATGAGGGCCCAGAGCATTCCAAGCCATGGGACTGAGATACTGTCCCTTCCCCACTACACACCTGCTCTGCTTCAACTGAAGATGATAGGAGCTGTGTCCCGACCTCCTACAGGAATGGGATGTGGTAGAGGAGAAAGGCAAACAAGTTTTTCTTCATGAGGAAGCTACTGCCTCCTGAGCTAGTGGCTCTGTGCTGTGGAGGTGAGGCAATTCAACCCAATGGTGTCACAACAGTTGGGAGAACTGTGTAAAATGGGAAGTCAGGGCAGAATAAACCAGAACAGAAATTAATCCCACTTTGCTTACTCCCAGGTCAGCAGCTCTGTGGCTCTGATTCATGTTCCTTTCCTGATTAATTTTCTGCAGCTGAAGAAGTTACTGCCCACAGCTCCCCACTCTCAGCCCCGGTTCAGTAGTTAAAATAAACCAATGGTTTGTGGGACTTAATATATTTAATCTCTGCAGCTAAATCTCCTGCAGGGATTGTGAATCAGACCTCTTGGGTACCGTGGCTTGTAGTCTCACATATTAAAATAAACTGAAATGTCGTTTGGTTTCTGTTAATACTATTGTGGCTCTGGAGTAGAAATGCCACCGTTTCATCATCACACTCCTGCAGCAGAAGCTTTCAGAAGAGGGACACAGAGCACGGATTCCATTCGGATTCTCTTCAGGTGCCCAGCAGGAATTGAGAGAACTCATGACTCAGAGCTCCTACTCTGACCCAGAAGTGTCCTGTCTAGTTTGGGTTAATCTACTTTGTAAATGTAGCATAGGTGTTGCACTTTAAATTCACATCCTAACTTATTCTGTATTCATCCCATTATGCAGAGACATATGAGAAAGTAATATTAATAATTTCACATTTACATCAGAGTAACATTTAAAATTTAAATCTTGTAAATACTACTGTTTCTACTATCAATTGAAAAAAATTATAGGCATTATGCAAGACTATCAGAGTAAAGGAATTGAAATGATCAATAAAACTCAACTCTGAATCATTCTGCAGAGTGGAACAAAGTTAAAACTGGCTCCCTCATTCTTTCAAAATGAGAAGGAGGCATGGTAAAGCAAAACAGCAAAACCTTCTTCCCAGATTTCTATGTGCATTTAATGCCGTTGGTAGAATCTTGTCACTCTGACAGCCATTTTATTCCTTCATGTATTTCTGGAATACTGAGGACAGATTAAGCAGATTTATTTCCTTTCAAGGTCACTCCTTTATTGATCTGAAAGTAAAGCAAAAGCTCAGACTTCCAGAGTATTTTCATATTTTGATTATTTGGATATTTAAGGAATTTCACTTATTTTAATTTAGATAGAAGAGACAGAATTTTGGACTATTAAAATCTTGTTGGGAAACCCATCATCTGGTACTAGAACTGATATGTGCAGCCTGTGGCTTATGCTCTCAATATTAGATCATCATGACCTGTTAGGGTACTACGGGACTTCTTTACAGGCACTCTGTGAGGGTTTGTCAGAGGGGATCACAAAAATTTTGTCCTAACTGTGTGTACGCTTTCTGTTGCCTGCTAGAGCTGGGATTTCCTAAAACTCTATTACAGGGTTTTGACAGAGGTACAGAAAACAGAATTGGCATAATTGAAATTCAATGTGGGACCGATTTTGTATTTTGGATGCCTGAATTTCATTAGGACTATTCATTTTTCCACAACAACACATAATTAAAGCAAACACTTCTAGGCACTGCTGCATTTAAGGTTGTTTGTTTGTTTGGCTGGTTGGTTGGTTTTTTTCCTACTATTGAAGTCTCATTTTCCTTTTAGGAAATTTTGTAGAAATGTAAACTGATGGAAAGAAGACTCTAGAGAATATTTTGTCCTCCAGTAACATTTATGGATGAGATGACTTGCTGAGCAATACCTTGTTAACAACTTTCAGGTTTTAAACAATAGTAGGAGGGGATTTAGTTTGTGTGCTGCTTGCTTTTAATAAGGTACTGTATAATCAAAACAAGATCTCCCACCGGACAGATTCTTTAGTAGCAAAGGCATCACCCTGGACATTTGATACAGAGGGTATGACAAGAGGAAGAACAAAGGAACAATTGAATACCGCTTATTCTTGCTGTAGCTGTAGAAAGTGCTACAAGGAATAGTAGGCAGATCAGAAATCACTGCTGCTGAAGTATCCACTTAAGCAAAGGACAGAGATATAATAGCTGCTACAGGAGATGACAGGTAGTTGCAAGGCATATCCTCATCCTGTGCCACCCACTGTTAGATGAAGCTCAGAAATATCACAGTTTCTCAGCTGATAAGGACAAGTCTCCATTCCATCTCAAAGTAAACAAATCTAATTTTTGCTGCTATGAAAGCTTTGATCATTGAAGCACTTTTTGCAATTTCATGACTGCAGCTTCCAGAAAACACCCCAATACAAATGATAATGTATATGCAATGATCTCTTGCTTCAGAGACATGAACAGCCAGTTCAGGGTCACAAATGGATAATTACATTTCCATACTTTCTTATTTCTTGCTTTATCATCAGGAGCTTGTTTGCCAGTGCTAGTTTTTGGTGCCAGTCAACAGAGAAAATCACAAGTATGTGATGATTCACTTGACCATTTAAGTAATTCAGCTCCATTATTGCTAATTGGAGTCCTGCATGAAGTTAGCTCTCAAGGGAGTACATGTCCAGGGAGCAAAGGAATATCAGTATATCAAAACTGTTACACACAAGATCTGAAAAGCTCCAGATATTGGAAGTGCATGGAAAGAAATGCCAGTGGAACTGCTGTTTTCTTGCACAAAGGAAGCAACAGTATTAATCCCTTGTTAGGCTGTCAGCTACCAAAAGTAAGGGAAGGATTTTGAGTCCTAAACTGATCTACACAGTGCTTGTTCATTAAAGTTATTAAGTCAAATAAAATAAAAATGGAACATTGTAAGCTATCTGATATCTTGCTTTCATCATTGGTTAGTAGCCAGTTGATTACAGTGAATTAATTATACATTAAATGATTTTTGCTGAACTGTTGACAATTTGCATTTGGTGCAAACATTCAAGTTTTGTAGAAGCAAAAGAAACTATGCTTTACCTTTATCTTATACCATTTGCAAAGTGATTAACTGTATAATGTAGTGTGGAACATTATGTAGACAAACAGCCCCAAAAGCAAATCTGGCATAATGTCAGTGACAAACTTTAATCTGTGACAAAACTATGTTTTAACTTACATATTAAAACCTACCCTTCTGTAATGCCACAAATAAAATTATTCATATGACAATTTAAAAAGGGAGACATCTATAATGACAGATAATTTGCCATTGCAGACAAAATCACTGGAATAGGCCAGAGGCGGAACATTATTTCAGGTAACTGCCTGCACGTGACTGAGGATGCTGAATTGGAAACAATCTCCTGTAACTCTCCTCAAAAAAAAGTTTTTGTATTTCCCTCAAAGAGGAAAAAAATTACAAATAGGAGTTACTGAAAACGCCAGCTGAATATGAAGGAGAAAATAAGTGAGGTTTCAAGAGAAACCATTAAACAATAGATTAAAATGGTTTTATATAGCCTGCTGGGCAAGACTAAAGGTCTGTTCTACACACTTTTCAAAATCATAAACACTGAACCGAAATGAAATTATATGATGTAACTCAGTTCCACAAACAAGTACTGTAATTTGATTCTGGAATGTTAAAACATTTCATTTGTTACTACAAATTTCTAAGGAATTTTTTGTCATTTGAATAATTTAGAACTTCCAGTGATAGCAGTCAACTTGCTCTTTTTGCACCAGCTTTTGATGGGGTATGGAATTTTACCATCACTGGTATTTGTTTCTTCTCCCTGTGACTCTCTGAGCTACAATTCTCTGCCAGCCCCAGTGCATCCTTCATTCTCTTCCTCTCCTGCAGTCACTGTGGCAATGTGCTGTTGAGCAACCCCTCCATATCCCCCCACCTGCTGCTTGCCAGGTTGCTGGGGCTGTGCCCAGTTCCCTCCCTTCTCCAGGTATAACCCTCCCTCAGTTATGGTGAATTTGGCTACTACCTTCAGACAAATCCTTCCCAAATGCACCTCACCAACCCTACACAATCTGGTATCTCCAGCTGTCAAACAGAAGAGGAACATTTGGTGATGGTTTCACGGGTAACATTATTCTGCCCCTGAAGTAAAATAGGGAATGCTAACAGGCTATTTTATTTTAATGTTGTGTCTGTATTTGAAAGCCTCATTAAGCAGTGTTGCACTTTTCCTTCAAGAAGGATGCCTGTGCAATGTTTTTTTTCTTAAGGGTGTAACAAAAATACACATGAATCACCTTTATTTGTGAGATTATCTGCAGGAAGTTCTTTGTAAACTGTAAATTTAGAAAATAATTTATATTTAATTCAAGTAGATCTGCATTCCACCTGACTAAAAGAGCAACATAAAAATGCAGTGTTTATCTCTGTGGGATTTTTGTGTGTTTGGGCGAAGGGGGAGGTGGTTTTGTTTTGTTGCCTCCATATTGCCTTATAGACCCCATGGTACACTGAGGTAAAAAATTTTGGTCATTTATGAAGACAATATTAAATATTAAAAGAGTGCTCAATATGGTGACAAGTTTGAAGAGTGAAACAGAAGCTCTTTGGTAAGGTCAGTTGAGTAGCTGACAATTATAAGGAGACAGAGCTTTCTTTACTCAATGCAAGTATACAGCCACTGCTGTGTAAAAATAAAGCTACTTGGAAGAGAGAGGGATATGTCTTGAAAAAAATAGTTTAATATACCTTATTATTCTTATGATACTAATACTATAAATATTACTACTATTATTAAGTGGATGAATCCCATGCTCAAGCATATTTGAGAAAATTTAAAGAGATTTAAATTCATTTGCATTCAGAGTTTCAAACTAACTGCAATCCACTTGTTTGTCACTTCTGTGTTAACTAGTCTCCTACCCCCTCAAATGTGGCTCCAAAAGCTCATTTTATATTCCTGCTACATGTTAATTATCTGTTGAACTATGTCTTTGTAAACAGCAGGTGACAAAGTGCAATCACATTCATCCAGAAGCATTAAATATCTTCTTTTTTTCCCTCAGCACACCAGATAAAACAACTTTCTTGCACTGAATGCTTACTGAGATTTTAAGGTAATTTTAATCTTTTGTGTTTCAACTTCTTTATCATCTTAATGCTCCAGGTCTCTTTCTGGAAGAAAACCTCCACCTCTAGCCACAGACTACTTCTTTGAGAAGTTTCCTGAAGCTACAATTTCTACACCAAAGTAACACAATATGTTTCTTTTCATGTCATCAAACTAATTTTAAAAAGAGAAATATATGGATCAGCAAAAACATCGTGTCAAACTGTGATTATTTGTGAGTCATAAAATTTAAATAAAATGTCCCAAATTATCTAAAATAATATTATACATTATCTTGTCTGAAGTAGATATCATGGAGAAGCTTTCCAAAATTTACCAGGGTTCCTTTTGAACTTTTTTTTATGTAAGCAAACAGCTTCTCTGAAAGTATGTATATATATATATATATGTTGAAATGATGCAGACTGTCTCTGTGAGCTCTCAAGTCAAAGTATGTTAAAGATTGGGAATAATTTCCTTTCTGTCTCTAATGACAAGAAATTTTTGAGAACAACAAAAAAGATATTTTATTAGCTGAGAAATTACTTCGTGTCCCTTTTTATACCTCAGCCTGACCGAGAAGATATGAAAGTCATGCAGATAATGCTTGAGAAGAGACAGACTACAAATTAAATGTTACCTTAAATATTCAGTCTTGCACGTTCTAATTACAATGTTTTCAAATGAAAAGCATGCATTCAAAATTCAGGTTTTTATTACAGAAATTCTATGAGTTCATTACAAAAACAATTCCTCTACTCCTGTATCTTCAACACCGCCTGGTATAAATTACAATTTTGATGACAAAGCTAGTACACATTAGAAAGGCATTACTGTATTTTTTTTTTTTTTAATTAAGAACAAATATTGGTGGAGAATACTGGCAGTATGAATGAAATTAAATTCACATGTATTACAAATTCTGGAAAATAAGAATCCCTGACCACAAGAAGAAAGCATTGTTTGTAGTGAATAAATAAGAATATGCTGAAAAAAAATACTTTCTTTTAAAAAAAATTATCTGCCTCTGTGCCTCATGAATTAAAATTTTCATCATATGCTTAGATAGCCAAAAAAAAAAACCAAAACAACCAAACAAAACAAAACAAAAAACAAACATGTGGAATCTCTAGATTAATCTTCAGTTAATGAACGAATAATTTATTTCCATAATGAAGAAATGTGTTTCTTGAAACTGGGAAAATTTAATGTGTAAGGATTTTTATGTAGCAGTTTTGACTGAAACTGTTTCATATGCATAGAGGAAGGAAGGAAGGAAGGAAGGAAGGAAGGAAGGATCAAGAGAGAATAACACTACAAAGAGAAGTGACAACTACCTTGTGTGTCCACAAGAATCTCATGATTACTTTAGAACTAATGGAAGCTTGCCAAGACCTGGTGCAAAATTAGAAATGTGATCTTCTTCCCAATAGAGGTTGCCACCACAAGTAAAAGGTGACGAGAACTGGAAGGCTTCCCAGATATTTTTATTTTTTTTTTCAGGAAACCACTCAGCAGACAATTCTATTAAATTCTAAAATAAACTATAATCCCAATTTTAAATTGCATGTCTGCATAAACTGTGCAAGGTGTTTTGTTTGTTTGTTTTTTCTAAATAGGGTGACACAGAAAAAGAAAAACTGGCTTGACCATGTGAGAACAGTCATTAAGGGTCTTGAGAGACAGACAAGGAAATCTAGCATATTTGAGTCCAGCATTTTCTTTTGAACCTTACACTGCTTTTCTTATTTAGAGGTAATTTGTTTAAGCATGCACAGTGAGGGTAACTTCTGGCTAAAGGATGCAGCTTCTCAATAGAAATTTGTCAAATGGCTTATGACTATATGCAATGGAATAGGAAATTTCTTAATATGTGATACTAAAATAAAATCAATTACATTTGCAAGTTGTAACAAATCTCATAGTTTAATTGAAAGATGTCATACTCTAGAAGGACTCTGCTGAATTTATTTTACCATTTGGTTCTAATTTTAACAGGTGGAAACCATTCAAATGGAATGTAGTGTTAACTAAGTGTAATTCATCTATCTATTTATCTTTATATATTTGTACCTGTAAGGTGCTTACGAACTCTTTAGTAAGTAACACTGAATGTAAATACAAAGTACAAATACTGAGTAAAGTGAGTCACGCTTCCATTGGTATCACTGAGGTCTTTGAGTTGAGGCACTGAACCTTACCCATAAGGTGACATGGGCTACTTGCAATGCTGTATTCATAGAGAATCAATTATAGGTTATATTTTGTAATAAAACAGAAGTTAGAAGATATCATAATCTTTCCAAGTTCAAAACTTTTTCTCAAAGAAAGCCAAATGTCTGCGTTTGTGTCAGTGACAGGTGGGAGAAGAAATTATTTTTTCTACATTTAAGCATAGAAACTTCTCTACTAACCATTGTAAGATACTCAACCCCCCCCAAATTAGAATTCTTTTATACTGTTTTTCTTGGTGTTTTCTTTGTTGTTCTTGTTGTTGTTTTTGTTTGGTTGGGTGGTTTGTTTGTTTTTGTTTTAAAACAAAAGGCACAATATAAACCTCAAAAGTCAAAAACTGCCTTAACAGCATTCTAGGAAGAAAACATAAATGGAAACACAATGTGCAGACTTACAGTAAAAGCTAGTTGTTTCTTTTTTTTCCAAAAGAGATCTATTGTCATTAAAGCAAAAATCTGTTTACTCTTATCTCCCACAAAAATTGACTAATTTTCAGTAGTTTGTCCTTTCATTTACTCAGAAGACTTTTTAAATTAATTCATTGTACAATCCTACTATTTAAAAATAACTCTAAAAATAATCACATCTCTTAAAGAAAATACAAAAGAGATACAAAGTCTGAATAAAGATCTGAAAAGTTGTTTTTTTTTTGTAATACCATGGTAGCTATATTAGAATTTAGTATTTAGTTAGAGGTGTTATCTTTGAAAAATCCACAAATCTTGCAAAGTAAGAAACTATTAATAAATATCTTAAGTCATTGATTTTGATTTTTGCAGGTCCTCTTATCTAAGCATATAAAAATATTTCATGAATAATAATAATAAATTTACTCTAAACCCATCCTGTGAGCTAATTCTGTGTAATGACTAAGATAAACAAATACTTCTGATTTAACTTAGAATTAAAGGAATAGAGCTTAATCAATATTCTTGAAGCATAAAATGTCGTCATTGAGGAAAGGAGAACAGCAGCTAGGGAGAGTAGACACTAAAACAAAGTTATGTTTCCATACGACAAAACAAAAGAAAAAAAAGAAGAAAAAATCATACAGAGATTTATTATATGTTTCAATAACACACACATATGCATGCATGTACAATAAAGATATCTACAAAGGAAAATTTGCTTTGTTTCTATAATCACTCAAAGGTTTATAAAATTAAAGGCAAACTGCTGCTACTTGAGAAGAATACTTTATATTTTCCTGAATTCAAACCTCTGTTTAACTTTAAACCATTAGGTTAAAGAGCAATAAGATATTTAAATATTTCCAGATATTACAGTGTATCAATATATAATCAAAATAGGAAATACTAAATAAATGGCTTTAAGAAGTGAAAGGTAACATGATGATCATTGCATATTTAGGTTAAATAGATGAAGAGTGGTACATATTATAACTACATATTATTACTACATATTCCTACATATTATAACTACAATACCAGTACTTCGCTGTGTACTGCAAGTTGTTTTTAATCTATAACAGCAACATATTGATAAATAGATGAGCAAGTAAGATAGTTCACACTTTTTATGGTAATAATCTTTATAAATGTAAAGTATCTTTATAATCCATAATAAGTGGACAGGCTTTTAAAAAAATATTTTAGGCCACACAAATAGAAATTCTGATTTGCAAAGTCACTAGAGAAGCAGATGTTTTGAGGACTTTTCTGAACAAAACATTGGCAATATGTTTTAGTCTAAAATAACAACAAATGTACATTATTACTTATATACTCTTTGCCCATAGTGAACACTCCACAAATGCATAAAGGGAGATACTACAAGTTTCAAGTTCCCATGGTTACAGAAAAAATGATATTTGATAGCAAGAGTGCTTCTTTATAGTTTTATCTTCTTGAAAGTGTAAGACTGATAGGATTTACTCTTTAAATGTATTTTTAGGGACCTCTTGCCTTACTTTTATGCTTTATTGTTTCAAAAATGTGTGTTCATGAGGGAGGTTTGTGTAAATAAAATCATTAACACAGGTACACAGAGTACTTAATGGTTTGTTTTTTTTTTTTAAAGTTAGATGTTTCAATATTGTAACTTAAAAGCGTTGATAGGGAAATTATTTGTCCATGTCAGTATACACTAAAATTAAATCCTGACATGAGGACAAGGTAAAAAATATTCTTCTTCCTTCCATGACCCAAAGAATGTAAACATGGCAAATAAACAAAAAAAAAAAAAGTAATTTCTATAATATCTTCCTAGAAAATAGAGAAATTAGAATATTGTTATTTCTAAAGGTGAAATGAATACAGAAGTACAGCCTTTAATAAAGAATTCAAAAAGGCCCCATTAAAACTAATTAAATACTTAATAATCTTGCTGTTCATTACACAAGAACAGAAAAATTTTGAAAAGGTAGTGTAAATCACTTGATTTTACACCAAAACCAGACAAACAAAAAAGCAGTCTTTACTGAAAAATTAAATGATAAAGCTTTCTACAGTATTTCTAAAAAGATCACCATTAAGGAGGATCTGGGACACTGGAAACTTAGAACTGATACCAGGTACTGTCAGGGAGATTTCTAAGGACAGAAAAGAAAGAGTATAGTAATGAGAATGCCAATGTTTCTGTTTTGCTGTATCCACCTGTCAATACTGAATTCCCAAAACACTCTTCAGAGTAGTGATTTGTTGGATAACATGGAGCTCAGGAAAAAAAAAATAAAAGAAAAATAATTCCTTACATATCTAAATCCATTTCTTAAAAATTACAAGGACTGGAGCAAGGCTTATTGCACATATGAAATAAATACCCGAAACATCCCCAAATGTGCTTTAAGAAATACATCTTCCTACCACAACTTTGAGGATCAAATAATGTCCTTTGTGTGTATGGTACTTGGAGTTTATCATCGGGGGGTGGAGGAGAAAAGGAAATCACTTAAGAGTGAAATGATAAATCACTCTTAAGTAATATAAGTTGGTTTCAAAGCTGACTTCTACTAGGCAGAGAAAGGTTTTCAATTTAATTTTTTTTAATCACTTGCCTTAGTTAATACTATTTCCTGACCCTTTACCATCAAAAATTGGAAAAAACAAGTCATCTTGCTGCCAGGGAGTAAAACATACTGTGCACAGCAGAATACCAATTCAGCCTGCAAAGCTGGTTCCATTCCCATTGGTTGTCTTTGTCTTTTTCTTTTTCTGGTGAAGTACATCATTAATGAAGACTACAGAAAAGCACAGTAATTTGTTTTTCATGTTAACCTCTTCAGCTCACTACTACACACAGCAAGACAGACTGCAACACTACTGGAATGCTGGCACCAAAATTACCCCATTTCCTTCAGGTCTGTTCGCTTTGAAAAAACCTGCTATGTAGACAACAGCTAAAGGTCATAATTTTGTCCAAATAATTCATAACTGAATCTGCTCTCATTACAATTTACTGGGAGCTCATATAGAATTACACTTTAAAGAAAATGTATTTACTGGAAGCTTCCCACAGCTAGAAACTTTGTTTACCACTCCAACAATCTGAAGCCTAACATTAGGCTACAATGACTGATTCATTTACCTTGTTGAAACATAATTTTAAATTCACTTTATTCACTCACTTAAATTCATTTTCCATAATGGTTAAAAATTATGTGCATTAATTACCCAGGTAAAGCTTATTATACATATTGCCTCAGTCTTGAAGGAGCTGATAAAGCCTTCCCCCTGTTTACACATAGCATTATGTTTACTTTTCAATTTACCTAATAAAACCATTCTCCAAATACCTTAAGTAGCAGCATAATTCTGATGTGCTTTTAAAAAGCAGAAGCTCGTTTAGTGTTATCATTCCTTGATATTTCTGAAATAATTTACAATACTTCTGGGAGTACTCACAACACTATATTTTTTTCTTTTTTCCCCTTAGGTCGAAAAGTCGTTCGGGTTGACTTCTTCTCAAGCTGAATACATTCAGGCTCCTCCATCAAGCAGTGGCTGTTTCTGGAGAAAACCAAAGCCTAAGCTGGGAACTGACCTGCATCAAATACATCAGCTACTCCAAGACCTGTCAAACCATCAACAAGCCCTCCGTTGTCACGGCTGACAGAGCCATGAAACTAAGTTTCCTTACTATCACTGCCACAGCCTTTCTGTTGGCTGAGGAAGCAGATGGCCTTTACTGACCTCACAGCCTGAGATGGTATTTTTTTGATAACTGTATTTTTTGAGTGACAAGAGGATTTTCTTGTGTCAGCCCCAGAGGTTGGGAGGCATGCATGTGTTTGAAGGTAAAGACAGAAAGGTTGGTGTTATGAAGGGAAGACATAAACTCTAAAAATTAGATCACACCACTGTTATCAAGGCTAACAACCACCTTGATCTGGAGGAAAAGAAATGTAATCAACAGGGGCTTTACAAGACACATATTTACACCCTTTGCCAGACAGATAGAACAGATGAGAGAAACCTCTGCCCCTCATGCCCAAATAACATTTCTACTTGTGATGACTCCTCAGCTACAAACACAATCTACTTGTAAACAGTAAAGCTTGGGTAGACCTACTTTGAGCACAAACTCTACAAAACCATTTTTATTTGGTTTTCCAGATAATTTTTTGGATCACAGTTGTAACTCCATTCTATGGGGACCTGAGGTTCTGATGCAAATTGAAGCCAGAAGAAACTTGTTCAGTTTGGGACTACATGAAATATTTCTTTTTGAAATATAAATCATCAAGGGATGGATAGTCTCTGGTATTCCCTTGGGTTTATATTATTTTTTGGTTGTGTGCCTCAGTGACTTCTTTCCTGTGACTGATGCTCAGACAACCCACTGCTCTTCTATACTTCTTCAGACTTGTGTATGAACTTTCTAAACATGTTTGAAGGTATCAGAGACAATAGTTTATTCTCCCCATTTTTTTCCATTCTCTATATCTATTAAGTTTTCTACTCAAATGTTTTCTGTTTCAATAAGGAAAACTGTTCATTTATCAGAGAATTTATTCTAAAGTAATCTAGAAAATCCAGCAAATAATAAAATAAAACCAAGCCAAAGTAAAATAAAATACCTGCAAGAGAGTCTTGAAAATTGAAGCTCCCCACTTGGTTACTAAGGAGAGTGAAGATTTTTGTAGGAAAAACTTAAGAGCGAAACATTTTCCTGGAATTTCCCTGATCAGGCAGGAAGGAGAGAAATACAGGGAGACAGTAATGGCTACACATAAGGCATTCTGAAAACACTTTCTGCAGAAACATTACATCTGAAGTTAAAATATAAAAGAAAAATATGTATTAGATTAATGGTAAATGATGCAAAACAGTAATTAAAGAACAAAAAATATAGCCTAACAAAATCATCAGAGGATATCAGGACAAGGTACCCAAAATGAGGCACATACATGCTGTCGCTCATGCAGAGACACATATTTGCACCTAGACCAAGAAATGCAGACATCCTTTTACACTCAAGAAAGCAGAAGGAATTGTTTAGTATTACTTGTCTTATTTTTTTTAAAAATAGAAAATTCATAATACATGTACTGCATAGTGTTGCTTCAAATAATATTTAAATCTTGTTTTTCTCTTCTGAAAATAACAAAATACTAGGGAAGGACACAGCAAGTTCTTATTTGACATGAAAACTTAAAATTATTACAAGAAGAAATGTCAGCCTTTCTGTGAAGGCTATTTAATCAATATTTTAATAAAACATAATGGGAAAAGTTGAAGAAAATTTTAATTTTGCATGAGAAACAAATGACAGTTGTAAGAAGAAGGAGAGCAATGCCTCAGAGTGAAGAAGCTTTAGGGGAATAAAAGCCCAGACTTCTATATGAATTACGCTTTCTGGAACTGAAAAACAGATTTAGAGTATTAATCAATATATTTCCTGTAAAGAGGGGTAATATGTTAGAAAGCTTTGGGAAAAGAATTAGCAGAACCTCTCTTATAGGAGGCAGATAGTTCTCAATATTTAAATTATGACTGCCTTCAAAAAATTTGTCCAAACCCAATTAGAGGTCACCAAGCAGCTATAATTCATGTACCTCTCTTTGCAATAGCCCTGTTTTCATGTGTTGAACATCCGCTTTGACAGTCAAATATCTACTTTTGTTTATTGCTCTTGCTCCACTACAGCTAATTTAGATGAGATGTCACTTCTTATGTAAACATATACTTTTGTTATGTCTTAACTACCAGGTACATTTAAAATGCTTTCTAGGACACTGAAAGTATTTGGTAATATGAAAAATATTATTCAACCTATCTCTCACTTGCAAAAAACAACAGTTTAGCTTTTACAGTATCTATTAATGAATGAATATCATTAAGATAAATTGAAAATTGCCTGCCAAACTGAAATTTGTAAAGTGCATTGTGACTGCCTGAAAAGCTGTATCTTCATGGACATATTCTTGAACTGCTGTCTGAGAGCAGAAGAACACAATTTAGGGGCTGATCCCACTTTTGCAAATAAATAAGACATCCCCATCACAGGGAGAAATATTATGTGCTTGTTCAATTTTGATATACTGTTTGGTATGTTTTTCTATCCTGAAAGTACTGTTTTCCATCGTGTTTTTCCTTTTATCAAAATAGCTCGGTCTATAGCACTGTTTTCTGAGAAACAAAAAGACATTAAAAATTTTGTAAATTAACTCTAGGACTACACAGAAGTGAATGTTAGAAAAACATTACAAGCAGTACTCACAAAAATCACACAAAATATTACTTAGTATTCTGGGTATTAAATTGTAGAGAATTAAATAAAGTATCTCTTCTCACACGATGACTTACAACTTTAAAAATTTTATAATGAAAATAATAGTAATGAATTATAATAATAATAATGGAAAAAGGGAGCCAGGACACAGTTGTTGAGTTATTCTGGGCGTGGTTCTGTTGCCTAAGCGGAGGTGTCCCATGCCTAGACACAGGTGTCTGGTGCTGTAGCAGAGATTTGGGGGTATCCTGCCTGCTGTCCAGCTGTTAACCCAGACAGTCTTGGGCTTTCCACAGGCCTTGTGCCATGTTTGTCAACCCTGGGTAGATCTCTTGGCTATATTAAGGCATCTTAAATTGAATTAGATACCTAGATTTAAGCAACTGAATGAAGTTTACATAAATGTTGCAAAAGAAAGTTCTGTAAACCTTTTTTTATATATAGATATATATATTTTCTTGGGGACTACATCAACATTTACCACTTACTCCCTTTAAACAGATGATTATTTTGTACTTAACCATACTGTCTACAATTTTACCTCCTGAACTACAAAGGTTACTTTATTGTTTGATTTTGACCAACACCAACATTCTTCATCACCAATGTATTTTGCAGTGTGGAAAACCTTTTTCTAAGATTCTTGCAACCAGGAATAATTTTTAGTCAAAGGAGACTTTCTGCTTGATCCACTTCTTTACGCACTATTTCCTATTTCCTAAATTGGAGGTTGAATGATGATTTTTCTGTTTTCAAACAGTTGTCTAACAACAGACAACACTGCCTGGAAAATATTCATCTTAGGTTAAATATGATCTAGTAATACGTGCACAGATTCTTTATAACAAAAAAAAACCAACAAAAAACCAACAACAACAACAACAAAAAAAGATCAGAGGTGAAATGAAGCCTTGTTTGCCATACAGAATAAGAGAATCAAAGGACATTGCAAATCTAATAAATTATTTGAAGTGCCAGATCTTATCCAAATCAAGAGAGGAGTAAAAGGGAATTGCTTGCCTCTTCAGTGAGGATCTATTTCTCACTTGAATTAGCAGAAATACCGACGGGGAAGAGAACACGATCCTGAACTGATGTACATCCTTATAGTTCCACCAAAGTCAAAAGAATAAACAGATTTCACAGCATCTGAGGATTAGGCCTTAAGAGATCAAAATTTAACAGATTTTTATCCCTGGAAAAAGGAAATAATTAAAAAAAAATTTAGTACATTTAAAATCTGCTCCACTGGAGATCTTACTCATAAGACAGATGGTCTGAATGTAGGATTACATTAAGCATTGGTTCAAAAGAGGAACTTCTTTCTTGCAGCAAGTTTGATTTGTCCCGCTGTACTGAAATGGTTACACCGAGACAAACCAATTAATCAGGAAACTTCTTTTGCTTTGGGTTGATACCTCTCCAGTCTCCTGCTTCCAGGAACTTTACAGCTGGTTGAGAAGACATGCAAATTCTCCAATAAGACTGCACTGTAAACTTTTTTTAATCTTTTGTGCCAGGCTACACAGGCTAAATTACCAACTAAAGTGTTGCTTGCATTGGGATGAAATAACTTACATGACATAAAATAATCCTTTTTTCACAGGGAAATTTGCTAGGAGTCTGAGGCTTAACAGTGGTATCATAAATTCCCACTGAAGATAGAAGTTGTACTGCTATGGCACATAAACCTATTCCTATACACTACATTATTTCCAGTGTGAAATATCCACGAACCATGAAATGATTCTAACCATTTTTAGTGTGACTGTTGTATAAATTATCATAGAATAAGTTCTGAAAATACATACAGGGGTTTTTGTTGCTGTTGTTATGGTTTTGGGTTGTTTGTTGTTGTTTTACTGTTTCAGATATCTTTCTTTTTCTTGATTATTTTCTTTTACACAGCTTTCTCTTTCCTGGTGTAATTCATAGTTTCTTAGGGAAGTACACTTTCAGCTAAATGATCTCAACTGATACCAATTCAGCCGTGGCTGTAGACAGAGGTAGACTCTACCGAGGAAAGCCAAAGATAAACTATTAAGCAAAGCAAAAGAAGGATTTCCTTAAGCTGGGTTTGTTTCATTTGGTTGTTTTCTTCCCCCTTTCCCACATGATCATGAGTTGCTGAGGGTCTAGTTTACTCCTGGCCTGAACACAGAGATCAATAAGTTAAATGATTAAATTGCTCCAGGGAAGTGGTTGGTTGATTTCCCTGCTGAAAGTTAACACAGGTTAGCAGATCACTGGTCCATAGAGGATGTAGCACTTCTGTTGCTTGGTCTGGAGTGGGAAAACAAGCAGCCTTTGTGTGCCTTCAAGAGATTTTATTTGAACCTTATAATTTTTGTTGTGCCGAAGAAAGATGAAGAGAAAAATCAGGAGTTTTTACTCTAATCGTTTACTGTTTTCCTGTTAAAAAGTTTGTTGTTGTTTGGTTTGGTTTGGTTTGTGTTTGTTTGGGCTTTCTTTTTGTGTTTTTCTTTTTTCCTTTCCTTTTAATGAAGTTTGAGCTCTTCCATTTTTAAACTAACCTGTGTGTCTTTATTACAATATCTCCTAAAAATCTTATATACTTTAGGTGCATTCATATTTTCAGACCAATGAACCTAGTAGCCTGTGACTGTGCTGGGAGCCCATGGTTTGCCATCAGGGACAAGCTGAGCCCTGCAAGATCGCCGTGTTTGGTAGCCATGGCTGGAGTAAGGAATGGGTTAAACAAAATCTAATTTTCGAAGTGTACAGTTAAACAAGGTACTGGTAACTTTCCTTGTCCTCCTTTCTTTGCTGTGCAAATAAGAAAACTCATGTACTTCATTATGATATAAAACCTAAAATGCATGAAGAAAAGAGAAGCAGCATCAAAAAATACAAACACAAATCCTGAAATCTGTTTGAAGGCTTGGTATCCTTAGCATTCCATGTGCATCCTGTCTTTGTTTTTAACACAGGAGTTTGGGGTTTTGTTTTTGGTGTTGTTTTGTTTTGGTTTGGTTTTGTTTATTTGTTTAATTCACACACAAAATATGTTTTCCCTAATTTCCAATATAGTGCGCAATTCAATTCAATGTAATCCAATTTAAATTCAGTTTAAGATTTGAATTAAAGTTTTTATCTTTCTCATTTATGCATTTTTTCCATTGACAAAAATTCTAAAGTGGAATAAAGTAGCCAACTGCCAGAAAAATAATATAATTAATTCTCCTAATTAGAAAGTGTTCAACATTCAGAAATAAAAATGTATAAAAATATAAGTTTCTACTTTAGATTTTACAGGATTTTGCTTCCTAATATTTAATTAAAAACAAAACAAACAAAAAACCTGAAACAGTAAGTATAATCTAGTCCTGTTAATAGATTATTGCTGATCCTAACTCATTAAGTCTACAATTTAAATAGAGGTTCTATTTATATTTTACAAGCCCTTCGTCATTAAAAACTAAGCGAACTCAAAAATAAGTTTTTTTTCTGCCTTCTGGTCATTATGCTACCTACATAAAAATTATTCAGACCTTAAAACTTCCAATGAAATTACATTTTGTGCTGAAGCTCCCAAATATGGTAATGTTGATCTGGCTGAGGAAGAACAAGGTATGATTTCTCTGTGATCAGCTTACCTTCTCTCATAAAAAAATAATAATAATAAAAAAATCTAAATTTGGAGAATCTATTTTTAGAGGGTAAAGTAACACCCACACAACTAAAATGATTCAAAGCCTAATTATTTTTGAATTAACTGTATAATAAAAAATGGTACATGTTTCTTCTTTGCTGCTTGAACAGGGGTGATTTTGTCACTGTCCCCAGCCCCCTGCAAACACTACAACTCAGCTCACTAATATAAAGCACTCAATGTAATTCCTTTGAAGAAAAATGTGCAAACATACCCTTTCTATGGTAATAGGACTGCCTTCGCCATTTTTTCCCAATGTTGATTACTTTCTTTTAATATGTACTTTATCTGAATGGCATAACGACAGACAGCATCACTTTCTTTTCTGCAGTATCATTTGTACAGATTTTACAGCTCATATATTAAGGACTCCCATAGGCCAAAACAGATACTCTGTTCTATTTTGTTAAATTGTGGATAACACAACCCTATATACTGAATTGTATCAGTGTCAATATGGTGCTGCTGGATTCAATAACTGCCTATAAACTTGCCCAGGACTGACAAAATACTCTACTCCACTACACGAGCAACTACGCTACTGTATTGGGGAAAAAATTCCATTGCTATGCTCCTGTATCTTCTTTCCAGACATTAGGTCAGAGAATGACAAAACAGGCTAGTGGGATATCAATATTGGTTAAAGCTATTGAATGTCAGAGTATTCAGCTATTCACTTAAGGGCAGAAAAATCCCCTGACAACAATTCATTTAAACTGCTGATAGAAAATACATATGGGTTTCTAGCTGATAATGTTTACTATTTTCTGTCAAATTAAGATAAAATTATAATCTTCTGCCAGCTGGAAATAATAGTATCCAGGTAATCAAACTTGTGTTGATAGGATAAGAAAGTACGAAGTAAAAAATGATTATAATTATTTTTAAAAAATCCTGAAATTTGGATAAATGTTTGATGTTTTAAATACATAACTAATGCAATGTGACAGTATACTTCATAATTATTATTCACAGTTACATAAAAGAAAGGTAAACATTTGCCAGAGTATATGACCTTGAAAAAAAGATTGCACTGGAAGTCTTTAACTTAACCAACCTATTCTCTAGATTTATTAGAAAGCAAAACGGGAAAAAGGACCAAAAAATACTAACCAATCAAAAAAAAATTATATTTTTCAAAGCTAAATTCAGCAGCAAGATTGTTTTGACAGCTATACTGCATTTTTTATTTAAGAAAATGTTCTTAATTAACAGTTTTGTTAAGTATTGAATGACTATTACTGACTAATGTAGGTTCTGACAGGACTGATCAGAAATAAGAGTGACTTACATTTACTACATTGTTCTTTAGAAGCCTCTTATACCTTTAAGGATTTGTTAAAATATATTTTAGAATGGAAATAACAATATTTCTAAATTATTTGCATTTAAATATCTATAACATTCTAGGTTATTCTATGATATTACATACATTAGAGTAAAAAAAAAATCGATGGCTCTGTGTTTCTTAAGATATATAACAAATTAATAATCACTTTAGAGGAACTGTGCTTTTCCTAGAGCATCCTCTTAAGGTCAACAATGTGTTACAGAAGTACTGAGAAACAGGATAAGGATGCAGACTAAAGACAGTATTAAAAATGATTAAAGCAATGTGAAGTATCAAGCAAGTCTAGTAAGAAAAAGGTTACTATACTAAACACCCAGTGCCACTTGTACCAGTAGGCTTTATGTTAAAATATCTGAAATTGTAACAATCCTGAAGTTATGCTTCCTAAGACATCATTATATTATGCAATGCATTTTTCAGCATGGATCCATTTTATAGGGTGAACTCTTTTCTTTACCCTAGCCAAACATCCATTTGAAACTGATTTACAACTCCCCTTACTGTTGGTAAAACAGTTTCTTCACAAAGTCCACATCTCCAGGGATTGAGATTGATTGTTTCACACAATATATGGTGACAAAAAGATTTACAGTTTTTGATCAGAGCTACCAGTACAGGCACAGGCGTCGGGTGTTATTACTTCAAAGATGGTGCGCATTTTAAGATGAATTGGGTCCTAATGATGACCTGTGGTGAGCCACGAGGCTTACAGTGTGAAGTTGCAATTTATTCTGACATAGTTTCATTGCCATAGCCTGGTTTCTCATTCCGTATATTTAATAAAAAGCTGATAGACATTTTATATTAGACAGTTCAGCATTTTATCGAGAAAAATATGCTTCTGTGACCAAACACGCATAAAATATAGAGGACTAAACCTTGCACAGCACAAAGACAAAATCCAAAGCTATGGGGTTTTTTTTCTGTTTTTTTTTTTCTCCTGATAAATGAACAAGTAAAGTAAAGTAATAAGGGGCCACATTTTCGTACCTGAAAAAATCAACAGTAACCAATTCATTTTTAAAAGATGTAATATGCAAAAATGAGTTTGATTGCTACAGGATTAGCCCAGAATCCTGAAACTTTATTTCTGTGGCAAACCCTACCTTTCCTGTGACAGAATTGTCAAAGGAACGGATGTAATTTGCTGCTTTTGGAGACTTCAGCCAGAAATCAAGCAAATAAAAAAATCTATACTTTTTTTTTTTTTTTTTTTTTAATGTAGTAATATCTTCCTTTTTTTTCTGATCCTCATCTTTAATGGCTAAAGAATTATTTTTTTCTTTTCCATCATTCCTCATCAGTCCTGGGCCAACATTTAATAATTCATTTATACTTTGAAGACATGTTGAGACTGCTAATAAGTTAAGAGATGGACTTTACACATAATAACTTGATGTGTGTCTATGGCAGACAGATGAGTAGAGAGTTATAACATCCACACCCTTAAAACTGTCCTATGCTCTAGCAGCTTCTGCTTAAATAGAATTAAATTCCATAAACACAGGATAAAATAAATAAAGCCTTTTCTTTTTCACAAGCTTTCAAATCAATTTACGTGAGATTGCTTAGAAAGGCATTGAAGGCAAATTGACATGTTTAAAAGCATTTAAAGATTTCCAAAAAAGGATTTATTCTAGGTATGTTAATTATAAATGACATTTCTAGTTAGCACACAGAACTAAAATGTGGTTGTGTCAGATATACTAAAAAAAAAAAAAAAAAAGAAAATATCTTTCTTTAAAATAAAAAGATGGAACTTTAGGAACTTTTTTTCAAACAATAGATGAGAACAGGCTATGATTTTTCTTTGGACTGGTGCAGTTTCCCTCCTGCAATTATTTTACTTCTGAGTAGGCATCATCACACTGTGTTGGATAGCTGAAGCACTTTCAGATGGTACTTTTCAAATGTTCATAGCTTGCCTCTTTCCATAACCAAATTCTTTGGGGACTGAATGCTTCAAACACATTTTTTTCTCATGCATGCCTGTTTAGAAAGAACCACCTCCTTCTCACTTTTAATTAATTTTATACACCCATCTTCTTGTATTTCATGATTTAACATTAAGCCTTCTTTTCCTGACAAATATCCACGCATCGTTTCAAAGGAAACATGCATTTTCATGTATAACAGCTGTCTTAACAACTGCCAGAAAAAACAAATCAGAACTAGTGTTATTGTCTTACCTTAAAATATTTTAGCTTCTCTATAAGTATTTATATCATGATTATTATGGATTTTGAATGAACACAGCTATTCAAATCATCTTTTCCTTTAACTTTAATTTGATTTTTTCCACTGATAGGCATAATCAATAATTCATCAATTTGTGAATTCATAAGTGTGCCTCTTGTAATATATTCTTTTCAAAGTTTTATTTTTCTGACATATTGAAATGACTTCCTATCACACTAACTAGCATATTTGAATGTTTTCCTATTCTCAGTTTCAAAGCACCACCTGCATAATGTAAGGGTCTCTTCAAATGAGCTGTTAGGAGGAGACTTCCAAGAAAGTCCAGAAGAGATTACCAATTATAAGCAGAATATTAAAGTGTCAGAAGAATTTTTGGTCAGTTAAGTGGAACTTCTGAAGGGAAGCATTGGAAATACTTTGCAGAAATAATCAAAATCCCTAAGTGAACTGTTACCATCCTTTGAATTCTTCCTGGTTCAGCGCAACATGAAGAATAACCAATTCAAAATGTCCTCTGCTAAACTACTGTAAAAGCAAAGAAAGCAAAATCCATAGAGTGCAATGGTTGCACAGAATTACATTTCTACCCTTGAAGATAGCAAAAACATGTCTATAAAATGATTTGTTTCCAGGAGGCCCAGGCACAATGCGTGCCAAGGCTGGCAGCATGGCAGAAATGCTGGAAGCATAGCATGCACAGAGCCTGGTGGTAGCTCAGCCACCTTCCAGCACTACAGCAACTGAGAGGAGATAAACTTACAGGATTAAAAGTTTTCCATGCCAGAGTTTCCAGGGCGTACTCAAGACTATCATGTAGGGTGGAAAGACCCTTGTACAGCAATGGAGAATGTTGAAGATGATGAATCCCAAACAGGAGAAGGACTCAAAGCTGTTGTGTCAGGGGAGGGTGGCATGCTTCACACAGCCAGCAGCAGCGAGAAGGTTAATAATCCTGTCTTGCTTTCAAAATTCCATCTTGTAAGAGAACAAGTCTTCATCCCCATCAACTAGAGGGTCAAAGTAAATTGTGGCAGCAGTCACGCTAATTATCATGTTTTCTTTCGATACAAAGGAAGACATTTCCTCTCATCTCCTGAAAGGGGAATATACTACTGTCACACGGAGTCACAGTGAGAGCAACAGGATTCCAGACAGCAAGAACTCCATGCTTTCACGTAATCTTGTAGGATCCAGCTTTATACATTTACACAAACTTTGATTATAAACTTTATTTAACTTTGCCAATGTTATTAAACGTCACAGTGATGGGAAATCTAAGGAAGAGAAAATTCAACTGAAATTTGCCTGTTTATGATCATCTTAATGAAACATGTATTAATTCACATCATTGCAGACAGTTGAGGATACTGGAGTATGTACTTCTGGTTAAATACTATTTTTCTTTTTCTAAATTGTTTCATGTTTAGACATAATTT
Source organism: Nesoenas mayeri (assembly GCF_963082525.1). NCBI lineage: Eukaryota > Metazoa > Chordata > Aves > Columbiformes > Columbidae > Nesoenas > Nesoenas mayeri. The sequence goes on from NC_137541.1 coordinate 131,470,594, forward strand.
GGGACAGTTTTTGACTTATTTCTTCTATTTAGCTTCATGGCTCCTCTCACTAATGAATGAAGGTCAGTGTTTTAGTCTCACATCTTATGAAAAAGTTAAAGGAATAGTATATCAATGTATGCAGACATTACTGTCAGTGAAAACTTCCCATAAACACTGTCCCTAAAGACTAATGGAGACCTCTGTGTTTCAGAGTACCCTGCTTAATAGCACCGCTCTAACTACAGAAGGATGCTGGTAATTTCTGTCCTCAACCACTGGTGAAGTGACATAGTGAAAAGGGGAAAAGAAAACCCTGCCTGATTCAAAACTGTAATTCAATTCTGGTGTACAGAGGTTCAAAGAATCTTTGCATTACTATTGCAAAGTTCTGGGTGAGTGAAGAGAAAGCATTCTGCAGCGCTTTTACAAATTTCTGAACTCATAAAACTGCAGGGTCTTTCTGAACTTCTGCAGTTCACATGAACCAGACTTCAGGAGAAGGGCAGATGGAGAGCAATGTAAGATTCAACTCACCTAAGAATTCTGCACTATTTCTCTTTTCAAGAAGACTTGAAACAAAGGCTACCTGCTTTTCAGGTTCAATGTTCTTATGATCCTCTTCTGGATGCATACCTAGCAACAGCTGTTATTTTTTTTTAAAGGTCCTAAAAGTGTATTTGACAATCACAACTTATACAATGAGACATGCTTTGAAAAATCTGATGTTCTGTGCTAAACAGTTGTCATGAAACAAAGCTTCCCATTACTCCTTTTGACACTTGTTCCAACAGCAAATCTTGACACTACAAGTTTTCAGGGTTGCTCCACCACTAGATTATTGCAATTTGTTCTACCTGCTGGATTCTGGTTCTTAACTGATTCCTTTAAATCACCCAGTCAGTCAGATGTGGTCCCTATCACAAAAGAATTCCAAATAATGTAGCTCAGAATTTTGACTGTACCAAATTCTACACATCTCTTCATAAAAGCTAGACATATCTACGCCTTTACCCCTTGTTTTTAATCCTAATGGTTGGTACTTTGTAAATTGTTAACATAGAAACCAGTGGCTAAATACACAGGTTGAACTGTTATTTAACTGTTCTATAAAGAATGAGATATTTAAAACTGATATACATTTCTAAAATTGAACCCATGCATTTACAAGTAATTTAGAAGGTCCTGTGACTGTATAAACATGACAACCTATTTTTGCTCTATGAAAATTTGTACAACACAAGTAACCCAATACAGCTGTCTACAGCTGAAAAAAACTTCCTGGAATATTCTCTATTTTTCTACACAGAATGAGTATGGGAGGGGATTTGTTGTGTTGTAACCATAGACATGAAAAAAATCTTTACCACTAATATTCTTGAGATTAATTACTGATGAAGACTCTGAAGTGGTACTAGAGTTGGAGTTGAGTTGCCTAAACTGCAGGTATCTAATACCCTTTGATATACCCATTCCAGCCTGTGATAGGCCTCTACTGCCAGTGACAGAGGACTGTGGGAAGCTCTCACTCTCCCAGAGGAGCAGCTAGAGTCCAAGTGTTACTGCATTTAAAACTGCGGTAGATGTGTGTGTAAGCAAAAAGTACTGCCCTAAGAAATGTAGGTTATAACAACTGTACATATATATTAAGTATAGTTTGTTGTCATTACTGTCTCCTTCTCCAAATGGCATTTGTATGTAATGCCTGGAAACTTCTCACCCAGAAAAAGAAAAAAAAAAGAAAACAAACAGCAAAACACACAACAAAAAAAGCTGTTTTCTTCCAGTACTTGTTGAGTTTTTCAACCACGTTATATGATTTCATGAAGCTAGGTCTCTAAAATTTATTTTACTTTTAACAGAAATGCTAAAAGCATATCCACTGATACAAGTGGATTCTTGTAAGTTATATTACACAGTAACATGAATGATATGAAAATTGTATGTAATAACATTATGAATATTGAAATCTAACTATTTAATGATGCAGTTTATGAGATAACAATGTGACTATGATGAGGCACCAACATCTTTGGCGTAAATATGTTCTGCTGCTAAAGCTCATGGGATGCTTACCATATACCTATAATTCTTAAAATGAATGCAATTTGCTTGGGAAGACACAACCACCTCTTTCCAGAAAACAACTGACAAGCATGGATTTGAAAGACAACATTGTTTTCCTAAGTTGTATGTTAAACTGATAACTGTTCTGTGAGAGTGAAAGCATAAGGATCCAAAAAGCTTCAAGTACACAAAGCCTTGTGAAGGAAGGAGTGCTACATTTTCAAGGGCACTTTTGTGAGTTTTGAGAAAAGACACAAGCTGACCTAGAAGAACATTAAAGAAAAGCTTGTAAAAAGTAAGACTTCATGAGATGAGAGATGTATTGATTCTTTCTCTACTAGGTATCTAACAACCCCATGGCCCTGGATTTCTCTTTCTCTAGAGTCTTTATATAGAAGAAGGTGACCATCGAAGGTGCTGGTATCTATACAGACTGGTCTGGGTTTTCTTGTTTTCTGGGAGTTGCTTTTTAAGATATGTTTTCTCAAAAATATATTTCCTTCCTAATACATGGCACTGTCTTTCAAAGGGCTTTTTCATCTAATGCATTCATTCAGAGAAAACCATGTAAGTCCTGAACCAAAATTAGATCTGCTGTACATTTTTCACAGAGTACATAAGGACCTATACTTCAGGGGAAAGGCAAACTGTGATTTTATTGTGAGAGACGGGTGGTTGATACAGATCTGAAATTAGGAGGATTGCAGCAGTTGGGGAAATAAAGGTTATGGATCAAAGGCAAGCAGGTTACTGTTCCTTCAGAAATTACCACCAGTCTCCTGGAGCTCTGTAACTGACAGGGTACAAGATCTCATCCTGTCTCAAAAATAGAATTTATTTAATCAATAGTTAGACCAAGCAGACACAAAACCACAATCACTACAGTGGACAGTCAGGGATTTGCAAAATTATGGAAATTCTAATTTGCCTAGTCCTGCTGAAGCAGCACTTCTCCAAGGAACAATGAGAGATTGTAGCACTTAAATACAAGTATGATTTTGATATAAATAACAGTTGTCAGGTTGGAGTTAAGCAGATTTTTTTTTTTTGCTGAAATCACTTCAGTCCCAAAAATTGCATAATAATATTAAACTAGATAAATTGTTTTTTCAAAAACAATCTAACATACTTGCATTACGCTTATCTTCATGAGATAATGGCCTATTCATTTCAAAGCTTGGTATGCTTAACATAGCTTTTTTATTCCATTTTTTTAAATCATTTTTACTGCTGAGTATGGGAGAGTATATCATCTTTATTATTGAATAAGTAAGCAATTCAGTATTGCTCACAACGCAAAACTAGAAAACATAACATGAAATCATTAAATAATGGAGGGTGAGAGCTAGTCCTTTTTCTACACAATGCATAACCAAACTCCACAAGTCATCACCATAGACAGCTCTTGACGATAAAACAACATTCCATAAGAAAATGAGCTTAATTTCATGGCAGAAAAATATCTACAAGACTTTGGAGCAGAAAAACGTCTTCTATCTCAGGAAGATCCTAAACTACAGTCTCCTAGCAATCTGAGAACACACACAGATGCAAATCTGACTGGTTTTTTTTCCCCTGGTTCTTTGCTCTTTTCCTAAGCATATTTTACTTTTGGTTAGAGGTTTTACCAAAGCAAGTATACTTAGGATCCTGCACATTTAGGGGGTACTAGACTGTTTAGCAGACTTTTTCGATGGCAATATATAATATCTCCATGCACTTATTTTCACTTAGCAGCAAGTGATTTTTTTTCTCCTGAATACAACTCTTTCAAATGTGAGTTTCCCTTCAACAGTTACATTCAAATTCAAAAGGACTATTAGTACTTAATTTTGTTTCAAATTATTTTTGTTAGCTTTTAGATAGGCATTCCAGGAAATCCACAGCAATAGGTGCCATAAATGAATAAATATTTTTGAAGATAAATAATCTGAATCTAGTTGAGAAAAAAATGCATACTGAAATGAAATACAATATGGACAACTAATTGATCACCATGAAAACTAGGACAGTGTTTAGGCTTTAAATGAATGAACTGATCTCAAAGAATTATAGCTGTTGGTTTCAACAAATATAAATCATGACCTGTTATTAGGAGAGAAAAAAACCTTGCAACAGTCTGTCTTTGTTTCAGCCTCTCCACACCTCACAGTAAAAATCCAAATTATAATGATAAGAGGTGTCTTCTGCTTCAAATATTAAATTGCAACAAAGAAAGTGTTAACAAGCAATAAAATATTAGCAAAGCAAATAAAAATTGGCACAAACAATTAAAAGGAATTTTCATGTGTGTAATGTGATCATGATAAATTCTTCCTCTCTCATTTAGCAAATAAAGTTTCGTTAATGCATTTTAAGACACTTTTAGAGAGCTTTGTTCTTATAATCTCTCTTCATCTCATTTCATTCTGTTTGCCATTTTACTTCCACCAGGATTCCTAAGATGTACTGAGATTTCTAAACTGATTACTGTTTTTAAAATAATTCTTTCTAATACAGAGCACAGGGTATATCAAAGTTTTCTACTGTGTCAGTGACCAATGTCTAAGAAATCTAATGAGTCATTTAATCTCTAAGCTGTAATAATTTAAAATAAGATACATTGGAAGATATTTCTGAGTCATTTAAGTTATTTTTTGTGTCATCAAGGAACCTGTGGAAGCCACTTCAAGATGTCATCCCATTAAGCAGATGGAAGACTGTGTCAATACAGTTGAACCTGGTAAGTTTTCTATACAAGCTTAACAAATGATAGAAGAGCATAGTACAATAAAGCCTTTGCATATAAACACACAACCAGCTAAAAAACAAAAACAACAACAAAAAAAAATCAAAACCAAACAAAAAAACAGCAAAAAACCCCTAAAACAATACTCACATATCCTCCAGAACTGACCCTTGCATTCTTCACTTCTACGTCAAATAGAAACACGACCAATATGAGTTTTTAAAAAGATGTCTAAGTTCTTGGTTTTGTTTTCACCGGCACAATTTTAATTGATAAATTCCATCTGATAGTAAGGAAAAAAAAATAATAATCCCCAGGAGGACAGCCAGTTGGTGAAGCAGGTTGCTCAGAGAGGTTGCACAATCTGCAGCTTGGGAAATTTTCAAGTCCCACCTGAAGAAAACCCTGAGCAGTCTGACCCTGTAGCTGACTCTGCGTATAAAACATCAAAACGAGGTGTTGGTATCAGCTTCTGAAGGACTGTGTGTTACTAAAGATTTCTTTCACTTTCTAAATACAAATTGAAGAATTAGTTTTGATAATGTATCTATTATAGCCACTTCCAAAACAGCCTTATGCCTAAAAAGAGTCCTACTAAATATAGACCAGAGTATTTCAGTCATTTAGAAGTCCTCATCTTCCATCCAGCTCTGTAGACTCTTATCCTTGAGTGGTTCATTTAGTTCTGAAAAGTTTTTGCTTCTTAATGTGACAAAGGCAAATAAGTGATAGAACTGAAATATGAGCATAACCTGTGTTACTTAATTTAATCATTGATAACACAATGCTTTCTTTAAATTGTAACTTTTAGCAAATGAAAAGGTATTTGGTTTGAAAGCAAATTTTTCAAAAACTAAAATCAGCATCTACAATTGATCATCATTACTATTCTCTGCCATTCAAACAGATGACAGAAAAAAACCAAACAAAAACAAAACAAAACAAAGCAAACAAACAAAAAACCCCAATCAAACAAACAAACAAAAACCACAAAAAAAACCCCTACAGAACAGGTTTATTCTTCCATTAGAATTGGAATATTGTTGATCGGCAGTTTTATACAATCATTTTTTTAATGAAAGTTATTTTTATTAAAAAAGAGCTGAGTTTAGGCAATGGTAGGTTCAAAAAGAGATAGAGAAAAAAAAATAAAGAACATTTCCACTGAAGAACTCTTTCTAATTGGCATTCTGCTCATCCCATGCACAAAGGAGAATGTTTAAAATATTTAATAGAAAAGTAAAGTTCAGCACTTCCAAGAGTATCTTGGGGAGAATAACCAGCAAAACATAAGACACTATTTCACTCTGAAGAATGCTTCCTCTTAAAGAGAGGCAACATAAACAGCAACATTTAATAACTATTTTGTTCATTCACATATACCAGACGTGTCAAAGTAATTTTCACTGGGGACCACATCAGCCTTCTGGTTGCCTTCAAAGGGCCAAATGTAACTTTAGGACTGTATAAATGTAAGAGCAGACTTTGACACCTCTGGCATATACAATATATTTTTTCATTGAGACATTATTTTCTACTCCCACCTGCGTTTAAAAATTTTGGAAAAGATATTAGTATCTGCAAACTGATGATTCTATTCCTTCCTTCTCCTCAATTCCATAAAAATGTGCTTCATTCAGCTCCCATGAAAACATGAATAAAAACCAAAAGATGATAAAATTGACAAACAAATTTGTTTTTTAGACTCCAGCCCCACAAATGGTTTATATAAACTTCTCCTTGCCTCTCTGTTCACTAGCATATTTTTACTTTTTATGTAAGAAATAATTTATATGAATACTAGCTTATTGGGATTGACTAACTTCCCATCTATTCCACACCAGGTCAATGACCTACCTAAACAAATGAAGAAAGTGAGTACATGCTCTTCTAGCTTAAATGGTAGGAGGCTTCCATGAAGGCTTCCTTAATAAAGCTAAAGAAGAACACTCTGTAATTTATAACATCTGATACAGCAGAAAAATGCACTAAAAGCACCATATACCTTTATTCAAAAGAAAGACAATAAGGTCTCAAGCATGGTCTTAGATCCTGTTGAAAAAGGAGAAGAAAGGACAGGTGAGCTCACAAAACAGAGAAATGAAAGAGAAATGAAAAACAACATTCATCCTACAATTCACTGCCAAAGTCTTTACCACTGAAGACATCACATCATTGCAAACAAAGCCTCGTAACCTATACTTTGGTTTCTTTATGGAGAAAGAGAGAAAGCTCTTATGTAAGTAAAATACAAGTACTTCCTTCTCCTTGAAGAATTTTTTCATGCCATTTAGAAGTTTCTCTTTGAAGCACCATTTATAATCCTAAATGCATTAAAAACGGTTAAATGAATGTATCAGTTTCAAGCAGTCTACAGATCATCTCCCTCTCTTCTCCTTGTTGAATTAAGATTTAGTTATATTTTTAATTTTTTAAGATGATCTCTACAAATGTCATTAAAAATTACAGCCTGCTAAAATACTAATTTACAGTAATTAATTAATTTTAGTCCATATTCTTCTGTTGTTCATTGTTGCTTGTGCCGAACATACAATAACAATCATATAATAGTTTGGGATGGAAGGGTTCTCCCAAAGTCATCTAGTCTAACCCCCTTGCAATGTGCAGGGACATCTTCATCTAGATCAGGTTGCTCAGAGCCTCATCCAGCCTGGCCTGAAATGTCTCCAGAGATGGTGCATCTTTCACCTCTCTAGGCAACCTGTTTCACTGTTTTACCCACCTCATTGTAAAAAATTTCTTCCTCATGTCTAGCCTGAATCTCCCCTCTTTTAGTTTAAAACCCTTAACCCCTGCCCTGTCATAACAGGCCCTGCTAAAGACTCTTTCCTCATCACATCACCACAATTAGATCTCCCCAGAACCTTCTCTTCTCCAGGCTGAACAACCCCAACTCCCTCAGCCTGTCCTCATAGAAAAGTACTCCACCCCTCTGACCATTTTGGTGGCCTCCTCTGCACCCTCTCCAACAGGTCCAGGTCTTTCCTGTACTGAGGGTTCCAGATCTGGATGCAGAACTCCAGGTGGGGTCTCACCAGAGCAGAATATAGGGACAGAATCACCTCCCTCGACCTGCTGGCCACGCTCCTTTTGATGCAGCCCAAGATAGGTTTGGCCTTCTGGGCTGCAAGCATACATTGCCAGCTCATGTCCAGTCTTTCATCTACCAGTACCGCCAAGTCCTTCTTCCCAGGGTTGCTCTCAGTCTCTTCATCCCCTAGCCTATATTGGTACTGGGGGTTGCCCTGACCCAGGTGCCGAACCTTGCACTTGGCCTTGTTGAACCTTGTGAGGTTCACATGGACCTACTTCTTGAGCTTATCCAGACCCCTCTGGATGGCAGCCCAGTCCTCAGGCATGTCAACTGCACAACTCAGCTTTGCATCATCCATGAACTTGCTGAGGGTACACTCAATCCCACTGTCTGTGTCATTGATGAAGATATTAAATAGTACTGGTCCAGATATGGATCCCTGAGGGACACCACTCACCTCTGGTGTCCATCCAGACATTGTGCTATTGACCACTACTCTCTGGATTCAACCACCCAGCCAGTTTCTTGTCCACCAAACATTCCATCCATCAAATTAGTATTTCTCCAATTTAGAGAGAAGGATGTTGTGGAGGACTGTGTCAAAGGCTTTACGGAAGTCCAGGCAGATGACATCCATAGCCCTTTCTTTGTCCATTGATGCAGTTACTCCATTGTAGAAGGCCACTAGGTTGATCAGGAAGGACTTGCCCCTGGTGAAACTGTGGTGGCTGCCTCAAATCAATTTATTACTGGTGTTAACTGATATAAAAATTTCATCTAACTCAATGTTTTCCTCATATGCTTCAGTTTCAGGTATAACTAATGTAGTATTAGCATTGACCTTAATGAATTCCGCTTACCATTAAATTTGACATTGCCTATACTAATTGTTATATAAGAATCTCCCAGCTACTACATAAAGTCTCTTAAGTTAGATTAGAGCAGAGGTTACTTATTCAAAAAGGCTTGTATAATTAAAGAGCTTAAATCCACATTACAACAATGGAACATTAAAAATTTAAGAGTTCTAAATGAAAACCAAATTACAAACTTTTTCCATAAACCCTCCAGTCATATGAATAAGCAAAGTTTAGAAGACCTTTTCTGTGCTTCATCAGTATCTATTTATGTGGTTTCTTATATTGTAGTAGTGAAAGAAACAAAGGTTGTTGTGGATGTGAAATACAAAAGCGATTATGGAAATGCTTTATTAAATAATTATCCTTATTCATCTAGTTCATTGGCAGTGATAGAATCAAGTGTTTCCAAGTTACAACAGGGAAAATAGTTCTGAGGCTTGAGAGTAATGCCCATTTTGTTTTGTCTGTGCTCTGGAATCTTTGGTGGATAAATGTAGTGACAAATGGGTTCAAATATCTTATCTTCTGCTCAATTAAAAAGATTTGTGAGAAATCATAATAAGAAAATGCTACTTTTTTCTTGTGAATATTTTATCACTTCTCCCTATTGACCAGCTTTCCCCTCCTATTGGAATACCTCAGGTTGCACATTCTTGCAGACTAGGACTTCTGTGAGGACCTTTGTGATTAAATTCTACATGGACTGAAAGACTTGTTAATACCCAAATGATTGTATTTTTGGAAAACATATAATAGTCATTATATTCTGGGTTAATATGATAATCTCATCCTGTTTGCAATGCTTATTAGGGAAAATGGACACATGATCTAGTCATCAGGGAAATCTTTTTCACAGAGTTAGTAAACAGATACATGAGTTAAGCAGCAAATTTATTGCATTTGATTTTCCTCAGTCACTTCAACCATTTTCCTAAAATTGCAAACTCCAGCCATTCATTTCCAGTCAGCAAAGCTCAAGAAATAAATTTAAGAGTCTTTTAATTCTTAGTCATCAGGAATCCTCAGTCCTCTTTATATCAACAAAAAACAAAACACCTTAAGTGAATACCACCCTTTTCATGCAAGCTGAACAACGTGGTCTTGATGATCAAAGGTCTTCTACCACTTGGAAAGAAATTACTTCTGCTATAGGTATTAGATCCATGTCAGTACATGTCTGCAAGTGGAAGTACTCAGCCAAGGATAACTGCAGCTTCCTGAGATTTCCCATTCACCTTCTGTCTAGAAGATTCAGTGCAAAAGTCTTAACTATAGAGCAGCATAGAACTTTCTTAATCTATTCCTACTTGGTTTACTAGATAGGATTAAAAAGAGATTAAAGAGATTAAAAAGAAATGCAGAAGACAGGCAAAAAATACTGAAAAAAATCTCAGAAATAAAAATAATCAAAATGAAAACCAAACTGAAACTTTCTACAGGCAAAGCTGACTGACCCAAACCGATGTAAATAGCTCACAGTAAAAGTTACTGTTAGTCACATTTGGTTGCCTTGTATATAAGCCAATTTTATATTAGTGACAGAATAATAAAAATAGGCTTTCCTTTGATATTCTGTTCCTCCTGCATCAAAGGTAGATTAAAGCAAAGGTTCCCATCTGCAAATACTTTATGATTTGTTTTACAATATAGTCTATCAGTTCAAATCAGCTTGTATTACCTCTCTCCTAGAAGAATGGTCAGCTGATGATAATCTTCCAGGTAACATTTGAAACTTTGGTTTAAAGTTTGTATTCTTTCTGATTGCATTTGTAGTGATAGATTGCACACACTGCAAGTGAATTCTTTATGTTCTTTATTTTATTAGTCTTCATGCACTATATTAAGCTATTTAAGATACTAAATGTGATTCTCTTCTTCTTTGCTGCGACGGCCATACTTGTATACAGTGACAAGTTTTCTGAATGATCTTCCTCAAGGAGAAAAAAATCCAGACAGTGTCAAGGTGATGTCCTCAGATGTTCTGAGTAACTAAAAGGAGAAGCTTCCATCTCACCACTGGCTGAAAAGAGTGTACAAAGTGGCATTCTTGGAGGAAATGAGCCTCTGTGTACATACTCTTGCTTCTTGTAAAAGCTAGTTTTACAAATACTGTAAATCTTGGAAGAATATGTAGATTCAAATATGTTTGACAGTAAAAGGAGGAAAGTAGAGAACATTTTTTTGTTCCAAAACATCAGAATCATGTTGTCTAAGTAAAGATTAGATTATGGTTTACAGATGTCAATGAGAAAGGCTTACATTGCTTCTGCTGCTGATATTTGATGTAAGAAAAGACCACAGTGACGGAAGACAACTCAGTCTTATTTCTGTTGTATGAAAATCATCATAAAACAGGCTGTTAAAATGTTAAATCTTAACCCTTTAAAACTGAAGCAGCATTCTTGTATCCATAAGAACAAGTTAATATATCTTTAAAGATTGTAATAATATATCACATAAGCAAGTGTATTTATATGTGTATTTTATCCACTCCTCTCTTTTGCGGTACTGTTTTGTTATACTTCACCTAGTTAAACTGAGCTGCTACAAGAAAATGTAATTCTCAGTCTTTAAAGTTTGCCCCTTGAATAAAATTCAGATGAAAAAATACCAGTGATCACTCAGTGGAACAAATCCAACTCAAAACACATACAACATTAAAGCAAGTTAAGAAATAAATCCTAAAATTTTCTATTTTAAGAAACAAATTAAATTCTTCCTTTTTTTTTTTTTTTTTCCCAACCCCTATTAGATGTATTGTAATAATGCAAACAGGCAAGAAACCTTACAATTAATCTTCACTGTTACGTAGGTGCCGCTTCATATACCACAAAATCCTCCACACTCATGCATCTCTTCTATTCCCTTCCCCTTGACCATCAAAGCACTTACAGCTAGCTAGAAACCAAAATTATGTAGATAACTATGCATTATTTATGTGGTTAAATAATACATCTGTTATTGGTCTAAAACATTAAGGAAAAAGAACACAGAACATTTTCAGGAATATTATAATCACAAAACTATAAATACTACTTAATCATCAGTGCTTTAAAAACAGCTTCAACTGAAAAAAAAAAAAAAGATAACTATAGTGAGAAAAAAGGTGAGAAAAAAGGTACTCTGTACAAAGGGGATCTCATACCTGGGCCTTTTATTCCTTGAGCTTACAGGCAAGGCCCATATACTTCATACCCACATTGCTGATTAAATTCTGATGTCACAAGATTATTGTCTCTATATAACATTGAGTGCAGAAAGGTTATGTGGCACTGGGTCTTAGCTTTTCATATATTTTCTCTTTTGACATTCTATAGTGAAAACATACAATAAAATCTCATATTTTTCCCAGAATATAAGTAAGGATCACAGGAAATATAGCAGTCTGGACCTTCTTTGGACAGTAGTAATGAAAGACTACTTATTTTGGATTTTGCTCTTAAAATAAGCATTTTTTTAAACAGCTAAGGGATCTGTAAGACATCTAAATTAATTTATATACTAATGTACAACCATTTTTGTTAGTCACAGTACTGTGTTTTCATTACAACTTTTCCTTTAAAAATGTAGATGGTCAGTTTATGCTGAAATCAACTTTCAGAAGTAAAATATGACACACAAAATTTCAACTTTTTCTATAAGTAGAGTTGTGCAATAAGCCTTTGGCACAACTACAGTGTTTATCATCTGTTTTCCAAATACACACATTAAAACAGTTAAATAATGGACAAACTGAATGTTGAAACATTCTGTATAAAGATGGAAATTAAGCAGATGCAATGTACACGAACATATACATACAAAAAAGCTCTGAATATGAAGCTACATGAGGCACACAATTTTGCAAGATATTTTTAGTATTCTCAAAATGAGTCAATTGCAACAAGTTATTATTTTTTTTAATTCTAAATAGCAGATGTCAAATGTAGAGTTCAAGATTCTCAATTCAAAATTTCCTAAAGAAATCTTTAAATTAACTTTAATTAGAGATTAAAAAAAATGTCAAGTGGAAAAAGTTATAAAATATTAACCTGCACTTCTGTTATACAAATTCTGCAAATTTTAACTTAATCATAAAGAAAAGCAAATAAAGTGCTGATTGCTATTTTTTATCTAGTACGTCCATTCATAGCCTGTCCAGTACTACAGTAACATGGGTCTTAATTAATCTCAATCAACAAGATGAGTTTACCTGTGCACTTGTCTATGTGAAATATACACAAATATTACAATATCACCTATGCATTTAAATCACAAAGCTCATCAACTTCTGTTGGCAAGGTGAAAGATAAAAGCCACAGAAGGTCCTTCCCAGCCTCTGTCACTAATGATAAACAGCATTAACTGCTTCTGCAGACGCTAATGCTGCTATCTTGGGAACACAGGCAGTCACCATGAAAACTTTACAGCTTCACTAATCATACTCTTGTTTGTCACAGAACACCAAATAAAATCTCAACAAGAAAAGGCAATAAATATTAACAGCTATGAACAAAGGAAGGTCACATTAATATGTAGATCTTTAAATACAAGATGCTTTCTTCATTAACTAAATAACTTGTTCATTATTATAGAGTGTCAAGGGGGCGTAAGGGAGAAAATACATTAAAAAAAAAATCCCTGATTGAGAGCTTTAATATATTATCTACTCAACATTTAATATTTACAGAGTAGGGATTTTCACTTGTTCTACTTTCAGTTCAAGGTTGTAAGATGCTTATATCATCTATTTCATAGCCCATATATGCAGTTCAGCTTTTGCATTACCCAAAAACCGATGGGTAGAGTCTGGTTTTGGTCTACGTTTTCCAGTTCTTTTTTTCTCCCCAAAGTTTTTATTGTTTAATTTTTCTTACTTTGAAAGAGTGTTGAGGGCATATCTGGATACCTTCCTATTTCTTTTTGATCACAGAGCCACGGTGATAGTTTCAGTTTTTCCCCTAAGAACTAGTTGAAATTATCTGTACTGTACACTGCCTAACACTCCTTTAAAAAAATAGGTAGACTTGAGCTGCCACCAGTGCTCTGTGTCTATGTGGACATACACTGTTCTTGCAATTCAACTACATCAATAATATTTTTCTTATAGAAATGCATGGTGAAGGACTAGCAGGAACAAAAAGAAGTGAGAACATGCAAACTCTGTTCTTCCTTGTATAATGCTATACCTAACCCAAATACATTGTCCATACTAATTAGTCCAAAGTCTTTATACTGACATTTTTTCCCTTTAGTTCCCCTGAGCCTCTGCTTGTACCTTGGCGATCTGTTCCTACCCTCTCTTCAGCTGAGAGCAATCAAAAGGCACTCTGTGTCAAACCCTGGCCTGCAACTCCTTGTGCACTCTCTTCCTCATGCACTGCCTTGAAAAATAAGAGAAATAATGTAAGATTAATGTGCACAGACACTCCACCATTATTATGATAGAAAGGCTGCACAGTCTGCCTCTAAAAGTGGGTTGTGAAGTATGTAAAGCCTTTTGGGAGTGCAGGAAGAAAGCCTGAGTTAAAAAAAATCACCTTGGTAAAAGCAACCGGAGAGCTTCACATCTCAGCCCTCCTTAGGCAGGATCCCTTCCCTCCCTTCTGTTGCAGTACCAGCCTGGGCCCAAACACTCCTTCACAACAGCCAAAGCATTACTTGACAGCACCACATTTATTTGATGTTTCTTATACACAAGCACTGAAGATAAAATGAGACTATCAGAAGCTAGCGGCCTGTGAAGGGCACTAGAGTCCTTCTGTCATGGTTCAACCATACCCTTAGATATATATAACCCCAGATTCAAGTGCATGTGAGAAACCTGAACATTAAAAGTATTCAAGACATGTGGTTAAAATGAAAAATGGTATTTTAATAATCACTTTAATATAGTAAAAAGCCAAAATTCTTAAGATGCAAGTATATTTATGGATATATTCAAATTGATCTTCAGTTGGATGATTATTTAATATGTATTACTTCACTCAGAATAAATTAAATAAATTCTATTTTATATATTGAACTTTAAACAAGCAATCTTTTTATACCTAAAGGCTTAATTTATTTTAAAAGAATACTTACACTCTTGAATTATTTGTTATTGATTTATCATTGGCAAGTAGGGAATGCCAGCCAGCCTTTATAGTGGTATGAATTGATCACGTCTAAAACTGATCATTGGAAGTAAAGCATGCCCAGTCCCACCAACATTACAGATCGCTAGTGATAGGCAAAATTTCAGGGATACACAACAGAGAACACAAAATATTTTATATGTGAACTAGAAATTAAAATTGTAAACTTGCAACAGGAAGTATTCAGAGGCGTTAAGAGAAGAAATATCTAGAATTTATTATTATGAGACTAACCCCATCTACAAAAGAAGCTGAAAACATGTTCAGTGCATGAGTTTCACATTTATTTTACCTATACATGATTGAATTCCTTTCAGAATTCCAGTCCTATTAGTAGCTTTTAAAAAGAAATACCACACAAAGGAAACATTTCCTTTTATGCAAAATGTTTTAATGAATTGAAGGATTGTTTTCATGAATTATAATCTATATAATGGAATGTGATGCAGGAATAAATACCATTCATTCAGTAGACTTATTTAGATCTATCCTCAAAATAAGCAAAAAGTATGAGAGTATTAATATATAATTTTAATCACCACCAAAAAAATGAGTTTGACCTTTTTTTTAATAAAATACAGTACAAAATATTTTGTCCTTCAGTGTCCAAAAGACACAAAGAGTATCCACAAAAGCCAGCAACATTTCTTTCAAAAGAGGACGCAGAAACAACTAGATCATGTTATGAAGCCAGGTACCAATAGCAAACAGAAGAAGCTTAAGGAAAAACAAGTATTAAGCTTTCTCAGAATTTTTTGATATCCTGCAGAAAGGTGTCATTCAAGGATTTCCTGTGCTAGAGTTGGTATTTTTCCATCTAATTGCTCTAAATTATTTTTTTAATCTCTAACCCAGCTGTTGCTTTTTTAACTTGTATAAGCTTTTTGGCATCTACAACATTCTAAGGCAAGGAGTTCCGCAGTCCAGTGGTGTATTAGTTTAAAGAAAGATTTCTTTCGTTGAGTTGAAACTCTCAGTTCCCCTTCTGTAGCCCACAGTCACGAGAGACCCATCTGGAAAGTGGAGGAAGATTCTTGAGGACGAGGCCTAAATTAGGTATTCCATTATCTTATGGACATCCTCCCTTTCTTTTTACAGGTTATAGAGTCTAATATGCTTATAATTTCTGGAGTACATGTATACTTTCTAAACATGTACTTCCTAGACTGCATGCGTACTTCATGAACATATCACACACAGCTTCCCTCTCCTGCTCCACTAAAGTGAAGGATATGAATGGTAAAGTGTTCAGAGAAAGACATTAAAGTCAGGTATTCACAGACATCTGATTATTTCCTGAAATCATTTAAAGCCAAGTTCAAATAAAACGGCAGGATCGCAAAATGATATTTCAGACAAGACACCTTCAAACAAGACTGTTTGACTTCTAAGCAAAAGACTTCTAGAACTCATTCATCAAAAGATAAACAAACATAAGAGACCTTATCACACAGGTACAGCAGATGCAACAGAAAAGGGAAAACAACAACAACAACAACCCAAAACAAAACAACAACAAACAACAGCAACAAAAACCAACTACCACATCTTTGACAGAATGGGAGATAAATGTAGATAACAGGAATGACACAGGGACCCAGATTAAAGTCACTATCTTGAGAACTTGTTTCAATTCTGATATATTCAGCAGAGATCTACTTCACAGCAAAATCTTCTCAGGCTTAAAGAAGAAATCACAAAAAAAGCTGTCATACAGAAACATATGGTCATGTAATAATTGACTGCCCTACCGTATTATTCTTTTAGGACATAAGACTTTCAGTGAAGCAACAATGAAGCAATTTACTTTCACTACTCTGATCATGAACGAAGAGTAGGTCTCACTGCTCAAGGAAAAAGAAGTACAGAATTGTGCATGAGACAACTTCTTACATTCACCTTTGCCTGTTTTGAGCAAATTCAGATACTATTGTTCATAAATTATAGGCTTAGAAAACACTTGTCTGTCAAGGAAGGAAACTATTAAAAGTGATAATATTAATAATAAGTGAGACTAAGAGGGTCAACTGGATGAACTTTTTGTGCCTCTATTTGAGAGTGAGAGGCAGATCATTAGCAAAAGAATACTTAATATGGGACTTTCTTGGCTTTTTCCTTAGTGAAGAGAGACTGGTTCTTCTAGGGTGTGAGCTAGAGAAATTAAGCACTTAATCTAATTATTTCTCTAAAAGAACCCATTTCTTTCACTTGAGGAAGCTTAGAAGTTAGCAAAATGCAAAACTCAAGAAAGCAAGTTTGGGAAACCAAAGCCCAGGAACATTAGTTTCTCACTAAGAGAAATTTTCTTAAGAACAGAGAGTGACAAATTTCTTATCATTCTGTTACATTAAAAAACAGGGTTGTTAGTGATCCAAATGGATTATCTTAATACAAAAAAAAATACTTGAAAAAACGGTATATATCTAATACAGTGAGGCCAAAAACATGCTCCAAAGTTCAACCTACATTGTTTTTAGATGTAAAATTCTGAGTTTGGACTTGGCAGGAAAGCTCACAGTGCAAACTCTTATCCATATGGTCATGAAGCATCCGTGATTTCAGGTGAGTTCTTACAAGAAATATAGTTAAGTACAATAAATAATATTATTGCTCCATATGAAAGACTTGTCTGAGTTTTTGAACAGTGATGGATCCTACTATATTACTAATACAGATCCACAGGGCATTATGATAGATATGGGCACTTATTTCACCACCCTGCCAAGGGACCGTATCCTTCTTAGTTGTTTCAGGAGACAAGAAATCATTTATATCCATTTCAAAGCTATATTTGGGATACAGTGTGTGGAAATGACCAGTGTGAGAAATAGCAGTTAATTTAACACTTACAAACCCTCTTTTTATTTGGCTTTCAGAGAAATATGTCAGCTGTTGTACTACTGTTGGGAAGATCACATTAGGGAAAAAAAAAAAAAAAAATCAAGACAATTGTCTAATTTGAGAACATCTTTCAGGACTGAGTTTTTAGTAATTTTTCTTCTGCTGCTCCCATCCCAAAGAGATCCTGTGTACTCTTCCTCAAAACATATTTACCCTAGTCTAATTGTTTCAATATTCCCAACTGAAAATTACTTTAGAAAACATGTAAGTGCTTACTTATTTGAGAGCAGGAGCCACAACTACCTTTGAAATTATGTCATACCCTAGGGTTTAAATTTCCAATGACCTGGTTCAGTGACTGTCACACAGGTACTACAACCATGTCAAGAGCTATGAGAGAGATTCAGCCAGAACGAAACATAGCTAAGTGATGGAAAAAGCTGTCACAACAGGAGGAACAACAAACAGAGATGTAGTCAGAGCCATATTTTCTGTGGTCAGCAGTTCCACTACCAGTGAAAATTTCCTGTGGGAACACAGCAAGAATCTTCAACAGTTGCCTACAAGGTACCTTTGAAATCTGTACCCAACAGACAACAGCAAAGACATGGGAAGAAGTTTAATTTCAGATATGGTTCCAGTAGAGCAAACTAGCTTAATTCTTGTGCTTTAAGTTAATCATCTGCATAAGCACATGCAGGTTAAAAGGTCAGAACCTGAATCTGTAAATTCTGTTAGAATGGGCCATAATTACTCTGTATTTTCAATTAAAACTATTTCAGAAGAAACAGTCACCACTGGATAATTGATGCAGTAACTTAGAAATTCACTAGTCTAGAGGATAAGAACAATATGACAATAAGAACATGTATGTTCTTAAGAACATGTATGGCAATATAATAGGAAACAGTTCTGTTCTAGAACAGCACTGTCACTCCCTTGTTGCAAGCAGCTGAAGGAAAGTAGTTTATTTTCCTGAAAAGACTTCTGGAAATAAGAAAAGTTGCTTAAAAACCACATTCAGAAGTAACTCTTGATACAATAATTCACTCACACAGGGCAGTATGATAGTAGATTTTGTTTAGCTGAGAGCTGTTTCTCGTTTCAGCTTTTAATAGTGTCATTTATACAAGTCTAATATTCTCATATGCTAAAACTGACTATTATTTAGAAGGTTAATAGAATATAGGCCTCTTTCTATAAAAAAGATGTAACTAATTCTAAATTATCTCCAACAGAATACACATATTAAGTAGATATTAACAGAAAATTTTCATGCATTTTAATTGCATATACTTAAAAAACAAATGTTACACATCTCATAGCTGCACTTCATCTTTTTTTCTTCCCTCATGTTTAAAACAGCATACAAATACAGGCCCATTTCTTCTAAGTGAAAGGATCACTTGGAGGTCCCAGATAGTCTTCCCCTCCAGTACTATAATAAGTGATAAATTACAACAAATTGCAAGCCTAACAAAACAACACTTTAAACTGTATTGTCATATTTATTATAAAATTCCCGGTTCATTGCATTTTGGCATTTTATACAACTGGTTCTGACAGTGATTAACATGGTTTGGGCTTGTGCTGTTTCACCCAAGAGAAATAAAACACCAAAATCTCTGCAGGTGTGTAATGGGCCAGGGATTCACAATCTGTTCTGCAAAGTCAGACTTCAAAGACTTCAAAAAACAAAAATCCTAAAGTTGGCATTGCCTCTGTAATCATTTTAAGTTTTTTGCATATTTCAAGGAATTCTAGTTTCAATATTTTAATCAGTGCTATTATTTAATACTTTTCTCTAACAGTTTAACCAATTGCATGACAAATTCTCCATTAGCTTTGAGCTTCACAAACAAAATAACATCACAACAAGAAGATCTGAGACCAAATAACAGAGCAACCTAAATTATTTAGTACTTATTTAGACTTGAAAGGGGTTTTCTCTTCTTTGAAGCACTGTGGAACTTATATGATGCATATGGGTTGTTAGAATTATACACTAATTACAAAACAGCAATCAGATAGGTGCACCTGCAGTAAAGAAGCCTCAGGACAACATCCCTAATTGCTCCTGTGATTACCTGTCTAAAACTATCAAAGAACTTATTGAAGAAGAATTAAAGTTCAGGCTATAATTTCAAGTCCTTTACAATTGAAAAGAGAATTAAAGCTAAACCCCAAGTTAATAAAAAATGTCTAAAAATGAAAATAAAAAGCCCCTCTGTCTTGTGTGTTATAGAAATTTCAAAACTCTGTTTTGTTATTAAATTTCTCTATTAAGAAGTGGATATATGTTTGTTTGTGGGGGTTTTGTGTATGTATGTTGAGGGGGGCGCTCTTCTGTTTTTCTTTTAAAGTGCATTTCCTTACATTCAATACATTTGCTTTCATAAGCACTTCAAGAATTTTTTGCTCCCCACCCAAGTGTTATTTTTCTTGACATCTAGCATTTAGTGTGAAATTTCAACTCATTTGTTCCTCAAAAGTACAGTCTCTTAAAGTAAGAGACTAAATATTTTGTTTTTAAAAGAAGATTGAAGTAATACTGTAGACAGCAAATACAAATAATTTCCTTTCCATTTCCCCTTAGATAGAAATTATGTACCGTATTTCAATGTTCAGTTATAAACTTAGAATCACAGAATTATTTCAGTAGGAAGAGACCCTCAAGATCATCAAGTCCCACCATAACCTAACTCTGTCACTAAACCATGTCTCTAAGAACCTCATTTAAACACCCTTTTAAAGACCTCCAGGGACGGTAACTCCACCACTTCCATGGGCAGCCTGTTCCAATGCCTGACAACCCTTTCCATGAAGAATTTTTTTCCTGATATCCTATCTGAACCTTCCCTGGCGCAACTTGAGGCCCTTTCCTCTCATTCTATCACTTGTTACTTGGGAGAAGAGACCAACATCCCCATGCTACAACCTCCTTTCAGGTAGTTTCAGAGAGTGATAAGGTCTCCCTTCAGCCTCCTTTTCTCCAGGCTAAACAGTCCCAGTTCCCTCAGCTGCTTCTCATCAGACTTGTACTCCAGGCCCCTCACCAGCTTTTTTACCCTCCTCTGAACTCTCTCCAGCACCTCAATCTCTTTCTTGTAATGAGGGGCCCAAAACTGAACACAGGATTCAAGGTGGGGCCTCACCAGCACTGAGTACAGTGGCACAATCACTTCCCTAGTCCTGCTGGCCACACTATTGCTGATACAAGCCAGGATGTTGTTGGCCTTTTTGGACACCTGGGCACATGCTGGCTTGATAGTCAAAGTTTCAAAATATTACTCAGAACAAAATGAGTAATTCTAATATGACATAAACCAATGGAAATGGTTTATGCAATT
Source organism: Nesoenas mayeri (assembly GCF_963082525.1). Taxonomy (NCBI): domain Eukaryota; kingdom Metazoa; phylum Chordata; class Aves; order Columbiformes; family Columbidae; genus Nesoenas; species Nesoenas mayeri. Next base: position 131,491,590 of record NC_137541.1, read on the forward strand.
TTGCTGAAGACTTCGTCAAAACCATTCATCCGAACCAAAACCAAAATCATCCTCTTGATCATAATAAAACAAGGTTAGTAGAAGGAATGAGCTAAACAAATCTACTGTAAAAGGGAGGTTGTAAGAATTGAAGCATTATTCAGTGTTAGGCACATCCTTGTTAGATGAGAGTTAACTTACAAAAAGACCTATTAGATGTCTTTTAGTTCCATAGCTTTTTCGTGATTTATGGGAGTTAGGTTTGAGTGAGTCACGCAGAACAGCATCATCCCGTGCACTGGCCTGGCTCCTGACTTGGCCGACTGTGATGGATTGCTGCTATTGGAATGCCTCTTGGCTTTCTATCTGCCTCTGTATCACACCTTTGAACTTGAGGGGGAGGTGAAACAAGCAGATTGTCAGATATAAGCAGAAGTCAGAGTTCCCGAATTTTGAGCCTTATAAGTTACCTAGTTCAGTATGATTCATGCCCATTGTTATGGCTGGGGTTTTTTTGTTTTGTTTGGGAGTCAGATGATTTTTTTTTTTTTTAATAAGCACAGAAAAGGAGGAAAAAAAACAAAACAACAACAACAAATACAAGCAAAACAAACACAAACCCAAAACCAAACCAAAAAAACCTCTAAATTGCGTTCATTAAATCTTTATGCCTATGATCAGCTTTTTCCTCCCTCATGTGTACTTTATAAGGACATGACACTACAACAGTCTGAGTATTATAAAAATGTTTAAATCATTTCTTTCAGTCACATGACATGTTACATAGCCTTATTGACTCTGTTTCAAGAATGAAATTTACCTTAAAGTGTTCTTGTATCTTTTATTTTTTTCCTTCAACTTGAAAGGTATCAACAGCTTTAAGACTCCAATACAATTAAAAGCAGTATCTTCCAATAATAATTTAAAAAAAAAAAAAAAAGAGAGAGAGAGAGAAATCCACAGTTTATTCTTTATTAGAAATCCCATATTTTAAAATTTTCTTTAACATTTTGGAGCTTTGGTGTTCTGTATGAGTTATAATATTGGCAGCCTGATGGAAATTAAGACAGACAAATAAAAAAAGCAATTGTATTTGCTATTCACATAAAACTGTTGCAATTACACTCCATGCAAGGACTTCATTAACACTAGAAAAATAGCACAGTCAAAATACAATACTAAACATGGATGAAATAAAAGTATCCAGTCCAAAAAGAGAAACTACAATATATAAAAAGCACAGTAAAATCATGGTATAACAGGAAAAAAAAAAAAAAACAGTAAAAGCCATACTATACAGAAGAAAGAACATTTAATAATGAAAAACCCACCTAGTACAAAGACATAGGGAGGATTTTTCATTTTTTTTCAGAGGAAAAGTTGTATACAGCTAGCTTACAATTGGAATTTAAGAAACTGAATCTAGAAACTTTGAAGTCCTGATACAAACTCCATCTATCCATTAGATAACAGCTGGAAAGAGAATAAACATATTAATTTTGAAGAAGAGATTTTCAACATAGTGTCATATACTGAATTCTTTGCTAGCAATTCATACCACTCACAGGAATGTTCCGGTAGTTGTTAGTCACCATTCTTCTTGAGCCTGAGAAAACATCACTTCAATGAATAATATAGAGCTATGACTGTATCGTGTGGCCTCTGATGTGTCTGTATTTGAAAGCCAAGAGGCACAACATACGAAATTTGAATGTGAAAAGTTGCTGTGTCCTACTAAATGAGCACAACATAATGATTTAACATAAAGTACGGAGTAGAAGCCCCAGTGATGTCTGCATTCAGTATGTCCTGCATCTACATATAATCTGCTTGGAGAACTAACTAATAGATGGACAAAGTACTTCACGAGTGAGTTATTCAAATATGGACAGAAGAAATGAACAACCAGAATTCATTAGAATATTCAAGTGTTATAGATGCAAATATCAGAGAATGAAAAACATAACCAAAACGATGCTAATTTCCCCCCTGTTAAATAACAAAAAACATGTATTAGCATCATTATCAGCTAAGCATATGTGGTAAAATATTAATTTCCTTCTCTATTACACAGAAAAATATGAGAGATATAGGAGCTCAATAAGCTACAAACATTGGCCATTCAAGGTTTGGTGTTTTGGCACATTTGTTTTTTTCTTTTTTAATCATCAGGCACCTAAGTAAAGATGATAACATGAGGTTTCCTTCCACTACTCAGATTATAAAATTACAAAATAAACGTGACCTTTACAGATCGGTTGTGTGTATGATTTTTCAGAGTTGTACCCTCCTGCTTCAAGTTCTGTAATGCTATCAGTTTCTCTCTGACTTGTAATAAGCATAGCATAGAATAAGGATGTTAAATTTGCACATTAATTCAAATGTTGTAATAAAGTATTACCATGTCTCCTTGATATGAAAGTTCAGTGATACTACTCCTATGATTATTAATTTCTTTGGCATACACCCAGAATTATTTATACTGTATATAAATGAATAAATAATGCAGCTAGCAGTAAGTTGAAGTCACTCTTTCCAATTTCTGTTAATTAATAATGTGGCTGTCATGTTAAGTCAAAGGATTTGTGCAAAAAAAATGAAATCATTAAGGCAAAAAATAATGTTAAACTATTAACTATCAAACTTTAAAAATGCTAATCAATAACTGTGAGCCTGAAGACACTTGTGGCCCTACCTGGCATCAGTTTTCTGAAATAATTATTTTGTTTTATCTTAAAGAATTTTTCTGTAATGCTTTGTTTTCAGAGAAAATGAGGAGCTGGGGAGAACAAAGAATTCACTTTGAGAGCTGACTGTTTGGTATATATTAAATAATATATGTATGATGTTGAGTAATGCAAAATTAATACTGCAGATCCAAATGACTGTAAAATATCCAAAAGCTATAAACACTCTTAGCTGATAATGAGTTATGTCCTTGAAAGTTTCATTTTGATGGATATCTATGGGATTTTCCATCAATACCAGTCTACTGAGAAAAGACAAGATTTGAATGTGCAGCTTCAGTAATCATTTTGATGCTTAACTGTTATAAATACTTTTCATGTTAAATTTGGGAATGCAAAATAAATGTAGCTTTCCACTATGATATCTATTGTACTTCATTTTGAGATGTGGGTGGCAAAGTTCCATTTCCTACAAGTAACACAATTATTTTTTTAGTGAATAGAAATGTTAATCATCAATATAAATGTAAATCAGAAAGTTGGCTTAATTATACAAAGATTTGGGGTTACTATGTATCCCAGTTTTTGGAGGGTTAAAATTTCTTGCTATGAAAAGCTGATTCAAGACTTCTCCCTGAGACATATTTTTAAAGTTTAAAAACCAGCATCCCCATTAAAAAACCCAAACACCTCTCCAAAACCCAGTCAAACATAATCACACTCACACTAAACAAACAAACAAACAAACAAATACCCACACCCCAGAAAATTATTAATTGAAACAGGTGAGGCAGGTGGGTGTAGTTTCAAACCGGAATTGTTCAAGTACCGAGTTTGATTTTACAAGGATAGCTACTAAAAAGGGACCTCTTTTTTTTTCTTTGAAGTAACTGTACTCTTTGTATACTCTTCTAGTTCTACAAAATGGCTATGCCTGTCTAAAACTAAGAGATTTCAGTTTAGAAATAACCTTTACGTAGCAAAAGTCCATAGAAAACAAGATTTAAGATGAGTTCTCTTACAAATAGTACTATGTACATAACTAGACATATTATTGTATACCCTTCTGTTAGACTTATTTCTTATTGCAGTTCATACAGTATTGACTTTAGTACCCTACACAAAAATGCTTTCACAATATCTGGAAACAATACATTTCCAGATGATGATGACGATAACTACTGATGTGGCATTCACAACAAGAGAGCAGACTAGTTTTCTTTGGTATTTTGTTCCTCTGCTAGTTCTGAAATTTTAAAATATCTAACTCACATGATAGATACTTGAAACTCTGAAGTGGGCACCCGATCAATTACGCTGATTATGTATGGACAAAGAAAGCTGTAAGCTAAAACCAGAGAACATACAACGTGAAGCTGTTCTGTATGGGAGCCTGAGCAAGTGACTATTTGCCTAATAAATCCACTGCCTAACACTTCCTGTGCAGCCCTCTGCCAATACGACCCAGACTCTTCATGAGCGTAGGAGAGAAACCTGGAGGTTAGCTCAATTGTGAGTGTTCAGACAGAAAACCAGCTGTAGTGGTTCTCACACATCCACATTTAGATTCTGTCCATGACACTGTGTCAGCACAGCAGGTTTAATGAGAGTACGCAGTGCACTCAGAAGAGCTATCCTACATATCTCATCCGGAGGAGCTGCCCTGAGGCTACTGTAGCCCTACTGAAACAATCTTTAATCTGACTCAAACAAGCATCCAGGATTTTCTCAGTGATGTTTCTTAGCAAGTCAACATCAGACATTCTAATGTGGCTTGACCTGTAGGATTTGAAAGAGGAAAAGAATAAACAAACAAACAAAAGGAAACAGGTAGTAGAGAAAACAGAGTAAAAAATACACCCAACATGTTTTAAGAATTTATAATTTAAAATTTCTCTGCTTTTTTTTTTTTTTAAAAGTAAACTTAAGGGACAGGAAAAGCAGAGCTAGAACATGATATTTCTAAACTATCCAAAACCAGAACAAAATACCCAGACTGTTTCTTTGCTGAAAATTCAATTCAAATTAATACTTCAATTTTAGCAAAAGCCACAAATGTTAATGATTCATTAGTGGGGACATTAGAGGGCAGCCATATGACCAAAACTTTATTTTTAAATTCTTCTCAGTAGTTCTACCAAGGTCTCATAGAGAGGTAATATTAGGATGGAACCTCATTAGGATTTATATTTCTTATTCAACTTTAATCTTCCCAGAGCTTGAGGCTCCTCTATAAGCCTTACCTTGTACATGTTTTCCTAAGACCTTTTATTTTTTCTATCCCAGCAAAATCTTTGCTAACAGTATGCATTGGTCACAAAGAGAAAGATAATTCATACAAAACATGGTGGTGTTACCAAGAAAAAAAAAATTCAGCCTCTGAATGATTCAATGAAGTTCTGTCTACTGGTATCATAGGTGTCTTACAAAATGACAGACTTTATATATATATATATATATAACCCTAGCAGAAAAATGCTCAAGTACTTAAAATGCTTATTTATGCTGAGGTCCAGTTATGTTTTTTCTATGTGTTAAGTCTCATCTTTTTTCTTAGGTAACTTTTCTACTGTCCTATGTTTATAAAATAATATATAGATGAATAGTAGCACCTAAGAAGCAATGACATACCAAACTTGGGATGCTGAATAAATAAAATTGAGAATGTGGCAAAAATCCTCTGTTTCTTGATTTCATCTAAGACCTTCCCCCCCACACACACTCAAATCAACTGGTTTTCTAATGTTATTATAACACGATGTCTTTGCTTAATTTTAATGCTATAAATACCTACTCTAATTGCTTAAATCAGGAGAGTGATAGCTCTAAGGAGAAAACAAAAAATTGCTAATTCTGCTCAGGAGAAGTTCTAGTTCTTTGTAAAAGACATCATTGTCCTCAGTGCTAAAATTTTACAGAAGAAAATGCTAAACCATACAGTTCAAATAAATATGACCGTTGTCGCAGTCTGCACCAAAGCCAAAGTGAGATAAACTATACTGGCACAAACTAACCTTAAGCCCACCAAATGAAAGATAATAAAAGATCTCATAATTTTAACATTTTTTTTTTTTTTCCCAAACTGAAGATTTCCTGAAGCCTGTAGCTTGCCAGTTTTACCTAATCAAATGATGTATGGCCTTTTATAGTACCTGACATCAAAAATTTAGTGTACTATTTAGTGCATTACATATTTGCTAACAGTGAAAAAACAAGGTGCATATCTGGTATAATAAACTTAACCGCAAATATTTCACAGCCCCTTCTCTCTAAAAAGGTAAAATATTTCTCATTCACTTATTATGTGCATTTAAGTGTGTGACATGTATTCTTTGAAAGCACTCTGGTAAAACAAACAAACAAACAAACAAAACCACATCCAAAATATCTTGAATCATACTGTATAAACCCAAAACCACTTAAAATATACAAGTTTTTAAGAACTAGGTTTTTTTAATTATTAAAAAAATCAGATTTCAGTTTTAAACACAGTTGAAGGAAGTAAATAAAGTGGTTGTAATGAATAAAAGAAATTACTGGTAATTTTATGTCTCATCACAGTTATAATAAATTCATAACACTTTCTCTTTCAGATGAGACAAGTGAAAACCTGAGAAAAAGAAAGGTATTTCGGCCCTAATCCTGCAAGTTAAAAAGTGTTTTATCTTTAGAAGTGAAAGGCACATGAATATGGGGTTTTTTGAACTTTCTATCTGAGCAACGTCCCTGACTGAAATCAATAGGTGAAAATAACTTCAAAAACATTGGATTTAATTATTGTTTTAATTAATGGTAAAATTGCTTGCAATTTCATACAACTCTCAGCCAGTCTGTGTTTAAAGGCATCTTCTGCCATCACTGTTCTAAAGGCCTCTGCATTTGCTGGAGGATCACTCAACTGATTGGAACTGCTGGTGTGCCAGAAAACCTTGACCAAGTCTCCAATATCACAGAACACACAAAGGCATCGCAATATTTTATACTTGCCTCAAAAAATCTCCCACCCAGTGATCACCACTGAACTAAATTAAAAATTCAAATATATAACTGCTATCCTCCAGAATAGATCCACAGCATAATATTAATATGCCAAAACAGTATATTTAATACTTAGGCTGTATTCATTATAATTTTATAATTCGACATTTTATGTGCCGTGCATAATGAAAAGAACACACCATGGCACTTATGAGCCATTGTGCTTGAAATTATGCAGTTCTGTGCAATATTTTAGCATTCGTAAAGTGACTTCTAAATAGCTATAAATGGCATCTTGTAGACATTACTATATATAAAGTCAAACTATTTCATATAATGTAAAAAACTAAGCCTACATTCTGCTTCAATATTTGTTTTATACTTTAGAAAGTAAAATACATTCTATCTTCTTCATCCAAAAAACATACTTCAAATCTAAGAATAAATCCCAGCCCTCTGCAAGAAACTCATAAAAATATTTTTCAACAGTATCATCAATACTAAACATCTATGCCTTTCAAAAAGGGATTTCAGGAGTATGACTGAAGAGATTCTCAAACTGCATTTGATTTCATATTTAAAAGGAAACTTATTTAGTACTTTACACAATTGTAAGACCAATTTTCTCGATTCCTTTTGTTTAGTGCATTGGGGCTTTTTGTTTGGTTGTTTTTTGTTTTTTTTTTTTTTATATGAAGGAGGAAAATTAATTTCTTAGCTCAGGTTTTGAATACTTGCATAACTGCCAACTTAATTTCAGATGTTCTTCCCAACAATAATGCGGTTATAGAACAAATATGCTATCCTAGTGTAAGAACATGTATTTCTTTAAGCTTCATTTTTCAATTGAATCATTGACAATATCTACAAACATATTCCTGCTGATCATCCTGTCCTTAAAGTTTAGTTTTTTTGTTGGATACACTATTGATGTCACAGTTTAAATGTTCTCCTATCACAGATCACAGTTGTGAAAGACTTAACGAATGAATATGTTTGTCACCATTTTCTTACAGTGGAACAGTTTCATCACACGTACATTGCAATATTGGAAAGAAATTCAGTGAAGAACTACAGAGGATTATGAATAAACTGAAGAGTGTCAATACTCTTCAAGAGCTGTACAGGCAGGAATCCAGCCATAACTATGCATGTCTCCTGAGACCAAGATAGTGCTGATGAGAATTCCAAGCAAATATGATAAGTTATCCTTAATGAACAGAAGGTTACTCTTTGTTTTGTTTTTCACTTTTTGAATCAGTTTAGAAAAATGCGGGGAAGGGGGGAGGGGAGTGAAAATGGTAGATCTTTTGGAAAACAAGTTTTCCTTTTCAAACTTTCTTAAATTTCTGCTTTAGAAGATTCCTGTTCAAAATACAAAATGAAAAATTTAATTTAGGAGCAATCAAATGACTTTTTTTACTCTTTTTTTTTTTTGTTTTGTTACAGTTTTTGGCTCAGACAAAACATCATCCTTATCCCCACCCTTTTCATTTTGTTTTCCCATCACTGTTATAAAGTACTGAATGGAAAAGAGGGTCTTCATTTCAGATCACATTTTATTAAAAAAAAAAAATACGGGGAAGAAAATAAGTTGAAAAATGTTGAGACCATGACAGTGAATAAAGGGTAGCTAAAATACTGGCTGCAGGATATGGTAACAATAATTAAGTGGCTTTTTTCTTTGGCATTCTATAATAGACTCTGCTGTAGCGATTTCACTTAAAAGATGCATTTCATGTAGAAGGTCTTATGTACTGATTAATAGAAAGTAGGTTAAAATACTGTAATGAAATTATTCAAAGATTTGCATGGATTAGGCTTCTGACTTCACATGTATACGTCTATAGACATACATGTGTTTGAAAGCTAGTCTATAGATGCTGAGTCATACTAGTTTTCCCTGCAGTCAAAGAAAAACCTAGGAATTTAGTAAGTATTTCTAATGCAAGGGTGTCAGACTAATTTTCACTGGGGACCACATCAGCCTCAAGGTTCCCTTCAAAGGGCCGAATGTAATTTTAGGACTGTGTAAATGTAACTATTCCTGCATTTATACAGTCCTAAAATTATATTTGTCCCTTTGAAGGCAACCATGAGGCTGATGTGGCTCCTGGTGAAAATGAGGTTGACACCCCTGTAATGAATATAACATTTTGTTACTACCATAAGCAACGCTGTAGATAGTGGTATCTGAGTAATACCTCTAACAATTTACTATACTGAAAGATGAAGAAATTAATCTATCAACCTAAACAGAAAACCAGTCTATTGATTTGGTACATCGCTGATCATAAACTTACTTATTTAAGAAGTAGATGCCACAACATTTGCCCTTTAACAGAACAAAAACATTTTGAACTATATAGAAAATTCAGGTAACCCTAATTTTAAACAAAAATAAACTCTTCACTGCAGACATCCAGTATTACTGAATCTAATTCATAAAGATATGAATTGAGTTTGCATCTAACTTTAAGCACGAGTAAATCTCTGTAGGGAAATGCAGTTAATCCTGTTCATTAAGATATGCCGAAGTAGCTTGTTATACAAGGACAGTGACTCCGTAGTATGTGTTTCTGTGCATGCACGTGTGAATTTCCAGAAAAAAGACTTTCGCAGATGGTTAAGACTAACCTTATCATTGACTTTTATATGACTCTCCCAATTAGGGATGAACAGATGATGGGGGTGGGGGCTGGCGATAAGCTCATAAATCAAAGGTCAAGACTGAAGTGTGAACATTGCTTCTAAGTCAAGTAAAACTAAATTACTTTACTTAATTTTTAGTCATTGTTAAATAAATTAAAAAAAAAAAGTATTTAGAAATGCCATCAGCAAACAGAGGATACTGACATTCTTGATATTTGTATGGAACACTACTTACTAACATAGGTTGAATTTATATCCTGTATATTTTCAATTATTTCAGCTTTTCAGAATATTGCCCTTAACTTTTTGGCAACATAATTTGAAAATAACAGGTCAAATTATTTTTTTGTTGAATGCTGTTTTGGATATTTTTGGGATATAGCATACTTTGTAATATCTCAGTATATAGGAGTAAAGTAGCAAAAAAAGCATATAGTATAATATATTTTAGTAGTATACTCTTAGTTATCGAGCCTTATTTCTTCATCTCTGATCCAGAAGCAAAAATCACTACATTTACAGGTGCTTGTTTCTCCACAGATAAATTAATTTTCCCCTAGGTTAAACAATCTTATATATTTCAACACCAATTTCAACACCAATTTTTTTTTTTATTATTTTTTTTTTTTATCATTTTTATTTCTGGATTTTTCCTTTGCAGCTGTGATTACAGGGACAAAAAAATTAAAATTTCTCAGCCTCAAATTAATTTTGTGACACTAGTTTTTCAGAACTTTTTCAAAGATATTTGACCTTGATCATATTTGCTAAGACCATTCAGGAGGATTTAAAGTTGTACACATATGTGGGGAGGTGGAAGCTGTGAAATTCTAAATGGAACCAAAACCAGAACAGTCAATGTTGTAATTCTTGACCTTTCTAAGAGTCTTCAAAAGTAGAATATTTAATATATTGGCAAATAATCATCATTGTTTCTGCATTTATGACCTAAACAACTAAGAAGAAAGCTGTCCTGAGTCCAGATAGTCTTTGTCCAGAGGAAAAACAGTTGTTCTGTGTTCTGTGTAAAATGTGTACTATTTTTGTTACGGCCTTAAATACAGTAGAACAGACTAAGGATAACCTGTTTATTGTCTTGTCTTACACTCTTGCTCATTTTTCTCTTCTATAAAAGCAAACACCCAAGAACTGAATCAAATGAACCTGTTGTTTCGATCAAAAAGTTTTTTACTCCTACCTTCAATTCTTCTATGACTGCATTACTCATTCACTCTCTTCCTTTTTCATTCTGTGCATTACCCACTTCCCTAAAGTTTAAAAAAAACTCCTCATTTTCATGACTCCACACACACACAGACCTGGGGAATGAAGCCCACGATAGCTGCTCAGGAGTGCAAATCAAGCATTTCATGCTCAAAGCTATTACACAGAAATGACTGTCTGGGGTTGCATCATCAGCATTGCTACTGTAGCATGAAGGAGAAAAACAAAACAAATATTAATGGAAGAGATGGAAGGACAGCGATGAAAACATAAAGACTTGTTAAGTCATTTTCCCAGGTTTTCCAGTGCCTCCCTGTTTAAGGGAGTTATGCAAATGGACCAGAGTATTGACGTGCAGGTGGTTTCATCTGGTATGTACTATCAAATTACCTATGAGATTTCAGGAGTTTGTCATACATGAGTGAGTCAGGTAATTAAACTATTTGTTGCAATTTAATAGCATGAATATTGTAGAATCTATTCCTCATCTCCTTTTAACTTTACGACAGAAATTTTTAACTATTTTAATTAATTTCATCACCTTGCCCAACACATTGCAAAATTTTTTAGTTTTTCATTTTAAAAAGCTGAAGTACAAGAGTCAACAAGATCCAATATGATATACCTGACCCCCATAGCATAAAACTCTTTTCTTCTTTTAGGTTATATGTCAATGATTTCTTAAAAATATATTTAATAGATTCATAGCTTTAATACATATATCAGACATGGAAGAGTTTCATGGCAGTAGAGCTTTCCCTTTTTATTTCAGCTTTGATTAATATGCATTCCACAAATGCCACCAATGAGAATGCACAAATCTGGTGGAAAAAAAGCATTTAAATATATTGTTTTAGTGAACACTGTTTGACCCCCTTTTTTTCATTAAGTTTGACATTTTTGACACTATTCTGTATTACAGGTTGTTAGCCTAAAGCAATGATTGGGTAGATTAGATTTTTACTGAAATGCAGAGTGAAAAAGTGTGAGAAATTAAAATTACAAGCCTATACTAACATGTTCTTTTCAGAGTGTAGCTTGATCTTTGTTGTACAATGAAGCATAAACATAGAATACCAAGTTGGAAGGAGACACGAGCATCATCTGGTCCAACCTTTCTTGGCAAAATCACAGTCTAGAAAAGATGGGACAGCACCATGTCCAGCTGAATCTTAAAAGTGTCCAGTGTTGGGGAATCTACCATTTCCCTGGGGAGATTATTCCAATGGTTGATTGTTCTAATTGTGAAAAATTTCCCTCGTGCCAAATTGGAATCACCCCAGGAGTAACTTGTACCCATTGCTCCTCATCTGTTCCATGTTACTCTTTGCTTTGAAGCTCCCAGCTTCTTTATAGCCACTCTTTAAATACTGGAACATGGTGATAAGGTCTCCCCTAAGCTTTCTTTTCTCAAGGCTGAACAAGCCCAATTCTCTCAGCCTTTCCTCATACCATGGCTTCCCAGTCCTTTGAACATCATTGTGGCTCTTCTCTGAAACTTCTCCAACCCACCGACATTACTGTAAGATGGCAGGGTCTAAGTGTAATGATTTAATTAGAGCCCTCAGTTTACATTGGTGTGAACTGAAAGCCATATCCAACACGTCTTGATAGCAAAGACATCCTCTAGAAAACAGCTCTATTTAAGCAAATGTCCACAAAATAGAGATTTTTCCTCTTTTCTACTTTTTTCTTTTTTTTTCTTTTTTTTTTTTTCTTTTTTTTTTCCCTTAAGACTTTCAATAGTTTTACTGTTTTTTATCTTACTTTTTCCTTCCCTGTCTGCTCACCATGTCTGCCCCAGCAGTGGCCCCAAGATTTCCAAGCAGAGCTGAGTCACCCCCCCCTGCCCAGGAGGGACTTGGGGAGCTCAGTTGGAGGGGCAGAGCCATTTGGGCATGTCCTTTCCCTTCAGGCCCTTGAAAATTTTCCCCTTCAAAATCACAACATATTAAGTTAGCACATTGCCTTACTGTTCAGAAGGGTTTTTCAAATGGCTCATTCTCTGCAGAAACTATAGCAACTAAATTTTATGTTGCATTTCGTATCTATCATACTACCTTGAAGAAAATGTGCTAAAATATTCAGAAATTGTGTACAATATATACTACACCATAAATTAGGATAAAACAAAGAAAGCATTTTCTAACTGCAAAGAGAGAGCAGTTGCAGAATTTAAAAAAATAAGTATATATCAGTGTGTCTTTGCATCATATGTGATTTTAATAAGGGGAAATGAATCAGCAGTTGATCTATAGATACCACTGTCAGAAAGTTGATAAGACGGCAACGATACAGCCACCAAACCATGCCTCTACCATCTTATAATAATTTTCATTATAAAACCAGACTTGCTTTAACTTCATGAGAGGTGTAACTGTTAGTCTTTCTGGCAGAATAAAAATGAACTTTCCAATTTTTCAAGCTCTAAGTTATACTAATCATGCTTTAATTCAGCATATATATTCTTTTAAATTTGCACTGTTACAAAGTGAACCTACCTTCTGCTGCATAATGACAGCAATCTCTGTTAATTCCAGAAGGTGGCTACAGAAAGTCCAGGTTACTCTTTATTTTGAATTGTGAAGGAGAATCCTTCAGCCAGGCAGCACCCAATATTCTGGTCTGCACAATTGGAGTAAGGATGCTGCCTTGTCAAGTAGTAGATGGCAGATGAAGTTATAAAGTGCACAGTAGTGCATCTGTATTTCCAGGCAGGGTAATTTTTAATTAACCTGCAATTTAGGAAACTCTCCATGCTCTCAGGAGTACTCCTAGGGAGCCTTTCTGGCTCATATCTGAGGAGGTAAAAAAATTGCCTCCCTTGGTGCACTGAGTCTACAGCATGACACTGCAGACTCTCTATAGGCTAGGGAAAAAAAAGTCCATGGGGAAGCAATGAATATCTATACCAAAATATCCAGATAGCACTGGGCTAAAAATTAAACAACAAATTTAAAAGAAACTTCAAAGTAAGTAGTTTGAAAAAAAGTTGCATTGCACTGAAGGTGAGCAGACACATAGCACTATAATTAGGCATTTAGAAAGAAAATTTGCCTTCCAAAATCAAAGGTAACAGCTGCTACTTGCTTTTAACTAAAGAGCTTACTTTCCTTGACACAAGGTTTAGTTCTAAACTGCATGAGCTAGTATATAAGGTATTAATAAAATTGGTGATGCCCCTGTAAACAACATTGAAAAGGAATGGGAAAGGGTTTTAACATGCAATAGTATTTTTCATATTTCTTTCAATTAATTTTAAATGTCGTTAGTCAAATGTAAACATTTTGTTTCACAGTGTGTGCTTTCCCTGGAGAAGAAAAATACCCTCCAACACAAAGAAGAAGCACCATTATACCAGATTAGATCAGTGGTCCACCAAATTACCCGTGACAGTAACTAAAGTCTCACACAATGTAGACTTTTCTGTTTCTAATCCATAAAAAATGACCTTTATATTTCTACCATCACCTCAAGACCGACCTTCATTATAAATTCATCATCTTCTCCCTTTCCTCCTGTATTTGCAAAATTTTTATCCTCCTACTCTACAATTTCATCTGTAACTGCCCTGCTGACTCATTCTTGCATTCCTCTATTGCTTGACTGAAGCACTTAGCAATTTCAGTATCTTTCCCTGGGATCAGATTATAGCCTGTAGAGAACACTGCTACTCCTTTCCTTACAACAACAGATTGAGTCCTGAACTATTCTCACTCGGATTCTCTTCACTAGTCTCATACTCGTTACTTATTTCTCTTTTCATATATTTCCACCGTTGTCAATATGCAAATGTCTCCCTCTGGATATATGCCATCTGGAACAGCCTTTTTGCATTGCTTTGCCTCATCAGCTCCAGCTTCTATTAAAATCTCCTTAAAACTGGATTTTTAAAATATAAATATATTTAATATGAACATTACACTGTAATTAAAGCAATAAACTCTCTTCGCTTCCTGTCCAAAAATTATGTTATTAATTTCAAAACCACATCCAACTTCACAGTATCATGCCTAACATTTCTGATTTAGTAAAATCCACCAACAATAAAACCCAAAGACAGAAGTCAACTGGTAAATATTAAGTCTGACATGGTCATTGTGCACATAAACGTATGTGTATATGCGTATATATGTATGAGTCAAAGAGAAAAGCATTCTCCTGTCTCTTAGGAGAAATGGAAAAAAACAACCAAACCAGCTTAACACTTAAGTGTTTCATTTGTCTTAAACCTGTGACAAATGTCATACAAATAAATGCTGATAGCCTGTTTTTTCAGCAAGCAATCTCCTTGTTCCAAGCAAGCGACTGGAGCAATGTTTTATCTCCAAACGGGAGACGGAAGATGCCACCGGACTGTGGGAGTCAGTGTCAACAGTGAGAACATCTTGACAAAGATTTACAGAACTGAGTCTCATGAAAGTAACACTGAAAAATTTGGAATGATACAAGAGGTTACATAAAAAGTACAGGATATTACATGTTACTAATGAACTGCTGCCTGTAAGAAACTGGGTTTACTGTGTATCTTTTAGCCTCAATCTGAACTGAATGTATACTTTGCAGAGTGAACTGTTCAGATGATATGGTAGAAAAGAATCATTTTACCCCTCATCTGCATACTTTTCAATCAGAATATTTTCTAATAAATTGCAGTCCAAGTTTCATCTGTTTTTCCTAAATAGCAAATGTATTCCTATTTAACCATGTGCAAAGCTCTCTGCTTTCATACACATCTAGATAACTACACTGAAAGCAGTGTACAGATATTTGCCTGCTTTGCTGGAGCAGAACCAGAGACTTTTTTTTTTTCCACAAATGCTTTTGGCATTGTTGTCTAGCATCCTCAGTAATATTTGATACCGGATTTTTATACAGTGTTCTTTCATTTCGGCTGCTGTAGATTTCCCAAGAAGGAAGAGGTTCGAAGAGTAATGACTATCAGAAAAGTCATTAATAATTTTAGTTATCATACAGCCTGATACCTAATACCATTCAAAAGCTGTAAATACCGACAGTTAACAGAGGCCAGTTATTGCTATAACACCTTGGAAATCTTTGATTGTCTTTTAATATACTCAACAAAACAGGATGAGGGAAAGGGCTAGGGTGGCTCAGTGTTGTTGGATAGTCAGAGTGCCAGCTACACTTGATTATCCATGTAAAAGATGATTCTGTAACAAGGCTCAAATTTCAGCTTCTCTGTTACTAAGATCAGTCCAAGCTCTGAAACCACAGGAAAAGTCCTTGAAAAGTTGTGAAGAAAACATAACATATTAGCCTCACAAATCTCACTCATGGGTCCACTTCATTTCTCAGTTATTCTATGTGTGGTACCTTTCAGTTTAAGATGTTTATACAGCTCAAACAAATCACACCAGTTTATCTAAACAATATCAGAACACAAATTTGAGAAAAATTACAAAAGGAAATCAGATGCCACAAACTGCTTCAGTTTGGAATGCTGTTGGAGCCACTGTATATTTAATTCATGCAACCCAACTTCCCACAGTAAACAATACAGTTTGGATGGAAAGGATAGGTGTGTTTATAGATTGGTCGAAACACAAAGCACATCTCACCCTCCCTTGAAATCAGATATATTGATACTGTATTACATTATTACACACAAGAATATGCCTACAGAGACAGATCATTCTACAAGTTTTCTTTTATAAAATCACTCGTTTAAATCAAAGGTGACACGTCAATACAGTCTACAGGATTTCTGCCTCGTTGAGAAAAATCCAGACATTTTGTATTCCATGCAAATAATCCAGTTTTATACGGCCCATAGAGTTCAGAGAAATGTTTCTGAAACAGCTTTATGACAAAAACTATCTACTTCAGAGAGTAAGAGGAATTTTGTATTTCTTCTTACTCATGTGTTCCTAATCAAGCATTTGAAACAAAATCTACATCTAATAAGAAACTACAGTTTAACCTGGCATCATAACAGCCCAGGTACAAACCAACTTACCCTTAAGAAAATAACATTGAGAGAAGCAGTTAGTAATCAGTAACAATTCTAACATCACTGTTAGGCTGTTAAAGATAAACAAGGCCCAGCAGCTTGGCGGAATATCCCCTGAACCATGCTCACATTTACTATGCATATCACTCTGCACCAGCAGAGAAAGGGGACAGGGAAATTTGAGCTCAGCTTCATGGTACAGCTCACACAGATGACTATGTCTTCACTAAAGCAGAATCCAACACTTATTTGCAATATGGCCCTTTGAAGCCAGAAGATGTACTAGAAGTATCTGCTGCCTGGGTTTCCCTGAAAAGCTCTAACCACTGATAAAGAAAAAAAGCCTCCAGTCTGGCCTAAGAGTTCTCTGTGTCCTAGCTATATAATTATACATTTCTTTATCCCGTATGTTGTGTTCAGACATGGTATGAAATAGCATACAAGAACAGACACAGGAAAAAGTGTGTGGTGGTGTCTAATTTTTAATTTAGTAACACATGCAAGCAACTGCAAACAAAAAGGAAACTACTTTTAACCCATTACGGCCCAGATATATCTATTTACTTTCACTTGATTTTTTTACCCCTGTTTTTTAAAACTCTAATTTTTAATATTCAGTATATTTATTCCACAACACGAATGCACACAACTTCACTTTTTACTTCCATTTATACCTACAATAATGAACACTAAACAAAAATAGACATTATCTCCAGAGCAAAAGCATAAAATGAGATCATACTGTCTCTTTTCTATGGGATTGATCTTGTTTATTGACATTCTTATTCTAAGGGGATCCGACCCCTATATAGCCAGCAAATTTTGTCTAAATAGAATGAATTATTTGTGTCATAGGACAGGAAGAGTAATTTTACAATTTTGTACCTTTAATGATTTTTTCTGACCAGTATGTCTTCAATATTTCCAAATACAAATCTTTTGCTCTCTCCCTTTTTTTTAAAGATATAAAATAATTTTAGTGTTGTGGAAATGTAGAATTTTTACACTGATAAATGTGGTATGAAAACTCGTATCTCCACAATGTATTTTAAAACTTATACTTGCACCTTTTCTCTACGAATACCAGCAGATGGACAACAACAAACCTCTTCTGGAGAGATTTCAAGCGAGTCACTACCTGCTTTGTACCCTACTTGTGGTCCCTGTCTCAGTGGAACTGCCTTCACTAGACTGTCTGCCTGGAGCTACCTGGTCAGTAATTAATGGGAAATGTGTAACTACTATTTATTGATTATTCTGCAGTCCTTGCTCTGGTCTACAGAAGATGGAGAGAAATGCCACCAGGATCAAGTGGTGTTTCCCAGTCATGCAGGCGCAGCCCAGCCTTCTACCCACTGCTCCTGCCTCCCTGGGTACCCAGAGCTTCTAATTTTGCGCACATGGGAAAACAGCCCACTTTTCTGAGATTGGTGTCACTCTAAGAATTTTTACTTGTTAGTTGTGTTAACTTCACAAGAACTGGATTACCCTTGAAAGCCCATGGAAAACTGATGGGTTTTTACCTCTTCCAGAGCGACTGAGGCACACACAAACCACAAAGGGAATTGCATTTAGCCAGGGTTAAGTGGGAACTTTGATTGTATATTACTTTCTTAGCTCAGTTACTAATGACTTAAATGAATTTCAAAGAAAGCTTTTCTTCTTCCCTCTCCCTCCTCCACCACCCCTGCCACCTCCCCTTAAACCAAACAAAATTAAAAACTGCAAGTGACCTTAGTGGAGAAAGATATAAATGATGCAAAATCAATTTATCAGCCTAATACACATCACTTGAAATCTGATGAATAACGTGTGGTAGTTCAACAGGGAACATCTCTTATAATTACTTGTTCATGAGCTTCCCACCAGCCAATAACTATTTGTCTTAATTGACAGTGTGTACTCCTCAAATAGCTAAACCTTCCTGTTTTGATAAATTAACTCCATTGATGAACCCTTTGCTAATGTCTTACAGTAAAACCAGAAATTACACATTAGTGGGATAAGAAGACAAACAGCACCATACCCCAAAATAAAAACCCTAACTGTCCAAAGTGCAGAAAAGCAAGTTACTGTATATCTTTATTTAGAAGCGAAGGATTTGGCTAACGTTAATTATCTCTTTCTTAAAGCTTTTAATTCAGGGACAGTTTCTATTAAATTAGATTACTTTCCCTTGGGGTTTTCATGGGAAATACACAGCTACAGAAAAAAAGTAGATTCTAAATGGAGGTGATAGAGGCAATGAATACTTGTAATGAGGTCTGTATCAAAAAGAAAAATGCTCAGCTTTTCATCCAAAATATAAATAGCAAAAAATGCACAACTCACAAGTCTATCTGCTCTGAACAGGTCCAAACTTTGGCCACCCGGAAGAGTAAAGAGCTGTCAAGAACCCCACAACTAAAAGTTTCAGTACCAAGAGAATACAACAATTTTCAGAGAAGCTCTTTTAAAGAATACTTTTTGTTTGTTTTGTTTTACTGTCTCTGAAGCATCCCCCTAATCCTATCGCTCTTTCAGAAATAAGAGCTTTCAAGTGCTTCTTTCATTCTCACGAGAGAACTTCAGTAACAAACTGCTGAGCCACTGTAAGACAAGCTGTTGAAAAATAAAAATTTAGAAAAAAGAGGTAAGCCCTGGCTACAGACAAAATTTTATGAAACACTGAATTATAGACCGTTCTATTTCAAGATCTGCACGTGTTTAAATACAAATAATTTTTAAACTAACATAAGTTACCCAGATATTAATGATTGGCAAGATCTGATCAAATTATGTCCAAGTCTCAGGCAGTAAAATCAGTACTAGTAAATTTCTTGAATGTATTTAGAGCATATGAGTTTTAAGGCATGTTTATGTACCAATTTGTTTGTTTGTTTTAACTGTTTCTCTTCAATAACGAGCTATTAAAAATCAACTTTTGGTATATTTTTTGTGGGGATCTGTACCGTCTTTATTGTAAGATTTGTCAGTAAATCTGTGAAAAGTCCATGAGAAACCCCACGTTGATCAATGCCTTACGATGGAAGTTTTTATATGCTTATGTTCTCTGCTTAAAAATCAGAAAACAGGATGCTTTCTTGACCTTAACTGTTACACATTTTAGCTATTAAGTCTTCCTGATATTTTCATTACCACCTGTCTAATATTATCCCACCTAGCTAGCTTTGCAATGCAGGATTGTCTATAGTATTTGTGCCTTGGGGAAGGATTTTTCATTTCATATTGTTTGTTCAGACTTTAATGAGGTTCTTGAAAGAGCAATCCCTTGGATCGTAATAGAATCCCACTATAGATAAGTGACTGGCAGAAAGCATTTTAACACGACTAGTTTTGCAGAAAGAGAAATATACTATCACAAAAGTAGACTAGATCACAAAAAGTGGAAGAGAAAAGAGAATGAAGCAGCAATGGGCAGTCGCACATTATATTAAATGCGTAACATAAGAAGATACTAACAAAAAAGTTTTTTTTAAAAATAGATCAAAAGTACTACTAAGATATTTCTCTGAAATAGATAATTCTGTAGTAAGAATCCCATGGCTGCGTCTAGAAACAAAAAAATACTTTGTATAGAGCAAGTCTGGTTATCAGTAAAGTAAAACAATGGTTTTGTTCCCCTCGATATACTTTTTAGGCACTATTTTCAGGTATACTTTTGAAAATTTAAGTATCTTTTGAGGAAATAGAAATATAGACTGTACTGGAATACTTCGAAGAATGCTTATATTAACTTACAAAATAAGTCTAATTCCATTTATTTTATGTATTATTTAGTATAAAATATCTAATTATAGAAAAAAATAAAAATTGTTCAAACCTGAAAGAGCAGGCCACCAGTGGATTCAGCAACACAATGGAAACCACCAATATAAATGTTATCTGCTATGATCAAGGCTATGTTCCATGTATCATAGAACCCTCAAAAGTATAGAAAGGATAGAGAAAGATGAGCAAATTACTCTTAAAGATTATGTTCCCTACAGCAAGAAGAAAAGTATATCTGGACAGGAAGTAGGAGAGAGAAAGAGTACAAACAGTTGTTTGTACTTATTAATTAATAAGTTCCAGCTGATTTTCATGGTGCTTTAAAAAGTAACCCATTTTTTAAAGATAATTATAAGCACTTTTATTATTCTCCAACATATTTTAAGTAATTATTATTATTATACGCCTGTAATAATATATAATATTGTTATATTATCATGCCTTATGACAGGAAGAACTCAAATTATTAAAGGAACAGAAGACATCCAATGTCCTCATCTCTTCATTATTGAAGAAAGTAGTGTAACATTCTTATTTGCTCTTTTCTCTTTTGACACTCTCCTTTAGCCTGATTTTAAAACCTAAGTTGACAGTTGATCAATTTGCAAAAATGACAAGCTAGGTTATTAATTTATCTACGATAAGCTAAATTTCTCAATCGTAGATTTACTGAAGTAATTAAATTACTAAAATGTATCAGAAAGCAAATTCCACATGAATACAGTTTTAATTTATTAATTTGCAAATAGTTTGGAGCAGACAGCTCAGCTGACAGCCCATGACAATATCTAGCTCAGACAGGAATTTCAGACGGCCTCCAAAGTGCCTCAAACATGACTAAGCAATATGCAGCACACACAACTAGAGACAGGCCTGGAGAAATTCTGAACTAATTGGTTAACTAGCCTGCTCATCACTGCGTGCTTGCCCTCCGCTCAGCCTTCACTGCCCTTGCAGTCAACCAGTTAACTGCTAATAGGGAGAAAGGGTAAGGCACAAAAGAGTCAGAGATCATTTAGTTCTCCTTTAGAAACACATCCAGCTCTTAAATACCCATGTATAGTTTATCTGGGTTGTAGATTAAGTGCACCACAGATGCTGAGATATTAGACCTGGCAGTTTGCAGAGGCATCTTTGGTCCAGCAGGATGCTTTAGCAGAGCCATGTCAAGATTTCTGAGCCAGGTCAGCAGTGCAGCTGCTTATGGCAACATTTCAGCTGACTCCAGGGAGCCTCAGGTTCCTGTTAGCCTCTGTTTAATCCCAGGCAAAACCTGGCCCTGCAAGGCAATGCACCTCAGCTAATAAGCCCCTTCTGCGTCCAAAACACTGAAGAACAGGGAGCTGAGCCAGTGGGAGCCAGCCTGGGTCTTGCTGACATGGAAGGGAGCCAGCACTAATAAGCTGGGTCCATATGACAGCTTTCCTGAACATCCCAATGGTATGGGTATTTTCAAGGTTTTTTCCATTATCCACTGTGTTCTTGCTGACTGCCTGCTGTGCCACCACACTGGTCTGGCCCTAAAACAGCAATTGACGGGGGGAAGGAAATGGAAGAAAGGTCTCCTGCATATATGATTTGGTGGCTCCTGACATTAAGGAAAAAAGGATTTGGACATTAAAAAAAAAGCATTTTTCTCGGTGATTGCATATTTTAGAATTTTAAAAGATGTTGCTGCCTGCAGCATGTGTTTAATAACATTGTAAAAATAAAATATGTAATACTCCAACGTTTGAAAACTATGAATGACATTTTCATTATAAGTTGTGCTTAAAGTAATTCTCGTGATAAATGAATTTATATGAAATATGCTCTGGTGAATTAAAACTTGTGCTGCAGGTACAGATCTGTAAGGAAGAGAAAGATTTTGTAGAAAATGTACCAAGATCCTCCTATTTCTCAATTATAAAATACTGTTTAAAACTTGCCATAACTTCTCTTTTGTTTACTCTTTGGGGGAAAAAATAAAGTTATTTTCCTTCACTAGAGTACAAATCTTGAGATAATTACATAAGATATGCCAACTCATCTTTTAAATCTTATAAGTTTCTATCTGAGCTATAAACTTTTTTGGTTTGTGTTGAAGTTTATTTTAATTAATGCCTGGAAATCCAATTATTTTTCAAATACCTTTTAGAACCAATATATTATTTCTGTAAGTAATATGCAATTGAGTACAAATTTACAGTTTTTCCCGATACGGAATTAATTTACTGCATGCTTCACTGCTCAATGCTCATATTTTCATCATGGGGTGGTGCTCTGGTAATGAACAGTAGTTATATTTGACAGGGGAGTAATGCAATCTGAAGACTAGGACAATCTCCTGTTGGGAAGAGGAGCACATGGACTTAAATAGAGTATTATAGCATATGTAATATCCATATTGATGGAAGACTTTTTGAAAGGTATGAACATGAATCGTCTAAAGATACAAGAAAACTGAACTTTTAAGGGTTAAAAAAAAAACCCAGTTGTATTTCAACTCTCTTGAGTGTTGCATTAAAATCAATACAATATGCAAAGACAACAAATTAGCGATATCAACCTAAGGGAAAAAAAAACAAAAACAAAAACAAAACAAAACAAAGCAAAAAACCCAAACTAACTAACTAACTAAGAAAATCTGTCCATTTAAGTGCAGAAGATGAAATATTTCACTATTAAGGGCAAACAACACAGTTCAACAGAAGACAAGTAGATGAGGAATGGCAGAGTAAACATTGTAACTTCCAGTCCCCCATTAGCCTTCCATTTCTCCTAGAATTATTATTCTGAAGATCTCGAGTGTTGTCATAAATATACCAGGTATATCGCTTTCTTCTGGTCTGTATTACGTGACTTTCATATTTAATGTTTGTTTCTGATTATCATTTTTTTTAATATTCAAGCAGTTTAAAACTTGCTAGTCTCAATCCTTCCATCTACTAATTGTGAAATAAAAAGAAAATAGGCAATACACTTTTAAGCTCTGTCTGCTTATCCTGGGAAGAGAAAATGTCTGACTTCCTGATTGTTGATTTATATGTATTGACATAAGTCAAAATAAGTAGTTCATTTTCTTAATACAGTATATACTATATGTTTAGAATGTTGTCTGACATGTTATGTGCAAAGCAGAAACCATAAGCATGTTTCTTACTCTTAGTTATGTCACCAATATAATTACAGACACCTCCATTCAATCTTCAACAGGCAATTTCCATCCACAGGGCAAAGCTCACCCTAGAAGTCAAGATACACTCCTAGGTGTTTATATAAAAACTCCCCTTTCCATCATGAGGTCTTTTTGAGTAAAATAAAAACTCAGAAAATCTTAGAGCCAGAGGAGAAAACTGCAGTCTATATGGACATATCACAGAATACATAGCACAACTGGTATAAAAGGGAGGTTACATTCCCTCACTTGATAAACTGTGTGCATGGAGTTTCTTTAGCCTGCACAGTACAATAAATTTCCATTCCTGAAATTTCCTGTAACTCTTTCCTGCCACCTGTCCAATTTCTTAAGGTTTTTGGTTTGTTGTTTTTAAGAGCAGATACTAAAATTAGGTATATTATGACAGTGACTGTTTTAGCAAAGTTAACTACAAAATCAGTATTACCTTCCTAATTTCCATCTACCCTCCTTCAGTTTGTACATCATATAATCACAGCTGTGTCAAGAGAATCACATTGAATTATCCAGCAGAAAGCTAACAATCTGTCCCATCAGACGACATTCTTGACTGAACTCTAAGGTGATGAGTATCTCAGAAAGGAAAGGAAAGGCTACTCCGACATCTGAGAAGTTTATTTCTTTTGTTATTTCTTTTGTTGTTATCTACACCCTTTTATTGACCAGCCATGGGAAAATGGAAGCTCTGGCCTTTTGTTCTCAGTAATTGTTATTTTAAAATGACAAAGTCAAAACTATATCTCTGCTTGGTCTTCTGTGTCTCTTCTCCTACCCCATCTCTTTCAGTTGCTCTACATTAGACTCGCACTAAAATGGCAATCGTGTCTACATCACCTCTCCTAACTCAGCTGTTGAGCAAGGATTTACTCAGCCAAAACCAAATTGAAAAGCCACATATGGTACCTCAGGGTTTGCCTAGAGCTGTGGAGCATCTCCCTACCTCATGCTCCTGTGGGACAGGTAGAACATCTGTCCCCCAAACCTGAGTACTTGAAGACCACTGTAGCTTGTTAGGGATGGCTTCCCACTGTGTGGGTCTCAGTTTTTCATCCTCAGAAGTACATACATAGATTTCTTTGTTCAGATTCACTTCCTCCTTAGAGGCTGACTAAATTTCACATTATCCTGTGGTTTAAGCAACAGCAAAAAAAATCTATTATGGAAATGACTGCCGACAAACCACACGGGCCATATGACCTATCAGTGATTTGATTTTCAGTACATGTTAATGAAGTTGCAAAATTACTTTGCCTAGTTCGACTAATCCAAGATTTTAATCTTTGTAACTGCCACAAACAACCTCAGTGTACCAAGGTTTCCAACTTTCATAGTCTTTTCTTATAGTTTTAATTTTAATTTTGGTTTACCCAGTTTTCTAGACACTTTTATCATCTGTGAATATATGCCACAAAAAAATGCATGATAAAAGATCTTGACTTATAGTTCACTCAAAATTACCTGTGTGATGGTTGACTATTTTCCTCTAAGTCAACCTTTGTTTTTAATGTTATATCTGTCTCTGACTTTAAACTCCAGGAAACAATGTAGTGGTATGAAAGCCAGCAATTAAGAAGTAACAAAATACACTCAGCCTTGAAGAAAAAAGATGAAAAAAATTACCTTTACTTTCTGATTTGCTAGAAGTACATATATACACACAAAACAAGAAAATACTTTACATGACACATAAAACAATACTATTGTATAATTAGGAGGAAAAAAATGACTGAGTTTGCCTTTCAATTATGGCATATTATATGTGGGAGACTACTGACAATGTAAATCCCTGCAGGGAGGGATTTGTAAGAAATTCCCATTACAGTCCATTGTGTACTGCTGTTCACGCAGAGACAGATTTCAGAGAGTTGACATAAAACTACACTTTACCTTTGGCTGCCACCAGGGTAAGTGCTAATTCAACATAAGTGATAGTTTGTTTGTTTGTTTAGTTTGGATGAAAGGTACAGGCATATTACTTACACTTTAAAAAATAGGAATTATGCTTCACTATTACACACAATGGAAGGTTACAGCTATTTTAAGTAAAAACAAATAGAAAATAGAAGCACAGAGGAAAGAATGTGCAACTGACTGATGCATTTTGTTATCGGCATTGTCTTATTTGCAATCCTTACCAAAATCGTCAACTATAATTTATTCAAACGACCTCAGGGTTGAAGAGTAGCTGCCAAACATTTCCACCAGCTCAGTGCACTTACACGAAATCACACTTTTCTCTTGCGTTAGATAAAGGAAGCCTGAATATATGGAGCTCAACCACTGCCTTCTGAAATCAAAACGCTAGGGTCTGAAGGATAAGATTTGCTACATATAAGCCATAATAAAAAGCATTTATGTATGCACCATAGTTAGAAGTAGGTTTGCAG
Organism: Nesoenas mayeri; assembly: GCF_963082525.1. Taxonomy (NCBI): domain Eukaryota; kingdom Metazoa; phylum Chordata; class Aves; order Columbiformes; family Columbidae; genus Nesoenas; species Nesoenas mayeri. The sequence goes on from NC_137541.1 coordinate 131,517,420, forward strand.
ATAGAGGCATTGAACAAAGCTACAACTGAGTGTACTGCACAGAGACTAATATTTTCCCCCAGAGATTTTAATTTCATTCATTTTTTTCATGTTATCTGTAGCCTTGCACTGAAGGGCAAAATGCTAATGTCAATGGGAATAAGAGTCTAAGACTGAAACAAACATGCAGGACTGGCTGCTGAAGCTTTGAGACTGGATTTTTTTTCCTATTAATTTATTTTGCATGGCCTTCTGATGTTTTTAGAGCATACACTTCCTGTAACATGGAAATAAAATAAGTCTTGCAAGTGATACATTAACAATGAATGACCACTTCTCTAGCAAACTTGTTCTTTCTTCAGTCCTGGTGATTATAATATACTCCACAACAAATATGGTGTTTGGAATGTAATGCTTTTTCATCCTTTTTGGACATTAAATTGATTGTTTAATTTATATAATAGCATCACATACTGCAGCCCTTCCCTCAAGCTTTTGAAGGACTCCAGGCAAAACTAGCCTGAAAAACTTCAGTGAAAACACTGTAAAGTTGTCTTCTTCCATTACAGAAAATATATGAAGAAAACTGGCATTCCCTTGAATCTAAAACACTAAAGCAACTTCCTCTTGCAAGTGTAAAGGAATGAATTACAATGAATCAAAAATCCTGCACTGAACATTTCCCTCTAAACAAAAGAACTACAACAGAATCCACTATAGATGCTCCTATTATTATCAATTTTACATGATAGGCACCCAGATGCAATACTGATAGATGGGCAACAGTATAGTACCTCTAAATGTATCTTTGATTTACAATATACTATTGTATTTCAGAAATAAACTAAAATACCTCCTATCAATGCCATTTTTACCTATAAATATATGCATAACTAACTATTATTTACTGGCTTCACAAATCTATAGTCCAAATAATGAGAGCGCTTTGCACAACACAGGTAGAAAATACTGGGATATCATTTTGTAGTGCCTTTGGAAACATCACTTAGTACAACGCTTCTGATCACCTAAACATCTGTTTCTTGAAAAATGCTCTGGGTCCCCATGATCACTACAACTGGTAAATGAAGGTAAGGCTAAAAGGAACCAGCTTACACAATGCCTTTCAGAGATCAAGAGCCAAGACTGAAACACAGTAAATGGAAAATATCAGGAGAAAGAGGAAAGGTTTGTATTGGAAGCTATAAGATAGTATCTTTGACCTGATATAGTGTCTTTATGAAGGGAGACCCAAAAAGGTTACGGCCAAGCGTCACAGATAGGCACACGGATGGCATATTGAAGACTATGTTTTTGGAACAGCGGAGCAGGGTGATAAGGAAATGGAAGAAGTAGCAGCTAGCACCTTAAGTGCTAGCAAACCTGTATTTCTATTGTAGTTACCTGGTCAAAACACAGAAGAATGAATTGGTTTTTCACTGAAAGTGGAATTTATGAAGCAGCCCTGAGAAATATGAGATGACCTTGCCAACACAGTCAACCTTCTGCTCACTGTTAAACAATAGAATTATTCTGATATCTACAGGGAGTAAATGAGATGGAGAAGAAAAATCATGAGACATCCTTTTTGAGAGTGGAGTTTTCAATGTTAAAACAGAGATTTCAGTCTCAATGTGAGGCAGAGACACAAATCTTGTTACCAAAGAACCCATGCTATTCTTTCCTGCAGGGAGCCATACACATCAATGCAGTGCCCAATGTTGTTGCTGGATGAGGGTCCTCCACAATGCACATCCTCTCACAAGAGGAAAGGTTCCTTATCCTCCTCTAACATGTTGTGAAGCACACAGCAACACACTATGGTTTGACAGCATTATCCACCGTGGCATCAAGCCCATCTCATAGATGATACTAAGATAGGGGTGTCAAACTCATTTTCATCGGGGGTCACACCAGCCTTGCAGTTGCCTTCAAAGGGCCAAATGTAATTTTAGGATTTGACCCGCTGGTCTGGTGTTTACCACTTGGTCATGTGCATTGTACTCCTTTAGCACCAACACTGTCTCATAACACAAAAGACATACTGTTTTTTCTCCTTGAAACACAAACATGTATTCTCTTTCCCATCTCTCATTAAATTGCCTTCTTTCTGAGTCAATCTTTCTCTTACTGGACATTTTTGAATTAATGAGTGGGATCCTGGCTTCTGGTTGCAAAATATATTTTTACAGGTATTTTTTTTTTTTTTTAAATAATATGCAGTTGCTAAAGTTCATGTATCTGGCTAATTTATTAAAAAATTAAATTGAATCGTTGCCCTGTTGAGAGTACTCCTCTAAGCACCTCCTCACCCCCCTACCCCTCCCCTCGTAATTCTTGTCTGTCTTGTCTTTCAATGAATGCCTCAAGGCAGTTACTAGTGTCCCCTCCATCAATGTCACATATTACTCTTCTTACACAGGCTCACCGCTCTCGCTACAGCTGCAGCTCCTGCAGTATAATGTGTCTCACATACATTGCACGCATGACCAGCACGCTGGCAGGAGCCTCAGGACAAAGAGTTTGGCATTGTCACCACGTAGAAACAAAGTGCCGGGTTGGATAAAAAAGGGTGGAGGGCCATGTGTTTGACACCTGTGCTACTAAAAGATCTTTAATGCTTGCAGATACACTAGACAGATGATCATTAACACTGCCCCACATGGGGATGTGAGATGACAACTTATCTGAGCAACAATCCTGTCCCAGCTGGGCACTATGTTCCTTTGGATTCTGGCAACAATGTCTAAGATGTGAGGACAAGACTAAGTCAGCAGCAGAAAAATTGGTGCATGGCCTCCTAGCAGGAGCAGCCCGCAGAAACCATAAGAGATTGCAATAAAGACATAAGTAACAGTTTCAGTGCACACTGTGAGGGTGAAGCCTCAAGAACCAGCTCAGAAGACAGTTCAGACCTTTCCACTGGTTTCTCTTCTGAGAGGTTTTATTAACATGACAATTCACAGTACACAAAAGAATTTTTGATACAACAAACAAGGATGAGTGCATAACACTGAAATCACTGAAATCACAAGTCAAATTCACCATTGCCTGGTCATGTATTTTCCTTTTGCCAGTCAAAAGACATTTGAATCTGACCTAAATACAAAAGATCAACAAAAAAATCTTAATATTTTGCGTTTACATCAGTGGAAGACTGACTACTTTGACTGTTGACATTCAGGTGACAGAGGGGAGGGTAATATAAGAATCTCTGCATACTATAAAGGCAGAGCTGGCACATAAAAGTGGTTTAGCAAAATAGAGAAATTGACCCATTAAGGGAGCAAAGACTCCTTCACAAACCAACCTGCTAAGAAAATAGTTAAGAAAGTTCAGAGTAAGTTCATGCCCTGTCCATGTAGGAAATTAGCACACTGACCTTCACTCTGGGATCCTCAATGTGAAAGTAGAGTATCACCAGGGTCAATGATAACACATATGCACAGCAGCTGTGCTCTCATTCTTAATATCTGTTTCCTGGTACAGGAAAAATTAAACTATACAGTAATATAAAAGATCTGTAGAGCTGTAGGATTTTAAATTACAAAACTAACTGCTCTTTTTAAAGCCTAAAACAATCAAAACATTATTGCATTTTGAGCGTACAATAAGCTGGTGATTAAAGTTATTCCGTATATATATTTTAAAGAATTTTTATATTAAAAATTATGAACAATTAACATAACTGCAGCAGCAGTCACTTTTTTGCCTCTCACATTCACCATAATAATTTATTATGAGACCCAACAGTGAAAAGTAATAAATAAAATCTCATTCCACTTTGCTGATCAACAGCAATCAGGTAATGTGCTATTATATGAGATACAATCAATATAACAGGAAATTTATATAGAGATGTTTACTGCTACTTACTGGGTACTTCTATTGATATTTTAAATGTATAATTAGCATAACGACTCATTTGCCTTTCATCATAAAAGCAGAAAGCTTCAGTCCTTGGATTTAGACTTCCAGATGTAAAAGCTATAACATTTTGACAGAACTTCTAGGAAGAACAATTTCCCCATCCACTTCACAGAGACTTGAAATAGCTCCAAAATACCACCCTTTAAAAAGTGTTCAAAAGCATAAAGAGAGATTTCAACAGTGTTAAGCACAGGAATAAAATGTCAAGCACTAAATCAAAACATTTTTTTTTATTCTGTCCACACTGGAAGGATTTGAATAATATGTATTTTTTCATGACTCTTCATACCATGGACCTTATTTCAGGAAGATATTTATGCATGTTTCTAATCTCATTAAAGGCTTACTCACTGATGAGCTCATTGTATTTCAAGATGTGCTTTGTTTCCTCTGCTATGATTCCTTTACAGTTGTACTTTATAGATAAAATATAAAAATTACAGCATAAGTACTCTAATAGGATGCTCCATCTGTGTCATTGACAGTAAAAGGTGTTTCAGAAGATGTAAGAGAGCCTCAAGGGGAAATCTCCTCCTAACTCCAGGCAGTTAACAGATGTCATTCTTTCTCTTCAGAACAAATAAAAGCCAAATAATCTAATTTTTGAAACCTATCTAATGTGTTCTTGGTGTCCATTTTCTCTTCAAAATCATCCTTTTTGAATATTTCTATAAACTTCATCGAGATTAAATTCCATTAGTTAGAACTGCTGTATTTAAAATGGAGAAAAGAAAATAAAGCAGAAACCCCAAAAGAATCCATAAGATCAGTGTTTAAGGACAGTAGAAGAGCAAAGAAAAATTCTACATTTGTGTGTTCCTTCTGGAAGGCAGAGGTCTTGGCCTCTCCATGGAGTATAAATAGCTATCATAAATAAAAGAGCAAAAATGCTGTAGAAATTGTGTAATTTATTGAATGGGCAGTATGTAAGTAGCAATTAGCAAATTACAACCATCTTAGTAGTACTGAAAATAAAAATCACATAAACCGAAATCTAGACTAAAGCTTAAAAATGTACTCTAATTCTTTCACCCTACTTTTTAGACAAGATCTTTAAAAATCTGTTGTTTAGAGAAATTCAGCATCTTCTGCACTCTTCCACTCTTTAAATATAGCTAAGTTTTTTTGTACCAGTGGACCACAGGTAAACATCAAGATGTTTCGAGGTGTATCACAAATTCTCCACCAACCTTCGTATTAAATGCTCTAAATTTTACTGTTGAATATTATTCACTGGATTTGCTCAGAAGCTTCCACAAAAAACGTCCATGGCCCACTAACTGTGGAAGCATATTCCTTTTCTAATTTACTACCACAAACATTTATATAATTTTTTATACTGGCTCTGAATTTGGCTTCCCACACCAGTTTCAGTCTTGCTGTATTTTTGGGGGGTATTTAGGAATGCTCTGACCAATAGAATTACCAGTACTACAGAAAAAGGAAGTGTGAGTTGAGGGACCTCAGGAAGCATTATCAATCACACAAAATTAGAGGAGCCCTAGTGAGAGGAAACACATGGTATAAAAGAGCCACAGTGAAATGAGCCAGGGTACATAAAACATCTGCCTGTGGAAGCTGTGAACTCTCCCAAGCCTTGCCTGGGAGCCCACCCAAAGAATTCGAGCAAAGGCAAGCAAGAGAAGTTATTCGTTCTCATTTGACCTACTTCATCTTCTAATTAGCATTTGATAATTGGCTGGAAAAGGTCCAGTTTCTTGCCCAGTAGATGCTCTTCAGGTATGCTGATTGCTTTGGGTTAATACCCAGGAATATGGCAATCTGTACTAAGTGATTTAGGAATACAAATCTCACTGTAATTAAGTGGAATCCAAGTATCTAACAGCTAGGGATTATTGATAATCCCAAATGTTACAGCATATTGCTGAGGATGACATGAAAAAGCTGCCAGTGTTATGCCAAAGAACAATAAGTAAATAAAGGAGAGAAATCTTTCTAGTCACTTCTTTTCAGCAGTAATAGATCATAAAATCAAAAAAATTCAGTAAAAGCTTTGTACAAGGGGAGAAGAAGATAAACTAAGAGAAAATAAATACATTTAAAATCAATGGTAAGCTAAGTATTTTTAAGAATAAGTTTTACTTTTGGGTAAAATAGGCAATAGCAGGAATATTCTGAAAAAAAAATGCAAAACAAGGTTAAGGGAGGGGAAAAATCTACATAACAAGTACTACAAAACACCGGCAACTCAGTCAAGCTACAATTTTACTTTTCTGTAAGGAACAATGTTGAAGTAACAACAATTTGCTAAAGTGTTAAATGAACTCCAATTGTCTGCTCTGCAAATCTCAATCTCAATGAGTATCCTGAGGCATGCTATCATGTCTGAAAAAGCTCTAGTTGAATACAGTCTCCTCTGACCCCTGACAATCAGTTCAGCTCAGAAATACCAATACGAAGTATGTGCAGAAATCTATTTTGACATATTTTTTTGAAGGTGGATGATTTATGGTGTTGACCTTTTTTTTCACCAAAAACATCCCAATCTTTAATCAAGATGAACATTGTAAGACGCCAGACAAAATTTTCAAGCAGCATATCAGTCTCAACAAGAAACTAATGACCAATAGCAGTGTGGATGCTACCTCCCATTAACTGAATCGAGGTAGGCAGCATTAACTGGTAAACAAGTAATTGTATTTTTTTTTACACTGAGAAAAAGTAGGAATGCTGTAAAGTCAAATAACAAAAGGACTGTAATTTTGATGGTCTTAGTCATAAAGTTTAAATCTTAGTGAAGCTTGATTTGGTAATGAAATGCTAACTGCATCCTTCCAGTTTCATTAAAGAATGTAAAGAAAGACTTTTCTGGAGATAGAGAAGTGTTTGCTACTGAATCTTAACCACTGCAAAATTCGTATTGAGGTTGAGGATTTGAGGTCAATCTTCTAGCTCCTGAAAGTTAATGGAGTGATCAAACTTTGACTAGAAATTTCAGGGATAAAGTTCTTCCAGCTGAGCTTAACCTCAACATATGTGATGGAATTAAAATGTACTAAATCCTCATTTCCCTGAAAGTCTTGTGTTTAAAACAAAACTGATGAGGTGGTGTAACCATCCCATCCTTACACTGTATTTAATCAACACAATGACAAGGTAATCATATTCAATCGCTTCTCTTGTTCTCAGTGGCTATTGTATGATAGTTGAGAAAAATGAAAGTTAATTTAGAACCTGTTTCTGCAAGTGCAAATGTAACTCAGCTCAGTTCTGTTTTGCTCTATAGAGATTAATACACGTGTATTGATCTACCCACATGCATTCACTTGAAACCCAAGCCACTAATTAGACCCCAAATGTGCCAGGAAATTTGAGTTTCAGTTATGGGTTCTGCCACAGACGTGTGATGCACTTTAAATCCCTTGCTTGAAAGATACTGAGCGAGCACAAAAAATATACCAAGTTCCATTTCATATCTGCTAATCAAAATTTCTGAAAAAAAGTTTTTTTTAAAATAAAGACTAGTGCAAATATGGTTCAAAGCAGAGAGTGTGAAGAAGTGGTTCTGTCCACAGCTCAGGCCACAAGTCAGCCTGTTAAAAACAAGTAATCTCACATACAGTTAAAATTTTGATGTAGGAGCAGATTTTTTAAAAGTTTTCAGATTACACAGGAATTGAAAAATACTAAAAATACTTTCATTTTTGGGGAAAAAAAGAAAAAACAACACACATGTTTAAATGTCACTCCGTCACAAGTAAAGCTTGTAGAAAACACAGTTCAGTTGTAACTATTGAAGCCTGAGCCTGCACAAGCTGGAACAAAAGTATGGAGGAGAACCAAACAAGGCCTTTTTTTGTATTTTTCTTTTCCTCCTGCCTCCTAACACAAAGAGCTAGACCTTCTGTTTGGAGTTTTGCAGTTAGCTATGGAAGTTGGATGAGCTATTAACATGCAGCACTCATACGTGCTGTGCATGGCCTTAATCCATGTAGCTGCTGAAGTTTCTGTGAATGGCAGGCATTGTCCATTTGCCTTACTGCCAATGTGAGTTCAAGTCCCACATGAGCTCTGTGACAATGTCAGGCCACAGTGCGATGGCATCTTCACATGCCTCTCAGAGAGGTTAATACGTCTTGCTGCCAGAGAGGCTACTTAGCTCAGGTTGTACACCGATAATTTAGTCTGAAGCTATAATGCCTCCAACTCCAAAGCTGTTTTTCAGTGAGCAAGATTACTAAATTAAGCTGTCCTACTGTTCAATTCCTGAGCCTCTTGGCATATTTCCTGGCTGTGGCATCTGCCTATTAAAATTTGACAAAGTAATCCAAAGCCAAACTACTTCAGGCCTCCAAGACCAGTGCTGACCTTATTTCTGATAAAACACAAGAATTTCTGTTCCACGTTTTCTTTAGGTTCACTGTGTGTCCTGGTTTTGTTAAAAACAAGTTTCTCTTTCAGTGAATTTTGCCTGTCACCTAAAGCCTTCATATTAGCTGCATTTTCCTGGAGAACCAGACACATGTTTTGGTAAACATAGCAATGGAATGCAAACTTATTGATAAGGACAGATGGATATCTCGCGAGAGGGGCGACGAGAAACAAGTGACTGAGAAACTGACCAACTGTGTATGACATTCCATTCACGTGAATACTTCATATAAAAGTGGGAGATCACGAGGATCTCGCCCTTTTCCCTATGGCTGACATTAGGAGAGGACCTTGCTAGTCGTCCCTGCGAACTGAGGCCTAGTGACAGACTGAATCCAGCTCCGGTTGGCTGCAGAGTCCAATCCAGGACTTCAGGTGCTGGCCCAGTTGCTGAGACTTTCAAGATTGGTTTTGTATATTTTGCATTATTTTCTCTATTCTTATTAGTAGCATTAGTAAAACATCTTTAATTTTTCCAACTCTCTTCTCTCTGTCCTTCTTTCCCTCCCGATCGCCTGTCCTGAGTGGGAAGGGGGGAGAGGGAGGGGCAAAAGGGGTAAGTGTGGGGGGAAAGGGGGTTAACAATAGATCTGCCAGGGTTTTATTGTCACCCCACAATCTAACCCTCGACACTGTGAAAGACAACATGATATATATAGAACATGGTACAGCTTTACCTAGTAGTATAAGGACGTACGTGGACCTAGGCAAATAAAAAAAAGAACAGAACAAAAAACCACAACTCTCACCCTCAAAAGAAAAAAAAATAATTTTCAATGGCTTTTCAATCAATACATCTCCAATCTCTCACAGAACTTGTAACTTTTCTTAGGATCCGTCACTCACTGCTTTTCTCTTGCTGACAATTTCCTGTGACTATTAGAAGGCTTTCCCGCATTCTTGTGCCCACCTTCTCTGTCCTTGCATCTTCATTCTCTGCTCTGATAAACACCAGGGAAGATGTTTGGGAGATCACATGAGACGTTGAAAGGTGTAAATGTCTGTGTGTTCCCTTTAACCACAGTATGGTCTGAGCAATGGCTTTTGTCCCTTTTCCTATCCCCAGAACTAATCATTCCTTCCCCCGTTTGGTTAAGTTGGCTTGGTTATTGAGGCTGCAAAATGAACCAGATGAGAAAATGGATTTGAGCTGGCATTTACACTGAGAAAAAGTAGACAGAAGAAAAGCACTAACTCTTAAATGTAAGAGCTGCTTAATTTGATGTTGCTGCACAAGGAAAGGTCTAAGTAGCTGTTATTTCAAAGCACTTTTGATAACATACCAGTGCAGCTGCTGTAACTAGAAGATATGGGTTGCAAATGGTTACCAGAGCACTATATCTACATGTTAATTGATGCATGCATGTTTTCTAATGGATCATTAGTTTTGTCAAGTGAATCATTAATAGTCTTAGAACAAAGATGTATGTGTGATTAGTTTGTGGTAATGAGACATTACTTAGGCTATCAGAAAACTACATCTTGAAGAAAAAGAGGGGATTTAAACACAGAAAGTACAAACACCAGATGATAGCAAAAGCCTTGACAGTGAGAGCACAGGACAACGGCAAAGCTGCCAGGGCTATAAACACAAATCAGAAACTGTCAGTCACTAGTCACTAAGGGACTGTAGCTTTGTGAGCTGGGGAAAATAAATGGTTTTATCAGTGAATGAAGATCAGGTTAATAGACTGTGTTAGCAAAACAATAAAAATGAACCAAAGCAGACTCTGTCTGTGGAGGAAGAGACACCCTAGGTCAACATGATACTCTTCCCACCAGAGAAAAGAAAAAAAAGAGCAACATTAACATGAACAATTTCTGGTGAAGAACTTGAAATGCTCTCGGCTCACCATAACTCCACCTTGTTTTTTTACTAAATAAGACTTCTACTATGAGACTTAGCCCATAAGAGGCTTTGAGAAAAGTAAGAGTAATACCAGAGAAAGAGGAACATATAAAAAGTTTGTCTATATCAGTTCTAACAGTATCACTATTGGGAATGAGCTGCAACAGTTGCATAATTCAGTCTAAAAATATTAATAATTCCTAGAGTAGACTTAACATTTTAACAAGATTAAGAACAAATTCTTAGTTTTGCATACACAGTGTGTTTCTTTAGGACACACAAAATACACGGGGTGTTGGTTATGGACCCTGCCCTTAAGGACTGACTGTTAAAATTCAGATGCAGAGCTGCAGCTTGAGATTAGATAAATTTGCCCTGCTGCTTAATTCTCATCTTTATCCTCTTGACAAATGGGAAGAAAAAAGCTGCTGGCAGTTCTCCAGAACATCTTTCTTATGATATGGACATTAGTAACAGCAATTAGGAATTGCATCTCTCCTTTTGTGATGCAATCAGCAACAAAAAGAGAAATAGAACCAACTCTAAAATCATCCTTAAGCAACCATTTAGAAGGAAGAAGCGAAGGCTGTACATCTTGAAACTATTGTTTTACACTGTGTTAAAACAAGTTCAATGCTTCTGCTTTGGCTTTCACTGTATTATCAATTTAAATAAGTGTAAAAAGGTACAAATTAACTGAAAATTTAATAGAAATTCTAAACAGCTGTGATGTGGGTCTAAACCTACATCTTTTTTTTCAGTTTTGCCTGGTATCAATACAATATGAAGGAACGGTTAGCAATGCTACCTGGGTTTTTTTTGTTGGTATTTTGTACTACATGTCAAATATCGCTGCTGGATTGTTTTCCTTGTCTCCTGATCTAAAGTTCTCCTTAAGACACCATTAATGCTTTGAGGTTTCTACATCAGTTTACCAAAGAACAATAATGGAAAGAAAGACTAGATATATGAAAGTCTAGCAGCCTATTCTTATTTTTCTAAGTCCAGGGTCCAAAAATAAAGTCGGGCATGAAAACTTCGCAAGTAATCCCTTCTTCCTCATGTTCTTTTCTCCCAGGAAATAACTCACAACTAGAAATTGATGCAAAGAGACAGCAAGCATTCTTGCTCTTCATTATCATTTTCTCAAACATAACTTGCATAATCAAGCTAACAAAATTACAAGATTGAAAGCCTGGTTATGCACCACATAAAGAACTTGGAAAATTCCATAATAACAGTGTTGACCTACTGAGATGACTGTAAGATTAGACTGTGAGATTTAAGTGCTTAAAATATGTTTATTTGACAACTTTCTTAATGCTTTCCCCCAACACTAGGAGAAAATCTGTGGTATTTACAGAGTACCAAATATGATTATTCATAGTTTTCAACAAAATTTGCTCTATACTGCAAAAGTGAAACTTTAGCCACAGTGAATACTAGCTACAAACAATGAATATGCATTAAATACACATATAGAGACATTTGGTTTGCACTTCTATAAAATACATACAAATGACTAAAAATACAGACAAGAAATTTTGATTAAAACACTAGGAAATAATTAAAACAGAAATGAAAGTGAATTGTCTATTCAAAATCATATCCTAATTTGAAAAAATAAATAATTGCTGATACATTGTTTGTTTAAATATCTGTATAAATTGCTTGGTTGAAGAGTTATCAATAGTTAGCCTTCCTGATTTCCTGATTTAAATCCCTTTCTTCTATCACATATTTTTTATTGGTCTTTCTTGTATAGTTGCTTCTAACAATCATTACTTAAAACTCTTTCAAGTGCTGCTCAGTGACTGAGGAGTATAAATATTTTATATTTTAGTGCTGAAAAAAGTGATCAGGCTTACTAGCTTCCTCAAAATTATGAGTAAAGCCAGTGTTTTAGTTTTTAATTAAAATGTATGGAGGTTCTGGTCTCTTAATCTTCTGTATCACGCTCTTTTGTCACTATGTTATGTGGACTCCAAAGAAGAAAAGCAGTAGTAGTAGAGGTAAGTCCAGACATGAGCAGAAAGGTCAGTCAACCCTGTTGTCGTCACCATTTTGCCAACCACTCGTTTTTTATTCACAATACATGGAAAGGCTACCAGAGTTTAACAAATGTAATACAATTTGACATAAAATACATTTTCTGTGATAGTAGTTTCAGACAATACAATAACAAGTGGTTGCAACTAAAAATAGTAAGATAATTTGTATTAATTTTGTGGCATTATTGACAACCACACAAGAAAATTAATCAATACCAAAGGTATCTTCTTTTCCTTTAAGTGATGAAGCCCTGTATCAAGTATTTTATACATTTTATAAAGGCAAGATTATTAAAGAAAGCAAAGCTTCTGTGAAGATTAAACCTTTTAACACGTTTGTCATTATAAAAATACTAAAGCTGACATTGTTACAATATTAAGGGTAATGTTTTCACAGGCAGCTGAAAGTCAATTAAAAGCCTCAGTCTGAAATGAGAAACGCTTCAGTGAAATACCATTGAAAATAGAATCATTTTGGTTGGAAGAGACCCTCAAGATCATTGAGTCCAACCATTAATCTAACTCCTGCACTAAATCATGTCCCTAAGAACCTCAACTATGTGCCTTTCAAACACCTCCAAAGGTGGTGATTCAACCACTTCCCTGGGCAGCCTGTTCCAATGCCCGACAACCATTTCCATGAAGAAATTTTTTCCAATATTCAACACAAGCAAACAATATGCAACACAAGCAAATATTACATATCTTTACCAACATTTTAAATATGTATAATGCATAATAATTTATCTAAACAGTGCACAGAATAAAATTAGGACCTAAAAATGTTATAGACTCTTATTCCCAGTTCTGAGACAGCTTGAAAGGTTTGTACTAAGAATGAACTATTTCTAATAAAGGAGAATTGAATGAATGAACACAAGTAGAATGCCAGTAAAAAAAATTATACACTACACTTGAAACACATTAAAGTAAAAAACCCGATGAGACAAGATACAGTGAGGCTACACCAGACAAAGAAGGCAGTGAAGAGCAGATCAGAATGTTTCCAGCCAGTAGGACGCTATATAGGTACCCGAGTGTCACACAAGCAGGGGAGCATTTCTCTTGAGTGATTTTAGTGACATCCTATTTTTTCTAAGAAATATGCCTATCCAGACACTGAAGACCTGTACGCAGGTAAGTCTGTTTGAAGCAAGTGGGAGACAAAAAAAGAGGATTGATCTGGAGCACCCTGAGAAAAACAGGACTCATTTAGATTTTGCTGTTGTATAGTTCAAGCTCACAAGGCTTGTACAAAATGTAAATGCCAGTGACCTGTAAACAACATCCCATAGAGCTTTGCAGAGTATGAAAATGATACGAATTTCTAAACCACAGCATATGCACCACTGTGGATACATAAGCCTTTTTAAAACAGTTCATGTCCTGGCACAAATGCTGCCATTGCCTGTGGTCACACAGGGAGGGGGAGAGAGGGGCTGCAAGGGGAGTTGCAAAGGTCTTGCTCTATTCTTGTTACTGTTGAGGAATAACTTACATCACAAAGTGTAAAAATCTTAGTATCTATGAGCAAAATTTAGCTGCACAAAACATACTTGATATATTGGAAAATGAGAAAACTGAAATATAAGCACCATTAAACAAAAGGAAGAATAATGTTAGCAGATGACCGTAAAGGAAGCCAAGAATGAAAAGGTAATGTGTTCAAAGAAGAGACTATGAATGATTCCTCAACATTTAGCAAAAGCTCAGAAGTGTAATAGTGTCAGAATTATCCTAAGAATATAAACAAATGACTGAAAGGTCAACACATCTTCAAGACTCATCTCTGTTCCAATGTAACAGTTTGCTGGAGTACCAAGCCATGGGAAATAAAAGAAAAAACAAACATAAAAGAGAAATAATACTGAATTAAAAAAAAAAAAATAAAAATAAAGGAACTTTTACATCACCAAGAAGGAAAACAAGTAGAGCTCCAGATTTTTATTTTTTTAAGAAGGTCAGCAAAATACAAGGGTAAAATACATTATTGTGATAACTAAAGAACAAATGTTAATAGAGAAGAAGTGGAGAAAAAGTTATTTTTTTCTACATTCTAAGCCTTAAGTACTTTTAAAGTTCAATATTTTATTTAAAGCTATAACAATATATACTGTAGAATTATAGAATTGTTTTGGTTGAAAATGATGTTCAAGATCATCAGGTCCAACCGTTAGCCTAACACTGTCAAGTCCACTTTTAAGCCATGTCCCTGAGAACCTCATCTACGTGTTTTTTAAACACTTCCAGGGATGGTGACTCCACCACTTCCTTGGGCAGCCTGTTCCAATGCCTGACAACTGCTTCCATGGAGAATTTTTTCCTAATATCCAATCTAAACCTGCCCTGGCACAACTTGAGGCCATTTGCTCTCGTCCCATCACTCATTACTTGGGAAAAGAGACAAAATCACTCCTAATTCAGGATATCAGACTTCTTTTGATATATGAAATTATGCCTGTCTTTGGAGGTTGCAAAGTTTAACTAGTTTATATTTTATTTAGTACTTAGGATCCTGACAGCAGGCTGCCTTAAGCCTCATTTCCACCTAATTCAGAAAAACAACATTCCTTATTCATGTACTGTCAGATCAAAGACTTACATTTAGTACAACACACATTGAAAAAAGGCATATTTTGAGATTTCTTACAGCTAAATGAGAAACTGAGCCCAGCTCATAGAAAATGAATTATCTGAGTTCATACTGGTTTTGCAATTTGTGCACAAAGTTGCCTTGCCAAATTTACAATATTTAAAAAAAGAAAAGAAAAAAGGTATGGTATGATATGGATGCATAAGAGTATCAATTCAGGCATAACAATCATGGAACAGAAAAAATATGAGGTGAGGCTTCTTACTTCTCTTAAGTGGTTCACATTTGCATTATTTACATTATTTGTATGCTGATTAAAAGCACTTTGTGCATAAAGCATTCCAGGCATCCACATGATTGCGTTAGTGCTGATGGATCTTTGGGCACAGCAGTCACAAGAACGTGCAGACAGAGTGAAATGCCAATTTCTTTGCCTTGAGTATTATGGGCGGATCGCTTGTATTTAGACAAGTCTGTGTGTACCCTTAGTCACTGCCTGTCAAAGTATGTAGCTAAGTTCTATTTTAACCACAGGTGCAGAATAAGGTCAAGTCAATCACATTCTGTTTTAAATATCTGATACACTTTTTACAGCCACTGATTTAAAGAAAAAAAAAAAAAGTTGTCTGTACAGTTACATAAATTAATACCTGTTAAATTATAATATTATCTTGAAATTTGGTGCCAGTCTACTTGACCTTTGATATCCTCTCAAGAGTTTTGCAATCAAAGTGCCCGAGATCCCAGCAGTCCTCATGGTGTAAGTCAGAGTACAATTTAAATATTTCACAGCTGAAGACCAAAACAAATTCTTGTGGGGCTTTTATTAATTTTGCTGTGCTGAAACTAATAAGCAGATGCAGTTTGATGTAGTCAAAGACACAATCATGTGGAAGTGGATAGGTTATTTTAAGGACCTGTGAACTGACAATGTTTCTGGACTAGAGTTAATGTCACAGAACTCAAGAAAAGCACCATTCCAGCTTATGGTATTCTGGTGCCAGGTTCTTTTTTATTTGTATTTCAAGTTTGTTATGCTTGATAAGCTGAGTGTGACCATAAACACTTTATTGGTTTTACTTCAGCTGCTGCAGAGGAGACAGGCAAAATAGCATTCAATATGGTATTGAATGAGTTTTCTTTGTTTAATTTCTTACTTCTGTTAAATATCTATTTGGCTAAAAAGACATGAAAACGACAAAACTGGTAAAGTTTCAGTTTCACATTGAGTAACAAGAATATAATTTAAAAGCCGTTTTTCCAGTCATCTATATCTTAGATTTCATTGATGACAAAATCAATAATTTTCTCCATTTTAGAATGTTTCCAACTTACTGCTCAATAAATAAATATATCTGCTGGCAATCAGATACATTTGTCAAGAACAAACATCATTTCCTAAGATATAAGTGCAACATCTCACCCAAACCTATTACTTTTGACAAGAGGTTTTTACTCTAGGTATTTCTCTTCTTTAATCATTCTCAAAGAAATCCTAGCATAACTTAGGCAACTTAATTTCCAGTTTATTTCAAGTGCAAAATCTGAAGGCGAAACAGCTTGAAGGTAAATTATAATTTGGTTCTTAGGGATAGTCTTATAGGCTTTTCAAAACAGATTTGTCTCCAGATCCCTGTCAGTGGGAGCTGGAACAATGTGTCCTCTTCTTTACTCTAAAGAATGAATCCGTATATCCAGATCCATTTTGTCCCTCGAGTAGTTTGCACACTCATCGGTTCTTTGACAGCCTTTCAGTGGTTCTGACCAAGATTTACACATTTTCCAATATTCAGTATCAATTCTGTTAATTCAGAAAGGCTATTTTGCTCTTGCACATGATTAACTACCCCTTTCTTTCACTTTGTCCAAAGAGCTATATAAGAGAACAAAAATCTTAAAAAAACTGTATTCTTTCCTCTGTGACACAGAAGATTCTTTAAAACCCAGTATAAAGTCTTATTATGGAGGGAAAGAGGCTTTCTGAGCACCTACAATGGAGCTGATCCCCAATCTTTGAAATAACATTTATCTACAGAAGTGCTCAAATCAGCATTACTGATCTAGTTCAAGGCGCCCCTGCTCATTCCAGGAAGGCTGGACTAGTTAACCTTTAAAGGTCCCTTGCAACCCAAACTATTCTGTGATTCTATGATTTCTGGAGGAGTGGCTCCGCAGGAGTGGAGCAGGAGTGGCTCCATAGTCACACAGAGACAAGGAGCCCAGCCAGGCTGGGCTGCGGTCAGCGCCCGACTGACTCGCACGACGTCCTGCAAGCCCAACACTACGAATATCAAGTGACTTGTGCAAAGTCCTCTCACTTCTTATTATCCCCCATTACAACCTGAGGTTGTGCTCCCTTATGCACTTTCTCTGGTCTTGAATCAAGCTTTTAGATTTACTTCTCCTTTCTATGTTTCATTATTGTGTTGCTTTCACATGCTAATTGAAAACAGAATTAACTTTCTGATTTGCTTTCTCAGTGAGGCAAATGTATTTCATCACGACCACAAATTAATAGAATACAATACAGCTAGAAAAAACATTTATACATATACTTGGAAAACTTGTAATACACATCATGTCACTGGTGAGTGTATGAATAATTCACAGATTCAATTACTCAGTGACAGGGGCACCATACAAACTGAAAAAAACCCACATTTATTTCTTAGCATGATGCAGGATAGTCCTCTATATTCAGCATCTCAAAGAGTGTAGGAGGTAGAGATAGAAATAGGAGGTTTTAAGGACAACAGGAGGACAGTCAAATAGGTTGTTTTCTTTCATGGTTCTGAGCTCCTGGCATTACAGTTGAACAAAGTTCAAAGTTTAAGCAGAAGATGAACGTGCCGATTTTACCTCCAGAGTAGCAATTTGATTTGATCCTCACCCATAGAAAAGACAAAATTCTTAAAAATGAGACATTTCCTAAAACAACTGTGACAGTGCAAACAAATTCACAGATAGTTTTGGAAAAGACTGTATGTTTACTACGAGGAGGGACTACAAAAGGTCTGACAACCCTTGACAGAAGCTGAAGGTCAGGAGACCTCAAAGAGACACTACCTTCATTAAAACTCTGCTAAAACAAACAAACAAACAAACAAAACACAAACAAGAAAACCCCCACACCACAGCCTGGATCTAAGCATTTTAGTCTTCACTAAGGTAGGAAGTGGGAGAGTAAGTTGATATGTCAGGCAGTCACTTTGGAGCTGAGTTGCTAAATCTATTAAGTATTTTATGAATGGGCTTAAAGTCTTATGATTTTATATAAAATTTGATTTTCACTTGCATAGTGAAAACATGCAAGCTTGAAACATTTAAGCATTAGATAGACAGGAGATGAAGTCAGAACCTCTTTGAAGTCCAGAATGTAACTTGGGTTATTGCCTAATTTGTTTTTTAAGAGTGAGATAAGACTTAGCATAGGTACAGGAAAAAAGATAAAACAGTGACACTTTTACAGCTAAGTAATGATAAACCTACGTGCAATCCAACTGCATATATGGTAATTATTTGTTACCATACAATGCTAAGTATTTAAGCAAGCAAACTTGCATTTACCCCAAGGCAATAATTTGTCTGTTTGGAAAGTCTTGCCTTTTTTTCTATTTATTTATTTAGCAAAACAAATATACATAGCCTTTGCTTAATTCTGATAAAGGTTTGATTGTAACCACCTTGCCACAGGAAAGGAAAAGGTCATTCTAACCCCAACAACAGAAAAATTTTAGCTAACTAGTTGAAACTCCTGATGGGACAGAAAAGAGTGCTGACTTATACATGTTAAAAAAATATATATATAATAATAAAATCTACCCCTCAGAGAAGACACTGGAATGCTTGGACTGAAGTCTCTGTTAGTTTCTATGACAGAGTTTGCCATGGGAAATGTAGAGATACATTTGCTTTGCTAATTAATCTACACAAGAAAACATTACAGGAAGTTTGTTTTGTTTGTTTTTTTTTTTTAATTACAGATGATAATTCAGCATATTTTACTTTTCCAGTAGCAAGTTTTTAAGTAAAAGCTCAGTATTTGTGTAGTAGGAAATTTCCTTTCACATTTAAATTCAATTCTTTCTAAACTTTATTAGCTTTGAGAATAGCACAAAAGCTTTGAATCTAACATTCAGTAATTGGATCTGAAAAAGCATTTGTTAAATACTGAAATCTCTATTAGAATGAAAGGAATAATTTCTTTTTTTTTGGAAAGGAATTTATGACACCAGTATTCTGTGTGAATATCCTAAAATATGTAGTAAAATGATTCAAATTATAGTGATTTTTTAAAGCTAGAAGTATGCAGTCATAGGTGGCATGGAACCTTACAAAGGTTTTGCTTTTCACGCATTGTTAGTGAACTGCTTCTGAATAAGCGAAAAGCAACTGTTCAAAGAAAATGGGGTTTATTGTGAATTGGTGATTGATTCTATAAACTGCTGGAATAAAAAGAAAATATTTGGAAATGAAAAAAATATTTATTGGATAAATATTTTTAAAAATGGAAAAGTTAGATGTGGCAACAAAACCAAATGCAAATAAAAGCAACACTTGCACCACTGCCAGGATTATTCAAAAGTATTCAGACTTTGTTTTCTAAAAGGTGATTTTGGAAGTGGTGATAAATTTAACTCAAATGTGATGTATGCAAACTAGAATTAAATTAACTGGATCACCTGCAAATTGGAATACATCTTATTTGTTATTTCCTTGCATGCAAAAGCAAAGATAACATTTTAAAAGGCATGGACAACATTACAATTTATTACTGCAGTACAATCATGTCCTGCTGTATAAAGCAATTACACAGCTGCAAAAAATGGCTGCATAATTATCCTTTCCAGTTTAGGTTCCTTCATAACTGTACTCTCGGATCTTAGCTTCACTAACCCCAAATTCTCTAGTCCTTATGCCAGAGACAATAACCTTCAAAGGTTTGGTTAAGTTTACAGCGACACCTGCAGAGGGCTGCAGACAGGCTGCCATAGCTATTCGGAGGTGTGAACTGATCCTATTTGTCAAAGCAGGTGCTAATGAAAAAGTAAAAATTATAACAATTTTAAAGACAGTGTTAATTGTTTCACTGATTAATATTATGGGGGAAAAACAACACTAGTGAATCTTCTGTTATAAAAGGCAGCACCAAGAAGTGACATAATGGCTGAAGAGGGCAATATGATACTTCTTTCAAAGGCTGCTGGAGGTCAGAATGAGCTATGAATAATTTTTTGTCTAGGATTTAGAGTAATATCTGTCTTATTCGAAGACAGATGTGAGAGGAACAGACATAAATTTATGGAACTACCTCTTAGTTTGGCATGATAGGACCAAAGGAATCAATGAAAAAAAGTCTCAGAGGAATAAAAAAATCTTCTCTTAACCCTTATTTACTGTACATCGCTTATAAAATTATGCCTATACTGCCCCTTGAGGGTGAGAGCCCAGCCATCATCAAACAGGATGCAAATGAACAATGTATTCATCTCGACCTGGCTCTCCACCAAGTTAAATCCTGTTGCATTTCATTGTTTGAAGCCTGTGAGTATCTTACATGTCTTGTTCCTGTTTTGCTTTTCTCACTCCTGGGAGCAGCCACCTCTCACACAGCATATCTCTCCTGTTCTGAACCTGGGGGAAAGGTGGGCCAGGACTTGGTTCCCCAGGGGGCAACATCCAGTAGGGAACAAACAAACTACAGGCTGGAGACTATGAAAGAAAATTTCCAGTCCTCCCCCTGTATATCAGCGCCTGAGGAGCCTGTGGATACCATGAGCTTAATTCATAGAACTTATTTTCTTTCTAAAATATAGCCTTTGTTTCTTGTCAGTGTGTTACTTGTATTTTGAAATACCGATATTATACTTCAAGTTCTCAGCTGCTCCATAACAAAACTCACCACCAGGTGTTCTTAACATTCAAATACCCTACTTGTTCAAATAAGGTTCTGTTTTCTTCCTTATAATACAGTGAGCACAACATCACATAATTTCACAAAATTTGTTTTAGATATTTAAAACTGATTACATTTTTTTGTTTGAGAAAGCAATTTGTGTAGGAGCTTCACCCTACAAGCAATATTCTTAGCCAAGATTATTCAATCTCCTTCAAACAATGTGTGGTAAATTGCTAATTATTGTCAATTAAACCATACAATATGAAGCCGTTTTATGCTACCCAGTTCTTCCAACTATAAGAAATGAATAGTAAATGCTATAAAACAACAAAACCTGTAAAAAAGAATTTTTAAAAGTATCAACATATCTCACACACAATTGATAAGTCATACAAAACCATTCTGGCACCTGTGCAATTGCAGGACAAGTCTTTACATTAGGACAATGATTAAAGCAGTACACTCTATTACCAATTTCAGCTAAAACAGGTTTTTTTTCTGTTCCCTTTCTGAGAGTTAATTTTAGCTCAGGTAAAAACAACAGCAAAAAAATCAGCATATATAAAACTCAAAAAATGCAACCCACAACTGTCTCCGCCTCTCTGCAGGGCAAAAAGAAAACAGATGGTGTATGTTCTAGCAATAGGCTAGGCAATCCGTACTCTCTTCTAGAGATGCTGGCCTTGCATTTACCATGTTTTCTTCTTTCTGGCACCTTAGCTGAGATATCATCCTATTTTTACCATCAGTTCTCGAGACAATTCATCACTCATGTTCAGCTTACTTCTTTGTGAACTAAATGCAAAACCAGATGGTTTGACGTGTCTTGTGTAACTATGTACTACATCACTGCTGGGAGTTTTCTGAAGAGCATTTGAGCAGTGTATCTTATTAGTTTAACCTTACACGTCAAAGTGAAAGCTTTAAAAAAGTCTTCAGAAGATATTACCACTGGAAATGGAAACAGAGGAGAATGGGCTAATCAACCAAGTTCAGCAAATAACTGATAGAACAACAAAAAGCAGCAATAATGAATCTAACAAATGTCTATGTTAATTGATTCTGCCAAGTGCCTTTTCATTAATAACAGGACATACTTCTATAGTATGTCAACAAGTATGTGCAATATACAGCCTTCAAGAAAGAGCAATCACTGCTTCTAACAAGCAGGTTGTTCTAATGATCACGTTTGCTTAAATATTTTGGTAAAACTCTTTACCATTGAAACAGGAATACAACCACCTAACTTCATTGCCACTCCCTTATATGCTCTCTGGAGCCTGCTCCATGGTCCTTGCCATCCTCAGGACTGTCTGATCCTTAGGAAAACCACAGCAAGCAAAAGCAGGAGAAGAAGAAAGAGGAGGACTGAAGTGCATGCAGGTCTGAGCCCAATCTGGAGTGAGGTTACACACTTAAATCCAGAGTCAGGCAAATGTTTCTGGCTCCTGGAGTGGAGCCTCGCTCTAACTGCCTGGAATTGAGTGGTGTGAATGTATGTATCGCTTTTCTCAGCGAGCTTTTGAAAGGATTAGATAGTTAATATTTTAAAACCTTTAAAAGATTAAAAAGTTGCAAAAGACTTGCAAGGTGACCTCGTGAGTTCTAGTTGCTTACAAACCTCACTTAATGAACTCAACTTGTTTGTATTTACAGGTGTGACAAAGATATATTTCACCCTTCAGAAATTAAGATGCATATTACATTTGTGCCCTCAAATATAGTAAATCTATACTACTATTAATACTACACACATAAAGAATACTTAAACAGAACTTTGTTTTCTAATCAAAATCTAATTTCATGCCCAGATTTTTATTTGTTTATACTGGTACTATAATGGAATAAATATGTTGATAGACCAAGCAGCCCCACAGTTTGAAGATAAATGGAAAAAAAAAATATATATATGCAGATTTGTATTTATTTAATCACAAATAAAACTCAGGGTATTTTACTGCAGTCTGGGACTGTACAATGTTACCTTTATCATTAACAGAAGCCAAAAATCTATTTGACAAATGTTTCAAAAAAGCACTCAAAATGTAGATTTCAGTGTGCTGACTACAGCTGGAGCAAACCAATAAGCAAAACAAAAAACTAAACAAAAAACCTTAAATCTCTGTTACTGGTAGAGAGCACTCAGAGTCAGGTTTCAGTGGCATACTAACAGATGACTGGAACAACAATCAACAAAACTCACAACTGGTGTTCATTTGATTTTCAGGATTTTATAGAAAATGGAAACTGCTATTAATTTTCAAAGAGGTGTAGCTCATAAATAAGTTATCGCTAAGGCTTTTTCCCTGGCATTTTCTTCACTAGGTTCTGTTGTGTCTATTCTGCAGAAATGTACATGTAAGAAAAAAGTCCTTTCAATTACATTCCCACACTCACAAAAACCCTCGATGGATGCTACATGTATACATCCCATCAGAGATGATGGAGGGACTTTCAGTTCCTTCTCATTAAAGCAATAGAGATACAATAGGAGATGCTCTTTTCAGAGGCTGCTTTTCATACGTAACATTGCTACATCAACTGCTTTAAGATAAAATAATGGTTACTGTGCAGCCAGATCAATTTTCCAATATAATTCACATTTAGTTTCACAAACAATTAATGCAGCAAATGTTGCCCGAGTTATCACTGCCTCTTCAAACTTGCTCATTGAATGCAGAGCTTCAAAATCAATGCAAATGTTTTTCCAGTAACGTGAGCTGCTTGGCTACGTCCAGAACAAGTAGTGTGGGTCAACTGGAAAGAGATAGGTAAGAATAAACAGTTGGCAAAGAACATTTGCTGTCCGAGTTTCACATATTTCCACAACAAATCTTACCTCTCTTCAGCTGATAAAGCTGAGTCATTAAAGCTGTGGTCTTTTCATTATTTTTGTACATATACAAAATATGCTATTCTGTCTGTTTTGCTGCTGACGGGGTGGCAAATTGAATCTTTTGTCCTCTGGATATATATTGTCATAATTGCATGTTGACAATATGATTTGCTTGATGGAAGTGGTGATTCTCACTGTTCTTTTAGTTTCATTAAAGGGTTTTTTTCCAGACTGGTTATATTCTCTAAAATAACTCCACAAAAGTATCACTTATTTTCAGGATTCTGGAATAAATCAACACATTTTTTTAGGAATCTATCACATAAATATTATAGAAACTACTAATTTTTTTTCTGCTATGAAATAATTTTTCTGTCCACTTTAAAAAGAGTTGCAGCAGCAAGAATCTGTAAACAAAAGCATGATTTCTCTAGTAGTGCTCAGTGTGGTTTTCCAGCTTTATCAGCTGAAGAGAGGTAAGATTTGTTGTGGAAATATGTGAAACTCGGACAGCAAATCTTCTTTGCCAGCTGTTTATTCTTACCTATCTCTTTCCAGTTGACCCACACTACTTGTTCTGGATGTAGCCAAGCAGCTCACATTTGTTGTATACTGAAACTGTCTATATATCTCTTCCCCTAGAAAAAAAAAAAACAAAACTTGTTTTAGAGATATATATATGTATTTTTTCTTTAAGTTAGGATGGAGAAACACCTGCAATCAGATGTAAACATCATGGCTTGGATGTAGCTTTACATTCTATCTGTAACTTATTCTTAAAAAGGAAGGAATTTAATTTTTTTTTAAAGATAGTAAGCCTTTCTGACTTTACTTTGGATACAAACAGCTGGCATTTACTTACATCTATTCCAGATGAAAGCAAAGTAAGTAGAGCTTTATTTAAATCAAAATTAAGGTCTCAAATGGAAGAAATTATTAGTTAAATTAAATTATATAAATTAGTTTATATATATATATTAGTTTATATAACTTAGTTAAATTAAACTATAATAATTTATGCTCTTATATAATACTTGAATCTCCAAAACATTAGGTTGTACTTCCAAAGTTTAAATACAAATTTTAGACATATGCAATCAAGATGAAGAAAGTTACCTCTCAACACTAAAACAGTTCAAGTGGGGGGATATTGTTTTAAATACAATTTCAAACACTTGTATTTTTGTATACCGCATACTGAGATTTTCAAAAGCAGTTCATTAGTTTTTGAAGTGATTGGAATAAAGTTTTAAGGAAAAATAATCTATTTCTTTAAGAATTTAGTAGTAAGTATATCATGTAATCATGACTCAGTCAACATTTTTTTATTCTGATACAGAATGTGTTTATATTTCACTTAGAGAAAGATCAAATTTTTGAGAGCTGAATATATTTATTCGCTGCTTTATGTGCACTAAATTGGTTTCACTCCCAGAGGTACTCAATACTACTGTATTTTCCATTATTTATTAGTGGTTTGATTCACTATTGAAGATTCTACGAGATATTTTCCATTGGTAACTTTAGGAATAATAATTTAGTAACATGCACCTCTTCCGTATTAGCTTATATGGTCATATTTAAGAGCTGCAATGTGGCCTTCAGAATATCATGTTTAGATACAGAGAAGTTAGGGATAAGGAAGAAAACCCATAAACAACTGATCTGTTATTTAATGGCTGTTCCCCACTGCAGCATTTACCAGGTACCTGCTCTAACAAACTTAAAATTTTCCAACTTAGCTGTTGAAAGCCCAACCACAGCCCTTGGGGCTCCCAGCCTGCTCCCATTGCTACCATCCCTCCTTTGCCAGCATCTTACGCAGCCAATGCACATTTGGTTTGCTGTTAGGATTATCACTCCTACATTCAGCTTTTTTTCTACATAATCACTTCCAAGTTTCTTTAAGTGTGTCATCCATCTTCCAAATTCTCCTCACGAGATCTAATTGGGCTGCATCTTCTCAAAGCTGAAGCTCATTGTGGTGCTTCTGCCAGTGTTTCTAATATCTCTGTAGACCTTGTATCGTTTTTTTTTAAATTTTCAAGTATTTCTATGCCCTTACAATTCAGTATCACATGCTAATTTTATTAGCCCGTTGTTAACACTGTCTCCCAGATCATTAATAAAGATGTTAAAAATGACTGATTCTAGCAGTGATCCCTGTGGTACCCTCAAGACACCCTTTGTTTGTAGTCTTTCAGCCAGCTTTTAATCTACATGACACTGCTCTTCTCCAAGCCAATTTGAATTAATTTTGTAAGCAAGGCTTAGCAAGGCAACAGCCAACCTTTTGCACAAATCCAAAATTTCATCAATGCTTTCCCCAATACCCACTCCCTCCCCCAAATGTCATAGGTTTTTGAATCAATTAAAGTGGTAAGCATTATTTACCAAATTCATTGACAACTATATCCTACGTATTTGTTGTATCACATGCATTAGATGTTTTATACATTTCTTTTACACTACATCTGCATTCTTCTCAGTATTTTAGTTTTCCTTAATAGCTTGCAGCATTTTGAAAGTAATAGGCCATTTTGTAGTAGAAGCTGCCTTTCTAAGTATTGATCTGATAACTAACAAATAATAAGGAATATAGCCTTATGCTATATACAGAAAGTAAAAATAAGTTTATGAGTAAATGAATCTGTATGTTGATTGGTAAGATTACAGTATATGTTCGAAGTTCTAGGATACTGTAGTTTATGAAAATGTGGTTAAGACCAAATCAATTTCCAACATAAATGAGATCCAACATTCATCACAGAAATCCTAGAGGTAAATATAAAATGTTATAATCCATATCAGTTTCTGAGTGAATAGTAAATAAGAAATTAATATATGCATCTTCCTATGTGAACTGTATACATACTTAAAGGCATTATTCAATTATTCAATTTTTTGCTTTTTATCAATAATTATTTTACAGGATTTTAACTTATTGCTGGATTATAAATGCTTTTGCTTGTTTTTTCTCATTTAAGACTCCTATTTATTAATAAATTTGTTTTCAGTAGACCAGGAAACTGGTCTCTCGTATTTGGTAACAGGCCAAATATGTGTGTTTCTTAACCCATAGCTTTAAAATGAATCTATAAAGATTTTTAGTTTACTTCACCATATTGTCTTGTTTATAAAGTACTCCTTTTCATCTAAAAAACAGTGATGATAACACAGTACCAGAATGTATCAACCTCTTCAAGAACATAAGGATAAGAATTTAATATTCTCATATGTACCAGATTTCTTATTTCTAAAATACATCCAAAATAAATTCCTAAACTTTGGTGTACCTATATCATAGTAGGATGCGAAATCATCCTACATTTTGATGAATGTAAATAGATGGCACTCAGTAGTTCCAAACTCTTCCATTTGAATTTTACAAAGGGTTCTAAGAACAGCTACAATAATCAAGTCTAAAAATTCTACTTCACAATCACAGGCAATATAGTTTTAATAACATTGACCTTACTAAAGTGAAGGGCAAATGTTATCTTGATACCCCTAAGAATCTCTGAATGATGGACATGAAATCAATCTCCTTCCTTTTACTAAAAGCCTCATTTTCCTCCTCTAGGAGGAGGTAGCCAGTGGGCTTTTTACTACTGCATAATAGTGTGGTAGCTAGAGAGGTAGGAGTACACATAATAAGGAAATGTTTAGTTCTTTGCTACCAGAGTCAGCATACTCATTATTGAGAACATTATGGAGAAATAACTAAACCTTTCTGTATGAGGTGTTTCCTTGTAGTCATCAGCACACTCAGTAGCCCACTATGAAGAAATTCTATTTTGTCTTGTGAAGTTTGTCTAGGAGGCTGGAGATTTCAATGTTAATCCTTGCTTTCACAAGGTGCCTTTGCTGGATTTCTTTTTGAAGAGGCATAAACATTCTTAAACAGGGATGCCACTTATTCAAATATCCTATTTTTAATCTCTACTAAGGTTCTTTTCAATTACTATCAGCTTAAGACTCCTGTTCTTGTAAGTTTTCTGTTAAAAAAAAGTGAAAGAAATAGTTTTATAGCTTCTGCTTGTTTGTGAGCTTCTGCTGGACTAAGAGCATCACTGTATTGCTGTTAAACATCTGACCTGCAGATCACTTCCTCTGATTCTGGGTAAAGTGGATAAAGAAAAAATGTTTACATTATTGCAAAAAAGTACAGTACAAATACATCTGCAAATGTAATTTTTTGTTCTTGTTATTAGAAATTTTACTTAGTTATCAGTTATATCCATTCACATTTGTATGTACATTTCCCATTATGTACCTGTATCTAGAATATTTTTATTTGACTACTCTATAAGAATTGAATTTTATTCTTCTTTTCCTACTCCCTCATCCTCCTGCAGTGCTTTCTGATAGCCCACTCCAGGCCTACATTGCTGGATAGTGCCAAGTGCTATTCAGTCTTCATAATCTTGCACAGATACAGGTAGTCTAAACGGACAAATAAAATCGGGAAGGAATAGGTGAAGTCAGCAGCAGGAGACTAGCAACATGGTGCCAAGGGAATGACAATCCTCCTGGTCTTGTTCTTTACAGATCTGCTGGGCCTGATGCTGTGCTGCACCTCAAAGAAGGAACTTGTGTGGGCTGAGAAGTGAGAAGAACAAGATATTCTGGATCTTGGAGATTCTTCTTCTCCATGACTACAGCCACGGGTGTCTTTCCCACTCACTGAAATGGAGGAAAGAAGTAGATGCCCCCGCTTTGTAATCCAGCATTTGATTTTGATGAATCATAAGCTCATACGCAGACCTATCTCTACCTTTAATGCAATTAAGTAGTTCAAAGTCCTTGTATTCAAAAGTTCCTTTCACTCTTTCTCAGGTTATTCTGTGTCAGTATATTCTTGTACACTTAAAAGCAAATATTACATGATAGAATGCATTATCTGTCGCTCACACTCAATAAGCATTTTTACATAGCTCTCATATTCAAATTTTAGGGATTTTTGTCAAGCAATTTAGGTAGGTACAAGCTCCTTAAAGTGTCCTTTGGGGACACCTGTCTTTCCAATTTCATTATTTCAAGTGAACATAAAACTAGCGTCCCCAGGTAAAAGTCATGATGCAATTCTATCAGACAGTTGCTGTACTTTTCGCAGTGTGGGTGTGAGAGCTAATTTTGTCCTTAGATTCAGAGGCTTCATTAACAGTCTTAACACATTCACTGCAGCTTTCTAAAATCCTTTCAGGCTTTAACACTTAAGCTACTGTGAAAGAAAAAAAAGTTCATATTTGGGAAATGCTATTTCTTGAATCCAAAGAACACAGATCTTTAAGATAAGGCTAAATGCCACATTTAATTCTAGTGACATGAAATTTATAAGAAATTAATTATAGCTAGTAAAGCCTGTAGATCACTATTTTGGACAATTTATCCTGATATAAAATATGTGACACTCTGAACTGAGATGCATAAAGGAAAAGAGTAGAAATTAAGTGTCAATTACATGTAGGCATATGAATGCCAACATAACACATAACACTTTGCTGTTATAAGTTATTATTCATAGAATTTAATCATGTGACAATATATTGATCAAAACATTCAAAAATTATAATAGATGAAAAAATACTGTCTCTTCCCTCAAAGATCAGCATTATTTCCAGATTTAAAATGTTTCATACAACGGGGTAAATTTGAGGGTTTTTCTTAAAAAAAAAAAAATTATAATACAGGTAACCAAACTCCTACATGTTGCTGTTTGGAAGCTATGAGAATTAAAATTCTGCATCTGAATCATAAATAATCCAGCTATGTTTCAAATTAATGTGAAAAAGTTACAGCTATCCTTACAACTCCTGTAAAAATAAAAAGAAAAGCTTTAACGTTATCTTGATATTACTTCCAGATTCCTTTCTATTCCTTTTTAAGCTCCCTAAGCCAAACCCAAAGTCTGTTCCTTTTTGATTTTGACTTCATGATTGAAATTATATAAGAAATTTTAAATTATGGATGAACTTCACTCCAGGTAGACTTGTTTCACATCACTTTCAACAGTTGCAAAATACTCTGCATACAACTTTTCAGCAGCGGTGAGGGATGGTTGAAGTAAGAATAATTTGTGGAAATTTTGCTTTCCACAAACAAGCATTAATCTTCAGTGGTATCTCCCAACAGCAACTCCTGTTGTTTTCAGACTGATTCAGGAAGCCTTTTATAGAACAAAGGGTCCCAAACTGGCTGAAGAACTGACACCATTAACTGGACTACATTATAGATGAATAGCTATTAAATTATCCATTTTCATATTTACATTTCATATTTAGAATTTTCTGGAATTTCCTATGTTACTCTTTGGGTGCATCAGGATCTATAATCAACTGAACATGAAAGCGAATTTGTTTCAGAACCTAAAGGGCCTTACAGTGAGTCATGAACACTCAAATGCTTTAAAAAAAATTTTAGAAGATGAAGCAACAAAAATCGGCATGAAGACTGGTAAGTTCAGATTCTTTTTTATTAAATAAGCAGAAATATGCAAACAGAGGACAGAAGGGAGACAAAGGAAACTGAAGTTCATTTTTCATGACCTTGAGAACCAAACCTGTCTAGAGTGAAACTTGTGCAGGAGAAAGGAAAATGCTTGATTTTCCTGCTAGTCTTATTCATCACTGAATCAGTAAGTTTTCATTATCTATTGTCATCTGAGTTGAAGGAAGAGCTACACTCACCTCTGTCCTACAAAGGTGGAAAAATACTTTCCTGTTCCCTGCGAACTAGGTATCTAGAAGAAATATCTGTTATATGTGAGCCAACAGTTCTAGGGATGTACCTGTAGGTGCAAGGGTTTTGCTTCTCTGATGGCAGATTTCAATCCAGGAAACATGTACCCATGTTCATTCAATCAGCTAAAATCGTCTAAATGTTATTAGTTTGGTGGAAAACGAACTGGGGTTTTTGCATTGTTGAAATTTGCCGTTTGATATTGGAATACTTTCTTAAATAAATGTGGTTGTGTTAGCCATAATTTTAATATTTTTTCTCACTTTATGGGGTTTTGTGTTTGTTTATTTGTTTGGGGTTTTTTGGTTTTTTTTGTAGTTTTTGTTTGGTTTTGATACTGATTTATTACTTGATGTTTATTTTATCTTTATTTTAGACTATGGAAATGATTTTAGAAAAAAGCAAATTCGAGTGGTTTTCTTAATTGAATATAAAATGGGTCATAAAGCACTGGAGACAACTTGCAACATCAACAACACATTTGGCCCAGGAGCTGCTAATGAACATACAGTGCAGTGGTGGGTCAAGAAGTTTTACATAGGAGATGGGAGCCTTGAAGATGAAGAGCATAGTGGCTGGCTAGTGGAAGGTGACAACGACAAATGAAGAGCAATGATCAAAGCTGATCCTCTTACAACTACACAAGAAGTTGTCGAACTTGAAGTCAACCATTCTATGGTCATATGGCATTTGAATCAAATTGGAAAGGTGAAAAAGCTCAGTAAGTGGGTGCCTCATGAGCTGACTGAAAATCAAAAATATCATTGTTCGGAAGTGTCATCTTCTCTTATTCTACTCAACAACAACAAACCATTTCTCCAGTTGTGACATGCGATAAAAAGTGGATTCTATATCGCAACCAGTCATGACCAGCTCAGTGGTTGGATGGAGAAGAACCTCCAAAGCACTTCCCAGAGCCAAACTTGCACCAAAAAAAGGTCCTGGTCACTCTTTGCTGGTCTGCTGCCAGTCTGATCCACTACGGCTTTCTGAATCCTGGCCAAACCATTACATCTGAGAAATATTCTCAGCAAACTGAGCAAACTGATGAGATGCACTGAAAACTGCCTCATCTGCCATATTCATCTGACCTCTCACCAACCAACTACCACTTCTTCAAGGACCTTGACAACTTTTTGCAGGGAAAATGCTTCCACAACCAGCAGGATGCAGAAAACACTTTCCAAGAGTTCGTCAAATCCCAAAACATGAATTTTTATGCTACAGAAATTAACAAACTTATTTCTGGTTGGCAAAAATGTGTTGATTGTAATGGTTCTTATTTTGATTAATAAGATGTGTTTGAGACTAGTTATAATGAATTAAAATTTAAGTCCAAAACAACAATTACTTTGCACGAACCTTTTTGTCCGCATCTCAGATGTTGTCTTATATTCTTGTCCTCCTCACTAGACAACTCAGAGAGAGGTAGGTTAAAGCCTGACTTGATTTGCTTTGGTTGAAGGTTATTAATTCCATATAATGTGAACTTCATTTGAGAAAATTACCTTTGCTTAAATAGATTAGTATTTTTGAACGTATATAATACAAAACCTATTGTTTCAATGGATCTTACACACCTTTTCCAACATCCACTGAAATTAAATATGTTGTCAAAATGACAATAATTTGGGAGTATAAACAATGAAGTATATAAAAAAATCTTGTATTCTATGTTTTTGTTTGCAATATATGTTAGGTTTTCGGTCTCTTAAAGTACAGTATCAATTACTGAGTAATCATTTTATAAAAAGCACCTTCCTTTTCTGTCATCTGTCTAGGGTATGAATGAATGAATATGAATGTAACAATGCTTTTTGTGACTATTTTCGCACTTGTATTTTTGGAAAAGAAGAATTTAAGAAAGTTGATAGTTCTCACACTAATTTAACAGAGAATGTGAAAAACAAATACACTACTACTGCTGGAAAATCTGCCTGTAAGAACTGTAATCCTCTGCTTTATATTACTGAATGACAATACTTTGTTGTAAGTTTTTTTTCAAGTTTTGAGAAACATATGTAATGTTGCTTCTCATGATACATTCTACAAACATTTTAAACCTTTCACCATCTGACTTGGTCTCTGAAAAAAAAGGAAGGGTAGGATAACTGTAAGAAGAAAACAGGGTTTGAGAGGGTGTTCTTGCTCTAAAATGCTTTGTGAGCAAAAGAATAATCTCAAGGCTCCGAAATATACTGTATTTAAGTAATTCCTCCTTTTACCAAGAGCTTAGTAAAATCTGACAAGTGAACGGTCAAGTGACAGGTTTGCAATGAGAGCTGCTGTTTCTCCACAAAGCAGTGAAGGATGGTGGCCTTTCAGTAGGTGAAGTACAGTGGTGAGTAAACTAATCTGATTTATTCCAGCTTAAGCCTTGTACCGTAGCAGCAGAATTCAGTTACTGAAAAGACATCCATTTGTAGTCCCAATGTGTTTGAAAGCAGAAACACTGGCTAAATAAGTGGATTCAGAGGTATTTTTCTCCATAAAGAACAACTTTAGTCAGGCATGATGGATCAAGAAGTCAGAGTATAAGACTGCAGAAATCCACAGATGTTGATACAAACTTGATTAACAGCCTTTGTGACCCCTGCCATTTGGAAACTGCAACTCTGACTCAGCAATAATGCTGAAATCTTAATGTGAGAAAAATTGCAGAGCTCACAGTGTTTTATCAAAAAACTGCATGACAAGGAGAAAAGACACTGGTATAGCTGCTCTTCAAACTGGAACAGAAGGGAAGAAATCTAAGATAGGCAAAAGTGAAGATGAAGTAGATGGGGGGAAAAAAAAATTGGGGAGTGTCAGCCTTTTGGAGGAGAATCACAGGACTAAGTAGCACGTTAATTGTTGCTTAATGGACACAGTCATATGTATTTTAAACACACTTGCAGAGCCAAAGACAAAACTAAGGACTGTTTAAGAGAGGAAGAAATAATGAAAAATAATCACAATATCATCTTTTACAGAAAACCATTTAATGAGGTGGTCGCAGTGTGAGACTGGTTCACACTTTTGATCTCAATTTTAGTAATGTTGTATCTGTTTACCAGTAAGTTTGATGGGAAAAGGCTGATGTCCCTTAAGAACTGCAGAGAACTGTTTGATTCCACAAAACTAACACTGACTTGGCATCAGTAAAGGTGGGTCAATGCAATCATGTGGATGGCTTGGAACAGACATCTCTCCACCTGCCACCTGGAGTGAGACTTCACAGTCTTCTTGATGTGGACATCCTTTATAAGCAGCTTCATTTGTTGGACAACTTTCTACCCTTTCCCTTCCTCTTCTGGCAGAAGATAAAGCATGTCCACCAGCTCTTCTCAGAAACATTGATTCTTTGCCAAAGGTTTAGCAATATTGAGGGCAAAAGCAATATTGCTTTCTGTTAGTTCCTGCAAAAAGCCTTCTTTACTTCAAAGCTTTCCTAGCATGAGGGCAATGAGAATGGTTGCACTCTCATTGAACTCTCCAGATAAAAAGTGCAAAATGCTCTGAAATGAAAAGCGCTATGTAACCGTAAAATATCACAGACTGAAATTCACCTTCAGTGGACATATGAAGACAGATGTTTTCTTGGGTGATCTCTCAGAAGCCTTATTTACCTCCCTCCTTGTTTGCAGTAACTACAGTCAAGCATTTCCGTGAATAATTTAAAAAAAACAAAAAACAAAAAACAACCCTCAGTCAACATGCATGGTAACTAAACAGAACAATATGTAAAGATTTATCTTCTAGCAATGTTAGTAGTTCAGGAGAATAAGAAAAGACTAGGAAATGTCTTATAGAGGAATCATTATATTTAGGATAATAAAATCAAATTAACATGACAGAAAGTTAAAATAAAGAAGGTTCAATCAACATGGTTAAGTTTTTTTAAGAGATAAATCTATATTGACTATAAAGGAAAATATCAGGAAAACTAACATCTAAGAGTAAGATTTTTCCAAATAAAGGTTTTGTAGAAAATTGCAAAGAAGCAACTAATATGGATATGAGACTGCCAGAAGTTTATCTGCAAAACAGAAAAGAGAGGCTCAACATCATTAAGTGATCTAATATTGAAAACCAGATGAGAAATGCTAACATTACATGAAAACTGTGGCCTGACCAGTAGATCAATACACAGCTGGCATCAGGATCAGTTTTGCAGGCAGCATCTCGGATGACTAAACTGAATTCCTAGGTCTCCCATGTCATTGCTTTAAAGGTGAGAGGATGCATCACTAGCCATAGGGTGAGTTAACCAAAAGCTACTCTTCACGTTCACTAGACAGAGATCTGACAGAAGTGCACCTCATTGTATCAGGGTAAGTGGTAAAGAGAGTCTGATTCTCCACCATTAAGTTAAAAAGTCATCCCTGTATTAGTTCAGAGCAACACAGCAGATCATCCCCCTGCCCTTGACTTCTACTTTGTGTCCTCACTCCAAACTAATAAAGAGCTCATTGAAACTATGTCAAAGTAAAGGTGAACGCATATTCAGGAAGTTGGATAAAATAACCACTTTTGATGCAACCACGCTAATAGTTATTTAGAGGAGGATGAACAGCCAAAAGAACAGAACTGGAACTGACAAGAGAATGAAAAAAAATAAAGAAGTAATCTCAAGAGGGTTTACTATAATTAGCTGCCTAAAAATCCCAGTTTTCTGTTGTGGTTAAAATTTGAGAAACAACAAGAGGCAATTCAATTTGATTAGTACAGCTCTATAACTATGTAAGAAAGATATAGGAGGACAAACAGCATTCACAAAGTAAATTAAAGACTACAAGAAACAAAAAAAGCCAATTAGTCCTTCAAACACTAAACAGCCCCTGCTAGTGAAGTGATTTCTAAATTCCTGTCACATCCATTACAAACCTAAGTTGTCATCTGACATCCAGTTATCATTATACGTAACTTCTTTAACTATTGTGGGTATTAGCATGTGATAATGACCCTTTCACATTCCAAATCTGACTGATGTAAAATAGTCTTTGAATTGGTATTCACTCCCTATATGTATTTAAAACAAACAAACAAACAAACAAACCAACCACCACTATCCATGATCACAGAACTCTTGATTTCTCAGTGGCTACCCTTCACGGTGCCAAATATTCAGGTAAAATTTAATCTTGTTTATTGCAGTGACCAACTAACAATGACTTAAAAGTAAGCCATACAAGTGTCATAGTGAGGCTGGCAGAACAGTGTATAGCAGTTATCTGGAAATAACATTTTTATCAACTAGTGAACAGTTCTTGTGAGGAAAAAGAAATGGCACTTGCCATATTCTCTCATGCATGAAGACAGTCTGGTATTCAAGTATAAGCCTACATTTGTCCTTAACCATACTAGAGTCTTTTCATCTTTCTTTGCTTCAATTTTTAGTATTTATAAAGCTGTATAATCCCACTCCAGACCAGAATTTGAATTGTTAAAATAAATAAGTACCTGTAAAACTTCTAGAAATTGTTCAGTGTAAGTATACATGCTCCAGTATTTTAGCAATCAGTAGTTTAAAAAAAGAAAACATTACTGGAGATCCAACGAGCTAGTCATGCTCCAGAACCAAGCACTCAGAACCTACATTATTAATCCCAGTTCCCAATATTTCACTAATCAAAATATTGTACTTAACCATTTCAAACTACAGCAAACAAGCTAGAAAAAGAAAAGGAATGAAGGCTGATATAATGAGAATGGATGGTAACACAAACATAAAAATAAATGGTCTCAGGCCCTGGTAAGTATAACTGCTGTAATCCTGAGGTTGTATATGACCACTCATCCACCATTGTTAACTGGCTGTGCATTATGAACATCACTCCTGTCAGAAATCATCCCACAGCAGAGAAGTGATCTTAACTCTGAGACCACTTTTTGCCACTTAAAACCAGTATTTTTGCCAAATCTATCATAACAGAAATTCAAGTTACATGCTGGTAAGGATTTTCTTACAAAATAGTTCTGGTAGTGCTTACAAAGAGACTCCACTCCTTAAATAATCTTTATAAAGAAAACTGAATACTTCATACCAGAGAAAGAGCAAAGAAGTGTCTGGTTTATACATTAGCTTCACAGTCTGATAATTTTCGTGATATCACGGCTTGATCCAATTATTAATATTTTTCACAAGAAAAAAGCTTTCCAAGGTGGTATATCCATGATAAAAAATCTGCAACTATTAAGACATTCCCAAGGAGACTTGCTATTATAACTACAGTTTTGCGATGAGTACAATCAAGCTAGAATTCCATGCATCATTTTAAGGAAGTTCCATTCACCTCTTGTGCATCTTCCCTCTCACACCCACTGAGATACCAACTAAATCAGAAAGGCCTCCACAGGATGGGCCAAGAGGTCAATCCCATCCACAACATCTAACGCTGAATGTACAAAGGAACATCAGAAATCTTACGCATTTTCCTCTATGACAATGACAAAGTCGTATTGTTTTGTTAGTCAAGAATAGCACAGATCTTTCTGCAGATTATGTACTCATAAGAAGCCATTTTCAGATCTTCAAACTTGAAAAATACACACTCTAAAAAAGCATTCAGCTTCAACACTGGTCTATGAGAATGAGTAATTGCTAGACATGTAAGATCAGTGTAGAAGTATTAAGTGCATAAATAAGGGCCCTAACAAATATTATGTATAAATACTTGACTTCAAAACTGCTGAAGCAGTCACTGCACAAAGTACGGAATAAAAGTACCATCTTTCAGTATCTATACTACAGTCACTTCTTGATGTTAATGTGTTTTTACATTAATCAGGAGTCCACTAAAGACATATTCATTGCAGCAGCAGTACTAGCTACACAGAAGGATATTCTTTTCAATCTAATCTAATTTGAGAGTGTAAGTATATGGAATGCGGACAGATTGTCTCCTCAATGAAGAAGTAAATGAATTGGAGCACCTCTCCTCTGGTTTTCTGTGACATAACTAGGACAAACCTTGTGTGAAAAAGCATGTACCTTTTTATTTCTATCCTAATGCCACAATTAAAATGAATCATCAGGCTCTCTGTTGTCATAAAGATGGAGACGAATCTGCCACAGCTTGAATTGCTGTTACAATACACTTAGAGTAAATTATCTGCTCAGGGATGACAGAAATCCTGCCAATTATACAAAATTATTTTGACCTCTTAAGTGTCATCAGATTATTATTGGAATAATTGACACCTTGAATTTCAATATTTGTAATTTAGAAAGTTTGTGTTCTACATCTATAATATCTTGACATACAGCTTCTGTTCTTAATAAATCCATGTTGTTTCAAAAAGTAAAGATCATACTGAAAACTGTAAAAACCTGGTAAAAGGTACTTTAATTTGTAACCATTAGCATTTTTATCATCCACAGTGTACCACTACAGTGTCAGGATGCGTTTTGCTTCTGGGTAGTATTTCTCTCTAAAAATATGGCCTTTTCAAATTCTGAACATCCTCTTTGTGTTACTATTAAACCATTTTGCAATAGCAATATTTCTGAACAAAGCACTTTTATCATAGGGTAACCGACATTGGTGAGGGTTAGACGACCTTGGTCGTGCTGCAACATTTGTAATTCTCCAGCACAATCAATTATCTCCTGATAATGTCTTTTGTAAGAGAATATTGTAATGCAATGAGGACTTGATTTTTTTTCTGTGAAAGAAAAGATCTGATTTGACTGGTATACAGAAGTGTTCATACATGGGTCACTGACTGACAAGGGAATTATAAATTATGCAGCAATAAAAAATAATAGTAGACATTTATATAGCACTGTACCTCACACATAATGACTTTTAGGCTTATTAGAGTAAGTTTATTTATCAAAAAGAAATTCCAGTAACCATCATCCTTCCAACAGACTGTTTTTAAAAACAGTACAAGAAGAATATAATTAATTTCAAATCTTATATATCAGTTAAGAGGTAGCCCAGCATATTGCAGCAGCTATACTAACCACTCTCTGTAGGTAAAGATAATGAGAAAAAAATATATAATATTAAGGTCAAAAAATAATCTGAAAATTTTGACCAGGAAACTTTTGTTTCAAGTTTCACAAATTATTAGCAGAGAGGAAAAGAGTTGCAGGTGTACACATGCACAAAGGTATGTATTAGCTCATGTTTTCAGGCTTATCCTCAGAGTACACACACAATTAAACAAACAAGCAGAAATGAAACAAAAATCACAGCAATGAAACAATAGCCCCCACATTCCCCCTCCTCATATTTGGGGTGTCCTTACAAGTACATCGGAGAATGGAAGTCGAAATGTTAGACATCTAAAGAAGGCTGCGGCTACTAGTGTGCAAATATTTTATACATAACCAGTATGATATTCCATGGGGTTTAGAAAAAATCTAGAGCTCAAAATTATCAAGATCTTACATGGAATAGATTAAACACTCCTGCAATTGTAAGCTATTTGCCTTGCTTTTACTGACAGGAGTGCTAACAGCCTTCAATTCCCTAAGAATTCTGGCAATTATCTGACCATGGAGAGGTTTAGAATCCCAGACGAATTGAGTTGAAAGTGTCAGAAGTCATCTGGTCCAAACCCGTGGTCACAGCAGGGGTGACTGTAGTCATATTGGGAAGTTAGAGGGCTGTGTTTTGAAATAAACCAAAGTGCAGTGTTCCTTCCTACAAACAGCCATTTGTAACCATCAGAGTATCACACACGGACATTAAAAGTGGAAATTAAAAGAAGAAATATTTTAACATAAGCTAACATTTGATAAAATTCAATCTAAAAATCTTCAGAGCAATAAAATATATCATGAAACCAGTCAATGCTAAGACACCCCAGTAAACATGTAACAAAAAAAAAGACTATAGTGTGAAATCTAGAATCTGAGGCAAAACCAGTTTCCTTTATCGATACAACCTCAGATTTCTCTGCAATAGTATTTAAGATTTAATAGTACAATACTTTTCAAAAAAATGTATTTAAAAAATGTATTTATTTTTAAAAAGTCAGCAAAACCCACTATGTATCTGAGCAATAGTCAAAACACATATTGAGTGCATTGGGTTATATTTTATGTCTGCATCAAAACATCCTAAAATTACAGATAAAAATTAATCATTATAAGGATGAAGACTGAAAACATTTTAACATTTTATTTCTCATACTGTTTCAAGCAGTAAATGCTAAATTTCTTTAAGAATAAGGTGGTCTCAGCTAAGCAAAGCCAACCATGCATTTTCACACGCAAAAGCTTTAAATCACACGTATTTGGATATATAAGTTTGAAGTTTAGTATCTTGCTAATATTAACATCTGACATAATAGAAGACTGTCTTTCCAAAAATAAAAGCAAAACAAAACAAGCAAAAAAAAGATATATGCACAACCCCAATATCTGCCTTGAAATCCAACTGTCCAGAAATCCAGAAAACACTGCATGACTAATAATTGATTTGAGTAATTTAACAAGAAAGAGAAAACATTTTTCAGATTGTTGAGTGTCAGTATAGTTAAAAGATGGTAACATCTGACAATACTAATGACTAATGAACAATGTATCCGCAGGATATTTCATGTTTAACTGACACTGCATTTGGAGAGTTAGTTCCCAAACCTTTAACATATCTTACATCACTGAAGATCGTACCTGTCTTACACATAAAGGACTATAGTCTACAGCATAAATGCACAAACTACATAAGGAATAGCTCTAGGATAATCTCCATATGTTCTGAAGACACATTTTATTTGAGATTTAAAAAAAAAATTACTTTATTCTATAGCCTGCCAGCTATTAATATTTGGGCAGAAGGAAACAATATGTATATGTATGCATGCATATACACTCAGACACAAATCTATGCACATGCAGAAAATAACTTTATAAACAGCACCAAAAGTAAATGATTCAAAATTATTTCCAGGCTATTTTCTTTCTTCAAACATTGTATGAAGAAACTTAATAAAACCCTGTAGCTTAGATCTATTTTTTTGCTGTAAATCAATTTGAATTCTTTCACACTGTAATAATAATAATAAAAAAAAGTGGGATTGTCATAAAGTTTTCATGTGAGATTTAATTCTAAGTAAAAGTCAAACATACAGGTTTAAAAAATTGAAAGGAAAACCTTGGAGAAGAAGTTAATGGATTCCAGAAATATGCTCTTCTCCTAAGGATGATGCCTTAGACATGCTACATTTACTGAAGTCCAGTATAACTGCAAAAGCTTGGTAAGAAAGGACTCTAAAAGTGAAGGAGGGATAGCTTCCTTTTCACCCCCTCCAGAGACCACAAAACAGTGGGGGACTGGACCCAGAGGCTATATCACTCCAATTGACCCAACAAAATCTGTTTATTTACTACCATAACTTTGATTACTTAATTTCTATCATAATATGAGAGACATATTTAACAATAAATGTTTCTAGTTGCTTGATTAAAAGCTGTCAGGAAATGAAACCATCCAAGTTAAAAAATTATTGGTCTTAATCTTAGATCCTGCTTATTCCAGAGTAACTATTTTTTTCCATATGAATAAAGCAAGGAAAAATGTCCTCCATTGTCACAATGGAGACAGAGACCTGACAACAATCAAAACTTTCCATTTTCCCTCAGTATAAAACTAAGGAAAAAATAACTAAATAATTGACTTTGTCATACCTTCAGAGAAGGTGGAATCCACTCTGTTTAAAGCATTGCAATTCAGGGAAGTAACAACAAGGTTTTTCTTGAACTTTCAAAATATACCAAATTTCAACATTAGTTTCTTAGCTATAAATATTGCAAAAGCCTCTTTCTTGGTCTGCTACAAGCTTCTGCTTGTGTAGTTAAGCAGATGTGTGTCGATGTGTAGTTAACAGGTTCCTGCTCCTCTTTCTTCCCCACTCTGCTCTGATCAAGGTCTGGATTCTTATTTATTGTTCCTTGATGTTACGACATTTATTTCAAAGCACTTGGATTTCAAGTTTCCCAACATGTGACAAGCTATTTATTTCCCTATAATTTATAATAAAATTAATGCTTTGGGTAGAAAGGATGCCACTCATATTTTCCATACATGAACTTAAGTATAAAAACTTGCACTAGAAATTATCAGTGTATTCTCAATCTGTGTTAGGAGCTTTCACACATATGCAAGTACCCTGCTCTTAGAGCAACTCACCCCATGTTTACATTTTGAATGACTTTGTGCTCCTAGCACAAGAGGAAAACTGATACACAAAAATCAAGCAGGTTTTTAAAGTAAAAACCAAGAGAGAGTTTGTTGCTTTTGTAAAATCTGGACCTCAGTAATTTACCTAAAATTACAAATGAGTTGTGCGTCAGGAGAAAGATTTCACCTGTTTTCCTTTAAATTATCTACTGAGACTTTCATAACTGAACAATTATTTCCAGCTTCTGAAACTCACATTTGTCTCGTGCATACTTATAGATTATCATACACTTTTGTCTTACAGAAGATGAATGTTTGCAGGCACCTTTCACTCAAGTATCTCAAAGAGCATCACAATTGATAAGACTCACCATCTTATCCTAAACCAGCAGTAGGATAAACACTGCAGATGTAAATGCCATGTGTAACATCTAAATTATACAGTTTTAATTCACCACATAGGATTCTACCTGTATGACTCATAGCACTCAATGGCAGTCATGTACTTAAAACCACAGTACACTATGTTGAACAATGCCAAGAAAGTTTATATAAAACAGATCAATAAAAATCCCTCATATATTTAAATATTATATACTCTTTTGTCTCCCTACTCAAGGGAACAAAATTGATGCTGCTCAAAGATTTCTCCAATCATCTATAAATGATACAGTAAAAAGAGGATCAAATTCAAATAGAGAAAAACATACAATTTGTTCAAGGAACATAACAAGAATCAAAAGGTGTCTACCATGCAAGCAGCAAAATGGGATTCACTTGGATTTACTCCAGGTGATATATGTAGAAATGCAAACTGTGAAGCAAATTAGATGGTCAGAAACAGAAGAAAGATTGGAAAAACCTGGTAAAGACTCAAATTAAGCTCCCAATACAGAAACACTCATCAAATCAATTTAAAAAAAAAAAAAAAAAAGAAAAAGAAAAAGAGTAAATAATTATCAGAGTAAAGAGCTTACAAAATATAGAACAAATACTTTAAATACTTTTACATTTTCAATATAAAAATAGAGGGCAAACATTTAAACGAAGAACAATGCCTTCTTTTAATACACTTTAAGGTAACAATGCATTCAGCACATACTTAGGCATTATATTGCGTATTACTTTTTATTGATCTATAATATTTATAATATGCCACTTTATCACTTTATACTCAGAAGAGTGCTTCTCATTTAGCAACGGAAATTTCTGCAAATACAATTCAATTAGAAATGGGTTGCAATAAATTTGTTTTACCCTTAAACTTACTTTTGTATCATTATTATGCAAGTCAATGCAACTCACCACAAAGTCCATCATGCATCAGCCTTGCTCTGAACCTATGTGAAAAGCTGTTATTTTAACCCAGATACAAATGAGACCCTGGTCATTGGAACTGTAGAAATCAAAGGATGATTATATCACTTTCTTCTTTGATAGCCTCTATAGAAAATTAACATGCCTTAAGCTCTTTTGTTGGATGAGCTATTCAGGCTTGGAACAGACTTCTGAATATTCTAAAGTAGAGCATTTTTATCAAATCTTATTCATTCCCTTTTAAAAATGTTGTTATTGAATGAATGTTGTGTTCCACGATCTAAATCATGCAATCCACTTTTGAATTGCTCCTTAGCTTCCTAAACCTCTTCTTTATCCTTAAAATGTTATATTGTCACCTATGGTCTGCACATGGACTATTCTGGACTTTCATCTCAAATAAATTTCTTTCCATGCTTTCCTAACGCATTTACCAAATGTTTCATTTTCTTAACCTATTTTGCCTTAAGAGTGTTGTTCTATGTTTCTAGAAATATCTCCGTTCCCATTCATCAACTCATTTCTCCTTTCCCACTTGCCCCCTAGGGTGAATCTCAGCTCTCTTAAAATAGATCTCTTCGAGAAATATTTCCTCTTGTCATTATTACCTCTATCACACACCTCTTTTGTTTTGCTTATAAGCTGTTTGTGACAGGATGGAGCAAATACTGCCATTACTTCAAG
Source organism: Nesoenas mayeri (assembly GCF_963082525.1). NCBI lineage: Eukaryota > Metazoa > Chordata > Aves > Columbiformes > Columbidae > Nesoenas > Nesoenas mayeri. The sequence goes on from NC_137541.1 coordinate 131,560,808, forward strand.
TATCTTCCAAAACCACAGCATTAATATACTTTTAAAAAGCACTTATGGGTTTTATGTTGATGTGCATTAATGAAAAAAAGATGTTGCTGTGCACTGAAGAACAGAATGAAATATAACATTGATGTGAATCACTTAGGTCAGATGCATCAATAATTTAACAACATTGACAACCTATAACTATTTGTAATTCTTCAGTGAATACTATAATGCGGAAAAGTATCTGCATTATGTTTTCATCCTAAGTAGCACAAAGTAACAAGAAATACCTTGACTTACCATGAATTTTAAGTAAGCATCCACACTGCACTAAAATTACTTTATTGGTTCAATTGCAGTATAGTAAAGAAATATCAGATTCCTATGCCATGGGATTAAAAATGAGTAAAATCTCACATTATGAGACTATTTTGTGACAAAAGCATGCCAATAAAATGTGTTGTTTCTCTCTCCCAGTAAAAAAAAAAACAAAACAACTGTATACATATGTATATATATATATACACATGGTGGAAAGGAAAAGAAGGAAAAGGTCTGAGAGAAAGAAGAAATAGGAAGAAAATTTAAGCTTGAAGTTTCTGCTTCCAAATTAATACACAGTTACACTAAGGCTTATCCAAGGGACCTGAAGGAGTTAAAGACCAAACTCTCTTCAGAGTTAGATGTTGGTTGAGAAAACCTTAATGTTTTAACACTACATATTGATCTGTTTTTATTTACAAGTACATAATTATACTGCTAAACATTAAAGTTAATGAGATAATGTAATGAGAAAAATGCACAAAATATATCTAACTGTAGCAGAAAGACATTAATCCACTTCTTAAACATGGAAGTATTAAAAACATTTGCTGAGTTTACAGTAACCTGTGGGATCCACAATTGTTGAGAAAAGATAAACCAAAAAAGATAATCATTATGATAGATGTAACTTTTTTTTTTCTTTTCTAGAAGCATGTTCTGATTTCTAAGAGATGGCACAAATTTTGATTTCAAAAATACCTACAGCTATCTATTTAACTATTGGTAGTACTAAAAATGAAAATACAAGTGAATAATGAATTAATGAATTTATTTTGTTGATGCTATTACAATGTCTATATGAATTTTGTTGTGTAAAATTCTGTGAGGAAGGAATTGGCACACAACTGCATGGTTTGAATTTAACCATCTTGTGCAAGCAGGGAGAGATATCATTAGGATCAAACCTAATCCAAAAGTGGCAAAAACAGGACTGCTCTCAGCTGAAATGATCCCAGCCTTTATCTTTCAAGAGGCTAGCTAGTATATACCACCTAGTGTATACCACCATGCAGTCATGTACTAGTACTGCTTGATTTATACTGGAGGGGAGGAAATTCCTTACTCTTCTTTTCAACATCTTTAGCTCCAAAGAGGAGGATTTGATACCAGAACAATACATTAGACACCTGTTGAGTCTCTTCCAGCTGTCATTGCTACGACTTCAAGGTAGCTATATTTAAATATCAGTTTGAAGCTGGTAAACTTCTGCTATCATTTCTTTTACTCACAGTATAGGGGTTAAGGAAAAACAATAAAAAAATCTGTAATCAAAACAGAAACAAGAAATCTTCTTTCAGAACTAAAACTCAAAGCAAGAGCCCCTCCACCTGAAAAAGAAATGAAACCCCCAAAATCACTTTATACCTACAAAATACACAGATTCATGCAGAACCTACAAGTTCTTTTGATAGTTGAATCTTCGGTAAATACAGAAAGAAATGACTGCACAGCTCTATAGAGCATAAGGTGCAATTAAGGATCTATTGGCATTTAATTGTTATTAATCATGCCACGTTCTGTCATAAATCACAAACTACACACAATATGCTGTGCTTAATAGGTTTACATAAAACCCATGTGTGTTTGTGTATATACGTGCGTATACATAAACACATATGTTCACAAAAATAACTTCTTTTCCCCCTTATTATTCTTAATTAAAACTGAAATCAAAACAAATATTAAAAGGTAATCTCCAACTTTATTTAAAGACAATTGGAAGATATTATTCCCGTTAAGTATTTTGATAAAGGAATTAATACTTCCATAACGAGATAGAATCATAGAACCGTTCTGGTTGGAAAAGATCTTTAAGACCAACCATTAGTCTAAAACTGCCAAGTCCATGTCTAAACTATGTACGTAAGAACCTCATCTATGCATCTTTTAAACACCTTCGAGGATGGTGACTCCATCACTTCTCTGGGCAGCCTGTTCCAATGCCTGACAACCCCTTCTGTGAATAATTTTTTCCTAACATCCAATCTAAAATTCCCCTGGTGCAAATTGAGGCCATTTTCTCTGATCCTGTCACTTGTTACTTGGGAAAGGGTAGTTATCTTGACCATCCTCAACCCACTGCCATTCACTGTTTTCTTTCTGAAAAGACAGTCTTGCTGAAGACTATGAACCAACATTCCTGGAAACCAAAACCCTCTTTTGATCCCCAGAGCAGCTTGAACTTGGGAAACAGCAGAAGTTTCTTTAGACAATGACTCCAAAATGCCTCAGCAATGTCCTAGAATGCTGGATTGTCCTTGACCTCTTGCAGTGATTGCTGAAACCAGTGCCAATTACTGTCAGTTTTGTTGGTTTATTCTGCAGTGTAGACACCTGTAGACCATGAAATGGAACAAGATTGCAATTGCTTTCACACAGGTCACCGTGCAGCCATCGGCTGGTAACAACTGTCACTCATCACCTACTGAAAATGTGATCAGATTGACAGTACAGGAATGAAAGTCACTGTTTTCCTCCTCATGAATCTAAAGTCTCTATTCCTTCCATTGAAAAGAGCCAGTCCTTCCCTTCTTCAGAAGTTTATATTGTTACCCAAATCCATTAAAAAAAAAAAAAAAGGCCATAAAATATATCTATACTTTATTAAACAAGTAGAAACACAAAGCAACTTGTCTACAACTATGAATGTGCTCAACCCACTTGTTCATCAGTAGTGAGAGTATGCCCATGTGCTGGGGAGAAGAAGATGGGGGAAGCAAAGGGAGAGAGTGGTTAGGCTGTCAGAACACTTAAAAAAAAAAAAAAAAAAAAAAAAAAATCAATGTGGATGCTGATGGAGTAAAGACAGGAAAAAGTTCTAAGACAGATGTCCCTCACAATTGCATCCTGCTACTAGCCTCCTGCTAGTTATTTTAAGATGGCTATATCTCAATCACCTCTGATAATATGAGGTCCAGAAATACATAAGTAAAACAGCAGTTTTTCAGGACATCAGCCTTTATGTAAATTGATTAAAAAAAAAGAAAACAGTTATATAGTTAAACAGCTAAAGTCCTATGAACAGGGTATTCTGCTAGTCTTATCTCCAAATAAGAAGTATATCAACCATGCTGACACAAGATGTTCTCCCAAAAAGAGTAGCTCAATGCATAGCAAGACATGGAGACAAGGTGCACTCGTGACTTGTGCAAGTCACAAGTAGCACGAGACCTGACAACATACTCCATGGAACATCAGGGAGTTGAATTTCAATAATTTCCTCTTACCATCTTCTCATCATTTTTCAGGAAATTATTATATCTGTTATTTTTTACTAGCTAGCAGGCAGACAGCTCTCTTCAAACCCTAAGCTCACATGAACAGTTTTCTTTTGACCTACTGCCCTAGGAGAGTCTGACAGATCAAGACAGAGACAGCTCTCTTCAGTCTACTGAAAATGCTGTTTCCCGTGCTGTCTCCCAAGCTTCACTAGTGAGAGTGAAACATTCAGGCTATAAATCAGATAATCTAATAAAGAAAACTAAACTAATTATAGTCTAATAAAAGCAGATTGTCTAGTAGAAAAAGATAGTCTAAGAAAAAAACCTCATAGTTAAAAAAACATCAAAATAAGTGATCACAAAGTAAAATAAAAACAAACGAGATGTTGGTTAGTGGAGGTCATTTGCTAAGGCAACAAATATACTTTTCACACAATTCCTGCCTTACAAACAAGTAAAGTTCACAAATCTTGAAGAATGAAGTGAGCAACAGAGGGATCTTATCTCTAAAACAAACAAAAAAATACCCCAAACAACAACCACCAACCACCCCCCCCAAAACAACAACAACAACAATAATAAAGCTCCCACACCATCTCAATCAATAATGATTTTTAAACCTAGGCACAGGATATTTCATTTAGGTTCTCAATTCAGGTTTACTTTAAGACTGTGATACTTGTTCTGGTCATTACAAATAACAGATACATTGTATTCAGACTATCACAACACAGTATGTCTGCCAATGAAAGTCATTAAAATGATTAAAATCATTTCTAATTATTATTATTGCTACAAGACCAAAGTTAGTCTTCTCCTCCCTCTCCCCTCAGTCAGTTAATTAAGTACTTTCAAGAAATCAAGAAGGGAGAAATCGTTTGGAGAGAAGATTCAGTATTTGTTACGAATAGCTGTTTACATTTAAATATTTGAAAGTCATGAATTTTTATGGTTTTGCATAACCTTTGTCACTTTTTCACAATATGAAACTCATTTCATTACGTGGATGCCTTTTCTGAACAATGTTACAAGGTTGCAATTTTGTGATCGTCCTTGAAAATAAGACAAACCTGTTGTTTCACAAATCCAGTAGCACAATATCACAAAATGGATTAATATACTGTTTTCATTTAACTTGTGTTTACTTATCTCATAGTAGCTTTTAATTCTAATATTCTCCAGATAAACAAGAGAAAATATGGCGTAAGGAAAGAAAAGTAAACAGCTGTTTCTATTAGCAAATAAAATAATTATTGAATGGCTATTGAAAAGGTCGAGTCATGTCAGTTGTTGCTTGCACACTGACAAATTACAGTTAGTTAACTCTTTGTATTTCAAGCTGACCAACATTAGGTGAAGTATCTCATTCACATTATTTTTGTATTTTGTTTTACTTCTGCTCAATGTATCTTAGTACTTCAACAAAAGTAACTGACATCATTGCTGGAGATTTTATGAAACATTTCAGTGGAGCTATTCAATAAAAACACCTGAAATTTGAACTAACTATCTGGTGTGTAAGAAACTATTAAACAACAACAACAAATAAAAGAAACAAACAAACAAATAAATATAGTGGACACTCCTGGCTAATACACTAGCTACCATTACTACATTGACACTTGTTTAGCATTCACATCACACCTTCAACAAATATTTTGTCTCATTGCCTTGATTCATTACAATGCTAAAAAGGCTTCTGCTTCTCAGTGCTTGTTTTACACTTTCAATGATTTCTTCTCAAGTAGATGTTAGAAACAGTAACTAATTAGATTTAAGTTACTAATTTATTTAATTCCACACGCAGCCACAAACATATATACACAGATACACTAGCATACAACAAAATGCTAACAGAACTATATAGTGAACATTTTTTTATACATGATGGTTATATCTACACAATGATTTAAGATATCTGAAAAATTTAAAACAAACATGTCAGGACATACACAAATTCTATTCACACACAAGAAATGTAATAGTAAATTGTTTATTCCTATTAGTGTGAATTACAATCAGTTAGGCCAGCCACTATGATACAAAGCATGTATTACCTTGCACTAAATTCCACAGTTTAGCTCCTGAGAACATATCATCTATGCATTCAGTATCATCTTAACTATCACTGTAATAATTCTATTTTCTTGAAGTCCCTAAAGATACAGAAAGAAAATCACAAGGTTTGGCTTTGTTTGTTTGCTTAAATCTGGCTCTATTTAGGTATAAAGAACAACATTTAAATATTGTCTTCAGTTTTGAGACAATGAAAAGAATGTTGGGAAACAGTTTTTTGCCATCATATAATACAACTAGTTCTGTAAAAAATGTACTAGAAAATTTCTTCCTTATGACATTTGCATTTACAAGCTATACTGTAAATAGTGCTTGTTTGCTTTAGCAAACAGAAACTTATCAGAAACTCTGTAATTTTCAATTAAAATTTAGAGAAGGAACCCTAGAAATCAAAACACGAAAACATGTAAACAAATGCTGCAAAGCTGAAGAATAAATATTGACAGTTAAGACAGAAAGGACTAGTGTACAAAGGAGACAGAGCCCTGGTCTGTCTGACTTAAAGCTGGGATTAAAAACAACTGTATCTAAAATTAGGCAAAAGGATACTCACAATTTCATCCTTAGATGGGCAACAGTATTTTGAAGCACTCTATCAAAATCAAATTGATCCAAATAACTTCTGTTTTCCCATTAAGTAGTTGGTTAAAGCAGAGAAGACAGTCATGAATCTCCTCTGACTAGCCACTTCTCTAGTTTATTTCTTGCAATGTCAGACTGAAACAAACAGCACACAAATGGATCTACTAGTGAACATATTAACAAACTGAATTACAGAAAATGTTTTTCTCTTCTACATTTTTTTAAAATCTTTTCACCTATGAGAAGTGAACACAGAGAGAAAAGGAAAAGAAAAGCCATTAAAAAAACACCTGAACTCTTTCCGCTAAAATAAATATAATAGTCTAGAATATATCGGGAAATCTGTATTATTTCAATGGATACTTAACCCTCAGAGTAATACAGTGGATGAAAAAATGGCTTTTTTTCTTTTATGGTTTACGACCTCCTCAGTTTAAAATCAGTTTTCATGTAAAATTGTCTCTCTCTTCTCACTACCTGCAATCTTGTCTTCTAATCATGCCTCTATCTTCCACTCCTTAGTAAGAAAAGGTAAATGAAGTGGAGTATTCAGGCTTTTTTGGTGGCGGTGGTTTTGATTTTTTTTGTTTGTTTTTCATAATCCTGAGGTAGCTTTCTATTCTATATACACATCAACTAACTTGTTCATTCTTCTTCCGGAAAAAAAATAAATCTGAAAGAGATTAATATCTAAACTTGTGACTGTCAAAAATTAAAATTTATTCTCAGCTATAGCGATCACTGCTGCTTTTATTATAATGAACATTTGTGACCCCAGGCTAATAAAAACACTGCCAATGAATAGCAACTAAATATTATGAAAATAATGGAAGCAGACAGAAAAATGCTCAGCATTTACATTATTTTTATTGCAGTTTTTGATGCAGGAACAACAAATTCTTGTATAAGTAACAACAGCAGCTGTTCTGATTGCTTTCTTGCATGTAATTTCCTTTCAGTTGTTGTGATTCTAAGTCTCAGTGTTCTTATGTTCTTGTACAAAGTCTTGCAAAAGCCAGTCTTCTGGACAACTCTAAACTCTAAATAATGAATACCAAAGCATCATGAAAATTAAACATAAAATTCCCAGCAGGCAACCATAATGGCGCTACTTAAAAATTACAGTACATTAAAACTTCAGAAGGTTGCATAATAAAATTCCTAAATAATTGATTTAATATAATAATAGTTGCAACAATGATTGCAGACGCAAGGTACTAACAGGTGTAGAATACTTGTCTTCTGACTGACATAGGCAGGTGTGAAAAAAACTTAAGTGAATGCTGATGTGTCCCAAAGAAAGAAGGGTATGAACTACTACACTGATGTGTAGGCTTATTTTATTGCTTTTGTTTCCTTTCAATAATGTCAAACGAGAAATGTAGAATGTTATGTATTGCATGGGGTCATTTGTTCCACTACACACTACATTTTTGCTTTTCATCAGAGCTACTATCTGTCATTTATTCCTTTGTATATCACCACTGTAGTTATCACCCATAGTTAATTTCCATGTTAAATACTTTCATGATTTCTCTGCATCAAAGGTTAAGCTTCATCTAACTACATTTTCCAAAGTGGATTTCCATATTTGTTCAACTTTCTCTATATTATGTGTGAGTTCTGATCTAAGCCTAAAGCATGAAGGCAATCAATGCTGATGAATGACTAGAAATAGTTTTTTCATTCCACTCTTCACTGAATAAAAAGTTTCCATTATATCCCTCAACATCTTCACTCTATCAATTTGACAGGGGCATGCAGTTCTACACTCCGCTGCCTTCACTCTAGAACTGTATACAGCTTTTCTATCTTTTTCTAATATAAACGAAAAATGATAAATGATAAAAATCTAGTTAAAACTTCTTGTTTTGCCTCATAAGTGTCATCTTTCTTTTCTTTTAATTGTTCTATATATTATTTAAATGTATATGAGAGCAAATATCCAATGTCACTCAAAACATATATGCATAAAATACAAAAGCTTATTTGGAAAAGCAGGAAAAGAAATCAATACAGTACAACAAATGCTAATCTAGTTAAGTCAGTATGTAAGGCACCTGTGACAAAATTTATACTATAACATCCTAGTGTTTTTTACGGATCACTCTACCTGCAAAATATTTGTCTTACAGAGAAGCATTATTTAAGATGCATTGCTCAAAGATAATTGGAACAAAATGGCAAATATTAAAATGGCAAATAGAAAAATACAATTAAACAGGATTTTACCAAGCCTCAGACAGTAGAACAACACACTGCTAATTGTACAAGAAAAGTAAGCCAAACATCCAGGAAAGCAACTGAAAACAGCATTAAAAAGGGAGTCCCCTGCCTTCACTCAGGTGATTCTGGCAGAAATGACCCTCCCCTGCAGTGAGGTGTTTGGTCCTTCCTAAGGTGATCTCTGATTTACCTAGTAAAGATCCTGTTTCTGCACAGACCCAAGATACCAATGATGGTCTTTTCTTAGTCTTGTTTTGTCCCTACTGTCCCATTGCATTCCTGGCATCAGGCTTTAACAGAGACAAAGGTCTTTAAAGAGTCCCAATGAGCTATGGTATTGTCCCATTACACATCCTGTTCACCCTTTTAAACTCATCACCTTTAACATGTTTGCTCGTTGTGAGTCCTTTGAGGATTTAAGTTTCTCAAATCAAAGTTTGTGCATCCTGAAAAATTATACTACATTTTTTTTTCCTCATAGTAGTTCACAAATATGAATCATGCATCTTGATATGACCAAGAAGTCTTCTGGAGAAGTTCTGGGGGAGCATGGGATATGGCTCTAATCCCCCTTCAGGTCTCACTGGGCATCAGAAGAGGAAATACGAAGGTAAGGGTGGCACCAAACACTGTGCTGAAACGTAGAACTGGGGATCTTTCCTACCACTTACCTCTCCTTCACCACCACATGTCCTATTCCAACCCACCTCCTTCTCCTTTTCCGCCTCCCACCTTGGAAGCTGCTGGTCTTATAAACACATGGCAGCTTTAGTGGGACATGATACTGTGGAAAACACATTGCAACAGCCACCACAGGCAGGCAATGGTGCGAGAGCTTGGTATCCATCTCCAGCCTCCTTTACCCCCCCTCATTTCTGCAAACGAGAAACTGCTGCAGTAATTACTCCAGGTTGGATTGCAGAAAAAAAGAACAAGGCATAAAAGGCTAGACGCTGCCAGTCAGGGGCAATTTAGGCCCAGTATTTGCACTGCAGTTGCCTCAAAACTGCAGTGACAATAAAAATTATTAGGTGATAATAAAATACACTTTTAGAATTATGATACTACAGTCTTATTGCTGTGTTGCCCAAGTGCTTTCTTAAATGGTCAATAAAACAGATCTCTTTATATTAAATTATCTCCCTAAATGTGAACCAAATTTATATCAACTTTCGTTATCTCATTTTAAAAGCTATAAAAAATGTAGAACAAGCCTCTTCCTCTTGTCCTATGATCTATCAAGCCATTCTACAAGTTTTCAGACAGAAAACAGGGTTTAGAGACTCAACTTTTTCAGTACTCTGCAGACATTTTCTGCATAAATCCAACTGAAAGCTTGCCCAGTTACTCAAAGAACTTAGGCTTTAGGTATCATAATGTGGTTTGGTTTTTTTAATGAATAAAAGATTATTCTGGAACTTCGATTATATAAATTGAAATACTTATCTGCTAATCAGCCAATACATTCTGCAAAGCAACTGCTTTCTCTCATAGCTTCAGTTTGTTACTTTGTTTCCCTTTAATACAGCCTCAGACAATAGGAAGTGAAGGCACTCATGAACAACCTATCTCCAAAAAACACTGTTCTGTGGCCCCATATGCTGCATACTCTCTTTATCTACTTACCAGTACTGATTAATACTCTAAGTATTCAACTCATATTCGTTATTTAGCACTCAACACAGTAACTTGCCTGAAAAACCCAGAAGAGATAAAAGAAGAAATGCAAGAAAATAAGACACTTCAATGTCTAATTTATAGAATAAGGTATTTCTCATAATTTTATAAATAAAGAGATTAAGTTAATTTTTGCTATCAACATTATTTTCAATAGAAGTGGTCAGTACATCTACATATGTCTTATATTTGTTGTATCAACCACAGGATTTATTGGTAGAGTTACTTCCTCAAAAACTAACAGGATCTAAATGGATTTCAATTAAAATTATATATAACTAAGCTTCAAAATACAAGTTGGACTCAGAAAATAAACAAAAATAACATTGTTTCTTTATAACAAAACTTTTTTCCTCTGTGGGAAATTGTTTAACAGGGCTGGTGCTCCTAGAGGTGGTTAGTGTTTGTTTAATTATTCAACTTTGTTTCATCCTTGTGCTTTATTTCTGAAACACCATCATCAAATACCAGGTTATGATTAAAAGTTGTTTTACTGCCCCAGTGTGCAGATCACATTCCCTTATTGAGCTCCTTGCCCTTTTCTACTTGTCCTTCCTCCCTCCCATCTTCAAACAAGAAGTACAGCTTGATCTTTTCCTTGATCTTTCTGTAAAAAGCAATCTATAATATTGACCTCTAAGAAGCTGCTAGCAATTAGATTCCCCAAGGGGCTACCAGAGTGAAGCCAATGTTAGATGATTCAGGAATCCTAAGTATTCCAGGGACTTTTATAAATAAAACTTCTTCACCTGGTACAGGTACAGAAATACTTTAACTAAGCAACGGAGTCAGCCAGTGGTGCTGATCTCCAAGTTACTTTCCCCTGCAACTCAGCCTACTTCTCTCTGCTGCAGGCTGTCAACCTGCCCTGGAGGAGCCTTTAATTCTTTAGGTACTAGCCCTCAGCCAAAATTTCTACTGCTTGTAAAAGTTTTGTATTTCTCAAATACCAGTCACCTCCTATAGACTTATGGTGATTGGAAGTTTTCCTTAGTCTTTTGTATTCATGAAAATGAGAGTTACTAAGAAAGACCACCGATACATGGGTCTTAAAGAAACAATGAAAGAGCAGGTAAAGTCCTGTATAGCATCTGTGTAGAGACATAATTATTCAACTAAAAAATTAATTATTCTTTAGAAATAATGCTGTCAACCATTTTAGGATTTACTGGAAATTATTACTTCTACTCTTATAACCTCTTCTTTATGGACAATTACTTAAAATACAGTACATCTTAGGAGCTTAAAACTACCATTCAGTAACCAGCAGAGGTAAATACTTCTTGAGAACTTTCCCACTTGAAAATTAATTTCCCTATGTACCCAAGCTTTGCTATTCTTCAATAAATTATTCCAGAAGAATAACATTAATTTGGTTTGTTCTCTCATCTTGGGAGGGAAAGCATCAGTCCTGGGGGCAGACTATCAGTTTTCAGATTAATCCTTTTGTTGTGTCTCTGACACTTTATGAGGCGTTTTTCCAAACGATTTTATCTCCCAAATACTGTAACAAAGCCTATTCAGAAAACAGAGTCAGCAGACCTCAGGTTCTCCTAATATCCCCTTTCTTTTGATAAACTGAACCACAGGCCACTGACTTGTAATGACCTTGGTACTAAAGGACACCTCAAGCATCTAGAATCTATAAATCAGAGGGATCTCCTGTCTTTGAAGTAACTTTCTTTCAGATTATTAGAGAAAAAGAGGTGAAGTAGATTTTCAGCCACCAGTATACAAGTCCTTTTGTGAGCACTACAAATAATGCAACATCTTTTAGTATAAAATAGCACTGATTAATTCAAAACTATTTTGAAGTCATTAAGAGCCTTCTGACATACATTCATATATAAAATTTTAATTACAGATGGACATGTCAAACTGTATGTTTGTCTGTCCCTGCATTTTAGAGGTCTGCAAGAAACTGTAGCAATCCCTGTTTGCTAAGCAGCCTCCCTGAAGCCAGACAGTAATTGTATTCTCAGCTTCTTAAGAAACTGAGAAGTCCATTCATGCAATGGACAGCAATTCTTCAATGGGATGGAATGGAAATACAACAGCTGAGTTTTGTGAAGTTTAATTTACAACAGAAATTTAAAACAATCAAAGAATCCTTCAATGTCTTCAATATAGAAATTGCAAAACAACCCAATTTTCTACTCTTTCTCCCTTTTTTTTTTATTTAAAAAAAAAAAAAAGAGCTGTTTCGATAGCTGTCAGTGTAAGTTTAGAACACCAAATTAGGAGTGCAAGAGACTGAAGAAGCATCCTTCAAATATACACTTAATATAATTCTTTATGTATATGTACGTACCATGTATATGTGTTCAAAAATCAAAAGAAAACAAAAAAAAAAAAAAAACAACACCCAAAGGCCTTTCTGCCAGTGATGGACAGGCTCAAACTTCACAATTTCCTGAATTAAGAATATCAGTTTCCATCATATTTCCAAATCTAGTTCAATTGCTAAGTAAAAATGTACCAGAAAGTTGTTTGATATCTGCTAGTGAGAGGTGGCAGTTATACATTCACAACAGAATATAGGAGCATGCAAATGTATAGTAAACATTCATACAAAATTTAAGAATTAATCATGTCTTGTTTATATAAAGAATATTCAGTGTCTTACAACTAGTCCACTTTTATTATAAAAACATCTCAATACATATTTCAAACAAACAAACAAACAAAAACACACAAAAAACGCCACAGCACCCACAGCTGAAAAATCTCTTGACATTACCAACTACTAGATGTTGGTTTAGGGAATAGTTATCGAATGCCTAATTCAAAACAGATTACTGCTGCAGATTACTGCAGCATAAGACAATAATCTTCTCAAAGGGTTCACTATAGCATGCAAAGCATTAGACTCCTTTGACTTTTTTATTTGGAGAATAAATCTTAATTTAAAAGAAAAGGAAGGCAAGAGAAAGGTATCATTTCTCACTGGGATGTCACGTGAAACAAATGCACAATATGATCATGTGTAGTCAAAGCTGGTAGAGTGACGTTCACTTTCCAGAGCCAGAGATCTGGCAGTGCTACTGTTAGCCTGCACTATTCAGTTTGGCATTACTCAAAATTCTCTATAACAATCAGAAAAATACTGATATACTGAATTATCTGTTGAAAACACTGAGTCAAAGATGATAAAATAATGATGGCAATAAAAACAGCATACTAGCAGAAATCCAAGATCCAAGTGTGCAAAAAATGTGCCCTAAATAGTGAATCAGGGTGAAAAGGTAGGCTGTTTTGCACACAGTGAATCTGGCACTTTATACTAGATGTAAATAGAAAAAAATACTCCACACTGGTATCTATGAAAACAGAACTAAAATTAGGGAGGAGTATGACCCTTCTTGCCATTCACCCAGCTTTTGAGATTTGAGGAACAATTATTTTGTCTTTGGCACTTCTGTTCTAGTCACAAAATCACAGAATGTCAGAGATTGGAAGTGACCTCAAAAGATCATCTAGTCCAATCCCCCTGCCAGAGCAGGAACACCTAGATGAGGCTACACAGAAATGTGTCCAGGCAGGTTTTGACCCCACAACCCCCCTGGGCAGCCTGTTCCAGTGCTCTGATACCCTCACTGGGAAGAGGTTTCTTCTCAAACTTAAGTGGAACCTCTTGCGTCCTAGTTTGAACCCATTACCCCTTGTCCTACCATTGGTTGTCACCGAGAAGAGCCTGACTCCATCCTCGTGACACTCACCCTTTATATATCTGTAAACATTAATGAGGTCACTCCTCAGTCTCTTCTTCTCCAAGCCAAAGACCCCCAGCTCCCTCAGCCTTTCCTTATCAGGGAGATGCTCCACTCCCTTAATCATCTTTGTTGCCCTACGCTGGACTCTCTCCAGCAGTTCCCTGTCCTTCTTGAACTGAGGGGCTCAGAACTGAACACAACTTTACAGGTGTGGTCTCACCAGGGCAGAGTAGAGGGGAAGGAGAACCTCTCTCGACCTACTAAACACCCCCCTTCTAATATACTCCAGGATGCCATTGGCCTTCTTGGCCACAAGGGCACAGTGCTGACTCGTGGTCATCCTGCTGTCCACCAGGACTCCCAGGTCCCTTTCCCCATATCAAACAAACCATAGAAAGGGATACAGAGGTTTTCAGACCACTTAAAGCTTCTATTTAGTTCTGCTTCTTTCTGAAAATGATCTAGAGTTTGACACCACCATTTCTGCCCATTCTCACATTTTCCTTGATCTATTTATCTTCTTCTATCTTTTCGATTATCATTATTGTTCACTGCCCCGATGTTTTCATTCCTTGACTATGTTTCTGAGAAGGATTTTGACTGAGCTAGTCAAGACTTTCTATTACAACATTGTCATGAGTCAATGAGCTAAAAGCCCAGCAAAATTGTGACTAAGAGCATAGAAAGACGAATTCTGGCACAGCTAACTGGAATGACTGAAAACTTACTGCACCCAATGCTCATTACTGACTTTGTTTGGTCATTTCAGCACAAAGTTATTTGGATTTGCGAGGAGCCTTACTGTGATTTGAAGAACAGCATTCACACAACCATTAATTCAGCTGCAAAGGTGGTAATCACTAGTAAGGTAACAACCATTTTAAACAGCTATATTTACTGCTAGAGAAAAATTAGTCTGTACCCTAAAATGGCTTGATCTTGGCAAGTGTGTGCCTTGGCTTTTAGCAGGGAGTAAAATCCATGTGCTTGGCTTCTGCTGCTCTCACACATCTGCAAGTAGGTCAGTGCATAAGTAAAAGGTAAATTTCCTAGTTTTACTTTTCTACTTTTTCTGAACTTGTCTCATTTTACTTTCAAGAAACCAAAATTATTCATCAGAAGCAGTAGTAATAACAGTTTTTAACTCATTTTGACTTTTTCTATCCAAAAGGCCTTCAAACAAGACTTCACTTAAAGAAAATCAAAACCAAAAAATGATGACTTCTACAAAAGAAATAGAACAAACTTTTCAAATTAGACCTTTCCCTGACTTGTCTAGTGTCCTAATATTTTTGTTGCAGCTTAAATATTTATTTTTAAATAAAATTGTATAATGTCTGTTGCCATCAGTCCAAGCAAGTTAAGACCACTTTTAACTTCTTAATTTTTAAGTGTTAACATGGTTAACACTTTAGCACTACTTAATCCATGCAATAAGTGTAATTTTATACAACTTTATTTTGTACTGAGTCACTTCTGCCCTCAAAGAATGAGAGAATTGCTTACTGTAGGATCAAAGTCTTAATTACTTTTTCCTGCTCTCCAGTGAAGATACAAAGCAGTCAAGAAAATAAAGCTAGCTTGTATGGAAAAGGAGAAAGGAAAATTAAAAGTTGTGGTAAGAACAATGAGGAATAAATAGTAGAAAGAGAATTGGTACAAAGCCTAAAAGATGACGAAGTACAAAGTAGCAAAGCAGAAAGCTAGAAAAGAACATGCTACAAAGAAAAGACGGCAAAAGCAGAAAAGACGTTCATTCAAATATAATTTTCCCATTAAGGGTCCCTATTGATAGATTATGGGCCCTGGATGAACCAAATACAGTATGTGACAAGAAAGTATAATTGCATTATATAAATGTATGCTACTGCATCAAGGACAACCATTTCATTTTAAGGACAAAAAAGAAATAGTAAATGTCTAATGAAGAGCAATGTAATATTCTATAACTAGCATAATTTCCCTCACAAGGAGGGGTAATACTAATTCACTTAGAAATGTACCCTCTCCGACCAGTAACAGTTCTAACTAAACAAAGTATCATCATACAAAATAATAACAGACTAGGCCTACACAGGCTCAATTACTTAGCTTTTTGCATGTATCTCCCGTAAAAATCTCAGAAGTTCCTTAAGTTGAACCCAGTTCAGCAAATGCATCCAACTGCATGTCAGTGCTTTCATTCAACCAGACTGAGTTCAAAACAATTTGCCTGGATATAGTCACAATCAGAAGGTAACATTTTACTAATAAACCATACACAATATCATCAAAAAGGGCATTGGTTTTCACTCTGTTTAATGGACTATATTACAGAAACCACATTCATGTCTGAAACCTGTTATTACTTCCCTAAAATAGCAATAAGTGAAACGATCCCATTCATCCAGCATGTTTAGTAGGAAATGAAAAAAAAAAAAAAAAAAAAGCTAGTAAAACCACCTGGCACAATAAAAGAAAAAAAATATAAAACAAGGAATAAGCAAACCTGTATGAGAGAAAACCTCTGAAACTTAACCAGGTTTGACTACTGTTTTACAGACATGGTTACTAGACAGATTTTAACTGGGTACTTAGGATAAGACATTATCTAACTGTCTGTTAGAAGATATCATGAATAAGAAATCACGGACTTGGATGACATTGACCCAACAAAATTAAGTTATCTATAGTTTTTTACTTTTAAATCCAGTGAAGGTAACTGCAAATGTTATGGAAAAGTCTCAAATATTTTTATGATCAAAAATATTTGAGAACTGTTCTACTGTCAAAAAGCTAAGAGATATACAATACTGGACATACTGTATCTATTGCATGGTAGGTTATGAAGTAAAATAAAGCTTCATATACAATTCTACTAAAGTTTTTGAAAGATGAAAGTGGAATCAATCATGAATTTTCTGGGAAGAAAAAAAAAGGAAAAAAAAACCCTCTGAGAAAAAAAGTACCATTTATCAAAGGCTAATCATAGAATAATGGAATAATCTAATAATATTTACTTCTAATCTAATAATATTTATTTCTGTTAATATCATTTTGGAAAATGTAACAGTTCAGAAAATATTTCTCTAATCCAAACTAGACTGGGCCAATCTCTGGCCAAAAGCGCTGAGAACTCTATACCACACCAATATCAATATGCACATTGCTTATGATCCTCATATTACATTTAGAAGAACCATATATTGGCTCCGCTTCTGTTTAACATAGAAGGAGCACTTGAATCTCAGGTCTCTATATACACACAAGTTGCCTGCCACTACTGACTATTCTCAAGAAAGCCTCTTTGCTTTGTGTTGAAGCATTTGGCACTTCCTAAAACCATATTTCTCTCAAAATTTCCACATAGACTGCAAATAAGGAAGTGACTAAATTATTTATCTGATCCATCTTTCTGTGTAGCCTCACACATTTTCAACTATTTATACAAAAAAGAGGAGACTGATGCAGAAATTCCTGGACAGAAATAACCATAATAACTTCTCTCATTCCTTGCCGAAGAGATTGAAAGAACAACAACCAAAACCAAACAAACTAGATAATCCATATAAAATAAGATGTGGGAGGCAGTTGAGAAGGAAGAAAATGGGCTTTCCTAGATGAAAGCTAAAATGTAGCAGAAGAGAAAGAGCCCAAAGTGAGGAATGTGGAAGGAAACATTAGCTTACTCACAAAAGTCACCATCACTGAACTGGGTACCTAACTGGCACAGTTCTGTAAATCAGTCAATTTTGCTTTGTACTTGTCTCCACTGAAAAAAGGTTTGAATATCATGGCAAAGAGCATCCAGGTAGCCAGAAAGGCTGTCCAAACTGGCAACTTCATAAATTAGTAGTTTTCATTCTATCCTAACTCCTGCATATTACAAGCTGCACTAGAGTTTATCTCCAAGAACAACAAGCAACTTCATTTCAAGATATTCTGTAGCAGCTCAGTTGTTCAGGTGTCTTTCCTGAGGTAGCTCAGGTTACCTTCTGTCTTCTAGAAGATGCATATCTTCTGAAGTCAAAAAACTGCAAAGACTTTTATTTACTTTATTCCTTTAACATGAAGTCAGGAGTCTTTACAGCAACACACTGTTTTACCTCCTGGTGAATACCATCTCAGTGAGCTTATGTTTCCTTCCTGCTTTCTCCTTATTATCACGTTACTCCTGCACAGCACTGTATCTTGCAAGCTGAATGAAGGATAATATATTTTATTTATATTGGAAGCCACATAGCATATTTTCTGTGCTGTAAGCAATAAAACAAAAACATAACAAGATGTTCAATTAAATTGTGGATCATAGACAAAGTACATCGTGCCCCTAGCAACAGCTTCCATTCACTGCATAGAAATATGCTGTAGACACGACAAATCTTTGTGAAGTTTCTCTTAGTAATTACTCTGCTTAATGCAGCCTGTCATTACATGGTAGCTTTGATATGGAAAATATTTAGTGTCATATACCTACATGCAAAGCTGCTAGCAATAAACATGAACTCTTTGAGCAGAGCAGTCATAAACCCCACGCTATGTTCCTCTTTAAACTTGAACAGTGCAAGTTCTTTGCCTCTTCATGGCCAACAAGCAGCAGCTCATCCCATACTGCTAGCCAGATTCAACTTTCCAGGGCAGTAGAGGGTAATGACCTCTCTGTAGGATCCTGGCTTGCATTTCCAGCCCACCAGGTACATAAAACTGCCTGACTCCCTGTTTACATGGGACAACTCACCACTTGGCTTAATGCTCTCCCTTCAGCCCTCCTCTGCACTTTTACCCTCAGCCCTGCCCCATCCAGCACTAGTGCCCATTCCTGTTCCTAACCCAGCTGCTGATGCTCTCCAGCCTCACTTGCTCCCATACCTGATGCTGCTGTTACAGATTTCCCAGCTTTCCAGGCTTGAGCTTTGCCTGCCAGAAGATGCATATGTATTTTCAGTTGCTATTGCATCCACTTCAGATCTTCAGCTTGACTAAATGATTCTTCCTATTTTTTTATTCACACTGATCTGCCACACTTAACTATTCTACTCTATGTTTTCCATTCCTCCCTGGGCTGCCCTCAAGTCATCTACTTAGCAGATAACAGGCACAGGAAACCCCAATAGAGTCATTTTCACATACATGCTAACAGGCAGGATGCCTTATTTAAATACAGTCTCCATACCACATACCATTTTAAAGGCTAACTCATCACCTTGCAATGGAATGCTGTAAAAAAGCCCCTGAAATTCGAGTTGTGTTAATCCACACCACGTATTACCATTGATACCAGATTCTATCTATTCTATACATAAAATTTATCAAGGTAATAAAATAGAATTCAAAGAAAACCACAGTTGATAAACCAGCAGCCGATAGGAACAAAATCTGTGATTTTAAGCACATTAAACAGATCTTCTTTTGAGTATGTAGATATTACAAAACAAAACAAAACAAAAAAAAAGGCATTTGAAGAAAACTACGGAAGAACAGCTAGCTTTTGTTCAGGGACACTAAAGATATTTCCGTAACTGGTGCCATGAATTGTCCCCTACAAAGTGTATAAATAGACAAGTTTCAGATTGATCGTAGTTTCACAAGGTTTGCAGATATTACTGAATACATGTTTTCATTTGTAACTGCTGAGATCTCAAAAATGCTCCACAAGTAGTACTTCCATATACAAGAAACTTTAATCTACCAAGTTAAACTTTCTATTTTACTGTCTCACTCTGAAGTACAATGCAGATATTTCTAAAATATTTATTTGTTGTAGGAATTAAACAGAAAAAAACCCCAAAAAACAAAAAACAGAGGAAAAAAATAAGTAACAAGTTATCAAAACACTACACTACTACACTACTTGTTTCTTCAGTTTATTCTGCCTTCAACCAGAATAAACCAAAGCACAGTCATAATGCTCAAAAGCCTATTAAATTCAGATTTCACCTCAAACTAGGGCAAAAAATGAAGTATTAAAGTTACCTGAAGATGAGAGAAAATGCTTTATCAAGCTATATTTTAAACACACTGTTTTCATTAGATGTGGTCCTGACTACTCAGATTTTTGAGGCACTTCAGAGACTGTACTGTACTTTGATTTTGTACCTGCAGGAGAGACAGTATGAACGAAATGTCTCTATTTTTTGACGGGCAGTGCAATGACTGCTTTTGTGTCAGCAGAATTTTAAAACTGTTTATGAAAATATTCAGGAAGATACAGTTTACTTTAAAAACAAACAAAAATTATTGCAATAAAACACCTCCTCCATTTAGAAATTCAAGTCTTTTCCATTGCTGCTGCAGTTAGTAACACAAGCCTAGTCAAAGAAAGATACCATGTAAACAAAACTGATGTAATTAATCAAGATGTCAAAAGACATCATTCCTGCATAAGCTTTTTAAGGCAGCTCTAATTTTAAAGTATAGCTCATCTTATGTACAGAATTCTATATTTAGAAAACACACTGTATCCCTTTAGACATTAGCAGAGTTACTTAATCAGGTAGCAATGAAAACAGGACGGGTATTTTCAAATTGATTTGTTCCTAATACTGTTTATTAACATATCTAAGTTAAAATTTCACTTCCATTTTCTTTGCTTTTGAGCTTAATTAAATGCAATTCAGATTATTTCTATAGAACATGTAAGAAGAATGCAATCTATTCTACACTCGAGATGCAAGTCTCCAATAATGCGGGACTATTCTAAAACTGTCAGAGGCTTCTCCAATAGCTAATTAATGGTGCCATAAATATGTCAGTTTTTTGGAAATGCTGTTTATATGTTAGAAATTACTACTAGAGAAAGGAACTGGCTTTGCATTCCATAATAATTTTCTTTCGCCTGAATTACCTTTTTCAAATCTAAGTTTCTAGATAGAATCCAATCTGGTATTTAAATGCATGATCTCAATATTTCTTCTTGTGACTCCTCTTTAAGTTTAATTATACATAAAACCAGACAGAACTGTGCATAGTTGCCAACAATGGAACTTATACAGAGAAGAGATAATAAACTAAATTTTGCTTACTCCATTTGGTAGATTTGGGTAGTAGAAAATGAATATGAAATACCTCTGAAGTCTGCAAACTACAGTCACATTTGAATTGTTTGGTTCAATCAGTAGTCTATACATTGTAGCTATTATCTAAGGAACCACTGAAGGAAAATAACCCAACACTGAATAATTTCATATGTTGTGAGTTACTGACCCAGGAAAGCAAGATTGTCATTCACTTCCCTGAGGCTTATCACTTTATTCTCTGTATTTCAATTGAAGTAAATAGTATGAGATTTGATAGGACAAGTTTTGTAAAAACAAGGTTTTCAAATGAGAGAAAAATGGTTATTGTTTCCACAAGACATCTGAACTTGAAGTGTGTTTTATTAGTTCTTGAAAAGTTACCTTGGTACCTAAGAACATTGAACTAGACATACTTGAATACACAAAATATCTTTCTAACCTTCCCTCATCTTTGCAGAGGGTTGTGGTTTTGTTTTGCTTTTGTTTGTGTTTGTTTGCTTGTTTGTTTTGTGGTTTTGGTGGTGGTGGTGCTGGAGGCTTTTGTTTGGTTGGTTGTGTTTTTTTAACATTTAAAGAAAAAGTGTAACAGATTAACTGCAGAGTAACAGTCACATTTTTGAAAAACAATGGTATAGCCAAAATAAGGACATCATAACAAAATTACTCTCAGACATCCTAAACTGGCATTCTTAACTACATTTTTAATATACATTTTCTGCCTTGATGCTTTGAATGCATGATTATTATTTCTGTAGTCATGTATTCTTATTTGCACATGCTGTGCATCATATGGAACTATTCTGCATTCTTTATATAAACTTTTAAAAACTTTTACAGGTTTAAAAAGAAAACCCTCACAATTCAAATTTCCTAGAAGTATGCTATTTTCACATTGTATGAATATTACTGTACAAATATCATTGAATGAAGCCATGCTTTTTAGTTTAACCACATAAAGCAGGAAAGTATTACTAGTAGAGCACATATTAGGCTTCCAAGAAAATTTAAGAGAACTATGTCTAAAGGCGTATTTCCAACATTTCCTTCCTTCTAAAAATATTTAAACCAACCGGGCATTTGATAATCCACGCATCCATGTTCACACCACACCGTTACTTTCAGAAGAAAGAATGACTAAGTTAACACCACAGACTTTAAATATTAATCTAACAAAGTATTTTAATTAGCATTTAAATAAATACCAATTTCTGTGAAGGCAGAACTGAGATTTGTACAGGTTTAAAGTATTTTAATGTATTTATGTACAGCTGTGTTTCTACTAATTTTAATTTCTGACTGATATGAAAGACATTTCTAATGGAAGCAACTGTGGCCATTGATGCATTCCAGTAGGGCTGGGATTACAATAGAAGCCTTTACTTCTTGTTTTTCTGATCATACACACAGTAGTTGACAAAAAGTAAATCCAGTATAAGTCAACCATTTTTTTAAAAGTCTTTCAGAAAAAAAAAATATATATATATATTTGTCTTTCTTTCCAGTTATAACAAACATATGAAACATGGAAATTACAACTAAGAAATAAATAATAACTAAGAACTATTATACCACAAAAAAATTTTCTAACAACTTCTGTAGAACCAACATAAACCCAAAGCATAATGTTGACCATTAACAAAGTTCAAAATACAACACATTTATGCATAAATGTAGTAGTCACAAGCACAATAGTTTTCTAAGTCTGTGAAGTATTTTCCTAAAATTATTTTTACAACTTTGAATTTTAGTCTACTTTCATGTACACTTGCTCCTTTAGAAACCAAAACATTTTCACATCTACAAACTTCCCAAAGTTTGCAACTCTGCCCTAAATATAGAATTTAAATGACAAAAGGACAGAAGAGAAAATTCTATGAAACAGAATAACACCTACCATCCAATCCTCTCCATCTAAAATGCATTTTCAATTCTGTTGCAAGTTTTTGCACAGTGTTTATAGAGTAGCCAATTATGACACTAATGAAAGCATCATTGCAGAAGTTATTACCAATTTTTCTTTTATTTTTTTTTTTTTATATTGTGCTGATTAAAAAAAAGAAAAAAAGTAATAGTTATCTTACTTACCCCCAGCATACTATAGAAAAGCATTAAGCATACTTGACAACCAGGAATTCTGTTAACCTTCAGTTACTCACCTAGGAAAAAGAAGAAAATGCATAAGAAGTCTTGGTATGAGGAGGAAGAAGGAAGCATTAATTTGTAATGTAGGCAATTAGCTTCTATATTTATGAACCTTTTGAAATAACATATTTTATCTTTAAATCCAAGTGAAAAGGAAGGAGCTAGAAATATTTCACATAGTGAGGTGGATCACAAAACAGGTAAAAGTTCAATTTGTGTAAAATTCAACCAATTTGTTAATCTGTAGCACAGGTACAATACTGTTCTGCTACCACAAGAGGAGTCTCAAAATCTTCTAAACCCAAAACGGATAAAGATTCTGTGTTCTGCCTAAAGCAACATTTTAACAAAACATAGTTACAAAACTAATTAACTTTTGTGACTACCATAATCACTTTTCAAGGTTTCTTGTGAAGCCTGGTGGGAGATGCAGCATTTTTCCTGATAAAATTAGACAACTTTTCTGAATTGGCATATTTTTATATTTTTATCTTCTTCTCTATCTAACAGCATAGTGAACATACTGTGCTTTAGGTAATGCCAAATAAGTTTCAACAATGTTATGCTCTCCTAGAGGTTTAATGAATTCAGCATTTATTACTGAGTAGTGTGAATGGAAAACAATTATGAATCTCAGAATAAAAGGTTTCTTCATCAATGTATATGCATAAGCCACATTTGTTAAAGACAAAAAATTCTTGTATCTCAAATATTTAATAGGAAACAAAAAAAAAGAAAAAAAAAAAGAAAGAAAGAAAGAAAAAAAGAAAATGAAATGGCACCTTTACCAAGGAAGCTAATATTTTCCTGTAATATATTATACAAAAATTGCATTAGCTTTAGGAAAGGCTATGCTCTTTCAAATTTGGGAGATTTTGCCAATGAATTAAACTACAAGGGATGTAATAAAATGGAAGTTGCTAAAAACTTAGCATAAATGAAAAAAACTTAACTACTAGCTAGTCCTCTATATGAATGAAGAAAGTTTACAAACATGATTTTTTCTATAGTAGCTTTAAAATAGTAAAAATGTCCATGTAAATAATGTTTTTGACACAGAAGTATGATTTAGAGACCAACAGAACTGCAACTTCTGTCAGCAAGTGCTTCAAATTATATGAGTGTGGCAGTGAAAATCCTTCTAAGCAACTGCATTTTCCAATGAAATGCTTTTACGACTTCCCAGTGTCAGACTATTAATGTCACAGCAAATTGTAAGCATTAGTCAAAAATAGTGAGTAAAATGGTTTACATGTTTAAAGTGACCTTGAGACTGTCTTGTAAAATATTGATAGCCAAAACAATTGCTGCTTCATGATTGCTCCTGACTAAATGAAATTGTACTTGAATTGAAAAACTGAACTAAATCTCATTTTTAAAAAAATTGCGCACCACGTTGTTACTTTCAAATGTATATGTGGTCATACAGGAAACCTTAACCTAAGTAAGTGCAGCCACCAGTTTGAAAGATACATAAAACATAAAGATTATCAATCAAATTTACTATGCTACTGGCATATGGGTACAGTAATTACATTAGCATAGAACAGAGTAACTATACATTAAAATTCCTGAGAAACAAAGGATTGTCCACACAATTTTTAATTGGCTTATTGCATAGAGACTTTGTAATTTTCAAAGGCCCTGATCAGAAATGGAAGTCCCACAGTGTTGGGTAAACTTCAGTCTTCTTAAACTAGATTTTTATGTTTCTGTGTGCCTTAGTTTGTCCTGTTGGTTGGTTGGTTTTGGTTTGTTCTTTTGCTGTTGCTGTTGGTTTTAGTTGTTGTTTGTTTGCTTTTGGCAGGGGAAAGGGCCACAAATCATCAATTTTACTTTTTTTTTTTCTTTGGAGAAGCGAAAAATAGACAAAGTAGCCAACAATAAAATAATTTTTGACAATACAAAAGAGTGTCAGTGTTACTTTTGAGAGAAGATAGGTGCATTTTATGACTTCTCTGAAAACTATCCAAAAATGACATAAGCATCAATGGCTACTGCTAACTCAAAGATTAAAATTATGCATGGAGTTGTTCTGTGTAAACACAGCAAACACACTGCTCTGTAGTAATGCACTGCTACTAACACACAGGTAAGACAAAAAATGCTGAAAAATGGCTGTTTTTCTTCTAATGTTTCCCTTTTCTTGTTCCTGTTGTCCTGTTCCTTTTTTTTCCCTGTTCTTTTTATCTCATTCCATTTTCCAGTTTCCTCATTCCCCGTCATACACTCATCTCACTGTACACACCCCCTTGGTCCTCTTTCTTCCAGACACTTAACACCCTACTTTTGGGGTTATCCTCAGATTTCATACTCTTCTGGTATTTCCAAATTCTTTCTCGTGATGACAATGAATTTATAATTGCTTTGTATTTTTGGCTATCTAGTACTTCCCTGTGTGTGCTACATGTAAATTACTAAGTAAATACTATAATTAGCTTGTCTAATTTCACTGAAGGAAGATACATGCACATTAAATAGCAAGGTCTGCTTGGGAATACATGCCTAGGAAGCAAATAGCTTCATTTCCAATTTTAGCAGCAATCAATTGGACTTCTAGAGTTAATCTTATTATTGCCATCATGATAAATTCTGCTTCCAAAGATATGCAATTAGCTTTCAACTGAAAGGACACATGAAGCAGCTTAAACCAAATATGTCTATTTTCTTAAAAGAAAATGAAAACCATTTTACAAAGGCTGGCATTAGTAATTATTGAGCATTTCAAAGGAATAGTGGAGGTGTATATATTTAATCCTACAGATACAGTTCCTTTGAGTTCTGTATGAATACTTTTATCTAAAAGTAAATATATGCGTGTTGTTAAAGACTAACATTTCAGGATTTAATAGCAAAAAAAAAATAATAATAATAAAATCCCATAATCTTAAAGGTTATGATTTTCAGATTTTATTGTTTCTAACCATCTGCTAGCTACACTGTCTTAAAATAATGCTCAATGTCCAGGCTGGGTAAGACAAGGAGTCTTAATATTAGTAAAATTATGGCAGAAAGTTATAAGCTTTGCAGCAAAAACAATGCATAAACATGTCACAGCAAGGTATGTAGCTCTCCCTCTCTACTGTAACTTAGGTCAAAACTAGACAGTTTTGTTTTGTTTTATTTTTTTTGCAGATAGCAATCTGTAAACCTAAACTTTGCATAAAGCAAAGTGGCAGTTCAAGCAGTCATGAAAACACTGGGGTACTTTTTGTAAACATCTGTTCAGTGAAAAAAGACAAAATGTTAATCACTCAACAGATGAGACAATCTGTGTGGAAGTTCAAAGAGAAAATATTCTGTTATGTGGGCTTCAATCATAGAAAATCTAGAATTAAGGTTGGGGTGTACACCTAAATCCAGAATTCAGCTGCCTATTTATGAAAAAACACAGGAAAATTGTATTTTCATATCAGAGGTTGATTCCTGAAGACTTTCTAGTCAATTAAGTATTTGAGAAATAATTTAACTAATTCAAGTGAATTCTTTATGAGTGCAAAAATTTGTTAAGAGATTTATTTCTTTTCTAATTGTCATTGTGTAGACTCTTCAAACTTCTAGCGCAATAAAACTGTAGTGATTTAAAGATAAATGTACATCGTTTTGGTTAATTTAGATAACATATATGCTTCACAAAAGGCTGAGCAGTGATATTCTTCACACAACTTTCCGCACACCAGTGCTCTTCCAAAATGGATGACATCTCTTAGCATCTCATCTTGGGTTAAGCATAACTTAACCATTGATTTTATTTGCTTGTAATACTCATTTTATGGTAACAAGTAGCAAGGATGTAGTTTTTTCATTAACTACTGAGTGTTTTCTGTCAAACATTAAACACTGCTTTTTTCTTTTTTCTGAGTAAATACCAGGTATTTGCTATTATATGTGTATTAACTCATTCGCTCATGCAAGAAACCTAGTAAAATACCAGTAAAGACATACAATGTAAGAACTGTCATATTTCATATGATATTAAAAATCCATGAAATACAGCATCGCTAGAGATGATGGACCACTGCTCTCAGAAAGAGGAAACCTCTTCAAGCAAGGCTGAGTTATGTATGATTGGATTCCAAAAGACAGAGACTGCTGTGGGCCATGACAGTCTTCATTTCGGTGACATTAGGAAACAAGAAGCTAGTGTCTGTGTAATGACAGAGCAAGATATGTGAACTCGTTATTTAGTTAACACAATCTCTGGACAATTCAACTAGTTTTTACAAGGTGGTGGGACCAATCAACACAGATAAAAAACAGAAACTCTGTAACTTAACTCTAGTTGAAATGAACTGAAAGTTGAAAGGTTTGTATTTGAGCTACATGTAATTCACTTTCTAAACATAAAAAAATTCCCTCCAGCAATAGCTTAATAGCAATCATAATTATTTAGAAATACAATTTTGTGAATCATTAGCTCCTTACATTTTGCATAATCTTCTTCAGAGATACAAAGTCTCTTTTGTGCTGTTATTCTTTTCCAAACACAATGTGCTTCTTTCATCTATATGCAATATGGATATGAGTATAGATGAAAGTAATTGCAATTATCAAAAGATCAAATGTATGATAAAATTGAAGTATTGGATCAAAGCTTTCACATTTTTGTCAAATACATTTGGAAAAATACTGCACAATTTAAGAGTATAAAACTGCTCATGTATATTCAGACACAACCAGATGAAAACACACACACAGGGCTACAGAGGCGATCTTGAAAATGTACTAGATCTAATACTTCAAAGCTTACATTTGTTTCTAATATATTTGTATCACTCTACAGACTTTCTCAATCTAGTGACAATCACAATAACATCAGTATCACACTAAAATGCACACACAGATTAATTGGTTTCCATTTTTTAAAAGCTACCAGCATTTAAATTCACGATGATTAAAAGGGAGCTCAGATTTTCTTCTTAAGTTTAGCATTTATCATATAAAAATTCAAATCAAGACAGGAAAATAAAACACACTAAAATTTATGGGTATTTAATTATCATTTTAATGGGTTTATTTTTTGACACATGTATAACATACCTCTTCAGCAAATCCTGTGCTAACTGGAGGTCTGACAGGTATGACAACTAAATAAGCTTGTATGAGCTGAGCTTCGGCAAGCCATTACTAAAAATCACAACCAATAAATAGCTTGCAAATGGTATATTAGTCCTTTATTTAATACTTACTACCAGTCAAAACTGAGACTAGCCTCTTAAAATAATGAGATCCTGAGATATCACATTGTACTGTGATAATTAATTGACCTATCTTTATTTAAAAGCTACTTTTTGAAGTTTGTGACTATTTATAAGATACTCATTATTTATATTCACTATATTCACTATTTATCTCAATATAAACTTAACAACTAAATAAATAATAAACTTAATAAACTTTCAGCCAACAGCCTGAAAGAAAGTATATTCACTTTAATAATAAATTTGGAAGGGGATTCTCTTACTACCATCTTCTGAAACAAGAGATCATAAAATCATTTTGGTTGAAAGAGACATTCAGGATCATCAAGTCCAACCATAACCTAACCTAACTCTAGCATTTCACCATGTCCCTAAGAACCTCATCTAAATGCCTTTTAAATACCTCCAATGATGGTGACTCCACCACTTCACTGGGCAGCCTCTTCCAATTCCCGACAACCCTTTCCATGAAGAATTTTTTCCCAATGTCCAATCTAAACCTCTCCTGGTGCAACTTGAGGTCATTTCCTTTTGTCCTATCAGTTGCTACATGGGAGAAGAGACCAACCCCCTCCATGCTACAACCTCCTTTCAGGCAGTTGTGGACAGTTATAAGGTCTCCCCTCAGCCTCCTGTTCTCCAGGCTAAACAGCCCCAGCTCCTTCAACTGCTCCTCATCAGACTTGTGCTCCAGGCCCCTCACCAGCTTCATCACGCTCCTCTGCACTCTCTCTACCACTTCAGTGTCCTTCTTATGATGAGGGTCCCAAAATTGAACACAGATAGAGCAAATTAGGCAGTATGATAATCTTCCAGATACCAACAATGTCTTCCTTTTTGTTTGCTGGACTCACGCTGGCCTCAATAAAGACTGACACAACTTGCAGACTTCCCTATGGTGGATCTGCACTAATACTGTATGTCATGAGGTGCAGATTCAGTTCCAGACATCACCTCCTCTCCAACACGAGTCTTTTCTGGCTTCAGGACAACATGGCCACTGGACCGGTAGGGCAGCATAACTTCATTTACTGTCAGATTTCTGGGGCTTCTCTTGACTTAGCTGCTAAATAATGACCAATTTATCCTACTGGTACAGGCCAACAAGAGAAAAACAAAGGGATTTTATATATATGAAGTCTTCTATATATATTTAGTGTTGACACATTGCTGTAAAAAAAAAAATAAAATAAAAAATACAGGTGTATATTTTTGCCCTTGATTTCCACAGTATTTTGAGCTACAGGGAGACAAGTGAGATCAATGAGGTGCAATAAAGGGAAACAAGATTATGTTTTAAAATATGGTTAATAAGCCAAAAAAGGTATGTCTTCAATCACCTTTAGATGCAATCAATAAGACAAATATCCATAGTATATACAGCCATTGCCTAATTCATCCATATATTAATTTCAAAAAACCAAACTTTTAAAATCTTAGCTGTTCCTTATGAATTACACAGTTTTAGAATCTACCTTAAATTATATGGGAAAAAGAGGAATTTGCTTCTAACCATGGAAAACAGCTTTCCTTTAGTGGAAAGATATTAAGTGATGCCTAGGAATGTTATTTTTAAGTAACACATGACGTGCTTGCTTTAACAACTGCTCTGAGCACCTGGTGAAATTTGCAGCTGAGAAGGCCTAACAATTTAAAAATAACCAAATCACAGCTTATTTTTAATTTCAAATAATATAATCACCTGTATTTAGTATTACACATATTTGGACAAGCTGCCAGTCTCTGTTCCAAACCATCTCTTTCCCTCTGTCATCTCAAACTTGACATTTTTAAATTCCAAATATGCAGATTTTTTTTTCCTTGGATGACTTGTCATTAAAACTGTCAAAAACTATAATTATTTATGTATACCTATTTATTATTAATCTAGCAAAGTCTTCACAGATATCACACTGTTCCTGTTTTCCTCATGTCATTCTGCTGCCAACCCTGGTTTTCATTGCTGTTGGTTTGATGCCTTTTTGAGTACATCAGTCTCATTTCCCTTGTTGACTGTTTCCACAGCGTGGCAGGCACAGAAATGCTAGCCGTTTTTCTAGTTGTGTTTGTTTTTCAAACATTTTATAAGGTTCATACCTATTAAAATATTTTAATGGAAGACCATAATGATTATAAAAAAATAGTTACATAAATGTTTTGTATCAATAAGTAGCTTGGACAGATCAAAGTTTTGATTTTATGCCATTAATGGGGCAACTGTCCATAATTCAAATTTCAAGGTCTCTGCTTTCACAAAGTTTCACATATAACCATTTCAGGTATCTATAAAGTCTTGCAAACACATGACTAAATGGGTCCACTCAAGATTTAAAGATGAATAAAGGAGGGGGAGGGGGGGAAGAAAAAACCCTCCTGTTTTTCTGTGGAATTAATTTTTTACTCTCTATACATTTTAGCAAGCCAGCTAATAAAAAAGGTAGTTTCACTTCATTCCTTTCACTTTATCTTTCATTCCTTATTCTGCAATTTAAAGCAGTGCTGTACCTTTCTAGTGTCCAACTTATTGACACATCTGATACAACCCCTATGGATCCCTTTTTCCCTCCTTGCCCCCAGCCCTCCATGCTCTTGTTGTTAAAATTTGGTTCCAAATTACTGGCCAGGATAATTTTTTTAAATGTTGCTCAACTGAAGATCTTAATGAGTGAAACATAAGTATAAATCAAACCGAGTCTTCATTAAGAACCACCACAGATTGTACATGATGGTTGTTAGCAATAAATCTTGCATCTCCTGTGAATTTTTCAAAACAAATTTGTCACAACATATAAATTGCACTAGTGCAGATAGATGCAGACATCTCAGGAACAGCAGAAAGATTTCCAAATTAAATATTTTTTTAATCAAAAGGAATTAATACTCCATTAAAGAAGAGCATAGGCTGAAATAAAATCTCCAAACAAACAAACAAACAAACCCCATCAAGTACAAAATAAGAATGTTCAGGAAAATAAACTAAAGCTACTAGGGGAAGAGAATTGAGAAATATTCTACTCAGGAAAGAGCTTGTGTGTCCCCACTGCCTGTCACAGCTGAAAGACCTAACTTAAAACCAGCATTTATTTACTATTTCTTTCTCTTCCTTTCCATATAAATTTAAATACCATCTAAAACCTAATATTTTCTTCAGTAAAGGTCATTATTTCAACCTTGTTTGACACAACCACCAAAATTATTTGCACTATCTCCTATAGTTACTGTAAGAACTATCCCCTTTCTTTCTTCCACAGTAACTGCAATGAGTATTTGGACTAAATAAACATCTTTTTTTTTTCCTCTCTGCTCACAAAATCATCGCATCTGATTCATGGTTTGTTTTATTTTATTTCTGCCATAGCACTTCCCCTTTGAAAATGGGACCATATTCTTGAGCTGGATCCAAACAGTGCAGTGCCTTTTCCAGATTTTTTAATAAACTGTTAAACGCCATTATTGTAGAAGAAATTAGTAAACTAATAACAGCAAAGTTTCAAGAGTCACACAAGATCTTTTGTACACAGACTGCATTACAAAAGACTTGGAAGCCTGAGATGAAAGTCAATGAAAAGTATGAACCTGCTACCATTTCCTGCTTCTTTCATGTTTGCCTTTACTCGTGTCTTATTTATTCTGCTGATAACTTTCCTTCAGGCAGGAGATGATGTGGTGGGGTTGGGGCTGGTAGACTTTAGACCAGAGACTTTTAGATCCATCAGTGTTTCATTTCCTTCTTTGTTTTTCAGTAGCACACACACAGGGTAGGGGTGGAAGTCTAAACTTTATCCTCATGACAATTTTGACAAATGTTGTTCAAAAACTATACTGCAACATTCATGCATCCATTTGGAAAGTCTTCTGTACTAAATCTGACGAGATAAAGCTTATAAGAGCTTATGTGTTACAAATAAAATGTGACTTGACATAACCTTCAAGTTGCTGCCATGTTAAAGTGAAAAAAAATACTCAAGTCAGTTTTGCAAACTTAGTTTTGGAATGGAAAAAATCTCATTGTGAAAGGTATCAAAAAAAGAACAAAACAGTAAGCAGATTTTCTAGGCCCAAGAACCTCGGGCATTTTCACATCAAACTGATTAAGGATATCACTAAAATACCCATGTGGAAAGGCTACCTTGCAGAATGGCTGCCTCACTAAATGGCAAAATACAGTAAACAAAATATAAGATGAATATAAAACAATTACTCTGGACATACTACTCAGACTCGAAGTGCATTCAGTCAGTAGCTGAACTCACAACAGCCAAGCGCCATGACCCTGCAAGCTTAAGAATAGCACAGCTCATCTCATATTCTGAAGCTGCTGCTGGGTATGCAGATCTTCAATGTGTCCATTAATTGACATGCTGCCTATTGAACTATACATTCATTAGGTTTCCCAATGAAGTGAATGTTTATTAGCTTTCCCTTCTATTTTAAAGTTATTGCACAAGGAATGATGATTTGATAAAGAGTCGTAAGAACTTCAGCTACATTGGAATTTCATTGAAGTTAACTTGTCTAAGATATTTCAATAGTTCTAAACATGCAGATAAATTCTGTTAAAGTGGGATTAGGGTTTTTCTTGGTTTTGTTTGGGTTTGAGGGTTTTTTTTGTTTTTTGTTTGGTTGGTTTTGTTTGTTGTTGTTGTTAGCTGGTTGGTTATTTTAAAGGAACCATAAAGGGACTTAAAGTTGAACTTTGATGGGAAAGTGCCTAGACAGGCATTTTTCCCTATGCAGTGAAAAAACAGAATGGGAAATGTGAATCTAGGTCTTTGGAGTGAGTTCCTAAAAAAACTGAAATGTTAAATATATTAGAACAGGTCTTTAATTCCCTCAATCTCTATCAGTGGAAAACTTCTAAAAGTCCATGATTTATAAATCCATTTTATTAATACCTAGCAGCCAACAAGGAGAAAATTGTTTATTGATAAAAGGAGGTCTCCCTTTTTGCCCCCAGTCTAAGTAATGGCTAAAGATAAGGATATGTAAGCACATGCCTGAAAGTTTACACTCAGAACCTAAGAAAGCACAAACCTGAAGTCATCAAAGAAAGCATTCTAGACCCAACAAAATGGAACAAACTGCGCAGCTGGCCAGCACATCACTGTGGTGCTCTGACAAGAAACAAGTAGACACAGAGAAAGCCTAGACATTCACAGCTCCTGTGATTTTAAAGTCCAAGAGAACAATGCAAGCATATTTGTTCTATTAGTTTTGATGTATTGCCTTACATGTGGTTTTTGTTTAAATGATTATATTTTGATGTGACTAACCATTCCAAAATCAATATCTTTATCAAGACAAAAGAAAAACTTCAGCATCATCAGCTAAGTCAGGCTACCAGAACCACCATATCAGAAATTGGCCCAGGGCCCCACCCTATGTGTAAGAGAACAACATTCTTCCATGCTTAGGCAGGTAAGACCTCAAAAATTAAGACGTAAAAAGGCATGACTTACACAAACCAGAGAGCCAGGGGTGAAGTGTATTTCATCCCTGTGTCAGTTACAAGACATTGTTCAGAATACAATTAGATGAGCAATTTAAAAACAGTCACTCTCTGAATAGAATATTCAAATATCATTTTCACATCATGAACTGCATGAAAGTCACGTGCTAAGGAACACTCTAAAATAGCACAAAGAGATGTCATATACGGATTTGAATATTTCAATATAATCTCCACGTATGAATGTATATTGTTTACAAAGTAAAATACTTTATTTTAGTACTATTTTTTCCAATAGCACACATAATCATGCCCACAATTCTCCAGTTCACGATCCTCTATATGTGATATTATCACTGCTTTTGCGTCTTGAGATGTCAGGATATAAGGTTTTATATTAAAGAAAAGCAGTTTAGATAATTTTGTGTTTGGACTTCTAATGGTTACCTGCATTTCCCCTAAAACAATTTATAACATTGCCCTCCCCAAAAAGTATCTCTCAAGAACTGAGAATCTACAATTTTGAGATAATACAGAGCAATCTTTAAAACTGTCTTAAGACTGCTGAGATATGTGTGTGTACATATATATACACATACCCACAAACCAAGAATGACAAGTTTCCATTCTGAAAAGCCCATGTAGATATCAAAGACACAGAGAGAAAAGTAATATTTTTAAAAATCAGAACGTCAGTAATTTTCTTAATACAGGAGAGATGTCTCTAAATCAGAGTTGACTCATGCTAGTACAACAGCATGAAGTACTGCTAGTGTAAGAACCATACTCATTTTTTGCTAAATTCATTGAAAATTCCAACAAATTTGAAAATTTGAATTGGTAATTCCCTGACACAACTCATACATAAATGCACAGACACATAAAATGTAAAAAAATCAATTGGATCAACAAGTGTCCAGAGTTTTAGGAAAACTAGCATTGCTGCCAACTTTCAATAATCCCAAACAACTCAACCATGAAGTACAAAAATAATTTAATCACCGCCTTTCCAATTTTCATTTCTTTCCACCATATGAAAAGAGAAGTCTCAGAAATAAATGCCATAGGGCAACGGCCAGATTTAGACTGAACGGATCTGAATTACTGAATACCAAAAAATTAATAGAAGTCGACCAGTATGAATTTTTTGCCTTTTAATAGTCAAGCTATTTTAGGAGAAGTACAATAACATGGATTTTAAGAATATTTTTTATTCCCAGTTTTGATTTTTTTTCTGTTTAATATTTCTATGAGCTATTAAGATACTCTGTGACTCTTAAAGCTAATAATCAAACATCTATTTTTTCTTCTAAGACTGATGAAATCTGTGCTAAAAGAAGTCAATATTTTACACAAAAAACTGTTGAAATTAAGGCATACACATATTCTGGGTTTTCAATTCAATTATATTAAAGAAAAATGGAAGAAATTGAGGCAGAGATATTCAGAAAGATATTTTCCCATCTATTTGATGAATTCTACATTTTCCTATTTTTCTTTAAATTGGACTTATAGTGCAACAGGTTTGTTCTACTACTTCAGAGGGTTTTGTGCGTTCAGAGTTACATATCTAATGGTATGAACTGATATGTTCCTTCTCTATTATTTACAGAAAGGTAAGAACTGTAGAAAAGCCACGTCCTAAAAATGTTTCCTCTACACTTTAAAATTTGAAAGTAACTTTCCCTTTCCAAAGACATGAGCAGAGCTTTTGTTTTCTTAAAAATATTCCAGGTATAAATGTCTGGTCTTGTCTACAGCTCCATAGATTACTGAAATTGCTTTTATATTTTATGTTAAAGACAGCATGTAGGAATTATGAGAGACTTCAGCTAATGCTGCACACACCTTTAATGAAATCGTCCTTTTCAGACAAAGCACTTCACATGCTTAAAAGTTAAACTCTATGAATACTATCATCACAAAGTCTTTATGCCATTTTGTAGGCTGTCATTTAATATATTTGCAGTTTGGTAACTACAACATGAGAGAACAAGGTTCAGTTGACACATTGGTTTGCTTTTAAATTAGAAATTTAACTACATTAACATACTGATTTGACAAAGATGATTCAAAGGATTATTATGCCTAAAAACTAAATTCATACCCCTTTTTAGTCTCAACATTAAAAAAAAAAAAAAAGTTCTGTAATGAATCGTTTCATCTACTACATATAGTGTGTTTCACACAGAAAGGGAAAAAATATTACTGACATACTGTAAACTTCAGATTCTTATAGAGGATCTTTCAACCACAAGTATATGCCAGTGTTACTAAAAGCATAAAAATAAAGAGATATGATATGCAATTTCGACATGCAAATTAATATCTGAAAGTTTATAAATGAAATCTGAAAATAGATTTAAATTTAAATCATGACATCCTGTGAACTACTTCCTTAGGGCAATTAAGGAAAAAAAAGCTCAACTGGAGTTTAAGTAACTTCTCTGTTGTTTTGCTACTAAATTATACAAATGCTTCTATCTTAATACAAAATTCTGTAAATAATATCAAAAAAAGATCATATAAAAGACAACCTCTTGAAGTACTTTTAAATGTATGGGGTTTTCGGAGTTGTAAAGCTTAGAATTATGTCATTTCAACCTTCTTTTTGCTACTTCTTTCCTATTCATGCTACTGGGAAAAAAAAAAAAATATCCCACTTCCTTTTATAATATTCTCCTGGTTTGGTTGAGGGTTTTTTTGTTGTTGTTTTTTTTAATTTACTAATAAATATACTTTGATTCCTGCAGAAGAATGACAAGATCTAGATCTTACCTAAAGAAATGGATGACATTTATTTGATCACTACATACAGCAGTAAGTGACACAGAAGCCACTTCATAAAAAAATGCAAACTATACTTCTTCCAAAATGTAGTTTATAATTTTGAACTCAAATATTTATTATTTTTTTTTACCTGAGAGAAAATTTAAACTAGTCAGATCTCATATTTGTTGATTTTTTAAAACAGAACATGAAATCCTGTAAAATAACTCAAATTCTTAAAAGGATTTAGTAGGCTCTTCTCACCTTTTTCCCAGCTATCTAAAATATCTATTCTTTTGTCTGATAGACTGATGAGAAATCAGTGTCAGGGCAAAAATTTGAAGCTGAAAACTTACTGTAAATTACACATTTCTCCATTAAATTAAAACCTTCAGCATGAATTCTGAAGTAAGTTTTAGAGGAACATTTCCTTGCTTATTTTTTTTTCCAGTTTATTTTTAAAACATTGATGTTGATAGGTTTGGAAACACCCATTATGTGTGATTCGTTTGATAGTTGACTCAAAATGTTAAAAAAGCAAAATCCATTAACAGGTTGGGCAGAATCATATTATACCATTGAGTACTCAAGGCCAGCCATACGTTTACTGTTTTAATATCATATAATATGTTTACAGTTAATTAATCCCATGTGTAAATTTCTTTTACATTTGTTGATAACAGAAAATTGTTTATTCATTGTCACTGGAATAGTACACTTTGTAAGTGATACTGAAATATTTCTATTGATTAATCTTTTAACAAATAACACATTTCGTATTTGTAGTTTTAGTTGAATTACTGAAGATATATCAAGTTTTACACTTGGATTCTTTTTGTTTCACCAGTACTGATTTTAAAGAGATCCGTAAGATCTTGTATGTAAAGGTTGTTTGGGGTTTGGTTTTGTTTTGTTTTGTTTTTGTTGTTGTTTGTTTGGGGTTTTTTTGTTGTTTTTTTAATTTTGTGGGATTCTGTAAGCTCTTACCCTCTCTATATAATATTATTGATACCTTCAGTTTCTTCAAATCTCCAAAGCATTCTTTTAGTATATATATTTTTTTCCTATATGTACCTGATATCCTAGAAGAATAACACAAAACTCCAAGCAATTGAACAAGAAGTGCACAGATATACACCACTGTTACGATGACAGTCTAGTAGCACTGAATTACAATGGATACTTTTAGACTCATTGTAGGAATTCAACCAATGAAATATTAACAATCGTAACAAAGCAAATCCATACTGGTTTCACCTAATATTTGCCTTAAGAGACAATTTTCCTTTTTAAAACTAAAAGCTTACAAACTTCTGAGATTGGAAAAAATTAATATCTTTTAACAAAATAATTATAAAAGCCATTTTAATATCATTATCATGCTTCCTACCTGTAACATCAACAATAATAATAATAATAATCTCAAAAAATTCCACAGTGCTTACTTTTGAAAAATATGCTCTTTTGCCACCTTCCATGAGGAAAGTTTTCAATACAAAAGTAGTCCTATATTATGGAAAACTTTTCTATTTAAGAATGCCAACTGCATGCCATGATTCTGGAAAAGCCTTGCCTTGAATGAAGGTTATAGTTTGAAACCTGGAATCTCAAAAACAGTGAAGCTATGTGTAAAAGTAAATGAGAATAACAGAAGCTCCCCTACAGCAATAGCTCTGCAAATATTAGAATCATTGTTCTCATGGATGTAGACACTTTCTTCTCTGAACCAATAATTTGTCTGAAAAAGCACGAAAGTGTACCATTACTTGTCTGGATGCACTTTTATAGAGAGGAAGACTACAGAAGACAGCCTTGTGAATGCCAAGACAGAGTTCAAATTAGAAATTACTAAAAAGAAGCATGTTTGTTCCCCACACTCCTAAATATCTCATACTCAAAGTTATTTATCTTTTATTTATCCTCATTAATCACTTCACCATTCCCAAAAGTCTGCTCCTACACAAGTGTCTACCCCTCAAAGTGCCTTCCTCATCTAGGCCTCACACTTTTCTAAGTCCCTCTCCATACATTTCTCCAATTTCCCAAATAAACCTCTCACTCATGTCACTTCTGAATTCTTTGAAATTTCACCTCTCTCTCTCTCTAAAGAAAAAAGGAGAAGCACAGAGACCATCCAAATGGAAGGCCGCTTCACCACTTACATTTGTCCAGCAATGAAGTGAAAACACATATTTTGAGAGAGCATCCAAAGCTGACCTGGAACACAAGAACAGCGGACCTTCAGAAATAAAATCAGAAATACCACCAATGAAGAAAGAGGTCAACTGCTTAGGTAAGAAAAGCAGAGCTTGGTAGCTCAGGAGTCTTCACTACCAAATACATGATCTTTCTGAGGAAGATGAGTTTACAAGGAACTGCCCTGGAATGTTTTGCATCATCAACAGTGATGGCAAAAACTGTGAGAGAGACCAAGAAAGAAAACAAACTCTGTTTCCAGGATCTCTCTTTTATTCCTTTCTTTAAATCTACTTTTCATAACGTATTAAATGAGTAGTAGTTTTACCAAACCAGTTTATTTAGGTCAACTTGATTAACAGTAAAAAACACACTAGACAGTGCAAAATAAGGTATTTTCTGAAGTTTGGTTTTTGGTTTTTGTGGGGACTTTTTGTTTTGTGATTTCATTTTTTTTTTTTTTTTTTAAGAAGTTGGTGTTATCTGAATTGTCTTAATTACCCTTGGCAAACTAGGAAACACGATCATTAATTATTAGCTTGTTTATTGCCAAATGAAATATACTCAGTTTCTCTGGCATTTGTACATACCCATTAATCTTGGACATAAAAGCATGGTTATTATCATTTCAAAATATACTGATTGAAAATTTGATATTGATTTACTCTCTAGCATTGTGTATTTTCTTGAAAATTACACCTAACTATATGTATATGTGTTTATAATGAAAGCTACCTCAGCTTACTGCTTTTTTGTCAACATTCAGTAATATGTTCATGGGATCGAAGATATTTTACACCAGCACTTCTTTTGGAATCATATTGTGATGTGATATTTGACTGAATACTAAAATTATGAACAAAACCTTACATACTGAACAAATGTTTTACAGTTTTCCATGCGAGTGGCATGGCTATTTATGTGCAATGTTCATTTTAATGAGTGATTCTGTCATGGAAAATAAAAATGTGTTCATGGTTCAATACATGAGTCTGTTGATTAACCAGATCTGACAGATTTTGACCTATAATGTTTTAATCCTCTGTCACTATCAATGATGCAATTTCTGTTAAGCTAAATATTTAAATTTGAAAGAATAATTTTTGTTTACATCATCTGGAAGAAAAGCTTTACAGATCACTTTCTGCAAATTGCATGATGTTAAAAACTTATAACAAATCTGAAACCATGTACCCCTTTATTCAAAATACTAGTTTATAAAATTCAGCTGAATTAATACTATATTTTTACCCAGGAATGCATAAGACTTTCAAATTATCAGCTAAAAAAACCAAACCAAAACAAAACATATCTTCAGGAATGTATACATATTAAAAATACCAATGTAGTCTTATCAGTGATATGTGGGAATTTGCAGGCATACAAAAATGCAATCACATAAATTCCTTCATGTCAATGTATTTTTTTCCCTACTTTCCAAGTATCAACTTAAAAATCAGGAAAGAACAGCAATAAAATATTTGTCTCTAGTCTACCACATCACATCTGCTATAGATAGCAGGTATGCAAGCAATAGGATTTTTATTATATTGGAAAACCAAAATAAACATAATCATTATAAATACAGTTTTATTAGTCCTATTAGAACATAGGTTCTGTCATAAGGACAGAGGAGGAAACCTTAAGTTCTCTGAAACTGGGTATAGCATTTACCACTTTGAAAACATTGAAAATCAGTTAAATATTCAAATCTTTTAATTTATTCCTTCCTCCATTCTAAAAATAACTCAACTGTAAGGTTTCTTTCACTTTTGTCAATTCTACTAAATTGCACAAGTTTCCTTCTACAATAAGGCAAGCTATTTTTAAGCACTGTAGTGAAAAACATATGGTATTTTATTTTCTTTTCAGAAAGAAAATAGAGTTTGGGTGTCTTACAAAGGCAAGAGTTCAAAAAGTCATACTTCTATTCCTTTTTTCTTACCATTATTAGAGTAACCCAAGGTAACACAAGAGATGATACAACACTAAAGAAGCACTCACCTACTTCTTTTGAATACTGCTAGCTAAAGAGCCTTAGAATGATCCTGTATTTTACTAAGCTCTCTTTAATCACTTAGGGCAAATGTCATTCATATTTTCTTATTAATATTTTAAGCTTCATAAACATGTCCTGACTTTAAAAAAAAAAAAAAAAAGTCATTATAAAAAACCTGCACATTTTTAAAGAAAAAAAGAAAAGCTATTTTCAAATATTAAGGAAAAGGCTTCTCAGGTTTTTCTAGAAGCTCTCTAAAAATACAATTTGAAAATCAGTGATTATGGATTATTCTTTTCTGTCAATTCTGAAAACTTCTGCTCAGGAATGGAGCTTCTTTCTGCTGTGAGCTGTGTTTCAGCACAGAAAAGCAATATAGTGTCTTCAAGGAAGGGCTCTCCATGATTTAATTTTTTCAGCACTTGCGGTAGGTAACTCAGGGCTTTGATAACATGCTTACCTTTCAGTGAGGAAAAATATTTTGAAGATCTGATTTCATAAATAGAAAGATGCAGAGACAATTATAAAAAATTAATGTTCATAGAGTAGTTAATCTTACTCTGCTTATTATATAAACCTTCAACTGCAAATCTATTGACTACACGGGTATACAAACCAACCACCTCTTTTCATATGGTAATCTTATATTCTGAGGAAAACTTATTTTCAAAGGTGGTTTTCTCTCCTTATAAAATTAATTTTGCCCTTTTTTTGTTTTTAACTTCAGGATGTGTAAGTACTGTAAAACATACTGGAGATTGATCTAACACAAGAAAAACTAATGCTTTTAAGACTCATCAAGTACTATTTTGAAGACTGACAGTCCTGCTCAGAAGGTTAACAGAATTACGCTGTTTATGTTAATCTCCATCAATTTATTTTTTTTTTATTTTTTTTTTACTTCAGATTTCTTTAAAAAAAGACAGAAAATTTGTTTATAAAACTACTTGTATTTGCAAGCAGTGTTGTTGTAAGCACTAATCAATTCAGTTTTTTACTGACAAAATCCGTATATTGATAGAAATCTTACTTTTGAGGAAAGATTATGAACTTCAGTTTAAGGATCTGTACTTTTCTGACCTGGCATTTACAATGTAGTTACTCATTTTTCATCCTGGCAGAGTTCTAGTCTGCTATTACGTCAGATTTTCTAAAACAGTTTTCATTTTTTTTTTTCCCCAAAAGAGAGATGTTATTTATTCTAAGACAATGTTCTACCTCATTTGAACACAATTGTTTAGAAGACCCAAACTCAAGTTTCTCTGTCTAAAACAGAAGTATCTTAAACATTAACAGTAGAATTCAGATCTCAAGTGTTCTGATATTTCTGATTGCCCCAGGTTTTTATACTAACATTTATACCAAATCAGGAAAAAAAGCAAAGATTTCCTATCTGACAGTAACTCAGTTTTCTGGGTCAGCTTTCAAAAACAAATGAGTCATGTTGTCAAATACAAAACTTTCTGTGTGTTTGTTTTGAAACACGCTGGGATACCTTCCAGTTATCCTTATGAGGCATCCTAATGTAATCACAGAAAAAAAATATAATACTAAATTAATAAATTAACAATGAAAAGTGCATGCTCCCATACAAATGATTCCATAAAACATAAGGAAAATAATGGACACAATGAAACATTTCTTCCCTGGTATACAGTTAATAAAGACTGTCTGTTCGTGAATCAGGTTCCTATCTACTGTGAAGTTCAGTCCTGGTGTCTGCCCTGCAGCCTCTGGCACCCCAGTCCCAGCAGCACCTGATTCCATGATCATCTGGGAGATTGCATATTGATTTTGTATATTTTGCACTATTTGTCTTATTAGTAGTAAAGCTGTTTCAGTTTTCCAACTCATAAGTCTCTTCCTTCTCCTCCTTTTCCCTCTCCTTGGTGGGTAGGGCGGAGGCTAATAGAGAGCACCTATTATTCCTTTTATTGTCACCCGGCTTTAAACAGTGACATCATGTTACACCTTCTCGGTTGTCTCTCTTCCAGGTCATAATGCACTACAGTATATTTAATCTCACCTCAAAAGGAAACCTCTCCACAATTATCATCTTCATTATCCTGCTGTGTAACTTCCTAATTTTTAATTTATGACTTTGAGACAGTGTGGCTCATGAATTTCAAACTACATCCTGATCTTTTCTCTCTTGTTCTGGATTCCATTTTCCTTCTGAAATTCAGGAATAGTAGCTAAACTTTTTCAGATAACTACCCATAATGTGTCCAAGGGGGTTTCCCCCCACTCCACCAAGTCATAATAGTGGCTAATTTAGAGACTGTCATTACTACAGTGATGGAGCTTACGTACAAGCTTATGTTTGACATCAATATTACTTTTTAAACTTGATTCTCTGGAATCCTTGTAAGTGGAGACCATATTAATTTAACTAGAAAACAGAAAAGACAGGTACAGTTGTCAGCCTCTCAGAGTCTAAAAATCACTTCTGAGACCTATTTGGCAGTTACCATAAAGTAAATAAATTCCTAGGAAGCACCTGTCCATATCATGGGGTGTGGTGGGTTGACCCTGGCTGGATGCCAGGTGCCCACCAAGCCACTCTTTCACTTCACCTCCTCAACTGGACAGGGGGAGAAAAATATAACAAAAGGTTTGTGGGTCAAGATAAGGTCAAGGAAGATCACTCACCAATTACCATCATGGGCAAAACAGACTCGACTTGGGTAAATTAGTTTAATTTATTACTTATCAACATCAGAGTCAGGTAATGAGAAATAAAAAGTAAATCTTAAAACACCTTCCCCCCACCCCTCCATTCTTCCTGATTTTCTCTACAGAGGGATGGGGAATTGAGGTTGCAGTCAGTTCATCACACATTGTTTCTACTGCTCCTTCCTCCTCAGGGGAGGGACTCCTTACAATCTTCCCCTGCTGTAACACAGGGTCCTTCCCAGAGGAGACAGGTCTCCACAAATTTATCTGACTTGAGTCCTTCCCATGGGCTTCAGT
Source organism: Nesoenas mayeri (assembly GCF_963082525.1). Lineage (NCBI taxonomy): Eukaryota > Metazoa > Chordata > Aves > Columbiformes > Columbidae > Nesoenas > Nesoenas mayeri. Next base: position 131,604,327 of record NC_137541.1, read on the forward strand.
TCTTCATGAACTGCTCCAGCATGGGTCCCTCATGGGGTCACAAGTCCTGACAGTAAACCTGCTCCAGCTCTTTCCACGAGGCCACAGGTCCTTCCAGGAGCTTGTTCCAGCATGGGCTCTCCATGGGGTCACAGACTCCTTGAGGCATCCACCTGCGCTGGCATGGGGTCCTCCATGGGCTGCAGGAGGATCTCTCTTCCACCTTGGACCTCCATGGACTGCAGGGGACAGCTGGCCTCACCACAGTCTGCATCACAGGCTGCAGGGGAATCTCTGCTCTGGCACCTCAAGCACCTCCTGCTGCTCCTTCTGACCTTGGTGTCTGCAGGGCTCTTTCTCTCACATATTCTCACTCTTTTCTTCCACTGCAGTTGATGTTGCATAGCAACTTTTTCCTCTTCTTAAATATATTATCACAGAGGTGCTACCACTCTCATTGATAGGCTTGGCCTTGGCCAGCGGCAGGTCTGTCTTAGAGCTGTCTAGCACTGACTGTATTGGACATGGGGGAAGCTTCTGACATCTTCTCAAAGAAGTCACCCCTGTAGCTTCCCTGCTATCAAAACCTTGCCATGCAAACCCAATACACAGGGTGGGCAGGAAAGAAGTACCACACTTGGCTACTAGCTGTCTCTGTTGGTCCTTTCTATAGCAAGGCCTGAGGGTAAAGCGGCATGAGGACTGAACCACTTTCTCTCATGTGCAGGCTGTACTTGAATTTCCTTTATTTGTATGTACCATCTTTGCATTTATTAAAGACCTGCTTAAGTGCAATTATACTCTATATGATCAGCTGGAGAATTAGCAGCTGGATGCTCTAAAATTAGCCTTAAGAGCTGCAGGGCTCAGAAAACAAAAAATAAAACCACACAAAAAAACAAATACCACCACAAAAAAAACAAACCCACACTATTGAGCATGTGTGCACTGTTTCTGCATTAGTAATAAAATATTTTAAGATACTTCTAGTCTGGTAATTTTGTTGCTTTCATAGTATTTTAACTTCATGCTAGACTAGAAATTATAAAATACCAAACAATGTTTTCATTTTTTTAAGTTCTCACAGTCATGTCCGTTTTTCCATTATCCAGCTTTAAGGCTTTACTGTATACCCAAGGTCTCAACACTGGCAGTATTTATCTTAGAATGAAACAGTTTTTCCCTTAGGCTTCAAAACTGTGGCATTCGGAAGGGCAGTCTCCAGTTAAAAAGAGCAGAACAGTTCTGCCTGCAATTGACCTCTTCCCTTGAAGATTACAATCCAAACACACTTTGAAAAGAGATGCCCCTGGATTAGACACAGTAAGAGACAGAAAATCCCCTCTGAGAAGCACAGATGGAGTCCCATGCAGGGATCCCTGGCACATCCAGGTTACCTTCCACCCACATTGCCTAAATTCCACCCTGCTGGTTAATACACTCAAACACACGCCTTGGTCTTTTATTTGAGTTAACTATCAGGGGATGCATAATGGGGGAATGGACATAATGAATCCTAATTTTCTCCGTAGTCCTCTTTCGCATCAAGTCAGGCCTAAAACCCAGGCTTAAATAAATTGCTTTGTATTTATGAGTTCCCTTCAAAACTAAGAGTCCCTGTGGTAAATCTGAAGAAAGAAATTAGAAGCACTCTTGAATGCCTCTTTTATGAAGCCAATTCCTAGGAAATTAAGAATCTCAAAACAAGAAAAATGTAATCTGAAACACATAAAGAAAACATTAATTATGAAGTGACAAGGAAAAGTCATTCAAAATCAATTCAAGGAAGATTAAATAAAAAAAAAAAAAAACCATGCAAAGTAAATGTTCCCATTAGTGTTGTAACAATACTGTTCTACAATGATTTAATTAAAAAAAAAAAAAAATCTAGTCCCCAAAATGAGTTGCTTTTAAGTGAGTAAAATGTTAAGCCAACATACAATAGATTTTGACTGTGCCTGACACAGAACAGACCAAGAACCACATTTGCCTTAAAATAAATAATAAGCCCACACAAAAAAAGAAATGCTGAATATTCAATTAATATTATGGCTCCACTTTTGCAGTGACATCTATGCAAGCAGATGCCTGCCAAGTAATACATATGTCAATTCTGCTCCCCAATGGCTCTGACAGAATGCTGGAGACCATGTTTGGCATTATGAATCCATATCATTCCTGTTACGTGTGCACAGAAGATTGATCTAAGTTGTAAACTAGGTATGGCCAAACCTATTTAAATACCTAGTGACACATTTAAATTGCAATAGTAAGAGATGAATCTGCCTACTATGTGAGGTTCAGACTTGGACACATTTTTAAAATTGAATTTAAAAGTGATCTGAATTGACAAGCCAGAAAATTTCTGTATTGTGCCTCCTGTTCTGGGAACACAAGATGTACCATAAAATTATTTTATTAAATATGTAAGTTCTCTGTAATTGTTGAATATATACAGATTCAGAATTAAACATTTTCTTCTGAGACAGGAGAATTTTCATAAAGGCACAGTAATAAGGATTTTTTTTTTATCTTCTAAAAAGAATCTTTTTTATTTATCACTTACACTTGGAAATATAAGGTATGGAAAAGCCATTCATTCAAGAAGCCCAAGTTAAACAAAAAAACCCACAAAAAACCAACACACATGCCCTACAATGCGATTTCAATTTCTTGAAACTTCAGGGAAACCAAGTATTACACTTTATGTATTCTTATAAAAAGAATAGTACAGCAAACTACAAGTTATGAAAACTACAACGCTAAAAATTATTATCAAAGAGGTTGACTTGAAAAAAAATGACTATGTACAAGAGTATATTGTTACATTCCCATTATATTTGATGTACTGCATGCAGCAACAAGTATAAGTGCACTTAACTACTGTTCCTGTCTGGTGTGGATTTGGCTGTGTTCCTATTGTACATGTGAAAAGGTTTTTAAAAGATATTGAAAGGAAATAAAGTCAAATAAGATGTACTGTACTCTATGAACAAAACAGCTACACAGTCTCTCAAACAAGCCCATTTGTGTCAGGAATCCTTTTATATTCAGTAAAATACTGTTAATAAACTCAAACCACATATCTGCAAATGGTTCAATTCAGTCATTGTCATGAACACCACACAGACAGAATAGTATAGATGCAGTTTAGCTTAAATAAGGTACCACATGGAAACAGCAATCAATAAATAGCCTACTGCTAATCCATCGCAGTAAGAATTCTTTCTATCCTTTTCTGCAACTCCTCTGTTCTGCTTTGATACAGGGACTAAAAACAGGTCAACACTAATCCATCCAAAATTAGTACTAATTTTGTAGTCCTCTAGAATCAAACTGACAGTCAAGGGAAAGCAAAAAGGGGCTGCTGTTTTAATACTGTCCATTAAAGGAGTGGCTTCAGTAAAAAACAAACTAGCCAAATGGTATTCAAATGCAAAGTGTCATCATACAGCAAGGAGAATCCAGTTCAGGATTTTGAAGACCAGTCCTCCCCACTGGTTAGTTTACTGCACTGGTAAAACACTTGTAACTAACTAAAGCTCGCAGGGTTCCAACTTTCACACATCAAAGCTTCATATTATAAGAAGGAACAGAGGAAGGGGGAAGTAATTTCACCTCTCAACACAAATCTAACAATGCCCACTGCAAAATCCAAAAGACGTGGTGTCACCCACTCTTACTATGCAGGATAGGCAGGAAAGGCCTATAGAAGGTCTCCTACTGAATGAACAGCAGGTTTGGTTTGGTTTTAAAGGCCTCTGTCTCAAATGTTAGTATTTTTCCTTAAAACTCTGAGATGTCTTAACATTCAAAATGAAGGAACACACAGCTTCATTCTGAAAATCCTGCCACATTATGTTTGTAGAACATGGTACCAGCATTTTCAAAAAAAGATTAGATTAACTTGTGGACAAGGGTACAGAAAGATACCAAAAGGAGTAGGCAGGGAGTTACCTTCTAGTACACCTTCTAGCACACTCAATTAAGCAGTTAAGTATAAGAGAAATGAGCTCTGGAAAGAGATAAAGTTGGTGTGTTTTCCCTCAAGTGTCCGACTCTGCTGACAGAACTGGGTTAGGTAAGCCATTGGCTTGATCCAGTAGAGCACTTCTTATGTCATTGTGAATTCATAGTAAAATGTTGAAAATGGGCCCAAATTCTTGTGACTGTAATGGCATGCAGAAGGAGCTCACTATCCAGTCTACAGAAGTATTTTTCTTCCATCTGTTTTATACAGTTCTATTCATTTCATCAGATGTCCCTAGTACTGGCATTTTTTGCCAGTCAGTTTTGTTTGCCTGACCATTATATGAATTTGTAAACTTCAGTCACATTCCTCACTCTCTCCTCTTCAGACTGAACTGCTGAGCCTCCTCTGATGTCTCTTCATTGGCAGCTGCTCCACACTCTTAATAATATAACCAGATTTCCTCTCCATCATCTCTAATGTCATCAAATCTTTCTTTAAATTAAGACAACAGGACTGCACATTGTGCTCAAGAGGATGCTGCAGGAAATGTTTAATATAATCACAAAACAATGCCCTGAGTATTCTTAAAAAAACAAACAAACAAACAAACAAAAACCCACAACCTCTCAAAAAATAAAAACAAACAAACAAGAAATTTAAAAAGGTAACCTAACTTGACTACCATTGTCACTGTCACTGATAACTCGGGACAAAAGAATCAGAGTTCATATGAACTATAAAACAGAAGAGAGGTTGCTTTAACTAGATGGCATTCTTGTTTCCAAGTCCTAGTAAGCTCTAAGGTTTTGGAGAAGGGAGAATACTGTCTCTATTAAAAAAAAAAAGAAAAAAAAATCATGACAAAAATTTAAATAAATTTAATATAACTTCTCTAGAGCATATAAACTTGAGAAAATCCTACCATCTGAATTATTTCAGTCCTACCAATAAGGCTCAAAACAAGATGTCACACATATACTTCATTAAAATTACAGAACATCTCCTGTGCAATAAACCCATAAAATTTAGCCTTTTTGGAATTTGTCACTTCCTGACATATAATGAAGATGCAGCTTTGTAATCACTGGCATCTGTTTTCTATTTACTACAAGATTTGAAAAGATAAATCTTATACTTTATGAAGTGCAGAATGTTTGAAGAGGTATTACATACAACTAACTTTTTAAAGGAAGACTTACTGTAAAATTCTATAGCAAGTGGCTTTCTATGTTTATTGTATGCCTTAAAAAGATAATTAAATAGATTGTATTTGGATACAATCAACATTATCGATCCACAACACGTAATAAAGCAGATAGTCACCATATACAGGTTGTATGTCAATAAAATCTCTATCTACCAAACAGGTATATGCAGTTACATATTGGTTATTTGGCTTGTTTTTTGTTCTTACTTCATAGGGTTGTTTTCTTTTTTTTTTCTTCCAATCATACCTTTTACACAAAAATTGTTAAGGCTTATAGAACTTCACAGCTGCATTGAAGATTATTCAACTAAGACAATGAAAAAGCAAGCAAAAGGTCCAGATAAGCCACCACCAAAAAATATATAACACTACATCAAGGCTTTCTCTTATCTTGAAAAAGAAAAACATAATGAGATATGGTTTTGGTTTTCATTAAGATGAAAAATAAAACATGAAAGTATAAAAAGAAATAATTGTCCTTAATAGTGGTATTTGATGTATCTATACCAAAGTGTCTCTACAAATCTTTACTTGGAATGGTAGGTGGATGGTAGATAGTTTGCATTAGTTAATATTGCAATCCCATTTAAATAATTGAAACTACTTTCTGCTTTAAAATTAAGTATATGCAGCAAATACTATATTTCTATTTTGTTCTCATTCCTATAACTACTATGAAAAGTTTGTTTTCTATAGTGGTTGCAATCAGAAAAGTGGTACTGGGCACCTGTTTCACTGTTGTTTGGGGTTTTTTTAATTCTTCACAGACCTACAAGGTCCATCACTAGATTTATCTTCCTTAAATTTAGACATCACAATTTAAATGGGATATTTTGGTCATTAACAACACCATCATAGACACGAAAATACACAAAAGTGGCTAAAACCAGCAAATTCTGTACCTTCTTCAATGTGTAATTGAGCTATTTGGATCAATTCTGGGCATACAGAGTTTTTTCTAAACACCACAACTTGTGTATAAATGCATGAGCTCAGTCAGAACAGTTTGGAACACTAAAGGGATATCGACACAACTATTCCTAGAATAATTTACATGCACAGGTTCTATACATATTTCAAATATTACTGTCCTTTGGGTGATAAAAAACAGCAATCACTCTTTGACAGATGGGAAACATCAAATGTCTTGTTCCAAGTCAAAGAGACAGAAGTATCTTCATTATAACATATGAAATCAGAGTGGCTTTACTAGAATAAAGCAAATAAACTTGATGTAGTTGGGCTGATTATAACTTTATTTAAATTGTTTCTATTAAATTCAATGTCCTGGTTTTGTTAAAAACAAGACCAGTTCTCTTTTAGTGATTTTTTTTTCTTTCAGCTAAGTTCTTCTAGGTGGCTGTACTCTTCTGAGTTTTAGCCTGCATATTCTTCCTAGGATGCTGTACTCGGTGCTGATAAGAGACCAGCAGAATGCTGAAGAAGCTCGTGTTTAGATTTATTACTATGGTAGCCAAGAAAGACTGATAAGTTTTCCCACGTTCCATTGAGAGAGGGGCTTGTTTGAGGAGGGGTGGATGGAACAGGTGACTAGAACTGACCAACGGAAGTATTCCATCTCATCATTGTCATATCCCCTGTATAAGAGGGTGATCACGAGGGTCACTCTCTCTTCGACATGGCCGGTATTTAGAGAGGACCCCGTCTGTCTGCCTGTGATCTACAGGCCTCAGGCCCTGCATCCCTGCAACCAGGTTCCAGTTTGCTGTGAAGTCTGGTCCATGACTTCCGGGGGCCTGAGCTGCACCTGCTGGAGCCGCCAGCTCTGCACACCCAGCTCTGCTGCTGGAGTGATGCCAACTCCACATCGAGCACTTCAGATTGGTTTTGTATATTTTGTATATATTGTCTATTTATTAGTAGCATTAGTAAAACCCTTTAAAACTCTCCAATGTGAAGTCTAAGTCTCTCTTCCTTTCCTCTTATCTTTGCAATAATCTTTCCTGTCTAAAGGAAAGGAATGGCAGGAAGTGAGGGGATAACAGAGAGCATCTGCCGCGGTTTATTGCCACCTTGCCTTAAACCTTGACATTCACAAACAATAGAACTAGACTGATTCTAAAAGAGACTCAGCAAAAACTTAACATATGCAAACAGTTGTTAGAAAAGTAAAATCCAAGATGAGTACTTTGTCTTTCACTTCCACAAATTTGGTACTGTTTTCAGAAAGAGATGCTAAACCAGTAGTTTATACATACATACCTTCTAATGACTTTAAATGCAGAACATGTACCCACTTATGCCTGTGATAATGTGACCTCCCTGTTTATCAAAACCAGAAACTCCTGACTTTCACAGATACAATATTAGAGCAAAACAGATTCATTCAACAGCACAAAATGCAATGATAAGGCTTTTCATGATTCTTTATTTTTTTAAGTAATATGAATGATCTATGAGATAACTTTAAAGTTTACAGATCACATTTTAAAGAAACCATAGAGAAAAATCAGGTTAGACCTAAACACCGTGCTTTTGCCAAGAAAGGCTGGACCAGAAAATTCTTGTGGTCCCTTCCAACCTGGTAGTGTATGATTCTATGACTCGCCTACACAATTCATTGACACTTGAGATTTCTGTTCTCCTCTCCCCACATTAAAAATAAAAACCAGAAAATTCTACTCCATATCATAGTTGGAAATCAGTACACTTCAGCATAATTGAGAAGAAATGTCCTTGAACACTGCTATAGAATTCACCTTATTTTAATGACTCATATTAATATAAACATGTGTAAACTATGAACAAATAGAACTGGCCCCTTTCTTTTAAGCTCTCCATGCTATTCATGTGCTCTCTGTGCCTCTCTTGCTGTCACATATAAGAACTAGAACCATCTGCATAGTCCCAGATTTGCCTGCCATGATACAGACTTCACAACTTCCACAGAGCTATTCCACAAGAATCATCCAAGTGTAAAGCACAAAAAGATCAAGCTGAGCGAACAAACTGAATAAATTCCAATTTCTCTGGATTTGAACCCTGAACTTCCACCCAAAAAGCCGGCAGCCTCTTCTCACGTGAACTCTTACACCGTAACACATTTTCACTTTCCAGCTTCCACATCATTCTCATCTCTGTTCCACCAGCTGTAATTGCACCATGAACTACAACAACAGCTGCCTGCCACAGTTAGTTCAAAAATACATATGTGCTGACGGTTGAGTTACATATGTGATTAGCCATCAGGTCAAACAACTTAGATAACAGTAGCCTCTGTTTGTGGTGGCACTAATGAGAGCTTTTCCTTTGAATCTATGCCCAGTTACAAGGTAGTCAAAAAAACAAGCAAGGCAGGGAGGGGAAGTGACTCATACATGGCTGAATTGTATAAGCTTCACTTCCAGAGTCATTAGTAGACGAGACAAAAGGAAAAAATTCAACAGAAGTAAAACAAATCTAAGAAGACTCATTAAAAGTTACAAAAAAAAAAAAAATCATCTGGAAAAATACAGTCTCTGACATTTTTACTTTAAGTGATCCTGAACATTACCAAAACAAACAAAAAAACCCAAACCTAAAAATTTCTGTATTATGGACATTATTAATCCATTTAGTACTTCTGCCTACTGAATTAGTTTTTATGAGCTGCAACCTGACCACATATACTCAATTAAAAGATTCTCAGAGTCATGTATAAAATGGTTATTACATTATGCGGGATCCGTGCAAATAAAAACAAAACAAAACAAACAAACCACACACACATACCCCAAAACACACACCACAGAACAGTAAACTAAGAAAATCCTACCTACATTTTGGGAAAATGTATTTTATAGCAACTTCTCATTAAAGCAGATGCTATTAAAAGAAAGGAGAAAAAAAAAAAAATAAAGCCTGTCATCTTATGAAAACCTCAATTTCAGAAAGCTAGGACTCAGTTCCCAGCACAAACTCACATAAAATTCAACAGTAGATCAACTTTTCAAATGTAGTTTATAGCACCACGACTAAGGGGTTGTTGAATTGATTTTCAGTTCAAGTGAGAAATCAAGTTAACCTCAACCTCCCAGCAGACAAGTATATACTAGTAGAGTAAGAGAAAATAACTAAAGGTTTCTGTGGCTAACACAAAAATCAGTTGCTAATGTAACAAAAAGAACACACCAAAAGTCCAATCTTCTTTCCAAAGAGTCTCCAAAGATCACATTTTCCAGAATGGAAGATATTGTCCTTTCCCACCTGATAAGGATCCAGCTACAATGTATTTGCCACTCTCAGATGGAGAAACTGTAAACAGTGCAGTTATTTCTGACTTCTCACAGTACAACCACCTCTGTCCTTGATGGGTTACCTCAACAGAATCACAACACACTAGTCTGACTCTCAGACACTGTAACATCCTCATTAACATCATCAACAAGGCCACAAACGTGTCACACCCTAACTATGATTTAATTTCCCTTCTTGATCTTTCTCCAGGACTCAGTAAGCAAACAGCTAAATGGATGAAAGACAAAATACACAAAATATTGAACAACATGTAGGAAACACTGTCATTGTGGTAACAACGCACGGCTGTGGATCAAACAATATAAATGAATCCTAATAAATAAAAAAATATTTACTTTCAAGATACATTGAAGAAACTATCCTTTTGATACAACCTAGCCAAGTGAATGAAAGATTTTACAGTGCATACTTTCTCCTCTTATATCCACTCACCTATTACGGAAAACAGCATTGAAAGTGAACAAGAACTTCAATTATAGGTCCAATTTACTTAAGAAGTATGGAAGATCACACTGAAAAATGGTAGGTATTTCTATGCAAAGTTATATACACAGAATAAATTATCTTCAATTTCATAATGGCTAGACAGAATACAAAAACCCTTTGAAGGCCAGGCAATTCAAAATACTAAGGTTCAGAAAATCCAAAGCATTAGTGGACTTTCCAATATATTATTACTATTCCTGTTATTTATTTAAGGGTTTTACTTCTCTTGAGAAAATAAAAAAGTCAGATCGTGGCTGATCCACTTAACATTTCCCATGATGGAAGGTTAAACTTCTGCTCAGAACCAAGGTTTCCACGTTGGAAAAGAAGCAGCTAGGAAGAAAACTTGAATTATCAGCAAGCATCTCTTCAGAATTAGCGGAATGTTTCAGAAAGTGAATTTCTGAACACAGAAGAATGAAGTAGTTGAAAAGAGTGAGATTAATACACTGTATTCTTCAGAGAGGCTATAACCATGAGCTGTAACTTTAAAAGATAAAACAACTGTTGACTATTGAAAAGATTCTTAATTTGCCTAATACAATCTAAATAAACTCAGGAATAAACACTTTCTCTTCTTCTCACAAATCAAACAACTGATCAAAAATGTTTCTTATCAATTGATAGCGGTTAAGTTTTAAGAGACTGTCCATGACCAAACAAGAGCTATACAAATGAATGCTACACTGAGTGTAAGTGTTTTAAAGTAGTGTTCTGGGAAGGATTTAATAACTACATATTCTGGTTCAGAGTGAGAAAATTGGTTAATTATTGAGAAAACACAGTACAGCACCACTTGTTCTAACATATATATTCAAATGTTTATTTTCTTCCTGAAACGAGTATGATCTCTACTAAAATCAAAGATAGTTTCTTGAGAATATCCACATTGCAATGTTGTCTACCACACTTTTTCTTAACATACAAAAATACTTTCTACTGCAAGACAGTATTTTTGACCTGAAATAGATATCTCTGAGATCACTCAAAATACTGCATTGATGCATTCTGGGTAAAGGTTTGGGGCTGTTTGTTTGTTTGGTTGGTTGGTTGGTTTTTTGGCCAATGTATTAATTTTTAAATTATTTTATATGGTTAGAAATGAGGGAAACACTCAGAGACTGAATTTCAGAGAAGAATACAAATACATAGGATTAATTACCTTAATACATTTTGCCCCCCCTCCCAAGCCAAATAGTACCATCTCTAGAAATCCACAATACACACCCAAACAAAATAAAAAACAAACACAAAACACTAAATACCTGACATGGAATTGTATAATATTAAATATTTTGTATTATTTTATGGCAGATATGAATGTTGGCTATAAAATTAGCCTTTCCTTTGTTTTGATGCTTACTTGGGAGATTAACTGCTTCATAAATGTATGGTAATTACTTAGCACAACTGACATATACTCTCAAATTAGAGGAAAAAAGCCTCTGTCTTAACCTATTTTTTCCCCATCAGGTAAGAGTAAGAGGCATACCGCTACACCAACAGTTAGTTAACATTCTCTGAAGCTATTGTTCATTCAACTACACAAGAATACCTATACCTAGAACAAAGACACAGTGAAACCAGCATTTGTGGGCACTTCCATTGTCATGCATTTGTATTTGATTCCTGCTACATAGGCTATCTGAAATCATTACTAATTATATATAGTAGACATCTTATCCTTAAATTATAAGTTATAATGACAGTCAATTTATAATGTAAAATTCAAGCACAGAAACTAATGAAACCTCACAGGAACAGAGAGGTGAACACTATTCATTCAGAGTGTTACCTGATGGCTTATTTCACTTCAATGTATTATGTTAGTAATCTTGGCAAATAATAACAGAAAGATGTGTACAAGAAAACAAAATCTATTCTAAAGTTCTACTTAAAATTAAAATTATGCATTTTATGAAAAATTCTGTAGCATTTTTCTTCAATGCCATCTAATGATATCTTCTACTTTTTAACAAGAGGTGGGGCTTTTCGGTCTGGCCTGGATTTTGTAAGCATCACAGCCAGTATACAAAAATTGATTCTCCTGTTTGCATATTACATCTATTTCATAGAGTTTATAACCAGCATTTTATGATTTTTGTGCATTTCTCTGAGATTATACAGATTTGGAAAATCTGTTTTACTGCTTTTGTTGATAGTACAACTCTGTGCAAAAGCAAGTACACAAACATAGAATTGCCTCTTTCTGAGTAATTTCTCCAGTTGGCTTTGCAGAAGATCTCCTTATATTAATCCCTTAAAAAGCTGCTTAGAAAAAAAAAAAAAAACCCAAAACAAACAAACAAACAAACAAAAACAAACAAGAAAACCAAACAAAAAAAAAAAAACAAAGAAACCCCACAAAAACAAACAAACAAAAAAACCCACAAACAACAACATTCACCTTGAGTAATTTTAGACAAATACAAACTGTAAGTTTGTGGACGTCTACACGAGCAGCCTGATTGTCACCCATTGAATCTCTTGCTGTGATAAGAATATTCCAGTTAAACATTTTAAGTCAGGTCCTTAAAAATGTGGAGCCAATTTGTATTATGAGCCATACAAGAACTACTGTACCTTTTGAAGTAGGTAGTATGCTGCTCAGCAGCAACATAGAAATGTAGCAGAAACTGAATGCCACCTCAGTCTACCACCTTTACAACTATTTTCTGGCTAATCTTGCCCAGTAATAGTTTCAACTACCTTATTTTCATCTCTGTGTGATATAGCCTGCAGGACTTCAAAAGGATAAAAAAATACATGCCGTTTTTCATCAAAACTGTATTTTTATCAAAATTGATTTTGTACAGAACAATTCGAAAACCTTTTCTGTCTTGCTCAGTTTTGAAACACTTCACTAGGATTTTTCCATTTTGCTAAAAATTTACTTTCATATTTTTCTATTTGACTTTTGCTGTATTTCCATTTATAATGTTTTGATTTTTCAAAATCAAATACAAATAGTTAAACATCAGTTAGGCAAGAAGCCTTCGATGCATCAAAAACAAAAATGAAGTTACTAGGGTGTTATTTCTATGTTAAACAGAGCTTTTTGTCCTGAATTTGAGTGAAAAGTAAATAGCAGAATTTCCTATGGAACGGTAATTTATTTCCAAGTCATTGTGCCAGAAACAAACCAGGAGAAATAGCAAATTCCTTTTGTGCCATCCTAAATCTGCCTCTCAGCCATTCATTCCTGTCATCTGCATGCCACCTTTGACTACATTCTCTAGATTATCTGAACCTCTCTCTCAGCAGCATCCACATTTTACAATCTGTTCTTTGATCTGTGGCAACCTTCTTAGATCTCTGTGGCTAACTGCTCTATTATTATCTTTTGTTTTCCCATCCTTAATTAAGTACATGAAACAACAATTTTGCCATCTTACAAAGTTCTGTGAATTGATTTTGGCTATAGGTGAAAGATTTCACAATAAAGGACCCAAGAAAGTAAAGTATCAACCGTTCTTTTAACATAAGGAAAAAAAAAAATACACACACAAAACAAACCACCACACCATAGAATATAGTATATATTAAAGCTATAAAATGGAAGTTGACACTGATGTTTACCAAACATGACATTTCAGTTACATGTATAATTAGAAGAGAGAAACAAGCTGTTGTCCTGCTTGTCCTACAGAGTATGCAAAAAAAAGAGATTAATTTATATTAAAAGGTGCGACCAAATGTACACACAACAAGACCAAAAAAAAAATCTAGACAATATTTTTTTTTTTTTGATTCCTGGAAGAAATTGTGGTTCAGTTGTTACAGTTACATAGAATAGCAGCTCTATTCAAGGTACATGAAGCAGTGAATCGGGGCTCAAGGAGCTGAGTTAGCCAATTCCTTAGGGCAAAAACAGTGGCAGTGTTACATGTTGACATGCAGTGTAGTTGCTGAAGGGTAACAGAGAGCCACACTCTGTTAATGTGTGGTATAGACATACCTTACAAAAAAAATGCATGATGAAGTTGAAACCTGGCTTTTTTCCCAATTCTACCTGAAATTACCTTGTGCAAGCTGTCAGTCAGCTTGGGTGAATGGTACATCCCAAGGTAGGAAACCCTGGATTATAATAAGAATTGTTAACAACAGTCTATGGAAGAGCTGAGACTACTACGCATAACCTTTAGATGAAAATTTACTGAATTTTCTCACAGGCTACAAAAGGAAAGGGTTGAGTGTCCCCAAAAGCATATCAATACCGGAATGTTTTTACGTCTTTGTGATAACTATTTTAAGACTGCCCGTGTGACTCTGAAGAACCCAGAACTATTGCACATGTTGAAGATGGCAACACTAAACTCACAATAGACCTTGTTTCAGAAACCTACCTAAATAAAGCATACACATTTAAGACTTAATCTTGCATATAATGAGCAGTGCACTTTTCTTCAATCTCACTTATAGCCCTTAATTAACTTTATGTACACTTACATCTAATGTAAGACATTTTTATTATTAAAAGTCCAGAAAGGACCACCAGGTCTATCACTCTAAACTCCTGCAGATCACAGAGCATCGTGGTGTTTATCAAAGACAAAATGACAGAACGAACAAAAAAAAATTCAGTACTTGGCAAATAATACCTTCATCACAGCCAGGTCATAGAGCAGAGCAAGGCACCATCACATGCCTATCCTCTCAGTCTGAGAACTCTGTGACCACATGGCAGCCCGTCTATCTTCTCCCTTTCCCTTCCTTTCTGTTCCTTCTCTTTCCCACCCTTACTCCAGGGTCAAATTCACTTTTAACTAGCCACTAGCATTGCTTTTGCTGATGTCGTGTAACCTGCTACCAGCCGTTTCCATTTTCTGCCTGTGCAGTAGACAGAAAACTTGATACTTTATAGTAATACTTAACTAGTTAACACCACTTTCATTCACTCTGGGACTCCAGGAAAAAAAACAAAAAAGTCTTCCCAAGCCTGAACAGTTTAAAGACTGGTGCAAACTGCTTGTGAAACAACAGTTCACTGTGTGTTTGTAAGCTATTACTGAGTTTTACTCGCTTTTACCACATAATTTTTATCATGTAAAAGTTAAAGAAATAGTGCATTGCAGTCTTGTTGCCAGCTGCCATCAGAGCCATTGGTGGCCGAGGGGCTTGAGGACACGGATTGCTCCAGGCAGCACACAAGCTCAGATATCTTGGAATATCCTTGTGA
The DNA here is from genome assembly GCF_963082525.1 of Nesoenas mayeri. Classification (NCBI taxonomy): domain Eukaryota; kingdom Metazoa; phylum Chordata; class Aves; order Columbiformes; family Columbidae; genus Nesoenas; species Nesoenas mayeri. Next base: position 131,619,408 of record NC_137541.1, read on the forward strand.
AGCAGAATTAAAAGTCCATTGGTTGCCCTAGTTCTTACACAGTCTTGCACCTATGTGCAGACATATACAGACACTACTTCACTGTTCTGTCTCCTTTTTGAGGACATACAAGTTTAGTAACTTAGCATCTGACACTCGGACCTGAAGCTTTACTGGGGCTAAAGAGATTCTCATGCTGACTCCATACATGGTCTCCAGGTGATACCGCCTGTGTTGTGCTGCAGAGCCGGCCTTGCAGGCCGCAGCAGCCCACAGCTGTGAGGTGACCACGCAGGGTGCAGCCTTGCTCTGCTCCTGTGTCGGGGCACCTCAGTCATCTCCAGGGCTGCAACAGAAATCCCTGGCTCTACACACTACTTGCAGGCTTGAGCTCCAAAAAGCAAGCCTAGCACTGACACTTCAACACATAGGAAAGAAAGCTGATTCACCTTCTTTCTGTCTTTACATGTGAGCTGTTCTTAATGCAGCTAAACGAAAGCGCAACAATGCTACCCGCTATTAGTTCTATCTCAACATATATCATCTCTTTTCATCCTTCCTTTCCTTTCTTTAAGGCACTGACAGCACGTAAATGCATGTATGCCTTCCATTTTCTGTATGAAGCGTTTTTTTCCCACTTTTCTTAGCTCATCTCTAGTGATAAACGGGTATTTACATGCATTAAATGAAGAAAGAACACACAGTGACTATAACAGGAGCTTGTTGTTAGTAGGTACTTAGCTTGACACTTTGGGCAAGTCATTTAATCTCCCCTTCGTTTCAAAATCCTCACCTGGAAAACATTAATAACAGGTGAGAATGATTTTACTAGTGTTTATAAACAATTTGAGACTCTCAGCAGGCTTAAAGAAAAATAAAATGTGGCATTACTATTAAAGAAAAGTTGAAATATGAACATCATATTCAAAATTAAAACAGATCTGATATGAAAGCATAGTATTGTTTGACTAATCTTGATTTTTCTGGACTGAAATAACCACGTTAAAGAAGCCAAAGAGTAAGAGAAACAGGGGCAACACAACATTCCTCTTGCACATGCTTGTGCTATTCACTTAATATTGTATTTAAATGTATTGTATTAATATTGTATTTATGGGGGGAAGGGAGGAGATCTATTTGAGGGCACAGCTTTCCAGAAAGAAAGAAAAAGGAATAAAGATGATGAGAAATGAAGGGAATTTTCCTAGCCTCTGTGTTTGCTGCCCAAAATCTGAAAACTCTATCACTGCCAACTCTTCCAAAGCAGGAATGTACAAGAGCTGGTTTTGAAAAGGTTTGCTCAGGTTATTAGACTGGACCTATACATTGACTGGAGCTCAAAGCAAGCTTAAGTCTGCATCCTTGTGAATCAAACACTTCATGCTGGCTCAATGAAAGACTTACATAAGCAGTTAGGTAAGTCACACTGCCAAGTGTAGGACAGACACGTTTACAAATATTAATATTTCCTTTAAAACCCTTTGATAAGCCTTCAAAAATGGATGAGGTAACCTGTTTCATTTTTCCTAGAACTCTCACCCAATTGTAACAGATCATAGGATAGGATGAAAGAAAGAAATCAAGAGGCATGCTCCTTTCTTTCCATCAGTCTGTGAATGTCCTACAACTCTGACCTAAGAAATAACCTTCTCCTATTTTTTTTCTAAACTTATACCTGTTTTTTATTAATCTGATTTAATGAATTCAGTATACCCGTTCCACAGCATGTATGTTGGATGAGGGAATTATGCTGCTCGTGTTTTCCACTCCATTGGAACTAGCCTATATTTTCAACTTATATAAAGAAATTAAAATCTTTCAGTCATGAGGTTATTATCAAAACAATACACAGCATAGGGAAGATATAGGGATATGATCTAATAGTAAATCAGTACTTGGCACCAGCTCTACTAAAGTACTGCAACAGTCTAAGGTTTCCCTCACCTATTTTTACTTTAATATCTAACCCTATCAAAAGAAAGAAACAATTTGCTAATATGACTGTCTTGCAAATGAACTAATTAATGTTCACAAATCCTTCCCATGAACATAAAACAATAGAATTTAATTAAGCTAATTTAAAATGCATTACCATGCTTGCATATATTCAAACTTCTTCACATGTTTATTCACACATTTGCTACAATGCTTCTGGGGTCTTTTACAGCTTCTCAAAATCTGAATACTAAAAGACTCTAAGTCCTCTTCAAGCAAGAAATTGTCATTAATTGATGGTACTTAAAAATTAAAAGTAGTATACTAGTACCTGTTGATTTTAAAAAGCAATAGTTCTCAATAACTGCTAATTTTAGTCAATATCTATAATATTTAAGTTAAAGAATTCACTGATTTACTCCATTATTCAAAGACACAAAAACTTAAATAGAGGACATACTGAGTTCTTAAACATAACAAATGTCAAGGCTATTTGTTCATTTAAAAAAAAAAAAAATCAAAGGCTGGGAGCAGGTGAGAGGAAGGGCAGTCTAACTCAGCTAGGAAATAACTGTAAAACTGCCTGGCCCACTTTTCATCAGGATGAAAAAATAAAAGAGACATGAAGTGTTATTTGTCCTCATTCATTGTCATTTCTAGTAGCTGTGTCAGAATGGCCACAAGAGACAATCGGGAGCTAACAGACTTCATAGATGAAATTGGGAAAATGCATGTATGACAATTTAAACTAAAAAACAAAACAAAAAGAAAAAAACACCCCCACACAAAAGTAAAAAGGTTACCTTGCCTATCTGGTTAGGAAAAAAGAGAGAGAGCTAGAGAGAAGGAAATCCATTAGGTTTCTATCTGTTTTCAGAAAACAGGAAACAACATAGTTTTGCTTGATTGTTTTCCCAGTTTATGAAATAAAAAATTCCAAATCTGATTAGCACAGGAAATTTTATGGTGCAAGTGACCAATTCGGTATTCATGCTGAGCACTGCATATATCTTAGTAGCTGCTATTATACATTTCATACAGTAATAATTTTTTTCTTCACTAGTCACTGAACTGAGGCAGGAATATTCTTACATATTTTCACAGTTGTTGGCATTTTACAATACCAAGTACTCTCTGCTTGAAGCAATATACATCCATTTGTTCGTGTAGAGATTATGGTCAACTAGTACCAAAAGAAGTAGCTGATGTCTTCTTCCAATTAATTTTTATTACAAATTCTCATGGGATTATAAAATCCAATATTCACAGAAGTTGCTAAACTGGAGACAAAGAATTTCCATTTACTAGCCTTAATCTCCATTTAAAGCTACTCTTCAGTTTTGTGCACCCTCCTCCTCAGCTCCTTAGGAGTTTTCAGACATAATTAGATCACGACAAATCATATTCTGCTGGTTTAGTACTGTATACATTGCAAGACAGTGAAAATTCTCTCTCCACCACTCCTGCTTCCTTCTTCCCTCCTCGCCCCCAGGTTTTTGACGTATCAACCCATAGGCACCCTCTACATCTCACAGCAGACCAACACAGACGCATCTTTATTTCCTTTGATCATTTACATGCTTCTGCGAGCAATGCAGCACCATAACATGCTTCCATTTTGTCTTCAAAGAATGTGATGCTTCTCGGATAAATATCAATATGTTAAAGCACTGTGTTATAATAAACTTCTTAGAATATGTTCAACAATGAAAAGTATTCTTATTTACACTTTGTTTCTCTATGTCTTTTTGAGCAAAAGACACAGATTAAAATGAGAGTACAGCATGCATAAAAAACACTGGAACATGTAGCTAACCATGCAAAAGTATGCACTGTTAAGGTTCTTTCAGCTTGTATGCATTAGGAGGACTATCTGCTGGGGAAATTACTCTTGCATTAATTTCCTTCTCATGAACTACAGCTCATTACACAAACAAGAATAAACTAGCTGTGCCTTAAAAAAGGACACCACACCAAAAATCGAGTTGACACATTCAGTAGAAATGACTTATTATTAAACTATTATGTTTATCTTTTATCTACACTGTCTGAAGACTGCATCACAAAAAAATAGTCATTAAAAGTTACCACATACAGAGGCACAAAACTGCAGAAGGATTCAAATTCTTTCTTTATGAAAAAGATTGTCATAGTCACAAGTATCTGAAACTTGTTTACATTTGCTCAGACCAAGAGGAAATTTAAAGTCTTTTCACCTGGGCACAAAATTAATATATTCTAATTTAATGCTACTTAACAAAACTGTTAGGTTATTTTTATGGCTTTTGGTTGTTGTAATTAATTTTTTAAATCCACAAAAATAAATTAACACTTATTAAAAATGGCTTGATAGATGTTCCTAAAGTTCCTAGAAATATCAAAAGTTCTTTGTCTGGTTAGAACTATTTATCTGTAACTAAACAGTATCAGCCCGAGGTCTGTATGGTGCCACATACAAAGTCTTTTGTTTTTTTCTACAGAAGACACTGTTCTTAAGAACACAGTGAATATTTGTGAGAGGTTGATAACCGAGGAAGCTGCATACACTTGACTCATTGAAAACTTCAGATGAGGCATGGTAGTAGATACAAGTGACTTAACAGAGCTTCAGGAAAGTAGCTTTACCCTATGAAGAAAGCAGCAAGACTGTGGATCATTTTGAGGTCCATTTCTGCCACACCAGCTTTTAAGATATTTCTCTAAGACAAAAAGCAGATAAGCATTTAATTTTTTATACTTGGCTTGCTCCCAGTGCTCTAGGGCAATCTCATCATAAACTCTACTGAGCCTAGTGTTTCAATTCTTTTTTTTCTCTCCAAGCGCTTGATTTTACATTCATTTTTAACTACATTTTTTCTGAAGGGCTGCCTGCTGAAACAGGATCTGTTTTGAAGCACAACAGTAGCTGACAACTCTACCAAAATATGGCCTACATGGCTGGTACTTGCTTTGCCTTTTGTTACTCGGAGCACAACGAGCCTTGTAGCTTGAAGACAGGCCACATAGAGTTGTTTCCAGTGGTGATATGGGTGTAAGAAATAAGTCTCTGAATAAGAGATAAGAATATTTGCAAGATAAGATGATGAGTTGTTTTGGAGCTAGAAACAATAACTTAGGAGGTAGACTATGCATCAGACTTGGATACCCTTATTTTGAGCAAGTTTTCCCTACAACATTTTAACTCTTTTATGTAAAACCAACCAGAAATTCAGGACAGAGTATAAAAGCTGCAGCAAGCATTTGAACTAAAGGAAATATAATGCCCGGGCTCAAGGCCTCCATTATGAATACCCTGTAACACGTGTAACATACACGAGTGTATGCACAGAAGTATCAAAATGTCTAAGCTGCTTCTGAAACAGGGATTTTCTTTCTTAGGGATGTATTTTCAGGCACATTCTGCATCTGGTTATCACACAATGCAAAACAGGTTTCTACAAGAGAATTCTTGTCTGGAAACCACATGACAGAAAGATCATGCCCCTGCTAATTGCCTGCTTCTCTGGAACAGCAAATGCAGCCTGATGTTATGCTGACCTTGTCTACACAGGTTCTGCACTGGACTTATGCTCCATGTGGATGGTTTGTAGTCTACAAGCAATGGTCTAAGTCCTTCCATGCGAATTTAAAAGCAAGTCTGTATGAAATCCAACTAAACAATTTGAAATATGAACCTAGAATGGGAGTTTCACAAAGGCAGTACTACCCAGTGGTTAAACCAGACTAACCTTCTCTTTTAAAGCATGATCAAGAGACAGGTCAGGAGAAAAAAAAATGCAGCAGCTGACTTTGCAGGAATGTTACAACTTTGCAGATGAACATGTTTTGTTGGCTAATAATACGCATCGCTCTTAATACTTCAGGGAGAATCGCTACCTACACAAAATCCTTGAGATTCAAAAATCAACCTAGGAGAAAACCAAACAATGTCAGCAAAACCATGTGCAGGAAAATTCAGCAAAGGTCACGTCACATTGTTAACTAGGAAAAAAATTGCATGTGAAAAAGGAGTCTGCCAAAAATCAAATAGTACTGAATCTGTGTGTGCCAGAGACCTTTCAAGAAAATCAAACAAAGAAACCAAATAAAAGAAATGTAGCTACAGCATGCAAGTCACTGTGTTCCAAAGACCTTGCCAAGAAATGTTAATATCTCACTGAAAACTCCAAATTCTAACTAATCATATTAACATAGTAATTAGATGCTGTCAATGGATAATTAAATATATTTGCAGTTTTTGCAGCCTTTAGCACAAAGAATGGGCATTCATCCAGGTAACCAAATGTTCACAGGAGAAGCCATCAGCTTTTTTACAGAAAAATCTTTCCGTTAAATTGTTTAATGTAGCCAACTACAGCAGCAATTCTTCTTCAACATGAGTCCTTGAATCTTTTTCTACTTCCTACAGAAAAAAAAAAAAAAACAAAACAAACAAAACTCTTTGGGTAGGTGACTTTTATTTTCTTTTTAAAGAAGCCATTTAGATGAGGGGAAAAAAAGTGAATGCAATATTTCTCATGTTCACAGGATGATGTTTCAAATCTTAAAATTAAACAAGTTTAGTGCACAAAAAAAAGCATAGTCATCACATCAATTTTCTACAAATTATTTATGACTATAATATTTCAACTATGAAAAGTATTAAAACATTAATGTTTCTCTCCATTCCAATATATCATATCTACTGTTCTTGAGGGAAAAGACTCCTTTTCAATATGCACTACAGAATATGGTCTTGTATGAAGCTGTCATTATGAGGCAACTAAAATTTGGTTAAGAAAATAATGGACTTTCCATTTAGATACATCAAACCCAGCACAATTATCAACAGTTCAGTTTGAATTCTTCACATCAACAACTTTCAAAACAGAATATACAGACCACATAGTTGGTTATACAAGCATTGGATCCCCATGAAAATATTACAAAGGAGGAGGAGCAAGGCTATCAGCTTTCAGTCAAATCAATTCCACTTAAGTAACGACTCTGAAGAGTGGTAATCACCAAGATGTATATGGGCACTACTGTAATACAAAACAATCCAGCGGATTAAAGCTCTCATGAGGAGAAGAATCTGCAAGAGCACCAGAGAAGTGCTTGAAGGGAACAGGAAGAAAACTCTTGCAATCTTGGTATACTAACCATGCAATTTAAAAGCTAACCCAGCTGTATATATAGACTGTAACAAAAAGAGTTACTTTAGGCATTACAAACAAATTCTGATCCAGAGGCCAGGAAGAAAGGTGAGTTATCACCCCTACAATGTGCACTATAACACGGTGTGAAAATATTCCTATTTCATGTTTTCACTCACCCATAAATTCTGTTTGCCATGTTTTAACGTGCATGTGTCTGTTCTCTAAAGACATTTTGTGGATGACTAACATTAGCTGTTTTTATTGTGGCAATCTGAAGACAATCCTACTACAATGTTAAAACCAGCATTTTGGCATAAAGTAGATCTCAATGGCTTGCATAATTGTTCCAAGTTCTGATGGAAGTACACATCTTGAGGTGCATCAGTGTTTCTGTTTCACAGCAGATATGACCAAACAATATTAGTCTGAAGCTCTTAACACCACATGATAAACTTAAAACATTTTACGTAAAGATTCATCCACACAGCAAGCTCTACACAATATTTATATAGAACAGTACCTACCAAATGAAAGAACAATGATGGGGAACTTACAATGAAGACATTTTACCCAACTTCAGAGAAATTATACGAAAAGGAAAAAAAAAAAAAAAAGCCTTAGCAGTATCATTGCTCAAAAACTTTTCCTTCTTATCTTTACAGAATTCCCCAACTCCTATTTTTATTTAATCGCACAAAAAGAATAATACTCATTTCAACATGTGATAAGAAATACCAAGTATTGATATGCTGCATGTTTTCAATAACTTCAGAATAGAGAAGCAATTTTAAAAAGACACTGTTTGACTATGTCACACTATTTTCAGCCATAACAATAATATCTTAAATGTAACATTCCTTTATTCCTTTGCTCCCCAAAAATGGATGAAATGAAACTTCTGAAAAAGAAACAACACTGCCACAAGTCTGAAAAAATGTCATTAGATCCATGCTATGAAAAGGGATTTACTGAACAACAGCCACCTCTGAAAAGTAAAACAGCTTACAGTTAAACAGAAGACACTACTAAAATACTTGTAGTTTGTAGTGGGACTTAATAGGCACACTAGACAAATCCATATAATTAAAATTACTATTAAGTTCTGTACTTCTTCCCTAAAATCAGTTTTGTTTATAGCATTCTTGGACCTGTTTGCTTTCTATTTTCCACTTTGTAGAAAGCAAAATTTGTAACTGCTACCTGCTATCAGTGATAGTCTACCATTTGCTGTTTCATTTTGTCTTTTGTTACCCAGAAAACCTGATATTAAGGATTTTTAGATTCCAGCAAAAAGACAGCTTGAAGAAAAAGTGACAATAAGTTATATTAACCCTCTGCGAGTAGTTCTGAGTGAAAAACAATTCATTAAGAACATTATGTTTGTCATTTTTAGTCAACTACAATGGCCTACTACAATCTGATCAATATATGGTGGATGAGATAACAAAGGAAAATAACCAAGCCTGGGAATTTTTGAGGCATTTCAGCCTGTTTTCTGCAGCCTCTTCCATTTTTAAAAGTAATTCATAATTCACAGCTCATGATGTTGTCATTCTCAAGCTATTAGTTAGACAATAACAAGTTAATTAGAATAGAATATTTCAGTAGGAGGAGACCTACCAATAGCAATCTAATCAAACTGCCTGACCAAAAGTTAAAGCTTGTTAATAAGGGCATTGTCCAAGTGCCTCTTAAACACTGACAGTCTCAGGGCATTGACCACCTCTGTAGGGAGTGTCTTCCAGTGTTTGAACAAGTGACCTCATACTTAAGCTTGAAATACTTTAGCTTCTTTTCCCATAGAGAAAATGGTTAACTTAATGTTTATCATCTAGCTAATTATGTCTATAGGTAGATAGGAGGTTATAAATTTAAGATAACAAGAAGTAGGGAAACAACCATACACATACGTAGGATCCTTTATCCAGTTCCCCCAAAAAATTGAAATAAAGGATTCGGGATGAATTTAGCAAATAAATAAACAAAAACACATACATATGTATAATACTTACACCCACGTGGTCATCTATATTCTTGTTCTTCTCAAAAATTTGAAATAATTTCCATTTAGCTTCATTTCCTTGGCATCACAGAAAGATATATTTGAAGCCATATTTATTAGAGGCACCATGTCCACTGACCTGCTTCACCAAGTCAGACATTGAAATTCATGTGCTGCCAACAAGGAGCCCTCTGAACTTCATAATTTGAGGTCAGAATGATCAGCTCTAAGTCTAGACTACTGCAAATCGGTTCCTGTTGGGTAACATGGAAAGGTGAGATACAGAGCATACAGCTCTAAATAGTAATTGTAGAAAGCATGGGGAGCTGAGAAATTAAATTTCCTGTTGACCATTTCAGACCAGGCGAAAACAAAGATAAGGATAAAGTGTGAAAATATCTGGAAATCCTAACATTTTTTGGTTGCACATAACCGTCCTTTGTATTGGCTCTGTTTCCACAGCCAAGGTCACATTGCTCTGCGTGTTCCAACATCAAAAAACAACCCTGGCCCTGCAGAAGCAGGTTTCCTCTTTCTTCTGTCACCCTAGACAAGGACCAGAGCAGCATGATGCCAACCCCGCTCTGTCAGAAGATGCAATTAGGACATGGCCTGCAGGAACACTCCAGGATGAGGACTGGTTGACCCACTGTACCCCAGAGCGCCCCAATGTCAACTTTAGACACTGATAGCAAGAACTTCTAATATAATCTATTTTGTCTCATTTTGGATCAACTTCATTCTAACTTGGGAAATGGACTTAAACTGTTACAAATGTTGCCATGCATTTATCCTTCAGAGGAACCCAAAAGAACCAAAAGAAAGTTGGAAGATAAAAGGAAAGAGTAACAAAGAAACAGTTTTACATATGTGAAACTGTAACTCAAGGTCATAAAAACACCCTTTTTTATTTTTATTATTATTATTTACTGTCACTTAGAACAAAAACTTATACTTCTATACTTCTATATTGTAACTTTTTTTTTTTTTTTCCCCCAAGTGTATGAACTTTAGTCAGTCTTTTTTCCTTTTACAATTAGCTTATGTTGGATAAAATTGTGTAGGCCACATAATTTGGTATTTCCACTTAAAGCTCTGTATTTGAAACTGGAGCCTGAAGTTTTGCAAAGTGTTCACCCTGGCACTTCTATTCCTAGACATCAGAGAACATAAATCAATACATATGACAAAATATGAAAAAATATACACAGATCCTATATCCAGTTACATTACTATTTAGTATTCTAGTAATTTATTCTGAACTTCAGTTGAAGCTTTCTTCCACACAGTTAGGGCATTCTTATAATTGCTTACCTTTTAATACAGTCTCTGGCATCTAATGAGATGCACAATCAAGGCATTTGCTTAATCTACATTGTCTGATTTGTATGAAGGTGTGGATTCACACTGAAGACATTCCTTTAGTAGGGCATTGACTGAGCAGCCCCAACTTACATCTTTGAGGCTACTGCCCCCTTATCCAGTTTAGTTCTATTTGAAAACACATTTATGAGTGTCCAGTTTATAAACAGGAATGCTGACAACTTCAGGGGGGGGAGGGAGGGAGATTTTTTTTAGGAACAAATAAACCCTTTTACACCTTTTGTTGGATAAGGGAGAAATTTGCAAAGGACAAGGCTAAGTAACTGCACAAAAACAAACCTTATGAAATCAAAGGATGCACCCAATTACCTGTTAAGTAGGTAGTGTATGGTATTCTTAAAAATAAAAAAATAATTTTATATTCAAAATATCCACCTTCTGGGAATTAATGTATAAACAATTCAGTTTTAAATGTTATTTGATTTTATACTTAAATTCTATCAACATCCCATTACATTGACTACATTTTTTTCCAAATATTTTCAGCTTTGCTTCACCAACATAGTTTGATGGCTTAAGGATACTTGCACTCGAAATAAGAGACTGCTACAATTTCAATGCCACCCTGTGTTTTATTCCTCTGGAATAGTCACTACCACATGGCTGCCATCACTTACATGTAGATACACCAAAAAGAAATTACAGCACAGCAAGCTTTTTCTAATACAGAAAGTCATGGTTGAGAACTATTGATTTCTACTTTAAAAGTAGTCAATGTTTTTCTTAACCTATATTGGCTCACTTTACCCACTGGAAAACAAAACTCAACCACTCCAACTTCTCGACAACAGAGACGTGGGGTTTTTGGTAGAAACAAATTCATCTTTGGTGGCACTTCATTTACCCTCAAATATTTTCTTATACTTCACTTTCCATCTAGATTTTAAATCAAAGTTTAAAAAAAAAAAGAAAAAATCATGTTACTTTGCATCCTATTCCTTAATATTTAAATCTGCTATTCTAGTTCTCTTTTCCCCTGCATGATCTAAAATTCTAACATCCATAGAAATCCTTGGCTCTGCTTAAAATGCCCTCAAAACAAAGGCTTCTTACCTTGCTGCACCTTCTTTACCTTATTTTTCTCTCCTTTCAGAGCCTCCCATAACATTTGGTAATAATTTTGCTTCTTCCCAGCCAATTAATTCTTATAGTATTATATTTATTTCTTTGTATTCCTCAACTGTCTTTCAACTATGCAGCATCTTCATCAACGTTTCCACTAGGTAAGACAAGTCTGCACAATCCTAAACAGCAAAATCTAAGATTCCACGTTGGCAAGAGCCATTTCTTTCCTTTACAAGCCTAATTTTTTCTTCACACCTGACATGACCTTTTTAATACATTGTTAGATTTTCAGTCTAGTTCTTTGTCCCTATGGTAGCAGAATTGTTCTCATTTTATCTACTCATAATTTTTAAAAACCTGTCTTCAGCATTAGATTCCTCCTGTAGATGAAAGATGGAAAAGAAAACAAAGCTTCCCTTCTCTTATGGCTTAGGTTGCTGTAACATTCCAGGACTTATTTTTGCAGGTGCTTTATTGTCTTTGAGTTTGAACATAAAAGATTTGACAATGACACTTAAGAAGACTCATTTTGCAATTGAGCTTGGTATATAGTTTCTTTTGTACTGGAAAAATAAAATTAATCTCAAATATCATTAACAATAAATACCAGTAACCAGAAATCCTACATTAAAGCATTTTACTCAGCAAATTAAAAGAAATGCTCAAGAATGGAAACAGAAAAAACAAACAAAGAAACCCAAACAGAAAAAAAAACCAAACCACAACAGAGATCCTAGTTTCCTCATTATAAACTAAATTGTGAATCACCTGAGCATTAGAGACCATGAAATAACAATCTTTTTCAAATATTGACACTGAGGTTGGAAAAAAGCACACATCAGATCAGATTCAAGATGTTAATGGTCTATGTGCTAAGACCTAAATAGAAAATTACCCTCAATCATTTTCAGTGATTTATAGAAATACTCAAAGAATTTTAAGAGGGAAAGACATGAAACATTCCATCAGAGTACCACAAGACTGAATGGATTTGACAATAATTCAAAAATAACTGCGACAAGCACACAAAAAAACCCCACAACACAAACAGAAATGTCAGAGAAATAAAGAAATCTTCCACATTTTGTGACTCCTGACACAATATTAATTGACTGCAATTTTCTTCATTCTTGTTGCTGTGAAGTGTCAAAGCTGCTTTTGTAATATGGCTAGAAGTTTCAAATATGGAACAATAGGCTTTCCCACCAATTTTTGATATACCCATTTTCAACTTTATATGACTCAGTACAGGCATATGGGAAGGTTACTGTTGGCATAAATATAGACTTACAGATGGGAAGTAAGAGGCATAAGATTCATATACCACTTTGACATGAAGATGACTAAGACAGGCAGGGTTGCATGCATATTTTCTCAAGTCACACAGGGATTGAATTATTCTAGAAGAGGACTCATTCTTCAATTTGTGTCATTTTACAGGCCTGTGATTACAGAGTTCTACAATAAAATGGGTTATCAGGTATTTCTAGTATATGGGGATGCTGTCACTATGAGACGTGGACAAGACAATGTTTACCAAAGATAAACCTAGTCAGATGGCTGACCGAGTTTACAGAAATTCATGAACTATTATGACTCGTTTGAAAGAAACAAGTCATTAACTGCATTTATAGGTTGACCAAAGGCTGTTTTTCCCCCCGCTTATTAAATAAATAAATAAATAAATAAATAAAAGCAGCAGCAAACCTTGAGTAGCACAAGTTAAGTACAGGAAGATAATGTGATTCCCATACAGAAAAATCTTTAAGAAGCTCGCTGAACCACAGCTAAAGAAAGCTCTCTAATCTGAAAGGCAAATACCTAATGCCTTGCATTATAAAAACAAAATATACATGGTTTCCCTTCAGATTACTATGTTTACACTCTTTCACGTGGGTCAGGTCAACATGTGAAAATAGATTCCATACAGAGAGATGACACCATTTCGACCAAAAGCAGTTTTAATCTACACAGTCAGCAAGTTCAAGAATGTTTTCATTCTATTCCAGTTACTTAAAAATTCAGATGTTATTCCACAGTCAAGGATTATGTGCAGTTTTACTCCATCTTCCTCTCTGCACTCAGGGCTGAGTTACTGTTGTTTATCTACTATAGTCAGATTCTTCCACAGCTATTGAAAATTAGATGAGGATTCATTCAGCAGCTGGCTAAATCAACTACACCAGCTTTGGAAGAAAATAGCAATTTAAATCCTTGAGAAGTAACAGTACCAAAATTATACTCAATAATATTCACAATATCTTCATGCTTGGAAGCCAATTACAGGACTGGGAAGCCATCAAACTATTGAAGGTCTATCATTTTCTCTTTTGTTTTTGCAAAGCTTCTTTAAATAAAGGATAATCAAGAGGCTGAAAAGCAACCTGATCTATTTGAAGACATCCCTGTCTATTGCAGAGGTGGCTGGACTAGATGACCTCTAAAAGTCCCTTCCAACCCACATCATTCTATGATTCTAAGATAAAATGAGTATCAAAACAAATCAAAACGACAACAAAAATATCACAACAATAACAACAAAGAAAAATTCTTGTGTCTCTATGATCAACTAACTAATGAATAACATCTTTTAAAACTGAGTCTACAAGACAAGGTTAGGGCTGGGAAAAATTATACTCTTGAGATTACAGTTAGAAAAGAAAATTGTAGGACTAGGAGAAAAACTAAGAAAAATACCTCCACATATACAATATTTTAAAATTTCATTTAAATCATAAAGTTTTAAATTAAAACAAAGCACACATCTAGGGCACATAGCAACACAAAAACACCTACAAAAGATAATGTCTTAAAAACAAACATCCTTCCCACAAATAACTAACACCTAAATAATGGAAAACAGGGTAAATGAAGTGGCCCATTACAGAAAGACCAAGGTTTTTATTTGGTTTAAACGTTTACTGAAATGACTAAATGATGACTAAAGTAGTGCTTCATCATTGTAACAAATCAGTTGCAGGAAGGTTTATCTAAATGTTGCAGTCAAAATAATTTCCAGTGTAAAATTTAACCAGCAAACCATTGCAAGTATCCATTCATCAGCAAAAAAGAATTAAACCATAGATAATTTTGGTGTTTCATATTCATTCATAGATTGAGTTTTCCAAATTTGAAACTATTAGTCAATTTGATTTCTTTTCTCCTTCATAAGGAAGGCTTTATTTCAAAAAGCGATCTGTAACACATTGTATGTATGATGCCTTAATGAAAGATAAACTAATAATTATTCAGTATTAGTAGCAACTAACCCCTTATTTCTAATTCTCCTGACATATTTTATCCAAAAACATCGTTAACAGCTAACAGTGCTAATTAAAAAAAAAAAAAAAAAGTTATAAAAAAGTGCAGATTGATATACAGGCTTTGTATCCATGTGACACTCTGCTATAGGTTGTTTTGCCTGTCACGCAAGAGTAAGAGAAGGAAAAACATACCACAAGTCAGAGTGCTTCAAAAATGTATATTCACATTAACACATACTACAGTTCTAAAAGGACTTCTGAGAGCCTGCATACATATACATAGTTTTATTTGTCAAATCTTAGGAGAATAACCATTCATCTAATATGTCCATGATGACTGCTTTATTGTTGACGTGTTATTACCTCCACACATATATCCTACAAATAAATTACTAAACAAAAACACATTCTGCTTTCTGATAAGGAAGAACAACTTCAAATGGTGACAATCTTGTTTGATACAGGTATTCTTTTTGGCAACAGTAATACTGGATGATTTTTACTTCCAAGTAATATTATCCATACTATGTAAGCTTGTCTGAACAGAAAACTATGAAGTGTTAACAAATGCTCCACTGAGATAAAAGTTAACTTGGTCAGCTCTGTTACAGGTAAAATATTATTCCAATGTAATACACATCTTTGTTAACATGGTAAGAGGTAGAACTGTATTAGAGGAATATAGCAGGCTATCTTTCAATTTTTTTAGTTTAACAGCCATTTTTGAGTTAGAAAGGAAAAATAGCTGAGTATACATTCATTTTCAATGAAAGCAAAGTTATCAGATAATAAATGACCCATTAGTTTGCCTATAATTCTGTCAGAGTTATTACAGTCTTTAGGTTCTGAATGACTGTAATTCATTATAATTGATTTGCAGGACAAGAGATAAATTTGACTTGCTCAATTGCAGATTCACTAAAATAATTTTGAACATTAAAATTATTTTAGAACATAAAGGTCATGACAAAAATCTAACAAAACAAAGAATGTTAATAGAAGAAATGTTGCAGTTTGATTTTTAAAAGCAGATTGATTACTGAAAATTACCAGTCTGCCTCAAAGTTTAGTTTTATGCTCTATGGATTTTGTCTGGTACATAAATCTTCCCAGAATCAATCTTTACACTGATGCTTAAAAGGAAAAAAGTGGCTGAGGAAAGATATAAAGATAGTTCTATACACGCTGCATGGATGTGAGGAACATTTAACCTTCCTCTCAAATACTTACTTTTAGACACTAAGATATTAATACAATACAGGACACTGAGAAACTTGAAGTCTGTATGCAAACTTGTAAGTTATTTCTTTCTTGCTAGGCTGAAACACTTATCCACATTTTCAACAGTTCAGAAGTCTTCCAAACCTTGAAATTGGAATTGATTTGTTTTTATTGTTTGTTGGCCCTAATACAAACTATGAAATTGAAAGTGATATGACAACTACTGTGGTGCAGAGATTAAGAAGAGTTTTAGAAATCTGTTCCTTAAATCTAATCTTAGCACTTTGAAAAGAAAACAAACAAACAAAAAAAAAAAAACAAAACCAAAAACAAACAAATGAAAAAAAACCCCACAAACCTCAGTAACTACACTGATCTTTTAAAGTGCAAAATGTGATAACATCTTTGATGCCTTGACCTCCCTTCTGTTTACTTGCTATTCACAAGAAAAAGCAGCATAGTCTCAATGTTTATCTTTCTTTCAGAATCGCAAAGCACTTCAGTTCCAATTTTTGTGCTCTAATTGTTCTTAAGATACCACAAATGAAAATGCTATCGTGCATTTAAGTATAGTAGCCTTTTTCTTAGGTGGAATACTAATAGTTCTGGACTTGACTGATTGTTAGATGTTTTCTCCTGTGTAGGTGCTCTCCATGACACTTCCTGGTCTCAGAAGCCTTTGGCAAAGGAAGGCAAATGTACTGAGTGGGACTCTCAGTTTTCCACAGCGGATACTGCAATAATGTTAAAACTAAGTTTCAGGTCAAAAATGTCAGCCTTATTTCCATGGATAGTTACAGCCTGTTATTGTGATCAAATCAAAACCTTAAGATCTGGTCTTATTATTATATTAGGATTTGTGGTTCACAGCAGACAAAGTTTAGATTAGAAGCCACAGTTATATCTTGAATTAGATGTCTGGAAGGAAAAAGAATGGCAAATATATTATTATAATGGTTGATTTCAGCTGGAGCAAAAAGGCCTTGGAAAGTTTTAAATTTCTTTTTTCCCCAACTCATACTTTACAGCTGAACAAGCCAAATGTCTATCTTCCATATTTGTTTTTCCAGTAGCTGAACACTTTCAAAATAGCAAGAACAAGGTACCAAATTATTTCTGCAGAAGAAATAAGAAAATAGACTCTGACCCTTCACCCTGGAAAAGATGTGATGGGTCAAGGGCGAACATCTCATGACTTTGAGCTTAACATAAAGAATGAATAACAAACTCCATAAAAAGCTAAAGTGTGTAAAATGAGTACATCTTTAAATGAGGAGTCATTTGACAGCTATAAAATGCAAAGTATTTTTAATCTGGGAGAGCTCTGAAGAAAAATTAAAATAAAAGGCAGAGCCTACAATATATATATGCCACTGAGGAAAGCTACATACATCCCTTTCTACTTCCCCAGGAACTACATCAGAGACTGTTGTGTTAATGAGGAAGCAGATGTCTGACACCAGCTTCAAAGGCATCACAAGTGATCTGCACATACACGATGTCGTTATTTTGTCCAGATCTTCTAGTTACTTGAACATGGCTGGACTAACTGTGCTCAAAAAAAAAAAGCTAAAATACAAGAAATCCTCCAGAAGTCACTCTTATACAGACATAGAATTTTTTTTTAGCAAAGGCACAGTCTGAAGGCAGTCATATTTGCTGTGCACATATTTGACAGAGCATGTAAACATACTACTGTTTGGTGAAGAAAAAATAGGGAAATCCTAAGCAAAACTACAGCTCCTTCGCAAGAATCCACTACATTTAGCAAAACACCATAGTCTCTCCTTTTACTCTCTTCATTTTCCCCAAACTTTTAATGAAGATCAGGTTAACACTAACTCTCTTGAAATTCATTTGTCTCTATACAACAGTATTAGCACTTTGAATTCAAAAGGCAACTCAAAAAAGACAGAAATCATTAATGATAAAAAAAAAAAAAAAAATCTTAAAAAAAGGTGAAAGGTTATGTTTGATTTTCACACTCCAAAATATCAGGTTATAAGTGCTTCTTAGCTAATTGGAAGAAAACTGAATAGGAACTGGTTAACAACTCAGCTAAAGGTCATCCTCAAGAATTCTAAAACCCTTAATAATTGAGCAATTAGAGTTAGTGTAAACATTTTAAAATCCATATTCCTTTTTATTTCCTTTGTTATTAATCTACGATTGTCTACCTGGTAACAAAATCTTTCAAGAAACCTGAGATTTTTTCTCTGAATTTCTAGAAAAACATGAGTACAGTAAGAAGTAGGAAAAGACGAAAGTCAATGATCAAGAACATGGTGAATCTGAAAAAGATTGTGTCCCACAGCTCTGTAAAAAACAGTTGAGAATTCTATATAAACAAAATAATTTAAATGAAAATTTGCAAAGGGGAAAAAACAAACAAACAAACAACAACAAACAAACAAACAAACAAAAACAAAAACATAGTTTCTTTCACAAAGGAGGGGGAAAAATTAGTATAAGTTACTTTTGCTCTTAATTATGTCAAAAAGGAAAAGAACACAGTAAGAAAGTAGAACATTCTGCTACTGTTCCTTTTCTAATTTAGGCATATAACCCAACCTAACTACCCAGAGTCAAAATTCTACTTTTTAAGCCCCAATTTACAGACACAGCTCTTTAAAAAAGCTTACACTCACATTTGTTACATATGACATTAAAAACAGAACACTACCATACTGAAAAATCTTTAAAGTTTATATCATAATAAAAGATTCACGAGTACTTTTGAATTATCCTCATCCTTAAATGTGTGTTTCTTATGCATTATTTGTTGAAAAACAGCTGTATCTGTCTCTGAAATGAACACTTATGTGTTTCACCACCTTCTTCATGAATGTAGTATCTCAGCATTCTAGAAACACTAATTCATTTTTGTAAAAAATATTCTATTAGGTAAATATTGTTATATCTCTCTTTAGAAATGGGGAAAATAAACACCACAGTTAATATTAAAGGATATGTTTTCAGTTACCCACTAAGATTTCTATAACCTCACAACAACCAATTATCCCCCACACATACACTTGAAATAACTTATTATTTTGTGTGTTCATGGCAAATCTCTTTTCAGATTGTATTTTTTCTTTTTTTTTTTAAGTTATGAATTCTGAATGCTTGTTGTTGTGTTTGAGTGCAAATATGCTAGCATCTCTAAACACAATTGGTGATCAAAAAAAAGTAACTAGAAAAAATCCATTGTGAAGGTGCTCTAACCTAACAATCTAGTTAGTTAATGCGATACTTTACCACACACTGATTAAAAAACCAAAACATTAAAAAAACCCTAAATATTAAAAAAACCAAAACACACACACCAACACAGCACAGACTAACTGGTTTAAGTATATACCACTTCACAAAATGTGAAGTTTAGTGTACACTCTTTTCATTTCTTCTCAAACTAGTCTATCTGTCAAGTCACAGCTAAATTCAATTCAGCTGTTATCAGATATGGATTATAAGGAAAGGGATTTTGTCCTTATTTAACACGGGCATTACTTTGTGTCAGGACAACCTTTGTCTTATAGCTGAAAAGCTCCAGTGCAATTGGATCTTCAGTGTTTTGGCTCCAAAGGCAGAGCCAAGGAATGGTACAAGCTAGTGTTTTGGGTTTCTAAACCTAACATTTTGCCAGAAAAGCACAACTACTACTAAATGTGAAAGGGATTTTAAGGCATCTGCTTTCTTTACATGAATATAACTGCTTACATCAAGCGAACGCTGAACTGTTCAGACCTAAGCCTGCTAACGCTGACAAGACTAGACAATTCTATCATCCATCTCCCTTTCATGCCTTTCTCTGGTAGACATGCTTATTTCTTGTCAAATACTACACAACCATGAAAAAGCCTCTACTATTAAATAAATTACCCCGTGAAAATGGCCTTAACCAGACGGTGATATAAGTTTAAGATTTGTTTTCCATTTTCTTCCACTGGATTTATACAGAAACCAAGCTCAAGGAGAGTGAGACAGATCAGCCTAGAATAGCACTTTCTTGAGCGCTTTCCTGAGAAATGGAGAAAAGTTAGACTTCCTCCAAATTTATGGGAGAAACAAAGTAGTAACACCATTCTGGTTTTGAAATCTCTTAAGCCTTCTTCCTTTGTGAAATAGGATATTGATTCTTTATTGTCACACAGTTTAAGACTGTGATCCCTGGCACAACACAGCACTGTCTGTAGCTATGAATTCTAAGAACTTTCTTTCCTTCAGATTTCCAGCAGGCTAACTTAAGTCATCCTTCCTTCTTATTGTGCTGGTGTCTGACAATCAAGACACCTGTCATGCCAGTGGCTAGCTATTACAGCCATTTTTATGAACAATGCTTTGGGGAAACATAGAAAAAGAGGTTTAAACAACTTCAAAGTTAGAAGCCATGAGAACAGTATTCTTCAGGACTTTAGAATGGCTTCCATTGGAAGATCATAGTTTTTCATTTATCTGTTTCCCTCACTACATGACTTTCAATTTCTTCACGATGTTACAGCAGAAACTGTAGAGACAACAGTTTCATTATCTGTACAACTCTCATTCATTCACCAAACAACATCCATCCTATACATTGAGTAAGAATCCAGTGACAAACAGTGTGTGAACACGTAATTAAAGTCAATTATAACACATACTCACAGGGAGAATGCAGGGCAAATTAAAATTGAAGAAGTAGCATGGATTCTGGCATTCCTAACTGGTACAAGATTGTAACCTACAACAGCTGTGTGAATCAGCAAGAGAGAGAAATGGAGCACACATTTCCTGTTAGTGGATTTCATGGCTACTTGCCAACATCTAATGAAGTCTGAGGCTCAGGAATTCTGGATTTCCTTCCAGACTCTTCAAGCAGTTCAAGACCTCTTTTGCACCTGCCTCTCCTCATAAAGCTTATCACTCCCAATTAATCTTCTTGGTTCAAACCTAGTAGTTTGCTTCCTTCTATATTATGTTTCCCATTTGCCACTTCACCAGGGAATAACAGGCCCATCTTTCACCCATATCCAAGCAACTTATTGTGTTAAGCTACCTTGCTAGCACCTAACTTGATTTCAAATATTAAAGCATATGTTACACAACCTCACTTCAGTCCAATTGCTTTCTCTCTTGACTATACAGCTCAAATACAGTTGGGTTTCTTTACAGTAAAGCAATGTGGCATCTTTCAGGAATCCTAGTACTGTTTAAATATTCAGATCAGGTAAAAAGCCAGCCCCACAAAGAAGCAGGTGCAGGAAAATAAAACACAATGTCCTTTCATGTTTACCTTTCACAATTCATATCACAACGTATTATGCAATTAAAAAATGAAGATAAATTCTTATTTTTTTTAACTTTATCCAAAAACCTAAAGGCACAACAGAGATAAAATTAGAATCTCAGTCCCCAGACTACAGAAAGCATTCTTATCAATACACATGATTATAGGAGAGCTTCTGCTACATTTAGCAGCAGCTGCTCCTTGTTGTATAAGATACTTAATTTATCTGTGTTAGTAAAGTTCATAAAATACAGCTCAGGCTCCTACTATGATGCCTATCAAATTAACCAGTACCTACCAAAAGAAAAAAAAATACTTTGAATAGGAAGTGCAGTGAGCAACTGTGAAGAATTTCAGATTATCTTAATGAGACTTTATGACTTGCAATAAAGTGGTATATGAAATTCAGTACAACTTATGCAATACACATGTCAAAAATCCTAACTTCATTTTTACATTTATGGAGGCTAAGTTGACTATCACTATTCAGGAGTGAGGCTCTGGTGTAATGCTAGATAATGCTATGAAAATCCAGCCACTACTCTATGGGTTTTTTTCACAAATCTAATGGAATGCTAGGGATCATTAGGAAAACAACAGAACAAAACAGAGGTCACCATTAAACCACAGTATAAACTCAGTTTGTCTGCATCTTGAATACTGTGCTAGGTTCTGACCACCTCATCTAAAAAGATACTGAGGAAAAAAAAAATGGGGGGAGGAGGGACAGGACGGGGAATTCAAAGAGCAACAGCAATAACAAAATCATGCATTAACTTAGTCAGGAATTTAAAAGCCACAACTACAAAGTCTACATAGTCATCAGTGGCACAGAGACAGCAGTTAAGTATCACTGTATACTCTAATGTGTGAGCTAGTAGTTATCAAAATGAATTAGTATGAGACAGGTTTAAAACAAAATAAGTGGTTTGCTTGCAAGAGGTGATAAACTCACACTCCTTGCCAAAAAGATAACCGAAAGCTAAAAATTACACTGGAGACTGGGGCAAGTTCATGGAATAACTATCCAATGAGAGTAACTAAGTATGTAAAACCCCACATCTGGCTGCAGAAGTTCATGAAATTAAGAGACACAGATTTTAGGGCTTGCGTCATAAATCCTTGTACTACTCTGTTCACTGCTGGAGACAGAAGAATCCTACATGGTTCTCTAGCTTGATTCAATCCAGTTACATGTTCTTACAAACCTGGCCTACAAACAAATCTTCTATAGTTTGGCTGCTAGGAATCCAAAGCAGGATTTAAAGTTTAAGTTGCATATCAGCACTAGATCCTGTCTCAAGTGCAACGTTGACTCAATTGACACTCCAAACCCAAACTGCTCTACACTAGCTAGAAATTAAAAAAAAAAAGATAAAACCAAAACCAAACAATTTTCAGTCTTTGTAGTGTTTACAAATCAAACACCAGCATTTTGTGCACCAAACAGCTGCCTTCTTAAAGTCCTTGTCAAACAGAACAACTTATCCTAATCTGAAAAAAAAGAAAAAAAAAAAATTCAACTCAAAAAGTTTTGTCTGACACATACAAGACAAAATATAATTCTATTTGACCTATAAGAAAGAGTGGTTTGTCAATTGCTTTCTTTCTCTACTAGAATCTTTCTTTTCAAATGAGTAGAGAGCTACTTTAAAATGTGCTGTTTGCTGAAAGAAAAGCCCAACAAGCCCATCACAGATAGAACCAAGGATGTAAATGACAAACAGCTAAGTGGAACCTTTTGTCATATTATTTAGGCAACTGACAATATGCAAAAGTTCAAACCTATTATTTTTACACATTGAAGTATAAGTCTAAAGACTTTTGTTATCCTGACTACTTCAGAAATATTGTATAGATTCTCTGGAAAAAATGGAAAGTGTAAGATTTCTATGACAACAGTGTCTCTTTAAATACAAAGCTTTATTTAACAGTTTCTACTTCGCCATCTTCCAAATTAAGGCAGCTCATCTTAGTATCAGGAGAAAAATTACTCCAAATTTATTGCTTTGATGAGCATTGCACTGTACAATTTACTTCAGACACATTCAAATAAATGTAATTGTTATTATACATACCTTATATGCAGAAGACAGGTTAACTGGTTTCCTGTCAAGCAATGATTCTTAATTGGGAAATTCTTTTTCAACCTGTTGAAGTTACCCTGAAGAAAAGACTTCTCTGAAAGATCCATGTGGGTAGACAGAAAGTGTGGCCAATTAAAAAAACAAAACAAAACAAAAAATCAAAGCTTCCTACAGCCACTGTGTTAACTATTCACCTTTTTCTAATTGTGGATCTCCATCATAATTGCTTGAAATTGGCTGCAAACATAGATATTAGCAATATCATTGATATTCCCCTTCTCTAGGTAGATACAGAAGGACTATGCTGGTTTGACAAAGTTCTGGAATGAGTTGCTTAAAGAGGACGACAGGATGAACTGCATCTCAGCCCTTTAGTTCCAGTTGCATTTCCAGGTTACATAAACATATAGGAAAAAAATAATCAGAAAATAGCCTCTGTTAAAGGTTCTCACTATTATCTCAGTATAAAAGAAAAAGAAACTTACGGACACCTCAAAACACAAGTGGGAGAGATCAGTCATTACGTTTCAGACAAATCTGTAACAGTACATGTCTAATTCAGTAATCATACTTGAGCTGGTATTGTGATCACACAGATTCTGTAAAAAGGAGGTACATAAGTATTGCACATTCTTTAAAGATAAAAAACTTTTTCAGTAGTTAATGCTTCACTATATCCATACCAGTATTACTACTTGTAGTAGATGAGCAAAAAAAGATATATTATACCCTAAAATTTGAAAACAGAAAAAACAGAAATAGGCTGTAATGGTTCATTTCACTCAGAAAACCTTACTGCATTCTTCTCACATTTTAACCCTGTGACTTGCCTCAACTGTAAAATCTTCTAGGGGGTTTTCTTTGTTCCATAGTCAGCTGAAAGTCTCTACATTAAGCTAGTTTCCTTCATAGCAAAGCCTCTGCAATCCTCACACAATTGTTCCAGCTATTTTCTGTAGGTATAATACTATAGTATTTTTTATTTCTTGGTGGGTATTTTCTAATAATATCTAATTAATTCAAGAAAGTTTTCCTTGCTGCTTAGAATTTCTTGGACTCATTCAATATCCAATATCAAGCAATATGGTTAATTCGTGAAGGGTGCCCCCCCTGGTAGCCCAATTATGGTATTTTCAATATTATCTAATGACAGATGACTTCTTTCTTTAAAGTGAAAAAAGGAAGAGTGTGCCCTCTTCCCTGCCTTTTTCAACTGAGACAAATTAGTTTGTTACTCAGAGTCTGGCTTTAAGGCTTACACATCACTTTTGCCACACAACAATCGTCAGAAAATGTTGCATAGATTTTCTTATATGTACAGTATCTTACAAATTCTTGCAAACTGGATTAGATTTCTAGTCAATGAAAGATACATCCCATAATGGAGGCATTTGAAGCATTATTCACTGAATTACCAGAAACTACCTGGAACTCCCCATCCCCAAATACTGGGAACAAGCCTGATCAGACAAAATGTAGTCAAATTAGAAGTCTTCTGTTTTCTTGTGAGTATCTTCTACCAATTAAGTCTGTAACTATCTTCTAAATAGTATAGTCTAAAATCCTATACATAAATTTTAAGAAAAAAATACTTGCTGTGAAAGCTGACTCTGTGGAACTGTACTGACTCATTTCTTTCACCATTTTTAGTTCAGTAAAACAATACTGCACATGCTATCGTGAAGCTGCCCTCCAGTATCCTGTATCCCATCATCAGAGGCTCTGTTATACAGAACTACATGCTTATCATTCCCCTTGGCGTGACTCACTTAAATTTCAGATGAAGCAGCAAGTCACCGGCTGCCTCCAAGAATCAATTCTGTCAGTATTCACTGTATCTGCCTGACACACTAGTGCCAGTACAACTGAGCTGATTTTCCCTGCAGCACAGATGTATAGATTACACAGAGGATGTTATCTGTACCACTGAGGAGTAAACAAAGTTTCTCTGTATTTCTTAACTATCCTGAGTATTTCCAGTTGCTTTCTAACTACTGTTGCAGTGTAACAGTCAAAAAAAAAACAAACCACCAAACAACCAAAACAATGTGTCCCTGAGCCTGAAGAAGTACAGGCAATAAATATAGATGAAATACTGTTAGTTATCCATCAGAATTTCAGCACCCACACTGACTGCTACTGTTAAGTCTTAATGTTCAGAGTGGTTACACTATGAGTTGAAGTGCTCTGTCTTGGTGGACACTATTCATGATACTTTCTTTCACAAGCCTAGATTTCAGCAAGCATTTTCTGTCCCACTGCTTCATGAAAATAATCTCTCATTCAGCATACCGTTGTCTTCAGCAAGATTCTCTTTGCAGGGAAGTTCATGCCAAAGTTGTATATTGAAAATTCTTTATAGCTTTAAACTCCTGACATTTCCTCTACTGATCCTTGTTATTTCAGTTGGCATCATTCATTTTTTTGCATGTAAGAATTTATTTCCAACAATTAAAGCAGTAACTTGGGCATCTGAACATTGTTCTTCTGAAACAGCCAACATAACTCACCATATCTTGAATGCTTTATTTTCTTCCCCAACTCACAACACTGCTATCTTGCTCAATCCTTCTCTTTCATACCACTTTATTGCTGTTTCAAAATATTTCTGATAAATTACAAAATTTAATTTGTATCTTTCCTATTTTTTCCTTGCTCATTCCTCTCCTCCTTCTCAATACTTATACTTGGACCAATGCTAGTATTGAAAACATATTTTGGAAGTTTTTCAACCATTGATCAAAAACATGTAACCATATTACACGTAAAGATACGTGATTAATAATATTTGGAAAAGTCAATTTGTCCACATACTGTTGCCTAAAAACAAATAAATAAATAAAACGCTCACACACCTGGAATGAAAGAAGTGTTCCTCTTCCTTTATTCATATTACTGCAACAACATATTCAAGAATTAGGAAGATGTGTTTTTGAAAAATTCCTTTATGTCTTGATGAGCTAGAGAGATAAATTCAGATCCACCCGGGTCACAACTGACAGTGAGCTTGTGAATATGTGCCTTTGAAATGTCTGCCACACTACTGGGACAACATTGCCCTAAATTTTGAGGTACAGCAAGATTCAGATTCATTTATACTACTTCAGTTCTTGCTTGAAATGTTTGTGCAGTATTCAGGAGACTGCAATAAAACCACATTTTAATAATGTATCATTCAGTTTTCTGGCATGTATATGAATATTGTTAGCTCTCACGACAGAGAAATGTTTGAAGCTCTGGAATAGATGTGATAATTAGTAAAACGTGGTTGAGGCTCTAACGTTTCTGCTAGAGACTTGATTTGACTTTATTCTCTTCCCTTTTATTTTATCTAATGTATAATCTACTGCAAGATAAACTGTTGGAAAGTATACATATCTTGAAATTATATGGCAAATACCGTTGCAAGCATCTCAGTAACCCAACTGACTCTGAATAAGGCTGTACCACAACTGTACACAGCTACAACAACTCTAGAAGTCAGGGAATGCATAGAGAGGGCACACATACCGACACAGAGCAATAAAGAAACAAACCAAAACACATTACCAAAGCAGTCACAGCAACTGGGCCAGTCAGATTAAAAGTGCAAGGTCTGTATGTATATAGTCCGCCCCTTGGTAGCTGTGTCCTTCAAGATTGATACCCGCTTTCCAGCATCAGTTTGAGCAGTCCCCACCTGAGCCCCAGCACCTGAATCCTTCTCTTTCACCTGTTCCTCAAGCTCAGAAGCAGCCCTCATATGGGAGCTTAACCATCCAAGCCATCAAGGGATTCATTACATGAAATTTGACTAATTTTGCATAATGGTAACAAGCTTAGGTCACAAAATATTCACCATTTTAAATGGCTTGCATCAAATTTTTTCAAGAAAGAAACACAAGTAGGCATTCTTTGTTACAGGTCTCAAATATATGTACTTTGGCTGGTTTAAAGAGAAGATAGAAACACTTTGTCCTTTCTTATATAGTCATGTCTGTACACTTTACAGAACAATATTTCTCCATCAGACCACAAACGTGGAGAAGTTTAAGAGTTTATCATGATAAAAATCACTTTCATGCAAGTGTACGCAAATCTGTTTCAGTGAGTGCAAACTTCTTTTTGGTTAAATTTGCCGATGTTTTTCTTGACTGAACTAAACTGAAACACTCTGGTTTAAACTGACTTGAGAGAATTCAAGCACAAATGTGTGCTCCTATGAAGTAACAGCTGTTAAGAAAAAAAAATAATAATAAAAAAAATCACATATTGAAATTCAGCCAAATTCATTTTTGTGAGTGAAGAATGACAGGAACTTCATCAGCTACCCAGTATGAGTCTGAATTTCTTCTACCTCCATCATTCTCTTCCATCAAATATGGATTTCTGCTGCACTGAGCTTCAGTTCTCAAGCATCTGCTATATGCAATAATAAAACCCATCCTTTTTCATGTTCATAAATTTGCAATAGATCCTAGAATTACTCAATCCCCTCTGCCTCAACCCACAAATGCAGCATACAGGTTTCAAGATAAATCTCACTAAAAGAGCTGCAAGCGGAAGATGGCATTTCATTTACCACACCAAAACGAAAGTCGGTATTCCTTTCCTGATACATAAGAGCTACTGGTTACATGGATATGGGTAAAGACTTTAAAATTATTTTTATTGAGGCTTTTCCTGTTTTAATTAGGTCGTTTGGATTATTAGACTATTGAAAAAATTAACAGGACTAATAAGAAATTCTTGGCCCTGGATACACATGGTGGGTTCCCTTTTGCCCATAATAAGAGGGAGTACAACACAAGTAGGCAAATACATACCTTTCAATTTTAACACGATGCAGGTAGTTTTGAAGGCTTCATTTGGAATTCAAGTTTCAGCGAGAAATAGTGCAGGGAAGCATGTCAGCTGTACAAAGGTGATAGTTAAGGATATCTGCTGTTCACTGCAATGCTTGAAATTATTAGTCATGGAAAGGCTCTCACCCCAGCCTTCCTTTGGAAGACTGGAGTTAGAAATGTTGTAGTTACATAGTAGAAAGCAAACTTCAATCTAAAAGTACAGGTGTTCCTTCTGTCATGATGTCAGTTCTCGCCATGAAGTTTAGAGAGAGGTGACATTTTATAGATTTATGAACTGTATCTGATTGTCAGTCATGTGTTCTCTCAACTAGAGAGTTGCAATTGTTTTACTTTCCTTAAAGTTTAAGTCTGTTTTGAGATTTAAAAAACCCTATTATATATATATATATTTTGTATATATATAAATTTAACCAGGTACTAGGACAGCAACTGAAGAAGTCAAATCAGATTCTGAGACAGAAATCAGCATATAAGTTAGAGCCGCATTCTACTAACACAGTTTTTCAACTTATTCAGACAACAGCAGTATAAAAGAGTACAAAAAAAGAGGAAAAAACACCACCTCAGGTCAAATACATAACAGTCAATAGTCTCATTGTTGGTACTCTCTTTTAATGGTCTCTTGCAGACCTTTTTAAAAAATACACCAAAATAAGAAGTCCAAGCAAACTTCAGCAAGAATGTCTCTCCAAGAAGGAAAAAACATACTAGAACATGCTAAATAGATCTACTTATTATTTATACTTCCGGAATGCTGTAAATACCATTAGCAAGACTGTGCAGATTAACATCAAACACACAGCTCTTTAAAAAGAGTTACATTTCACAGCTCTAACAAGAACTACCAAAGTCATCAAGAGAAAAGAAAATTATGTTATTTAATTTTTCTTTAAAATACAGTTCTTCAGGGAGCTACTTGGGGACCATAAACAGCATCATGAATTGTGAAAGCCTGTAACCTTAATACATTCTTACAGCAGCTGATGCTCCACACTACTTAACATTAAACATTAGAAACATTTGGCAGTACTTCCTGAACAGCATGGTTCCTTCTCAAATACCTGCTTTCATGGAGTTCAAAATTAACAAAGTTCCCATTCATTCAGTAAGGACCACAGATAACCCAGCAAAATCTCAGCCCCAAATTTATTTATCTATTTGATCTCAAATTTAGAAAAAACCTTGGGAAATTCCAACAATTACATCTCCTCAGTAATGGAAGCTAGTACAAAGACACTCAACTCCATATCTCAGTGTGAAGCTCTGTCAAACTTGACCACCAGGACAGATGCCTCAGCTATGACCCGGGATGGACTCAAAACATAGAAAATGTCCTCCAAAGCTTCTGTGCAAATGTCATAATAAATCATGACAAACTTTTGCTACAAAACTAATCTTTTAGGACAAAAATAATTAGTCTCAGAAGAATCTTTATAGGATTCTTGTTCATGTAAAAAGTCAGACTTATAATGACTACCAGTACCATAATCTGCTTCTGCTCCAAATAAAATACATTTTAATGACATTTTCTTCAGGAATTAAAGTCCACATCTTACTGTATACTTATGCAAAGAACACTCCAAAAACTAAAAATCCTCTTGAGTCTCCATTTCTCTCCAGAAGGAGATATGACAGAAAAGTGACAAATACATTAACTACAGATCTTATACTTGACCAAAAGATCAAACACACATTTTAAGTCAATTTAGTAACATTAAAAAAAATATTTGTTTGAAGAACTTAAAATAAAAACTTCTATTTGTGTAAATAAGTCCTCAAACATGGACAGTGATAGTTCTATATTTACAGAAGTACAAGGCTAGTTCCATGACCCAGCAAGTCTGTTGCTGGCACAAAGGAAGTTTCAACATCAGTGAAAGCAATGAATGAAGTATAAGACATAAGAAAAGATATATGCAGCTGGTTTTGCTCAAGGCTGTAAATGAGGCAGAATACATAGAAACCTTTCAGAAGTGCAATTTACCAGAAGTCTGAATATTTCTGGATTTCTGGTTTGCTTTGGGTTTTTTTCCCCACTAGTAGTTACTAATCTACTCATCTGTATTTTCTGCATCAGCTAGTTATTTTTACAAATGCTGTTATAAAACATATGCATGATTAAAATACCTGTACATTCCTTTTTTCCTAAAATATTAGTAATTCTGAAAATACGGTTCACAACAAATGGTAAAATATGTATTTGTATTACTGTTAGTCAAGTAGCTTTTAGATCCAGCCAAAAATAAATGCTTATTTCTCAACTACCTGTGAAAGTTATACAACTGCTAGTTTATATTAAATGTATCAGCAGAGTTGTATAAGTTACCTGACAAAAATAGCAATGTGTCAAGTATCTTGAAATATATTAGCTCCATTATTTCAAATGCTCTAGTAAAATTCATTTTAAACACCCTGAAAATTACAAAAATGCAATACATTTAACACTCCCTAATGACTCAGTAAGCCTTAGAAAGTCAGTGTGCATGTCAGCTCTCCAGAACTATTCACAAACAAGAGAGACCTTTCACACCGAGGAGCTTGTTTCAAATCCCAGCACTGACAATCTGCCAGAATTGAAAACAGCAGGACAAATAATAATTGGGTATCTGTTTGCATATTAATGACCAATATTCTATGTGCAGAAATGAAACCATGTTATTTCAATCCCAATGGTAGATAAAGATATACTATGTTTAAAGCCTGACAATTTTAGCAGCTGCAGCACAGCGCAAACACTGCAGTCACTACAGAGCATGCCAAAACGGCATTCTGACTGGCACTGCTGAAGATTGCTTCAGAAGCTCATAAAACATTCCTAGATAACGACATATATTTTCTTTCTGCAAATTCAAACTGCTGGTTCTCACCAGTACACAGCTTTGCCAGTGCCAAGTTAAAGAAGTCCAACACACAGTCACAGGAAACCTCTGCTTTCATCATTCTAGTCAGAAGGAGTAAACAAATAAAAACCAATACACACATTTGTGTTTCCCTTCCACAAACCAGGCCTTTAAGATTTACATTTCTTCAAGGAGAGTATCTCACATTTGTATAACGTGAAAATATTTCAATAACAAGGGTATTCTATAGAGTATAACATATAGTTTTCTTCTAATAGAGCCAGAAACTTCATCAATAAGCACTAAAAACAAACATACACATTACTTTGGAAAGAATCTCAACTTGATCTGTGAACGAGTGTTCTTTGATTAAAACTTGATGTACTAACAAGATAAGATCTAGGCAGATAGCACAGAGTTTATGCTGCTATGGGCTGAGGGCAGAGGTGCCATGTTCCTAACAAGTTCACTGGTATTTCCAGAGTCAAGAAAGGGATGCCTACCAAGGAATCTCCCTGTTAATTTAATGACAGAATAAAACCTAAAGTATATTAATCATCAGGAAAGTACATGCCAACCGCTATCATCTCTCTGACCGTGAGTAATCTCACAGAAAAGAAAAAAAAAAAAAAAAAAAGAAGAAAAAAAAAAGAAAGAAAAAGAAAGATAAAAGCCCTTGAGGTTACAAGGCTTCACATGGTATCCAAAGAAACTAAACTCCTTAACTAAACTCCTTAATTTCCTTTCCATGGTGTTGAGGCCATAAAGGCTATTACTTAAAGCTAAATAAATGATATTTTGCCTTTCCATAATTTTGGATATTATGAATGCTTTCAGAAGAACTGGTGGATGGATATAACTAACAGCGTTTTAGCAGAATGTCTTTGTAACTCGAGCAAACTCCTCTTTCATGGTTGTTTTGTTTTGTTTGTTGTTTTTGCTTTTGTTTTTTACTGACTTAATGACCCAGAGAGAAAATAGAGAAAAGGGCTTCCTTTCAGACTGTAAAAGCTATCACTCCCATTAGATTGCAATGGATGTTCTTTCCCACTTATTTAAGGGGATTAATGTTAAGTCTGAAACAGGCATTTCACCTCTTCAGTGAGAAACATGCAACAATCTCTTGCTTCTATCATAAACACATCTTGTCCTGTGACTATTTTAGTCTCAATGACATAAGGAAGTTCATCCCCACCTCTCCCCATTCTTCATAATGCAGAGTGAGCAATGAATGCACGATATCATCTGAAGTGTTATTCAGCACAACAGAAAAACCTACATTTTATTGGACATGGTACAAATTAATCTCACAGTAAGGGAAAACACTGAGGGTGCAGAGACTAGTTAGAGTCTAGTTAATTTGGAATTCCTTCTACTTAAGCATAGCAAATGCATGCAAATTATTTAGCCACAACCAATATACTATGCATAATTTACAGAATAATAAGAAGGAGAGCCAAAAAGTGCAAATGATGTAGGATCAAAATGTAGAAGAGTAAGTTACTGAGGACAAGTTCTAGTGATTTCAGTTGTATTTTTCACACATTGACATAAGTAACAGCAATAAAAGATGCATTTGAAAATATTTTCAGTGAAATAAAAGGATCTGGCTACAATAAAATGGATTCAAATTATCCTCCTGTCCCTTGCAGCTTCTTCTTCCCTCACTACATGGTAAGATGTTAGGAAAATGTGGTCACTAAAAGAATAGCAAAAACACATAGGGACCGATGCAGATGATTCCTTTCACATGCTTATTAGCATTCCAAATAGAGCATAGGAATCCTCAGCATAGCTGTTCCGTTTTTATAATCCTGTAAACGAAAGCAGTCACCATTTCATGTCTTTCCAAATGCTCAGTTTATAACCAAATGTGTCAAGTATCTTAACCAATCTTCCAGCTCTGTATGAAAATTCTTCTCAATAGTGCATACAGCAAGTAGAACAAAGACAACAGAGTTGCAAAGGGTTTTGTTTTTTTGTTTTCCTATCAAACCAGTATTTTTTTTCCTTTTCTGAATATTTTTTCCTCTCTTTGCAAATTAAGCCTATGATCTAAATGCTAAAGAATCTAAAGCCTCAGGTTTTAAAACCAGACCTTATTATGAACATCTGCTTCAAAAAAAGGTTCTAGTTGTGTGACATAATTCAAATTTTCAAAAGAAGACAGTAACATTTGCTTTGCAAGGTGAACAGGGTAAAGAGTTTGGTAACATCATTATGAGAGACAAAGATAAGTTTAAAATTAAGAAAATTGGCCTTAAAACCTTTAGTAAGTTTGATTAGTGTGAAGACAGAGCACAGCAAGGGTACTGCAATGGCATAACCATGGGATCAGAGTCAGATTAAGACTCTTGGCAATCAAAATAAAATGCCTCTTTCAACATAATAAGCCAGGATATCAGTACAGCTCCTGTAAACTAGAATATTTTAAGTGAATTAATGTTTTCAGTCACATTACATCTGGAGAAAAATGAAGCAAATTCATGTTATAGCAAAAGTGTATTTGTAATCTGTAGGAATTTTGCCTATTATTGAAAAGCTATTTCTTTTCCAAAAGACCAACTGATAAAAGACAAAAATGGGTATTAATTGTGATATTTACATGATGATGCAGGTGATGCTCTTTAGTAACTGGATTTAGACAACTAGCTCATTTCATGTAGGCCATTGGACAGATGGTCACAACTTTCAATCACGTCCAGTCTCATAGCAGTTCAAACTCGTGACCAAGAGGAAAAAAGCTTTGTGTGCCATTAATAATCTCCATACCATCTGTTCTCTGTAAATGGAGACACTCTAGGACAATTCCCAACATATTTTTATGATAATATTTATTTCAAATCTTTCCAGAAGCTTGCTATTTACCCCATCAAGTTCTCTCATTTGGCAAACATTAATTTTCCTAATTTGAATTCACTAAGAAACCACACAAGTCACTTCTATTTAACAAACTTTAGCTGGCATAGCACTCTAGCACTGAATAGCCTTTTGCATGCCTTACTTAAGAAGTAGGTATTGCTCAAGAGTTTTTTCAGAATTAAAACAAAATGCACATCAAAATACATATATTCTATATCTGCATGAAGGGAGTGTTTTGGACTCACCTATTATAGTAATGTACTTGAAAAGCTACGAATTTGAAGTTCAAAAAATTCTGCTGACCTCAGAGGTGGGCTACATTTGAATGCACAAATGCTGAAAATGCTTCAGCAGAAAAAGAACTGAAAGTCGGTTAAACAATTGTGCAGAAAATTCTCAACAGCACGCATGGATTTCAACTTCCTAGACACGATGAGCCGACTTTGGCCAGCTGCCAGACACCTGCCCAGCTGCTCTCTCACTCCCCCTTCTCATCAGTGGAAGAAGGAGGACAGAAGATGGAAAAGCTTGTGGATCAAGAAAAAGACAGGGAGATCACTTATCAATTATCATCACAGGCAAAACAGACTTTACTTGGGCAAAATTAATTTAGTTTCTTGCCAATTAAAATAGAGTTGAATAGTAAGAAAAAAAAAATAAAAGCCAAAACCTAAAACACCTTCCCTGCTACTGTGCACCTTCACTTTTTCATTCCTGGCTCCTCTATCTCCTCCCTCCCTGAGCAGCATGGCATTAGTTTATAGCCAGCCCTCAGTTCTTCTTTGTTGCTCCCTCCTCCTCACACACTTCCCCTTCTCCAGTATGCATCGTTCCCATGGGCTGCAGTCCTTTGGGATAAATCTGCTCCAAGACGGGCTCTTCACAGGCTACAGTGTGGGTATTTGCTCTAGTATTGTCCTCTCCACTGGCTGCCAGGGAATACCTGCCCCACCACAGTGCCTCTAGGAGCCACAGGGGATCCTTTCTCAGGTGCCTGGACCATCTCTTCCCACTTCTCCCCTCAGGGCTGCCAGGGCTGTTTCTCACACTTTTCCCCTCACCTACAAGTAGCGTTTTGCCCCTCTTTACACAGACTCACCAAGGTGCTGCCATCATGGCCACAGGGCTCAGCCGTGCCCTGCAGTGGGTGGGCTGGAGCTGGTTGGAACAGGACAGCCCTGGCCTCTCCTTACAGAGGCTGCCCAGCAGCCCCCACGCCTGGGCACCCATGGCTGGTACACCCAGTTACGAGTCAGACATCTGATGTCACCAGCTCAATCTAGACTTCATTTTTTTTTTTCGTCTTTAAGTTTTAAAACTCATCTCAACAAGAACGAAGTTACAATGAAAATGCACTGCTATTTGTTTCCCTTTTCCTTCTTTTTATTTCTCCCCGAGCTTCTGTAGTAGTTAACAATTAGTAGGTTGTTTCATGATGAGGAAAACATTTTTGTGGTGATGCCACCTCTAAATCTGAAGCACAATGGAGGAAGCATATAATGCAACGCTGTTGGACTCTATGATCTTAAAGGTCTTTTCTAACCTAAAGGGTTCTATGATTGTGCTATTTATAAGGTAAGCACGGCAGCCTGCCTCCACTCCTCCAGAGAGACAGGACCGCTGTGCACGGCAGTGAGTGCCCAGTCTGTCAGCTTCAGTTCTCCAAATGACTCAAGAAGGTAAGCAGGCAAAGGGATTGCAGGTGGCTCTAGTGTGCACAGGCTTGTTTGAACTTAATACTCTAGTAACTGAGCTTTTAACTCCACGTAGCCTTTTCCCTTCTCCTGCTGACAGCGATCTTAAGTCCTGACAAGGCAGGCTGACAGATGCAAGTGCTGTACTCTGCAGACGCTGGCAACAAAAGCAGAGGTAGAGCTTTTATGAACACACAGCCAAGTACTGCTCCTAGGTCTGGACAAGTGTTCAAATGAGACAGGATTCTCATTTCATGGTTGCCTTTTGCTCTTTTAATTTCCTTGGAAATGTTATTTTTTCAACATACCAAAACTTCTGAGAAATAACAAGCCACTTTAAGAACTGGCAGAAGCAAAAAAATCAAACCCTCAAACCACGCATCCAATTGCATGTTGTGCAATGAAGAATAAAAAGAATGAAAAACTCCCCACTGGGAAGCAACTGAGAGAAGGGACAAAGGGGTTTTCTTGGATTTATATCAAAGGAAGCAAGTGACCTCACCATGACCAAAAGCAACTGTTCAATATCAATCAATAACTTATGTAAAATGTAACTCTGAGGACTAAAATATGCTTTGCCCTCATGCTGTCCAATAATACTCAACTGAAAAGGCAAGGAAACTATAAAGCAAGATCTGAAACTTCAATGAATGCACTTGTTCCCCAACTAACGTTGGCAATGCTAAGTTAAAGCCCCTGACATCCTTTGCCTTAGCAACTT
The DNA here is from genome assembly GCF_963082525.1 of Nesoenas mayeri. NCBI lineage: Eukaryota > Metazoa > Chordata > Aves > Columbiformes > Columbidae > Nesoenas > Nesoenas mayeri. The sequence continues at coordinate 131,655,711 of NC_137541.1, forward strand.
CTCAGACATCACTTCCACTGAGAGCGCCTGCCTAGAAGGATGAAGCCGATGCAATCTTGCTTATATGGGAGAGGAGGGGGAGTGGTAAAAAAAGCATTGCCAAAAAGAGCAGAAGCAGCAGAAACCAGCATGAATGGAAGAAAAAGGAAAAGCACCACATACCACACTGAATTTATTTAGTTCCCTATAAAGAGAACTAGTTATAACAGTTTTCATTGAGTTTCAAAGTGAAGTAATATGAAATATAACTGTGTATCACTCGACTTCTTGCATTTTAGGTTAGACTTTTGCTTTTCAGAAAAGCTAATACACAAGATAGACCTCAATAATTTGTATGTAAAATCCAGACATCCAGACATAGTATTTGTCACTATTTCTACTCTTTTTCTTTTTTTTTTTCTTTTTTTTTTTTTCTTTTTTTTCTGGAATGAGCAATACAGCTTCTTACACAAAGCTATACTTAAATCACTTTTCATAATGTTTTAGGAACAGTAGATGTTTTCCAAAATGCTGACAAATATAGAAAAGACATGACCATGATACAGACCAGGGGCTACAGTGCTGCTACGGAGTCAGGTGACCTATTACACAGCTGTCTTACTAGGCAGATGGAATGGAGAAGAGGACCAATACCACATTCTCATTAATCCATCTTCATATTGTCACCTTATCTCCCAAGCAGCAACTGTGGAAAAAGTGACCCTACTTGTGATCTTCCTTCATTTACAGCTTCAAGTATTCACATCTGGAGTTCCAATATAATGATTCTATTTTCTAATAGGTAGTGTGCACTGCATACTTTCACAGTAGGTACACCTTTGGTTCAGAGAGTGTGACAAAAGTGTCTGTTGGTTTGTTTTAGAGTTTGTGAGGTTTTTCTTGTTTGGTTGGGTTTTTGGTTGGTTGTTTGGGGTTTTTTTGGGGGGAAACACCTTCCTGCTCCTCCATCCCCACTTCATTTTGTTTCTGAAGACCTTCTGCCATTATTATAGTCACAGCAGATCTTTATCATTCTTACCCTCATGGAACTCGCCTACACAGAATCACCGAAGCTACCAGGAGGCAAAGAAAAATAACATACCTTATTTCTTAATATATGTTCCGACCTAGCAGCTCTGCCAATACAATTTCTTCCAGCAGTTTTATCAACCTACCACCTTTTAGAAAACAACTGGTCACAACTGAGCAAACAGCCACTACACATGACATTAGCAACTGTGGTATGTTTTGAACCTAGAACTTGTGGACATGCTTGTGAAACTTTCAAGTAGAGAACACAGAACAACTTAGGCAAAGACCAGAGTTTTGATTAAGTGCTTACAAAACAGTCTCTGAAACACAGACACAGGTCAAGTACACAGCACCAGGGCTATAACTTATATTATTTTACGATTATATTGCTTCAGCGTACCTGCTGAATTAAGTCTGTTCAAAACCAATCATCAGCAATCTTACTTCCCATCTTCAAAAGGAATTTTCTGCCTCTAAATGTTTTTCAAACCATAGATCCTATCAGAACTTTTTATTAATATTACAGCTCTATTTAGTATTTTGTGTACAAATACTAATCTTCCCATCAACTGTACATGTGAAGGTTCCAGTTAGCAATATGGATGGCCAGAAAGAAACATGGGGAACACATGAGTCCAGACCAACATTTAAGACTTTTTCAAGTACAGATAGGAGTGCAGGAACACTTCTATGCAATACAACTAGTTGGCAGAAGTGGCAATGTAGACAATAATAGAAGACAGATTGTCAGCAGTTTATTATAATCAGTTTTAGTGGCAAAACATATACTCTTTACCTGGCATAAGCTTATTTCCAAGAAGATGGGTACAGTTGTGCATGGAAAAGTATCTTCACCAGCAAATCTTCAAGGGCAGTCAAGCCACAAGTCTAAACATGGAATGGAATGAAAAAGGTAGGGAGGCTGATGTTTTCAAGTACAGCCAGCTAGAGAAAAAAAATGGTAGGAGACTATCTGATAAATTTAAAGTAGTAAGACTTTCAGCAAAAGGAGCAATAGACCCAAGTTCAATACTAAGGATGCCTAAATGTGAACCTCATCTTAAATGATGCATGTATTACCTGTTTCTAGGCTTCTAAGCTGTGAGTTAATTAAAATTTGAAGAAAGTTAACTCTACTAGCAAGTAGCACATCAGTTTTCCACCTAGCTTTGAGAACATGAAGCAGCAGCTACTGTTGTTCTCGTCAGTCTGATGTGCAAACTTAGATTTTCAAAGGACTCCATGATAGAAGCATATCACTTCAGAAAAGCCTGAAATCGCTTTTAATAATAAAAAAGCAAAAAAAAACCCACCAACACAGCCCTAAGTTTACATCTTATCTCTCCATTACTACAATGTGAAAGTGTCCAGAAGTTCCAGTTCCTTCCATTGTTCAGTAAGACACAACACAAAATCCTATCCCATTTAACACTGCTTTCAAGTAACTGAACAACTTTTTGGTTGTGTAAAACCTGCAGATTCCAGCTCTCCAGTCCTGCTTTTAGTCCAAACTCAGGCAATATTATCATTACTAATAGACCAAATAGTAAAAGGCAAAGCTTTTCTCAGGAGAGCAATTTAAAAATGCACAAGGAACACATAGACTGACTCAGGGAAATAACACCCATCATCAACGCATAGTGTAGCATATGCAGCCCTACTTCAGGAGAAATCATCTCATCCTTGCATCTACATCAGTTCATTCTTCAGCCTAGGGCTGCACCTGCTGCTGCAGTGTCTTTGTTGATGTATACTGATGAGTCTGATGCCCAAAAAAGCAAATGCTCTTAATAGATTTATAATCTGAACAAACTGATAGATTTGGACAGCAAATAACACTGTGATGGTCTAGGGAAAAGATGCAAATCAAAATAAGACTAGTTTTGGATGGTGCCTACATCACAGACTTAAGGACTGGAATGATATAGACTAACCCAAGTCACTGAATTTAAAATATGATTACTAACCTGTAATGGGTTGTGACACCAGGGAGCTCAAACTGGGTCATTACTGTTCTCTTCCAGTCAGAAGCTCTATGCAGCTACACAGCTGTCACCTAAATGGCGTGGATGGCTAAGTTGAAATGGGCCGGTTTCATAAAGTGGCAGACAGAAGAGTCTGTAGCATTCTGAATACCATGGTAGGGATACTCAGTAGAATAAATGAAACTGAAGTTTTACAGCAATTATTCTTTTCTGCTTCAGACTTGGTGGATGCTAAAGGATATTGTACTGGAGCACTAATTATAACTTTCTTCCTGTTGCACATTTGCTAGATCTTCTCCTAGAAAAAATCACTCCTCCCTCTCCATCTACTAATTGTGGGAAGAGACAGAAGTGACTTTTCATCTTACACAGGCAGGATGGGTGATATCTACATGCATAGACTGCCAGAGACTCTCTTTTTGTTTAGCAATCTATTTAATTACAACTACCAAACGACCAAGGCTTTTTGTTACTTATGAGACAAGGCTGCATAAAAACTATTCATTCACAGGATGAGGGTGCAGGAAGCAGAGGAGATGGTCATAATGTCCATGCAAAGTCTGTGGCATAAATCATTAGTAAAAAAGCCTTATAGTTACCACATATGAAAACAAGTCTTTCAAACAGAATTACTAGGTTTTAAAATGTGGCAATTAAGATTATTTTTTTTGTAGAATCACCACCTTAACAATAATTTATCATACCCTGAAAGGGGTACTTTCATTAATACTCAGGAACAACATGCAAAATCCACTCTGTACTAGCAAGAGAAAAGATTTCACAACTGATTGGATGCTGTGAACAAAAACATTATAAAGTACACATCATGTGATCTCCAAGTTCTCTTCAGATTGCGTAGAACTCATTATAACTACTGGACAGGAATCAGACACAGCCGGTTTAACAACTTTATCCATGGCCTGGAGAAGGTTAGGGAGCACACTTTCATCAGGTTTCATGACACCCCCAAACTGCAGTGGTACCATTGGTGCACTCGAGGACAGGGCTGCCATTCAGAGACACCTATAGATGCTGGAGGAACATGCCAACAGGAACCTCAGAGAGCTCAGCAATGCAAATTACCAAATCCAGCCCCTGGGACAGACTAACCCTCACATCAGTGCAGGTTGGGGAGAAACTCCTCTGGAAAGGCCATTGGGCTGTGGGATGAACTGAGCCAGCAGCCTGCCCTGGCAGGAGAGAGGGCCAGTCGTATTCTTGTCTGGATCAAGGTGGTAGATCAACGGAAAGGATTATCCTCATCAACAAAAGGGACTATCTTTCTCAGCAGTCATTAAATAACACAGAAAACTGCATTCTTTTATTGGTGGACTAAAAACAAGATGTTGAGCAACTAGAGCAAGTTCACAAGAGCTTTTGGTCACCAAGGGGAAGCTGAGGGACAAGGACTTGCTCTGCCTTATGAAGAGATGGCTTAGAGTATGGAGTGGGACTCAGCATCCTCCCAGTACCTATGGGAAGGTCATCAAGGAGATGAAGACAGTGTCCTCAGTGGTACGTGCAGGGAGCACAAGGGACAATGAGTGTAAGCTGAAGCAAGGGCGGCTCAGACTGGTTGTCAGGAGAGACTGCCTTCGCATGAGGGCAGGCAGGCAGCAGTGCAGATTGCCCAGAAAGCCTGTGCAATCTCAGTCCTTGGAGGCATTCAAGACACAACTGGATTGAGACCTAAGCAACCTGGTCTGACCTTGCAGCTGATCCTGCTTCAAGAGCAGCAGGATAGATTAAAAACATCCCAAGGTCCCTTCCAACTGGAATTATCCTATCCCTATCGTGGAATTTTAGAAACGGTATGTGTAAAATCTTTTTCTTAATTGTATATCTTCTACCCATTAACTTGCAGTTAAGTCTCCTGCAATACCTGTGAAGCAGGACATTTTAAGTATGAGTACTGTAATTTCTTATTAAATAAACTGAAACTACTAACTGAAGGATGTGACATTCTCTCCAACTTAGTCTCACAGAAGTGGTGAAAAATGTAGGCATTTCTTCAAAACAGACCTTGAACAAGAATTATTTACTAGCCTCCCTTCTATGTTTTCTAAATTTAGATTTTAAAAGTATTTACAAATAAATATAATCAGGGCAACTTAAACTTCAGATTTCCCAAACCTTAAAAGCAATTGAAGTATTTTTTTGTAATTAAACAGATTACAGTTGAAACATCTGCTTCAACTGGATGTTTTCCAAAGTATTTACAATTTGAATTTGGCTGCATTGTTTTTAAAAAAAAAAAAAAGTAGAAATAGTAAAAAGGCACAAAACAGTAATCAGAAGAGAACATGACCAAGTCTTTACTTATGCCTGAGCAAATGAAAAACTAATGTAACTGCAAGAAGGTATTAGCTGTTGAAATGACATCTTCAGCTGATGTTTGAAGTTCAAAACTGTCAACTGCCCTTTCCAGAGAAAAATTAAGTATTTCTTAAAAATCCCCAAAAGCAGAGAAAAATAAAGTTATAAGGTACAATGTAAGCCACTATCATATTTCCAAAGTATTGAGATGGCAGCTAATTCCCTTTCAGATGGACTCCTCCATCCCCATTACTTCATAATTTCACACTGACTTAAACACTGGAAAGAACTGAATGAAGTAATCCCTCTCCCTCTGTTCCCATATTGCTTATTCCTTCTACTGTGCCACCTAAAGTCTTATTGCTGGCCTCTGGACTGTGGAAGAGATCCAAACATAAAACAACCTAGCAGAATGATTAGTTTTAATCTACAAGTTCCTAAACCCCATGTCACCACATATACACTTTTTCTGGCCTCATTGTCAGAGCTGTACCCAAAAATTGTTGAGAGAAAAAAAATCCCTACATTTTGATTTAAAAAAAAAAAAAAAAAAAAAAGTTTTTGGAGTGTAATTAGAAAAAATAAGCAGCTTTATATATATTTTTCAAGATTTCATGTTATATTTGAACTCAGTATATATTTGAATGGCATTTGGTCTTCCAATGAATATGAGAACACAAAAACCAGACAATTTTTTATGCATTTAAAACGTAAAGCATATATACAGAGTAGTCAATTTTCTCATCCAACATTTGACGCTTGAATACTTCAGTTATCATGCTTATACAGTCTAACGAGTCTAGAACAAGTATCTTGAAAGACAAGAAACTACTGAAACAAAAAACAATGATAGGTTTAAAGACCTCCAGAGAAATATTCAAGCCAAAGGGACGAACTAACCATTCGGTTAAACTCAACATAGATATAATCTTCAAAAACAGTGACTTATATCACAACACTACAGTGACAGAAAAGAGACAAATAAGTATGAAATTATTTCATATGACTTTTCTTTAAGGCCTGGCTGCCAGATTCTAAAGTTAAGAAAAACCTGAGCCCTGTACCAAATTCAAATGTGTGTCTAAATAAGGCTCAAGAGCAACAAGAGACATATGTAAGACATAATCTCATAGTTATACTATTAGGATATTTGAAGGTCTGAGATAAATATGATCTATATTTCTCACCACAGAAATGAAACAGTTTGTATTACTGCATGCCTCCATCTCCATGTTTCAAACTGCACAAGGTTTTATTACACATGTACTGAAACACCCACCATTAAAGAGGTAAGTTTAATAAACTTAGAGAAACACAAGAAAATCATATATGAAATAACATATACATATGTAATACATAAACAACAAATACAGCTTCATTGAGCACAGACTGTACCTAGAGTTTACTCATTAGCTGAAATGACCACCATTGCTATAAACCTATAGAGTTTGTAGAGTGAAAATATTTGGCAATATAATACAATATTTTCAGAATCCTTGTCTCTGATTATTAAAAAGGTAGATTTCCTTGAGATAGGATATGTCTACAACTGTGAGGAGGAAGAAATAAGGGTAAGTCATAGTAAAATGGAGCTGATGATATAAATTAAGAGAGTTATTTGCATCTTAGTCCATAATAAAATAAGTCATTCTTTCATTTTCCACTAAAGTTTTCTGAATCTTCTATTGGCCTTTTATCAGAATATCAAAATTTAGTTTGGTAAATGACTGGTAGCAAACACTAGTTTAACTTCAGTTCCTGCTGGCAACAGAATCTGTAATAATTGGTACAGATTAACTTTGAACAGCAGAGACAGCAACGCAAAGAGAAGCTCCAGTGACTAGATGTTTATAAGCAACAGCAGAAAAAAAAAAATAGCCTGATATTCTAACTAATACATTTTAAGTAATCCAACTTAAGGTCGCACGAAGACCTAGTGAGTAAGGGATGTGAATTGCAATAGATAAGCACTCAAAAGCAGAACTGGTTTTGTATAGACTAGTTTTTACAAGTAGAAACCGACCTTCCTTGAAGTTGCAGTGAGTTTTAATGCTATTGTATTTTTACTTTAAAACATTTCTTTTCAGAATATGCATGTTTATTTCCAGTTTATGATTGATTCATTTCCTCTCTTTCAGGCAAAATACTGTCTCATATGATTAAATTTTTGAAAAAAATAGAGTGATCTTTTTACTGTTATCGTTAACTCTTATGGCAGTTTTCTGACATCCTTCCAAACCTTATTCTTCTCAAAAAGATCAACAATGAACTAAACACAAAACTCAACATCTACCATAAAGAAATGGTACTTCTATAGGGCTGTACTAACCTAAACTGATTTATTACCTCTAAGAACAACATAAGGAGCTTGTTCAGTTTATGAGCAAAGATTAAGTTATTTTTAGCTTCCAATCCCACAAACTTAAACCTGTAAAAAGTTCTTCCAGAGAAACTGCTTTCCCGCTGCTGCCTGTGAAACCGCACTCTAGAGCGAGCTTCTTCAAACACAGCTCAAGAGGCACGCCAGCAATGCTTACACCCAACTGGCAACAGACGTAAAATGCTGTTTACATAGACAGAACTTTTAGCCGACAGCAAGAGCAGCATCACAGAAGCAGCCAGGGAAGAACCCTGGTACCAAGATGAAGTAGCAGATGCTTCCTGAAATGAAGTAGACCTAATTAGGCCTTAGAGAATCCAGGCAAAAGTTTTATCAATTTAAACACTAAAAATATAGGAAACAGATAAAAAGTAACATCATGTTTCAGTTTATCTGTCTTCCATGTCTTTATTTAAATCTACATTAATTCAATTACTAATATGTTTGTGCATCTCAGCTGCTTAAAGCAGCTCACTTGCATGTTTTAAGCAGCAGCAACTTTTTCTTTGCACGTATACACCCTCTTTAGCATTTTCTGAGCATGCACTGATCATAATGCAGAACCCACACTTTTTTTAAATTACTGCACAATACAGCAAGTTATTATCTTTTACTAACTACACATTGTCGACTTTTACAACAAATTTAAGAGTCAAGCCTACAATGGATTTTGTAGGCAGATGTGAACAAACTATTCACTGACAGCATTAGCTCTGCCCGCTGAACCCAAAGCTTTAATTCTTACTGAAAAACAGGATGCATTAGCTTAATGTGCATTGCTTACAGTTGAGTTTAAAAACAGAGAGCATCTGTCTCATGTCTACCCATCATATATCATGTAACTATATTATACAATACAGTATCATGTACAGAACAGAATAATTAAAGCACTGTTGCTTGGGGCGGGGGGGATGGAGAATTACATAATGGATACTATCCATTACAAATACTAGTGCTGAGTTTCAAGCTGATGAAACCCTTGCCAGTGACTTATAAAAAGGAAAACCATCCTTGCACTGCACTGTCAGAATGCACCTAGGTAGGCTGTGTTGGAGACTATGCTCACCTTTTCTCCATAGGGGACATTATTGAACCTGTTACTCTCACTACTCAACAAATCACATATTTCTGCTTTTCTCATACCAGGTGGGCATGTCTCACTAATGCCTAGAACCTTTTCTGTGATTACTAGTCTATTCACAGGTACCAACACAATCTTTAAAAAAACTAAATCAAAAAGAAAAACCTGAAAAATTACATCCAGAATTGTCTTTCTTCAACAAATTATCTGAAGAACCTTTTCATTTATGTAACAACCAGAAGATATAAAAACATACAGTAAAAAGGAAGAAAAATAAGAGACAAAAATTAATTAGCTCATCGATAGTGTTTCTTGAAATAATGGCTACATGATACATTTTCAGTTAAATTTCTTTCTAAAAATAATAAGTTAATTTGTAATAACACTATAGCTAATAGATCTGCATACCAAGCTTCCATAATGAGAATTAAAAGCATGCTAAGCTTCAGTATCTGCAGCTTACAGGTGAGAAACTAAGGAAGAGAAACTAATAAGATCACAGGACACAGAATACTATGCCACAGCTGCTTATTTGCAATATGTACCAAATCATTACTTCAAAGAAAAACAACCCACACCTGCTATTCAGTGTACCTTCCTTGATAACTAGAAAAAAAAAAAACAACACCTTCACTACTGGTTTAGTTACTTTAAATATTGACCCTTAAATCTATAAAATTCACTAACCTCACTGTCAGGGAGAAGCAAGAAAAGGGCTGCTCCACAAGCAGTGAGCCATGGACAACACCAGCACAATAGTGCCTCCTCAGCAGAGGACAGCCCTGAAATATCTGAGCAGGTTGAGCAGAGTCACAGGTGACAGTAACAGGTCTCAGTGAGCAGTAAGGAAAGGAACGACCCAAGGTTGATTTGAGAAAACCCCCTGACAATTCAGGATCAGCCAGGAACAGGAATGGAGACAGGAAGAGCAGGCACCTGGACTGAGCTTAAATGGAGTTCCAGGGCTCATGGGCAGAGGGTATGGACTGAGACCCCAGGTCATGATGATCAAGGCAACTGAGGCCTATTTGTGCCTTCAGGGCCTTGACACTCAGCATTTTTATTTTTTTTTATTCCGTTCACCTACAAATTCAAAGACAGTTTTTACAAAATTTGTTAAAATAGATGTTTTTCTATCCCACGGGGTTTAATTCATCTTGGAATAAAATGCCATTTAAATATCTGAACAAGCTTTAAGCAGGTGAACTACAATGCTTAGCACTGAAAAAAAAATAAAGGTTTACATACATCTTTCATAGTCATATATTAGCAATATTCCTGGGTTTTATGACTCTTGTGCTTATTTTTGAAGAGTACTCAAAAAAAATGATACTTGTCCAAAAAAAGACTAAAAGAAGCCCAAAAAAGTTTATCTTTGCAGACAGTCTAGACAAGAAAAAAAAAAGGACCAAAACAAATTAAGATAATTTACTGAAGTTTATTTGAGAATGCACAAAAATATGCTAGGCAGCAAGGTAAACTACAACAGCAGAAACCAGTCATTCTCCAGCACAATACGTATGAAAAGAATGAAGCATCATAAAATTTGGTGGATTAAAGGTAAGAACTCCATAAAATAGACCAAAGAACATTTATGGAATAAGTTATTAAAATTAATAGTAAATCTTTTTCCAAGCACAATGAAATATGCCAGGAAGTATGTAGCACCTTCTGAGGAATTATGTACAAGAGCAGATGCAGAAGATAAGTCATTAGCTGTCATTAGGGAAGGGAGCTTCCCGTGCCGATGTTCCACTGCTGAAGGAACACAGAGGGCTGGACTCAAACCTTCACAGAGAAGGCTGTGAAACAAACACACAAAGTGAATATTAACAAATGAGCAGGACCAGATGGTTTTCACCCAAGAGCTCTAAATGAACTCAAGGATAAAATAGATGAACTACTAATAAAAGCATGACGTTAAAGGACAAAATAGGGCTACATCCAGTTCCAAAAGCTTTTTTGAATACTCTACAAAAACTTACTAGCTCTGTAAACCTGATGTATTTATTAAGCAAATAAGTAGAAACTGTAACTAAGAACAGGTTAGCAGGCTTGAGGATTATACTTTGACATTCTGCACAAGAATCAATATGGCTTTTCTAAAGCAGACTGATACCCACAAAGTTATTGGAGTCTAGTCAAGGTGTGAAAAAGCATTGGATGGAGGTGAGGTCAGCTTTGAAATGTAAAAGACTTTCAACAATGCCTTTTCCAAAGGTTTTTCAGGAAACAAAGCTGTGCAAGGCACAAGATGCAGCATGAGGAAATAACTGGCTACGGTATGGGGCAGTAGCACATGGTCATAGTTTACAGCAGAGAACTCACTGTCGGAACTCTGCAAGGTTTGGCGCTGAAATCAAAGATGTTCAATTAAGTGCTCTAGATATCAACTAAATGGTCCATTATTAAACTACCTCAAAGAACAGTTGAATAGGAAAGTCACCAAGTGTGCTGATAATACTTAGCTATTGAAGATGATAAACATGATTGAACAAGACCAAACACCTAAATATAGAGGAAACATCACCTGTAACATAGGAAGTATCTCAATCATAATTTATCAGAGATTGGGATAGTATTCCAGGGAAGTTTCACCAGAGATCTTCATCTTGCTCTTACTTTATTTTGGCATCTTTTTTTTGACTACTGTTGTGGGCACAACTAGTCTAACGTTCTGCAGAAAAAACACCTGCAGATTATTACTAGGAACTCACATCAGCTGGAGCAGTGTGAATTCCCAAGTGACTAACCATTAGGCTCAGCTAGAAACATGCATTTTGTTTTAATTGAAGATACATTTAAAAAGAGAAAAAAAAAAAAGTCATGTCATGTCAGGTGAGGTAGGCACCTAACTGCACTGAGATTCTGCTTTTGAAACACATACAGAACTTCAAAATACTCACATCATTTGGCTATTTATCCAATTCATAGAGACTCAGTTTAAACTGTATATACTAGCACAGAGGTCACTTTAGAATAATGGATACAGCTGTTACAACTAGTATATTTGCAACACTGTTTCTGCTGTATTATTTTTGACAAGCTTTACACTGTGAAGATGACTGTTTCTGTGTTGCTTGAATTGTCTGTCATAGTCACCCTCTTCTGATCTCTACATAGTCAGCAGATCATGAACTTTGCTTTTTAGAGCAGACTTTTTTTTCTCCATTGTTCACTAAGATTAGGTAATACCAGCAAACGTCTTGCTGTCTTATATCTTAAGCCTGTTGGAACAGCTTAAAGCTACTAATTTAGGTAGCAGACTACTTTTTAAGAGTCATATGTAGCCAAGAATATATTAATGTTCTGATCAGCACCAACAATTAATAATGGACTCCCAAGGCAGCCTCAATCACATTTTTCAGTTTAAAACCCAACCAACCAACAAAAAACCACCACACTTTAAGTTGGTTGGAATCTGTCCCTCCAACACAATATAATCCTTTGCTGTGCAACACTCCACAGCTAGCACTTTAAACCTGGATCTAAATTTACCTTTCTATCTACCAAGTGGAAACAAGAGTTGTTTAAAAAAAAAAAAAAAAAATAGGTCCTATTGTTTGTTGAGGGAACTGCAGGTCCACATGCCTAAACCCTGCATGGGGTAAAATAGCAGAGACCATAAATGGAGAGCAAAGTTAGTAGAATGTGTGGATAAGTACAATTTAGATTGGAAGAGTCAACAGTCAACATGGCTTCTTTGAAGAAAAGCATGGAAACATATTGCAGCTCTGTGAGGAACAACAAGCACACAGTTAATGATGTTTCATCTAAGGAATTTACAAAGATTTCCAAAAGGCTTTCAAACAAAGCCAAAATCAATCACTATGGTTTTGGGGGTTGTTTCGTTTTGAAAAGAAATCAGGCAACCACCTGAGATAACAAGAAAGTCATAAGCCATAGATTGTAAATCCTTGCTATTCAATTCAAAATGTAAAAAGGTCCATCAGGAGCAGTCAACGTGGATTTACAAAGAGCAAATCATGCTTAGGCAACCTAATTTCCCTCTGTGAAAAAATGACTGTCTATGCAGATAAGGGAAGTGTGGTGAATGCAACTTTCAGAAAGCTTTTGACCATCTCACACCGCATTCAGATTTGAAAGGTGAGGAAGCCTTCCAGTGGGTGAGTAATAACACTGAATTAAGTGACTCAGAAGAGATTCCTCTGGCATGATAAATAAAGCACAGAGGCACAGAAAGTATTCTGTACTGTTTGAACAATGCATTTATTACATTACATATAACATAAAAACATTCTAAACTTTAAATATATGCTATAAAGAAGCACAGTGTCTCAATGGCAAAATGCATACACACGGCAGAAAGATAAAGAAATAACTGGATACTAACTTGAGCACTAAAAGGCAGCTCCACAACAGTAAACTAATTGAGGAATTAGATTAACAGTCATTACTATTTCTTTTTCTTTCTCCTGTCTAAAATTCTTCTTTTCATTTCTTAGCAGGATTTGCTTAGGAAAGCTTCATGAAATAGAGGTAATCCAGTGAAACCGTTTAATAGGGTTTTTGTTTGTTTGTTTGTTTGAAATGTTTCCTAATTCTCTGGAGTTAAGCAAGAACATGGTTGGTTGATTCCATCTGACAATTTAGATGAACCAAGGAAGCATCACTACAAATTACGGCTAGGAAGCCAACTACACCAAATTGTAAGCAACCTGATTACCAATCTTTAATAAAGGTTAAAAACAATATATCAGGAGGCATATTTATCAAAACAAAGTGTTTTGACAGACCTGAAGTATGTTTTCTTTTGAGAATTTGTCTCTCAGGCATTTTCCACTTTCATCTGGAATGGAAAAAATAAAAACAACACTTTCCCATAGGTCAAAAAGAAAAAAAAAAGTAAGCTTTGGTTAAATCTCTAATCAGATTACTCAGCAATGAAGAAAAAGAAAATATATCTGATGTCTCCCATCTCCTACTTCACCATTGTCAAAAGGAGGTTAGACAGGGATATACTAGTACTCCCACAAGAGAAATTATCTGTACCGCTTGCCTAGCAATGCCTCTAAAGCTCCATTGCAAGCACCTTCATTGATCCCAGCTGTCTAGACAAACTGGTGTACTGGTGTCTGATAGTCAGTTCCCACATGTCATTGTTCTCACAGTTGTTTTACTTTGTTTTTGTGCAAATTAATTGTTTACACACAATATTGGCCTTTTCTGGTATTAAGCACAGTTCCTACTTTCATAGCTAAATAGAGTTATTCTAGGCTGTGCCAAGAAGCTACAGTATGCTATTCAGTAAAATTAGAACAAACAGGAAAATTTGTCATCACATAAAATGCAGCACTAATTCATTTTTCATGACTGGAAAAATGTAATTATGGAGCATTTCTAATATAAAAGACTTCACTGCCTAAACTTAACACACATTTTGCAACTTCCAGCTAATTAAAAAATATTTTAAAAGTGAATGGTTTTAGAATGTTGTATGAATTAAGGATGCGAGAACAGTGACAGAATATTCATTCATACTTATTTTTAATAAACCAACTGGGATACAAAGCTATTGTTTATAAGGTTTCTGAATATATCAAGATCTAATGGAATTACATAACAAAAATGATAAAACTAAACATAATTCTAAAACCATCTCAGTAAATTATTGAAAATCACCAGTATGAACACCTAACAAGACTAGAGTTAAGATTTAGTTAAATTATCTGAATTGAAACATAAATACATACTGACAATTAAATATTCTTCACTAAAAACTCAAGAAACAAAAATAATGAAAATATCCTTGAATCAGCTCTCTGGGTTTAGTTCAGAAACCCACTGACTGCTTCCTTTGTCTAAATACCTTGGCTAGAGAGGGGCTTTTTGTATTCATCAGTCAAAAAGACTCAGTATGGTAACAACAGGACAAATAATAACCACAGACGAGAAGAACCTGATGAAATTCAACAAGAGCAAGTGTAGGGTCCTGTACCTGAGGAGGAACAACCCCAGGCACCAGTATAGGTTAGGGGCAAACCTGCTGGAAAGCAGCACTGCAGAGAAGGACCTGGGAGTTCTGGCTGACAACAGGCTGACCATGAGTCAACAATACGCCCTTGTGGCCAAGAAGGCCAACGGTATCCTGTAGCACATTAAGAAAAGTGTGAACAGCAGGCTGAGGGAGGTTATTCTCCTCTACTCTGCCCTGGTGAGGCTGCATCTGGAGTACTGTGTCCAGTTCTGGGCTCCCCAGTTTAAGAAGGACAAGGAATTACTAGAGGGATTCCAGTGGCGAGCTACAAAGATGATTAGGAGTCTGGAGCATCTTTCTTATGAGGAAAGGCTGAGAGACATGGGTCTGTTCAGCCTGAAGAAGAGAAGGCTGAGAGGCAATCTTATAAATATCTCAATGTTGGGTGTCAAGCGGATGGGACCAGACTCTTTTCAGTGGTGCTCAATGATAGGATGAGGGGCAACAGGCACAGACTGAAGCACAGGAGGTTCCATCTGAATATGAGGAGAAATTTCTTTACTTTGAGGGTGCCAGAGCACTGAAACAGGCTGCCCAGAGAGGTTGTGGAGTCTCCTTCTCTGAAGACATTCAAGACCTGCCTGGACACATTCCTGTGCAATCTGCTTTGGGTGAACCTGCTTTAGCAGGTGAGAGGGACTGGATGATCTCCAGAGGTCCCTTCCAACCCTAACCATTCTGTGATTCTGTGAATTTCTTCCTCTCAAAGGAAGTTCATGCAAACTCCTCTTTCTCCCTCATTTAAGCAATTTCAGCTCAACATTTTTCCACTGTGCCCAGACAGGGTGGATAGCTAACAGCTAACCTGTACAGAATACAGGTATAGAACCATGAAGAACTTCACAGATAATAAATATCACTTAGAACTGTTTTGTTATGTTTAGGCTGCTAGTACCTATTAAAAATACCTCTACAAGCAAATTTATCAAAACTATTATATTCTAATTAGTTAATCATGCAGCAACATAAGCCTGGAATATTCATTTTGGTGGTCAGAAGAAAAGGAGTGTAGTCTTAAGGCAGGCTATATGAAGAATTCATTTGTTTTTCACAACACTTCCCAGCTGTGGACTGAATTTTCAAATGCCACTCAGAGCTGCCAATATTATCATTCCTGATTTCTCCTGCTTTTCCTCTCATTGTACTAGTATTACATGAGGTTTGCATTGATCTGAGCCAATTCATTATTCTAATCTGTATGATTTTGAGAAAACTATGAAGACAGGTAACTTCAGAAATTACAAAGAACTTCTTAATTTCAAAAAAACAAATAAACAAAAACAAAATATGTTAAAACTTGCAAAAGCCATCTTTAATAGAGTCAGATAAACTGTGTTACTTCAAAGCAATGACACTCAGCATTTCCATTGCAATTATTTAACAGTGTGGAGTCCAAGCCAACAGTAAGGATCCAATTTGTATGGAGCATTCACAGAAAAGAGCAATCTAAGAGCAGAGGATGCCATTTAAATACACTGAGCAGGAAAACATGCAAGTCAGATGACAGTGAACGTTTCATTTCACACATATGAGTTTAAGCATGTAGCTTGAGAATCTAACATTGTCAAATAAAGAGGTCTGAAATCTGTCATCACTAGAAATGAAAATGTAAAAGAAGGAACCTTCTTATCTTTCAGAAAACCATCAGGGAAAGCAGAAGGAAACAGGGTATTGCCAATCCATTGCCATTTAAGTAGGATGCACAGAACCCCAGAAGAGCAGCGGTTTGAATAATGACTCAAAAATTGTGAAGTACAGACTCACTACCCAGCCAGAAAAGTTTTAATCCATCTTGTTCATCAAGGGAATATTAAACTTCTTTAGCAAGTGAAATAAGTTATTTTACTTCACAATCTTCCTATCGGAATTGCACTATTGTGTAGCAAACCCTTCATAACCAGACGGACTAGAGAGGGAATTCATAAAGCAGTTATTCTCCAAGCCCTTCGGTTAGAGCACTTAGCTGAGACAGGTGACATCTATCTATTGATCAGCCCCTGAAGACTTAGGTGGGAGTCTGTTCTCTGAGTTGGCATGAAAGACATGCTGAGATATTCATGTGGTGGTCTTTCTTCATGTATGATGAGAGATCTCTTGGAAGTTTATGTAGTACACACTGATTTTCATTCATATCTAGACTCCTAGACAAGTAACTAAGATCATCCTTCAGGTATCTTACTTCCTACACCAGTGTTCTGTGAATATGGGTTTCAGTTTCTTGTCCAGAAAAAGAACACAGCAGGCTAAACCAAAAAGATACTCATCATTTCCTAGTGGCTTTCATCTGCCAAGAAAGACACTTACCTAACCCAGGCAGTTAAGAATTTCATCATGTAGTGAGACAGCAAAAGATGTTCGTTATCATCTTCCCTTTTATATTAACTTTTTGTAGAGGTAGCAGTAAATACCATTTACAATAGTGACTTAGAATTCATACACTTGACAAGAAAAAAAGATCAGTCTCAAAAGCCAAAATGCAAGTGTAATGCAGAAGATATAGGAAAAAAATGCCAATTTCTTTTCTGCCTTATGAAGATCCCTGAAGTTCTACTTTTAGAATTCAGTTGCCCTCTATCAAACTAGTTATTCTGCTACTGGGCCTCAGTTCTTTTCTCCTTCATGTCAATTCAGCAATAAACTCAAAATACAGAGAAAGGGAAAAAGGGGAAATGGAGAATGGGGTGGAGAAGGGAGGGTGCCGGAAGAAGAGATACTTAAGAGCTACTTTCTTTTATAATCTATCGAGCCAAACCACAAGTGAGTAATCCAGCTGGGTTTCCCCCCCACAACACACACACCATTTTCTCTTGGAAAGCTCCTTAGTTCTTTCGGCTTCTAAAATCATTAGGAAAAGTGAATGGCCATTGAAGTTAATAAATAAGAAACCTTAATACTCATTGAAGCAAGGCTTTGGACTTATCTTTTTTTTTTTTTTTAATGAGATTAGGAATACAGATCATATGGATACTAGTACAAAAAACTTCAGTTCTTACTTCTCTGTAATAACAAGAAACATCTTTGTGATCCATTATGAAACATACACTTTCTGTAGTTATAGCATATGTTAGTTTCTCTCAGACAATAATGTAAAAATATAATGTAAATTATATTCCACTTTAGAGAGACAGATTAATATGTCATTTTTTTACAGCTGTAGTATGCTGCATTTTCAAAACTGATTCTTAAATAGAGCTAGTTATTTTCTAATCAAATTCTGAAAAATGTTAAATACCATCAAAGTTTCTCAGAAGCGATTAACCTTTCATGAAATCACATATTTCAGAGCACACTACCTGAGGAGGTTAACTTCCAGTGTCTGCAACTTCAGGGCAGACTGCCATCATGTCAGCAACTATAACTGGGTGAATGATCAGGGAAGAGCATTTCTGTGCCCAGGTTTCCCTGTGTCCTTTGTCCGGAATAAGGAGCCTGAATGTGCTTTGGAGCACAGTCTCCACAGAGAAATCTGAGTGCCTCTGCCTAAGAGCATATGAAAGCTCTGAGCTGGAGTCAGGTCTATGAATGATTCCAGCTCCTGGCTGAAGAACTGAGAGCCTTCTAGAGTGTAGATAGTTATGAGAAAACTGCCTTAAAAAAAATCTCCAAACTCTTCAGCATATCACCTTCATCTCACCTGTCACACATCTGCTATTCATTAAAATACTGATTGCTATTAGCAATGTGAAAGAGGTAACAGCATTAAATTCCATCAGTAGTTTTTTATTTGCTACAGGTTTGGGGTTTTGTGTGTTTTTTGTTTGGTTGGTTTGGATTTTTTAAGTATTGACGTGTATGGTATTTTCTCAATTATTTTAGGTTTTTTAATCCTAAAAGTAAATATGGCAAAAATTGTTTTACTCTAAATTGGAAAAATGAAACTAAAACATAAAACCTTTTAAAATCAACTACTTGCAGTTTTTCACATACTTCCTGTGAACTAAAGATGTTAACCTGAAACTAGCACCCAACACCTCTCATGATTCACATTTAGGTAGTTTATTATCAATAAATATTTTCATAGGGGAAAAATCCAGAGATCTTTGCATTTTTCCCACACTTCCCAGGATGGTGACAGGAAACTTTGCTCACCCCTTCTCCGACTGTCTTCTCCGTACTAATAGCTTGGTATCTTTTTCACCAGGACATGGAAACCTTTCTGGCCTGCGTGGAAACAGATAGCATGTTATCCATAAAACCTGCCTGCATCCTAAATGACTCTCCACTACACTCCATCCAAAAGAGATTAATGAGACAGATTTCCTCTCTGTCTGCTGCTCTGCATGTTTGTGTTCCATGCTGAAAATCATGACAAGCTTCAGGGCAGAATTAATAAAAATTGATTAAAACAAACTTGATCTCTATTTTTCTTCATTTGTGCCTGGAAAATACATTGATGCATTACATTAAATCTCATTAGTAAAAGGAACAATTTAGGATGTACTAAATATCCTGATGACTATTATTTTTTCTTTGACTGTCTTGTGTGATTAATCTAAGATGAAAATCAACTTCTTCTTTTCTTTTTTTTTCTTTTTAACCTAGGAATTCTAATAATAACTACACATTTTCTTAATACTCTTGGTACTGAAAGCATAAGGATAAGGGACTAGTAAGGAGTTTTCCATTGAGAAGACTCTAAAAAATTAACTTTGCTCACTAAACGGCATAAGCATTCAATCCATCAACTGAAAAGATGAAGTAATTAATAAATACTACACACAAAGACAAAAATCCAGAATCTAGGGAAAGTGAGGAGAGGGAAGAAAAACTATAGTCATATTTCTAAGTTCGCAGAGCGCAGAATTGTGGAGTTCAAGCTGAAGTGATGGCTTATCCTTTCCACAGCAGATTTGTGAGATCAGATTTAAACCTGCTTTACTGTTTTCCCCAAGGACTCGTAGCACCAGGCAGAAGCCAGAAGGTGCAGTTGGGATTCTTTGCACATCTCTTTCTGACAATGGGGATTCTCAAGAACTCAAACCTTCTCAAGTTTTCTGACTTCATGGCCTCTTAGACAGGTAACACTGTGGGAACAGGTATTTACAGCCATTCTTTTCCTAACAAGGTACTTTTTTTCCAAAGACATTCTGTTTTTTATTTAGAAAACATTATCAAGACTCATAGGCACTCTCTATTCCCAGAAATAGCTTTGTCAACTTCATAATTTTCAAATAGGTTCCTTACCTCCCGAGGGTGAAATTCAGTATATAAATCTATAGTCTTGAAGTTGATCCACATGTTAGTGTGCATTTTAGTAACCAAGTATTATAAATTGGTTTAAGTAATTTTATTTACTTTGATGTTTAATATTTAAAATTCTTCTCAGTAAAAAAATACATATAAACATGTCAGCACTACTCTCATATTTAACATCCTCCTACTAGTTCACATGGAAGACCATCTGTCCTTAAATTCCCCACCCCCAGCACACTTTCAAATAATTCCAGCTGCACAGCACTCCAATCCTATTTTCTCCAAGCTTGATGTTAATCTCAAATCCAAGATGATGTTTGTTTTTTATTTCAGGGCCTCAAAATGTAAACAAATTTCTTCCAAAAATGTTCTCTTTGATAAAGGAACTGGCCAGAAGAAAAATGATACTAACTAAAGTAAAATTTATATTTCACTTAATAAAACATCCAACCATTACAAGCATTCAAAAAAAAAAAAAAAATAGCCCAACAACATACCTATTTAGATATCCAGTATACAAAATCTATTTGCTACAACAGATATATGCAGAAATAATAGCATTCTTTCCATTAGTTTCCAAAATGAACAGCCTTGGACATGAAAACACACACTTGTCAGGATGATCTCCCCCGTGTGAAAGCCAATTTTGCTAAACGTAACTCTGTATGCACTAAAGATTATAGAAGTTTTTCAGGGTCAAGAGAGATTTTAGGGCAAAAAACTACATTTACTTCATCTGAATAAATGATAAAATGGAAATCCATTAACACAGAAAGAATATCCACATTGCATTTGTTTTCAGTAGACTTGACTAATCTAGACTCCATTTCTATAACTGGATATTCTCTATTTTATTGAACAAGTAACTGGAAAATTAGACAGAACTATGTTTAGATTTGCATTGCAACGGACAAGAAAAAAAGATAAAAAGGTTGGTCAAACTGCAAAAGTAATAATGATGAGTGAGAAAAATTACCAAGGAATTAAGTTGCTAGGATACTGAGGACTAATGTGAAATCAGATATAGCAATTAAAGTAAAACTATACTTTCAGCATGTAAGAACAAAACCATTTATTAGACTGAATAAGTAATTAAATGGAATATTGAAAACAGAAGTAAATGAAAGAAAGCAGTTCAAAATACTAGGTAGTCAACATGGTATTGAAAGTTTGAAAGGTCAATTGATACACCATTACAAAGACAAATATCAATTTGACAGTAACATGTACAGATTAGAGCCTGTATCTTTACTTACACCAATATGATCTTCTGTTTTGAAAAGCTTGGAGTTTAAAATTTTTCTCTATGTTTCTGACAAGCTAGGGGTAGCACAGAACAGTAAAAGCCAAGTGCTTAAAGGAACAAACAAAAAAACCCACACCATAAAAATATGAAAACAACAAAACAAAACCCACCTGGTAACTACATGTAAAATTACTGTAGGACTCTTACAGTAGAGCGATATGGACAATAACAAAATAGGCCACCAGAAGAATTCTGTTATAGGGTAAAATAAATTTAGTCCTTGCTTCTTCAGAGTTTTAATCTCCTTTTATTTTCTAAACTAAACTCAGTTTAGATCTCTAAATCAGTACTCAGATCTGCCTCCATCTTATTAGGGTATATAAGAGTATCTAAACTCACCTTCTTTAACATTAGCACACTAATGTTCACTCAGCAATTAATTTGGAAACAGCTATATGAAGTATATAACAACTATGAGAACTCTCAGCAAATTAACAAAGTATCAACAGATTCACTATTTTATGGAATACGTTTTATTTCCGTCATATTTCACAATCTCAATCAATCATCCTCAAAATACAACTTCAGACATGATTTCTGCTTTGTCTGGGAAAAAAAAAAAACAAAAAACAAACCACAGTATTTTCAAATTTTGCAAGTCCTCAGAAGCAAGGTTTATTTGTTTCACTTCAGTTTTCCAGTTTTATTTTTCGCCACTTGTATCTTGGCCTACACACTGGAAGTGAGAGATTTAACTTTTTGTGAAGTGGATCAAAGAGACTGGTTTGTATACACAACCTCAAGTAAGATTCTGCTAAGCATCCCTTTTGGTTAGCTTTTATCTGCTTAAATACTATATCTATGTGACAAGAGATTGCTCAAAAGAGTGAAACTAATTAAGTAAAAAAAAAAATAAAAAAAAATAAAAAAAAAATCAGTAAAAGTAATGGAAATACTGAAATACAGAATTTCAGAATTTGCTTCACCTTGTACATGAAACAAGCACATCAGCTTAAAGCAGTGGATTTTCTACACTCTGGTAGCATCAGGCTTGCATTTGTATGAGTACACAAATTATTCTTGCCACATTTTCATTGAATCAAGATTTACAAATTCAGACACAAATACAAGAAACCTGTGTATCTACTAGTATGCAACAATAAATTATTGACACATTTCTTTAGGCATCTGTGATTTCGTTAGGTTATGGAAATATTGACTTCTGCATCCCAGGTATCCTAGGTATACAAGCTACACATTTTCATTAGCTTAAGTGAATTTACATATCTGTATTTATATGACCAAATGATAGCACATTGAAGTACTTCTTAAGGGTAGTAAGACTCAGAAAATCTGGAAACCTTCAACTGAAAATCCTAAATACAGAACCTAGACATTCAATAAGATCACCTACAACTGCAGTGGCCAATAACAAAGATAGTAGTGTTCATTGTCAATATACTGAATGTATAGGTAATATATTGAAGAACTACTAAAAGTTTTAAGTTCCGAACAGAACTTCCTGCCTTGACTGTTTTAAGTAATCTTTATGCTACTAAATGTTGGGAATTAAACCATTGTGTTACACACAAACTTGACTAGTGAAAGCATGTGATGGCCGTCATCCTCATGCATCACTTACCCCTTTTGGTTGGTACAGTGCTGCATTTTGGATTTAGTATGAGAATAATGTTGATAACATACTGATGTTTTAGTTACTGCTGAGCAGTCAAGGATTTTTCAGCTTCTCATCTTTGCCTGCCAGCAAGAAAGTGGGGAGTGCATAAAAGGCTGGGAGATGAGACAGGCGGGGCAGCTGAGCCCAGCTGACCAAAGGGATATTCCATACCATATGACAGAATGCTCAGTATAAAAGCTGGGGGAAGAAGAATGAAGAGGGGGACGTTTGGAGTGATGGCAGTGATCTTGCCAAGTAACCGTTATGAATGATAGAGCCCAGTTTTCCTGGAGATGGCTGGATTCCTGCCTGCCGGTGAGAAGTAGTGAATGAATTCCATGTTTTGCTATGCTCGTGCATTTGGCTTTTGCTTTACTTTTTAAAGTGCTTTTATCTCAATTCACAAGTTTTCTCACGTTTATCCTTATGATTCTCTCCCCCATCTCACTGGGGGAGTGAGAGATTGGCTAGGTGAGGCTTAGTTGCCAGCTGGGGTTAAACTACAACATAAGGCAACTCAGCAAATACTTTCTATGTGCACACATCTAAAAGGAGAATAAAGAGGAACATATGGATAAGGGTTGTCAGAATATTTTTCAATTTAACACTGTCCTTGAAAATTTATGCCAACTGTACCTTTGCAGTAAAACTATTAACATGCTTTGAATGTGTCGAAAATAATGACAAGAATGAAGAAAAACTTTATGACGAAATTTGTTTTAAGTCATACAGATTCTCCAAATCAGTAGCTGTATTAAAAAATAATGAGACTTCAAATGTTAATGTGTTTTACCACATCAGTGAATTGACACCTATGAATAGAATCTACAAGTACAGAAAATTAAGTGGTCTATTTAGAGGTGCCAGAGCACAATGAGCAGTCAAATTAATTAGCTTTGCAGCTCCTAAAAGCCACAGGCAAGCTTGCTGTCCCCCACCACATTACACAGCAAACATATGCTGTATACAGTTAGAAAACAAAATAATCATTTTTCTACTACTAAACAGAGGAAGCTGACAAAGAACATACCAACACAGATACAGGCATAAGCAAATAAGTGATAAAAATAGCATAAGTCTTACTTGCAATTTTAAGCACTAAAACAGAGTGGCCATAACCACACCTTGAATATTGAATTCCTATTCTCTTAACTTATCACATGTTCCCCAAGCATGGTAATTCTATTGGTAGATATTAATAACAGTTCTGTGTTTCTATCACTTTTGGCTGTACCTATTAATATGTAAGTACAATATTCTCCCTGTATAATCACATTTACCTTTACAAACATGGAGTATCTCCTTACATAAAACTATTCTGCTGTAGCAATTTCACTGTGCAAAAATATATTGTTCTCCTAAACCAATTAATTTGAGAGTTTTCAAACTAAGTAAATACTCTTCAAACACCAACATCAAAATTGGGCTGTTTCATAAACAGAACTCTCCAGGCCTTGCACTACAGTCCAATAATACACTGGCACATGGAGCTGACAACAGATGTAACAGAGAGAGCACTGACACTTGCAGTGTCAAAACACCTATATGCAAGACCCAGCATGGGGAAGAAGCAGCATACTGGGCTTCAGATTTCCAGCAAGCTGCAGCTGAATTTCAGCAAGATAATCTGTGCAGTTCATTATGTCAGTTAGCAATAGCAAAAGCTTTACAGCTTCATAAAAGTTACAGACTTGCTGAATCCTAATGCCCTGAAACTGAATAAAATATTTTCATTTTTTTCTTCACAGGATCTCTGAAAAAGAAATCATCTGCAAGTATGCATGCAAACAGCTGGTTTAGAGATTTTTGACAACAGAACTCGGGAAGACACTTTTTGCTGTTTCAGGTACAGTACTGTCCTGGTCTTGTTAAAAACAAGACCAGTTGTCTTTTAGTGATTTTCCTTTTAGCTAAGTTCTTCTAAGCACCTTCTAAGTAACTCCATGTCTTTTAATTTAGCAGCATGTTTTTTGAGACACTGCACTCTGGAATTGATAAGATGACCAATGGAATGCAGAAGAAGCCCATGTTTTGATTTATTGCTATAGCAACCAAGGTTAACTGATAAAATTTTGCCTGTCCCATAAGTGAGAGGGCTGTATTTACAAGGAGAAGGGAACAGAACAGGTGACTAAAATTGACCAACTGAGTAATCCATCCACGTCATACACCCTATAAAAGTGAGAGATCACAAGGTTCTCGCTCTCTTCGACCATGGCCGGCATCTGAAGAGGACCCTGCCCATTGTGCCTGTGATCCGAGGCCTGGTTCCAGACCCTGCATCCCTGAATCCAGTTCTGGTTTGCTGTAAAGATCCACCCAGGACTTCCAGGTGCCTGCCCTGCAGCCACTCGAGCCACGCCAACTCAGCTCCCGCAGGCAACCCTGTACTACCCCAGCAAATTCAAGATTGGTTTTGTATATTTTGTATATTTCCTCTCCTTGTTAGTAGCATTAGTAAAGCATTTAAAATTTTTCCAACTTGCAAGTCTCTCTACTTTTCCTCTTTATCACCTTTCCTTAGTGGGGAGGGGGGTGGGAGGGTAAGAGAGAGCATCTGCCACGGTTTGTTGTTGCCCTGCAGTAAACTTTGACAAGTACTCTGAAAGAACAAGCTTTAAGTGGAATCCGTTAGCCCTTTCTTTTCTCTGTCACTAGTCACCCAAATTCCCTACTCCTCAATATCCATTACATTACAAAAGTATCAACAATGTTGTACACATCTGCTCCTTGCACACAACATCCCTGCTTTCCATTAAGAGGCTCTGCTTCGAACTGCCATTGAATCAGACAGGCAGCTCTTATAACCCAAGAGAGCCTGCTAGCTTGTTTATGTCCAGCAGGTGCACCATAAACTTTGAGGCAGCCTAAAGAAGATATAAAACTGGTAAAATAGTTCTGATAAGCCAGGCAGAACCTGTATTCACAAAAGGATCCTCTAAACTGCCCTCCCAAATACCCCACTGGTGGATTAGGGAGAAACCAGCCATTGTGAATGATTTGGCCAAAGGGAAAAACAAAAACAAAACAAAAAGTTTGCTTTGACTTACTCTGACTGTAGAAAAGCATGTCCCTGTCTTCTATGGTTTTATTTTTCAATTTCACCTAAAAGATCTAAGACATTCAAAAAGGAAGAGGGAGAGGGAAGTTTTAGCTTTAGGTTTTGAGATGGGCTTTTTTTAAAACTTCTAAATTTGAGAAATAATTTCAGACAAACTCTAAGGATGGATAATAAAAGACTATTCTTAGCTCATGTAAGCCAGACATGAAGTTGAAAAAAAGAGATAGACAGAAGCAGAAAACTATTTCCACTGTAAAAATGGAAATCATCCAAATTCCTCATTTTTACTTGCATGCATTCAAGTTATAAATTATTCCCTTTTCTGAACTGATATTTTTTTCTAAAAGATAGGATAATATGAAAAACATAGTATTTTCTTATTACTGATTACCATCCCGATTTCCAGAGGAAGGGGAAGAAGTCAGCCCCTCCTACACAAGTTGGGCAGCTATGCAGCAAGCACAGATCTCATATATGGTTGCCTTCTTACCAGCTGATCACATCTAGCCACCTTTCAGTTCTCTGAACTCCCTAAAGACTTGAAGGAAAATGACCATTTTCTCCATTTTCAGTGTGACTACATTGTCTCTCCATTAATTCCTTCTTCTCCCACAGTCAGAAAATGAAAAGTCATCTCTGGGCAGGCTGTGAAAAACAATCTTTTCAAAAATACTTTTGAAATATGTGAATTTTTCCCTGTGCACATGAAGTTATGTAAGAAACAAGCTTAACGAACTTGCGGCCAAGGAGAGGAGAAATAATGACATGGCTTCTTGATTGCATAGAAACCTCTGATGCAAAAACAAATTAATTAACAGCTATTTTCTTATGCACTTGAAATCCAGAAATCGAGAGTTAGTAGCCTCCTTCCCCACTGAGTTCAGAAAAAGCCTAGGCAGCAAAGCTAACCTACTGTAAATTATAGCTCTATGTACACAGTTAACATGAGCTAACATAAATTTTACATATCATAGCCAGCATGGAGTCAAGTAAAAAAAAAAAAAAAAAAAAAGTAAACCTCCCCTATGCCCCAACATTTACAAAGATTAGTTAAGGTCTGATGAAGTAGAATTGAACTGAAGTATTTTTAGAAAGTGCAGAAATGCTTAAAAGGGTAAATATGCTATTTATTTTATATTCAACTTTTCTTCTGAGAAGCTGGAGGCATATACTCAGTCCAAAATGTTCCAAAGCTTGTTAAGATCAACTGTTATCATCAACAGAATCAAATATCATAAGCAATTACACGACACACATAAAAGGTCACATCATGAAGGCTGCTATCTTATAACCATGTAAGAATATCAGCCCAATAACAGAAAAGCCAACATATCAACACAAGAAATGGAGAATCTGCCTTTTAAGAAAGTCATAATGATATAGGAGTGAAGATCAGGGGTTTTATTCTACTGACTAAATTTGTTAAGAGTATCCTAGATTACAGAGTTTGTGAGTGAGCTAAGAATTCCTGATGTGTGTTACTGGAATGGAATATGTCCTTTAGATTATTATCTTGAAAGCTTGCTGTGACAGGACTCTTTTGAATACTTATGGGTAGATAAACATTGAATAAACACGGAGACTTCACAAGATTGAAGGAGACAGGAGTGGAAAAGTCAGAACTTGTTTCCCTTTCTTTTACCAGGCTGGGTAATCAAGGAAAAAGCAAGAGAAATGTAATTTGGTTTTATATTCAAAACAAAATCAGTAATACACCATGAGTAAACCAAGAACAGAATGTTAAAATTCTTATTTTATAGTTTTAGCAGAAGACAGGAGGAAAAAAAATAATGATAGGTGAACTGTAGGACTGACTTTAACCTAGGAAGAAGACCATGACTTCAGTCCTTCCTGATATTTGCTGAATGACTATTACAAAATCAAGGTTTATTGCACAGTTTAGAACAACATAAAGTCTCAGAATCTTATATGATATATATACTTATACTATTATTTTAATATATTTTATATATCTATATTTGTAAAATAATACTATTGTTTTCTTTAATATAATAAAGTCTTTCAAAATAATATTGATATTTGAAAGGTGTTTAGTTCTTTTTTTACTCACACATATTTGGCACATGCCTTAATTAGTTAAGGTATTTGTAATGGTTACCAAAGTTAACCATCATGCTGTCAAAGTAGAGTATTAATAAACCAAAAGGCTAAACTCAACTATACATCTAGTTTGTTGGGGCTTTTTGTAGTACATGTGGTACAGTCAAAGCAATGCAATTTGAAATAATGAACAAGTATATACAGGCATTTGTAGTTATTAAATATTTTAAAATTTAATGCATATGTAAAAAGAATTCTATGACACTATCAAACCAGCAAATGTTGGCAGCTGTAAAACTGTTCTAGGCAGAACAAGAAAAAACTTGAGATGTCTTAAAAGCAAATAGGGTAATTGGTTCTGAGCACACAGTTTGATTGGCTTCTTCCATCATCTCTAAAGAGGCCCATGGGCATTGCTTTCTCCTCCTTCATCAACATTCCACAGGCCCTTGTCTCCTCACCACACATTTTTGCAGCCTCTCTTCCCTCTTGCTCTGACCCAGTCTTGATACCATACCTTCTTCATCATGGCTTCTGTATCTCTCTCCTGCAGGCCCCACAGTGTTTCCTCATGAGTTCCTCTTCCTTACGGCTCCTCTGTCAACCTTCACCACTCTCCAAAGGCGTCACTCTCCAAAGTGCCACCTGCTCCCCACCTCCACCCTCTCTATATGGGCAAGTGCAAAATCAAAGGGACTCAGTGATGGAGCAATCCAGCTGCCTCCAGAGTCACTCCACATTTCTCAGAGCTGCCTGACACACAAGGGAGACGGCAATGAAAACCTTCATTGAGGCACACAGCCAAATGCAAAAGCTGAGCAACATTGCACACTCTACCTATCACCTTTAAAAAGCCTACTGGAAGACATAGCAGCTGAAGATGCTGACTAACACTGTCATCCAACTGATCTATAACTTTCAGAGTATTTGGAGCATATCTAACAGCTTTAAGTTGCAGAAAAATGCATCCTGGCAAAGTAAGAAATGATGTAAAATTTTGTAATTTTCCTAAGCAAAAATGTTTAGAAACAATGTCGGAGGATAGCAATCTTTCTGGCGACTGATATTTATAATAAACAATGATTCAGTCTTTTAATTTGTCAGCCCAAGTCCAATAATTTATATAACTTTTTAAATGTGCACCTGGATTAGCAAGATTTTAACAGATGTCTTTTGTGGTAAACACAGCAAGTGATCACAGTTTTGAACTTTTTAAATTACTTTCTAGTCTGTTCCAACATGAAAGTGAATCTTTGAAAATGTTCTGGTGGAAATGGATCAGTTACCTGATCCTATTGTTTTTTCTTCCTTCAGTAACTACTGATGGAGGAATCTTCTCTAACCATTGTCTCGATGCTTATTGAAAGAACATAATTTTAAATTGACTTGTAGATAAATATGAATATCTGTCTGAACACCATATAATGAGTCGATTTCCTAAGGCAGCCATTCTAGTATCTCACTTGCCTTCAGCATGCTGTAGTTTCTGACTACACTCTTCAAAAGATTTGCTCTAATATGCTCTGGAAAGGCAGTATTTTAGAAACTCGACTAAGCAAACGAGAAACAGAAGCTTGTTCCTGAACACCTATTAGATTAAATGTTCAGTAACATCCATAAAATATTATAGGAGAGTTTACATATATATGCACAAAGTATTAGCACAATTAATGCCTATATGCTTACTTACTCAATATATCAATACGCTATAGAAGAAATGTGAGTAGAGTTATTTAAGTCCACTACCTGTTTTTTAAAAGTTACCTCTTAAGGAATCATGAACTTTACAGGTGTAAAATTTTAGGAGAAAAAGAATAAGATAAAAAAAAATCAGCCTCAGTCTTTTTACATGAAAGCATCATGAGTAAAAAAGATGCCAAGATATATTTTCCTTCTTACTGAGAAAAAGATAATGATCAAGTATACTTCAACACAACAGACATTTCTAACTTATTTTTTTAAATTATACATACACATGCACATGCATATGTGCACACACACTAATGCAATTTCTGTTTTTATAAATTTAGAAAGTTTTTGTTTATATAAACAACCTAAATTTGAAAACTACACACTACTCATCAACCAAGTCTTGTTGAATTAATGTAATGCCAATATAATGTTCCCATGTGAAAAATAGGTTCAGATTAGTAAAAATATTAACTTTATATTAACCAATAATTTCCTTATACTACTGTCAAGTAACTTTATGTGCTATTCCAAAGTCAGTAAAAAAACCCTGCAAATCTGCAAAACCCATATTTAAAAATGCCAGTCAAATGCCGAAATAAATGTTTATAAGCAGCTGAACAGTAAAAATAAAATGCCATCTGTTTTGTCTCTTTTGTGATTTTAAGCCACAGAAGAATTTTGGAAATCCTGTAAAAGAATCTCCTTTTTTAAGTTTAATCTCTACTGACAACTTGATGGTTTTCGTCCATAAACAGATATTAGAGAAGTTAATTCATTTCTGGAGTTTTCAACTTTCCACATATACATTCAAGAACACCCAGTACCAGTATCGGGAATAAAGGAATCTGACTGAGATGAGATTTCTGACTTTATGCCACAAAATTTTCACGTAATCTTGTTGAAAATAAGGACACTTACAAGAAACAAACAAATAAAAAAAAGGCACAACATGATCATAAAAACAAATCAAGGCAAGAGTAAATACATGCTTAGGAGAAGGATAAAAAGAACTACCAACAAGTAAAGTCTTGCAAATCATATATAAGGAAGATTGAAGAAGGAAAAATATTTCCATCTGTATATTTTTTTTTTATGCAATGTAATGGAATTTTGATTAAAAACTAAAGCAAATTCCAAATTCTGCATCATAACCTGTAGAATATTTTAAGTGTGATAATTGCTATATTGGATACATTTAAAAACAAACAAACAAAAAAACCCACACTATTTTTTTACCACAAATACAAAGCAGGAATCAAATAGCGTCAGATTGTCCCAAGAAAGAAAATATTGCATATATCACATGGTAAATAAATTCTACTAGCTTCTGCTTATTTCTGGAGAGCCTCAGATTAGTCTTTGGACAGACTTCATTTAAGATTCTCATAAGCAAAATTTCCACATAGGTAAGAATGTTTACTGACGATAACCTATGGAAGAACTATCAGTACAGGGAAAAAGCACAATTTAACATCTAGAAAAAACTTCATGACTCAAAGCAGTGGAGCAATAAAACAGTCTGAAATTAGAAATTGTAGGTAATCATTCCTTTTCCGTGCTATAGAGAGTTTTCTGTTTTAAGCTGACAGCTTAAGATTTGGAAGCAAAGCAAAAAAAAAAAAAAAAAAAACTTAAAAATCACGAGTGTGAGCTCCAAATGTGGCAGTGCCTGTAAATGACAAATGTAGTAATCCAGCAGCAGTGGACATTAAAAATAAGGAAGGATTAGTAACAAAAAAGTCCTAATCTTATTTATAAATGAATTCTTAGTTCATAAAAGGGACTATATTATGTGGCAGCTTAGAAGAGCAGATTAGTGCTGATGTATATTCTGAAAACTATTAGCATAGGCTCTGTTCATAGAGGGATATTCACTCTCTGGATTGAGGCCAGTCAAGCACCCAGCATTTGGAATAGAAGTATGAGATACTTGTCACTATATAAAAATTGCATTGAGGAAGTCACTCAAGTTGTTCTTTTGAAATCAGACGTAGGAAGAACAATCACAGAAACAAGTAAATCATGATTACTAAAGAGGTCTCATACAAAAAACCAAAAAACAAAAAACAAAAAACAACTTGCACAAATTAAAAAAATAATCAATTGATAATCACACATTGATATTTAATGTTTCACCTGAAATAACACTTTATTATTTTATTACAGAAATTATATGAAGCAGAAACGTGTGCAAAACACATAGTTTCTTAATTCTAACTAAGAACTTTAAAAACATTTTTAAGTTTCAATTTGGTCACAACTGAACTGTGTATTGAAGCCAAACTACATACACATAGCAGGGATAGCAGGGAGCTTTACATTTCTTTTCCATTTGAAACTGCTTATGTTATTTTCTTATATCTTACAGCAAGCACTCCCCACTTCATGCCTCAAATCATGTTCCATGTATCTCCCTTCTGCCATATTGTTGTACATTACTTCTTTTCTTCTTTCCACACACCATTTCAGAATTCTGCATTTTCCTGTTTCTTAACTCACTTAGTTTACATTATCACATGAATGCAGCTACCAAGGAATAGGAGCAAGCTGAGCATCAGGATATGTTCACCTGTTTCAGGCCTTGGTCTGTGATCTGGCCAAGAAACAACAGCAAGTACCAAAAATATATTTACATTTGCAGTACTAAATAAATATGCTATGGATCCAATATTCCTCTTTTCTAGTACTCTACTTGGGCTTTTTCCATGCTCAAACTTAATTTCCAAAGCCAATAAAGTTGTGCCTGTCTCTACCTGAACAATTTCCTGGAGATCTGGAATTTGTTGGCGTAGACAAAAATGCCATTCAGTCAAACCAAAGCTATGAAACATTAACCAGATCTACTACCCATTTGTTGTTTATTTTTTCCCCATCTCCTTTTTTTGGCTAACTATCCTCAAATTTTCAATTATTTTCTAGTGTTTGCAGTGATCAGCAGAGGGCCAGATGTTTAGTCATATCTTCTTGTTCGCCTGCTTGCTACCTCAGTATTTCTCCCAAATCTCTCCTCAGCTGACAGAGAAGTAGTCATAAGAAACACCAACATGTTTTGTTCAGTTGAGCATTGTTAAGGTGGTGTAAGAGTTAGGAATGAATAAATCTTCTGCCATATTCTAAAGTTTCTAAAGTTCCTAAAGTTCTAAAGTGTGCAAGCACAATCAGCAGCTTAGTTACCTTAAGTACTACCTCTCCAAATTTACCATTTCCTGACTAAAAAGGTAACATAGTAAAGACTTTGGCTAAGGGAATCCACAGACAAAACAAACAAACAAAACACCTCTGAAAGAACCCACATCCACTCCTTATACCTAGCACTATTCAGGAAGGTGGGGATAGGAGGTGCTTTGGCTAGATGGTCAATGAAAACTGCAACACACATAC
This sequence comes from Nesoenas mayeri, assembly GCF_963082525.1. Lineage (NCBI taxonomy): Eukaryota > Metazoa > Chordata > Aves > Columbiformes > Columbidae > Nesoenas > Nesoenas mayeri. The sequence goes on from NC_137541.1 coordinate 131,688,794, forward strand.
AAAGCCATTCTTCCAAAAAGCAAAAGCCATCAGGTATTTTGCCATAAAGCAAAAAAAGGTCTTACAAGACAAGGTACTGTCCAAGACAAGTGAAGCAATAGTATAAGGTGCAGGAAATATTCACATTCAATGTCAAAATTAGAGTAGTCAAACCAAAGTTACAAGAGCAAGACTTTACCATTAACAGTTTTGTGACAGGACATTCCTGGACCTCAGATGAAAGCCACACTATAACTCAGACTGCGTGAGACACTCCATTGCCAAATTTCCAGCTATATGAAAAGAGAAAATATGAACAAAAACATTTTTTCTCTCATAAGATCTTACAAATGCTACTAGGATGTCATTATGAATTCAAGCCAACACCCTTTCCAGTTGCTCTTACACACACACATGCATTTCAGATAACCAATCCAGCATATGTTGTTCTTTATTTTTCAAGTAAAGATGCTGCAGCTATGAAAACTGCCTGTTTTCATTTGTTTATGTTTTCAGCAAAACACTGCAGAGGACAGTCCAAAGTTTTCTTTACAGACTTTCATTGTTCATAGTGGACAGTGGCTAAGAAGAAAGACAAGAGAGTAACATGAGGTTTTTTTTGTTCATGAAGACTAAGCAAAACTGAGTTTATGATCCTTTTTCTCATTGCACCAAATTCTTAAAAAACTTTTTTTCATACAAAAGTTGGGAAAATTTGAGAACAATTACACAGATATTACAGATAAAATGATATCATCTGAGGCAACTTGGTTCTAAGTTCAACCTTATGAAAAAAAGGAAACATGAAAAGCTCAGGCGAAGTTTGCAGGGCATGGACAGCAGCATTACTCTCAGGAATCCTAACTCCATTAATTTTGTCATTCTGAATCATTTTTCACTCCTTTTTTGCTTATTTCTAGTTTTTTTCCAGTTAACTATCAGAAATGAAGCAGACTTCTGAACAGATGTTCAGAAAAAATATTTGTCATAGAATGATTTTGGTTGGAAGAGACCCTTAGGATAATCAAGTCCAACCATAACCTAACCTAACTCTAGCACTAAATCATGTCCCTAGAAACCTCATTTACATACCTTTTAAACACCTCCAGGGATAGTGACTCCACCACTGTTCCAATGCCTGACAACCCTTTCTGTGAATTTTTTTTTTTTCCCTAATATCCACTCTAAACCTCCCCTGGCACAATTTGAAGCCATTTCCTCTTGTCCTATCACTTGCTACTCAGGAGAAGAGACCAACACCCTCCATACTACAACATCTTTTCAGGGAGTTGTAGAGAGAGCTGCCCTTTAGCAGCTCCCTAATTCTTTGAATCCTGTTTAAGAAGAACCTGATTTGGTGGGTTTGGGGGTCAGATCATAGTGAGTCAACACTGGAACAGGAGATTCTTACTTTGATTTTAAAGGGGAAAAATGCCCTTATCTCACAAGCATCAGGGAAGCAGTGTTCAAATGGGATATTCACGTTAAGCTCAACTAACTATAGCTTGTTGCTAGCTGCTGAGACCAGTACTGTCTAGGAGAAAGAAAAGGATCCAAGTTTGGATTTAATCTGAAGCCTCTTCCACATGACTACACTGGTGTCTTCTGGCCTTGCAAATCTTATCCTTCTCTCCAGATGCTTACTGCATGCATATGTGCACACTCAGGTCTTTAGATTAGCAAGATTAGTCTTTAAGCTTCAGTATTAGCAAGGTACATTCAGAAGATCTGGTTTGGCAGCTCTCCTCATGTGAGTCTAAGGAAGACAATAAAAGCAACACATCTGCCACTGAAAATTTAGTGGACGTACTTCAAATATATCATAAAGTTCATTCTATCATATTTTATTAGAAGTATCACCTTTTAACCTTGCCAGTAAATAGCCTAATCATTTATAGGAGAATTACTGCCTGCTTAACAACAAAATCTCAAAGAAAGAAAACAATTATTAAGCCAAATACAATACGAAACTAGAGGCATTCCAAGTGACATCCTGGTGTTGTAAACTTTAGGTTGTTTGTGTGAAAAGAGGTCACACTAACAGTTATGTTTGTTACCATTTCAAACTACCCTTTTTAGAGTTAGTAGTGCTCGCAAAACAAATTAAAGGCTTAAAAGTACTGAAAATATTTACATTGGACACTTTTGTTTCCATTTTTTCAGCTTATCTGAACAACTTTAACATAACTTAAACATATGAACTCCTGCAGCTATAAACAATAATTTAACAGAAATTAACTAAAATTATTACATCTAAAGAATGGCAAGCTGACATCCACACATTTCATAGAAATCAATTATGTCTCTTCAATGAGAACATCTGTTTCATAAAAGAAGGACAAAGGCTATAATGTAACACAGCCTTCCACATCCAGCATTAACCAGGTGATCCACAATGATCTGGAACAACATAACTTTGTATTCAACTAGTTGGTAACAGGTCTTCCATAATTCAGTTGTATTAGCATCAACACTTAAAAACAAACAGTACATATTTTTGAAATTACTTTTATTCACAGAGAAAAAATAAACATTTTCAGGAGAGGTTTTTACTTTTCACTTCCAGACCACTTTAGTTGTTGCATTTATCTTGTTTTGCCCACTCCTTCTCATCAGAAGATAATTTATTAAGAGTCTGTGCATGAGTTAACTTTGAATGCAGTTCAAATCAAATGATGAAAAATACAAAGTTTATTAAAGCATGCAGACTATACATCACTTATCTTTGTTAAATACTAGAGAAACAACCTGACTCTTCAAACTTCTGCACATGAATTTCCACTGACCACAATGGGTACTGCACTTTTGGAAGCTGGCCTACATCTCACTCAAAACTCTGAATTTCAATATGTGTTTTTAACATTCTGATACATCACTTTATATTATGACAAATATTATAAATAGAAACCAAGACTAATGTCTAGATCTGGTTTAGTACAGTGATAGTATAATCTGATACTAAAAAATTTTGCTGAGCAGGGACATGTACTAAGAGAAAGTTAAATGTATGTGTTTGCAACCCCAAGAATAAGAAAAAAAAAGTGTATTGAAATGAACTACACAAGGATAATCAGCTCAGCCACAGCCCCATGATATTTCTAGTTCCCAGACTTGTTTGAAGATCTCTACTTTCAGCCTCCTAACCTAGATATGCTATAAGTTGGTGAACTTTAACTACTCAAGCAGATACACTAATTGTAAAATAAGACAGGTTCAATACAAGAGTCACTGCAGAATAAAAAACTTTGCTTTGCTTAATACTTTTTCTCATATTTTCTGATGAGAAAGCTCCAAAAATGAAAATGTTAAAAGATATTTGACAGCAGACCCAGCAATAAGACAAAACATTTAAAGGACCAATAGTCACTGTTTAGCCAACATTTTAGGTGGTTAAAAGCTTCATATATTATGTCACTTTACTCAACATATCTTAGTATTTGCACAATCTCAACAGAATTTTTGAGGGGAGTGGAAGAAGAGGTTTTGATTTGCTGGGGTCATCAGAAAATGCACAAATGCAAACTGCAAAATACTAGTTCTTATTTAACATATTCATTCTGGGATGCAGGTGATGACAAATGAGCATAGATAAAATGATCCCGTTACATGTATGATATTTCTATACAACAATTACTTAAGATATATAGTTTATATGCTTGGTAAGTTGAAAAAAAGGACCAACACTCTTGTGTGACTGAAGGATTTATCACATACTGTGACAGCATCTTTGAATTTTCAGAAACAGGTATACAGCATGCACATAGATGATACCTACAATTCAAACTGCAATTGCAAAAAATTATAGACAACACACAAGTAATTCCATTGAAGTAACAAAATCTTGATTTTAACTGAGCATTGATACCAATGCTTATGTGTTTCACAAGGAAAATAAACAGAATTGCAAATAATACAGTCCCCCACAGTTGAAAAGATACAATCATGTTTGATTTACTTTAGGTAACTGGATTCATGGCAGAAGAGTTGGATTTTAGAATTTTATTTATTTTTTAAGTGTTTCTTGAAAAGTTTTATACACGCTTAGAACTCTTCAGTGGTGGGGAGAGGGTAAGGGGTGGCTTGGAAAAATCTCCAAACAACTTGTGTCCTAGATATTGGGAATATTTACATACAGTCAACTAAGTAATTGAATTAGGTTCATCAGATAACATGCAATAATTGCCCTATCATCTTGATCATTCATTTTCGGTTTTGATATAGACAGATGCACACAAACACAATTCTGTGTCTATCTTGTACTTTCCATTTAATTCCCTTATGTTGGCAGTGTTATGCACAGGTAGAGGCTTTCATGAGGAATTAATCATGACAAATACTAGGAAACAACTCTCAGAAAAACATTTGTATCATTATCATAAGCCTGTACAGCCTTAGAGCTCAATTTAATTAGAATTGATGGACCATGCTTGAAAAAGTGAAACCCAAAGGTTCTGAGATCCCATTATCAGGGAAAAGAAGGATAAAGTATCCAGGTTACTCTAAATATGAACTATTTCTTTTAAATCACATATTTAGAAGAAAGATTTCAGGTTTGTTTGTTTGTTTGTTTTCCCATTGAGTTGAAATTCTCGTATATACATCTGTTTAATTTTAATCTGAATTCTGAAGTATGAGTTCTCTAAGGGTGTACTGAAGAAACAAACTCAAGTGTAATTCTCTACTGAAGTTATACTGAACATTTGTTTTAAAAAGATTTGAGAGTAAAATGTGAAAATTATGAAAACAAAATGAAAATCTCTGCAAACATCAAAAGAAAAGTATCTAAGAACTTAAAGTGGTACAAAAGGGATATATTGTTATGAGAAACAAGGTAATTCTCTACAGGACCCTTCTAACAATCTGTATCCCTTCCACAGGTACAATTGAAGTTAAGATGTTCTTGGTTGTCTTTTTTACTAAATTAGACATTAATGTTTAGTGTTATCTCCCTACCCAAAGCCAAACAAGCTAAAAAAAAATCATAAAAATAAAAATCCCACAAACCTTTACTTAGTCTTATGTCTGACGTAAGAACAACCTGGGTTGAAGTTTCAGATGAGAGTGGGATCCTTATGTTTTAGCTTGAGACTGATGATAATTGCCTGTTTAATCAGAATTCCTCTTCTTCAACTTATTTAATACATTGAAAATGTAAAGTCTTGTGTCAGCACACTGACATAGGAACAAAAACCCTAAACACCTAGACAGTGCGGGAAGAAGAGATGAAAGAGCAGATTAAATGGAAATAAAAGCTGAAAATACAATATGAAGCATGAGAGAACTTGGAAACCAAAAAAGGATGAAGAAAAAAAAATATCATTTTCTCACAAATAAAAATGCAAAATATTTTATGGATTCTTTACATTGTAGTATCTTTTTAGATTAGAAAAGTAACCTTATATATGGTGTTATCTTGCACTTCATGCGTAAATTATTCATTGAAATATTAGCTAAGGGGAAAAGAAGAAACAAAATAACCCCACACCTACAGTACTAATCTCGATAATTTCAAATAGAAAAGTTACCTAAAACTCAGTACCTAGTTCAGATCTCTCCTTGTACTGGTAATATTCAGGGGAAAAAGAAAAAAACAAAACAAAACAAAACAAACAAAAAACAAAAGTGTGACTGTAAAGTACTCAGAAAGAAAATCTGAGCTTTACTGATACTTATGGAATCATTGTGTTTCACAGGATCTACACAGAACAGGTGATAAAGAAAATCAGCTTTATTTCTTCTTTGCTCTGGTTTGAAATAATAACCCTCTCTCTCCCTCAGATTTGAGGATCAACTAACATCCATTTTCTAAAAAAATATTTTTGAATGGTTTAGAAATCACAAGGCACTTCCAGGGCAATCGCCTTAAATTAGGTTCTTCAATAGTGTCTGTAACTTAAAAAAATCTCTCAGTAAAACACCAGTAGCTCTAACTCTAACACTTCATTCCTTCACGTGTTCATACTTAGCTGTTTAGACAGGAGTGGGCTGGTACAGGAAAACTTAGAAGTGGTTCTTCATTTATTTATTGACAATGAAGGCCCCTCAATAATACAGTATACAAACTGTTTATTTTCTTTGTTTTGAATCAGAGGAATTGAAAAGAAGCATCTATTCAAAATAAATTCTCTCTGTCCAGCCAAATACTTATTCAGGAAGACAATTGCATATCAAAGCACTTGATTCAGGGGTCCCACACTTTCCTGGAAACAAGCAAAATACTGCAAAAATGCAGTACTTCAAATATTCATGAGTATGCGTTAATCCACAAGCAAAACGGCAAGTTGTGGGAGAAAGCAGAAACTCCTTAAGATAACTAGTTTAATAATATTCCATTTATAAGATGTATTCAGAAATCTTTTACATACTTGTACCAAATTACAGTTAGCCATGTGCAATCTATTAACACACCTGTTTTAAAGATAGTCTGCTAACTCATGAAAATTGAACCTCTATCTCTGATATACAATTCTGGAATCAGTAAGTGCTAGGCACTGCAGTAACTATGGCAGCGAGTTTTTATTAATAGCTTTTAATGGTACATACCAAAAACTTTCTACAAAGTCTATTAACACATGCAGTATACTACTCAAATATGCCTTTTGTTTGAATGCCAAAAAATACTTGATTGTCAGGAATGAAAAGAGATTTTTTTAAACGATTTCTTTGTCAAGTAGAGTTGCTTTGGGTTTCTCTCCAGTTTCCAAAAATCAATCAAAACACGCTTTGATATTTTTCAAACACTGGGACAATAACAACTACATTTATGACACCAAAATCTTACAGAAAATCAACATAAAATGAATTATTGTTTTAACTTGGTAGATATTAATTTTCAATATTATGGATATTGTATGTATATTTTAGACAATCTCTAATCTGAGTCAAGTGAAAGCATTCTATGCTTACTCATCAACAATCAAAAAGTACAAACCACACTTTCTGCTTCAGATTAAACTCTATATTACAGCGCTTCAGAAGGAACAGGGAAGAGCAACTGCAAAAAGTGGGTTTGCACTCTCCCATTTGTGCCTATTAGCAACTACAGTTTGGTTTTTTTTTAATAAGTAATTATTTACTTAGATTAAAGACTTAAGTCCGATGTAGCTAGAACAGTTTTCATCCCTTTCAGCACAGAAGTACATTGTCCCCTTACTTCTTTATATTCCATCTGTTCTTTCAAAATTTATGTTTAACCAGTGGTCAATGAGAGGCATTCTCTACTAAAGTGTTACAGACTGAAGCTGGATTCTCATTAGATATGTATTCTTCTGTGGTAACACTGAACATTGATATAACAAACCTATTAGATCCCAGGCACTTCATTATAGCATAGTTTCACTATTTCTTATTATAACATTAATGTCATTGAGACAAGACAGTGATTAAAACTTTGTATTTTTTGTAAATGGAAGAAAATTTAATAAATTTATTTTCTTGCTTAATTAACTGTGGTTTATATACTGCTACTGCATAGTTGCAACAAATTTCTTCCAGCTATTATTGATGATTAAACCAACAATGAAAAAGGATTCAAAGGTTCATGCCTCTAATCATGCTAAACTGATCTGACCAAACGATCCTGACTGAATACAGAGCCAAGAAAAGAGTCAAAAAAATATTAGAATTCACTCTTAAGTCGTTTAAACTGAGATTAAAAGGTAGTATATCACCAGGCTGAATAAAACTAAACCATTTTTGGATGTCAAATTTCTTCTACATAAAATAGAAAGTGTTATACAGTCGTTAATTTTTAAAGTAGCATTCTCAATGAAATCAGAAGCTATAACTTCTTCAAACATTTAAGAGTGCTAAATTCTGTCTTGAAAAGTAGTAGTCTGGTGTTCTCAGTCCACACTTAAGAACTCAGCTAAGCTACAAAGATGAAAGAACAGCACCACCTAGTTCTCTATTTAAAAGTTTTCAAATATTATCATCCATTTATTTATTTTTGTAATCTATATTCACATATGCTTGTGTATTCTGCAAATAAATCTGTCATATTTCCATAGGAAACAATACTAACAAGTTTGTCAGAAGTTATTAAAACAACTGATGTAGATACTTTACAAGTGTATTCTCTGAAGAAAAAATGCATATGCAAGAATGCTAGAGACTTGTAATCATACAAATATTGCTCTGAAGCACCATAAAAACTGAATTGATTGCTCATCCATCCCTAATATCACTTGCCGGACCATTTCTCTAATTTAACCAAAACATTCTATTTGTATTGATTCCCCTGACACGTTGAAGTATGTGTATATGTTCCAGATGCAAAAAATATATTCATGATACAGACATCACAAGAGCCTCAGTAACAGGTTTAAAAATTCTAGTTCATGCAAGCTTACTTTTCTACTCTGTAAACAGTAGAAGCCTTTCTGAAACAGGGTAGAAATTTTAGCTGCTAGTTCAACCGGAAGTTTTCATGTAAAGAATTTCCCTGCTAGAGAATGAGAGATGTGTATTTGAACAGCCTGGAATTTTACCTTGACACAGCAGCACCTAAGAAGCCCCCTACTCCTACCACGCAGACATCCTAGCCAAGTTTTACAAGCACAGCAGCCTGTGTCTCAGTTTGATAAGCACACAGGTACACATGCAGAATCATCAATCTATTTTTATAGACATGCTGGATTTTCTAAGATCTCATTCACAGCAACAGGCCATAATAGCAGTGGAACTTTTTTTCTAAAGACATCTTCTGTTTTGACATTGATATTCACCAGTCAACTCTAATTTCTTACACTAATATACATGGCACCAGATATTTTCTGTAAGTCTCTTAATTGAAATAAAGCACAAGTGACATGGATACTGTGACTAATCTGGATAGTACCGCATTTCACATTGCGATGGCATGACTTGTAACATTATAGAGAAAATGGGAGTTAACTGAACCTACAAAGTGCCTTATCTGCATTTGAACAAAATGTTCCAATCAAATAATTGATTTATCTAACTTAGAACAAGGAAAATAAAATGCAGCTACATTGAAATGATATCATGTAGCACATTTGCATCAATAAGTTGAAGTTCATCTAAATTGCTGGTTTTTATACGGTAGCTTTTGAAGCATTTTCACTTCTCACATTTGACCCTTCTTACCTATGTCTGTAAGCCTTCCATGCTGTACTGGTGTAAAATATCAAGCTCTTAACAGACAAAACAAACTAGAGTCTTATGACTACTACCTCACCAGAAAGCTTCTGCAACTTGATGCCCCTGGTAGGACTTAGGTCCTGGTGCCAGGAATTGACACCCACTGTCTCCCCTCCTTGCCTCTGTTAGTGCACATTTGTGGTAGGTAAAGAGAAATAGGGAGAATAAAAGAAAACAATAATAACTAATAAGTAAATAAATCTACACTTCCTATCACATCCCTCCCAGGTATCTTCTCCTACAAGGTAGAGAGGAAGATGTCCTCTCATAACTTCCACAGAATGCACTTGCCCTAAACCCTTCACCTGCTGCATTTCATTTTCTGGAGGAAGGAAGAGGTGGAGAGGCATAGCAGGAGAAAGATGAAAAGGTATGCTGGATCCTGCAAGCTTGAAGTCATTGAGTGTTTTGTTCCAGTCTAATCTCCCTGTGTGTTTGGGTCTTTCACAGCACAGGCTTCTGTGGTAACTCTGGAGGGGATGTTTCAGTCATAGAGAAAATCAGTTGCCTCGTTCCCTGTCCTCCATCTACCTACCTACCCAGGCATCATTCATGAAAGCCACTAAGGTGTTGGCGTGCCACAGTTCACTTATTGCAAAGTTGACCCATCAATGAAAACAGATTATATAGGATCCAACTTTGAGGCCTTTATCCTGACTGTCTTAGGAAGGGGGATCCCTTCACGCATGCAAAGCAGGGCTATTGCTGTTTCCTCACTTCAAGCCTTGCAGTGACAAAGAGAAGAAACAGTTTCGTTTTCTTGACAGGTATCCCAGGCAGACAAGACCTGCAGGGAGATCACTCTGCATTTTTCCATGACCAGCTAGTCATCAATTTTGAAATTTCTTTCTGAAGTTACTTCCTTTCTAGAAGTTGTTCAAATGACAAGCATTTTTAGTGATCAGTTATAAGACAAAAAGCCTATGATATTAACAATTCATTAAACAGCAAATTTTCATTTGTTCACTTTAAATGATATAGGCTACTGGATTCTGTTTTCCTGTTGAGAATTACATGTATTTCATTTTGCAAAAGGCATAATCTAATGAACATTAAAAGCATCCGCACTTCCAAATTCTGCAATACAGATGTCACAGTAAATAAAGAATACCCCTTATAGAACATGCTTAACTGCCTTCTTTATCCAGATTTCCTGTTACTCCACTTTGTATCAGACTAGGAGAAAATTGTGGTTTTGTAGAACAAGTATCGCTTGCTTTTCTAACACACAAAAGCAAATCTGTACAAAATCTGATATAATTGTTTTTCTCAAAATCCAAAAACAGTTTGGGAAATTCTGCAATCACCTTATTTTAAATGACACATCCCTCAAGTATTGTTTACACAAAATAGATAAAAGTCTATTCACTTAAAATAATCTTATGTTCCAAGCTATTTTGAAATTACATTAGTCTTGCGTGTTAAACATATGTGAACATGCCATTAATAAGTCTATAAGACACTGAGATTTTTATCTACCATAAATAAAAAACAAATGGTCTGTATATTTCTATTGACTACATGCCTTCCCCACCTCCAAAGTTCATCATTCAGAACACAGCAAAGCAATAATGAGTTATAATTGGCAAAACAAAGATGATCAAAGAAAGAGAAAACAGTTTAGTTTTAGTCTATCCAATTCTAAAATTCAAACTTATTTTAAGGGGAAAATACTGACATTATGAGAGCTCTGGACCCTTCTTTAAGGAGTGAAGGAGGCTTTTCACTCTAAGAATGGCATCCATTCTGCATTTTACATTTCAAAAAGAAGCATTAACCAGCAGTTTGTAACCCATATATTTTACATTTAGTGAGGAGAGATATGCCAAATACTTGACCAAAAAAAAAAAAATAAATCAAAGTTAAGGTAAAGAGAATCTTCTGAAGAAGCTGAGCAAATAGCCAAGGTGTTAGCCCATACTTATTTATACACTACTTGTGTTCAAATACACATCATCTTGATTTTATTTGCGTAAGCAGCAGTCAAAATATGTTCTAGAACTGTAACATGTCAGATTCGGGACTGCAGCTGTTAGAGAAAGCACAGAATATAAAGCTAATGTACTGCTAAGACGAGATGCACTCTCTTTTAGTATGTAATGTCCTAGTAATTGTCTGACTAGATATTCAAGTTCTCTAAAGCTCCTCCATGTTGGGTGTTGCTAACTTTGCTACAATTGGTTTTAATTTAAAACTCAGAAGATTCCCTTTATACTGTAGAAACATCACTTTCCATTAATGAAAATTATCATTAAACAAGATGGTACTTATATCTTTCTCCATATTAGTCCAAATCTCACCTATTTTTCTTAGTATTAAAAGGCTACACTATACAAGCCTGGAGGCATCAATAACATTATTAGAAATCTGCAAGTGCAATAGAAAAGTTAAAAAACATTAAAGTTAAGAGGAAACTGGAGTGCTTACTCCAATGAACAGGACATTTCACATGCCTTATACCATAGCAGGAATAAAAGCAGGTCAAGTTACACTGATAATCCAGCAGATGTAGGTCAGTTTGGGATAAATATCGCAACAAATGGAAAATACCAAAGTGCCTACTACAACTGCTCCTGTGAAGTAATTTGCCCTTTTTCTCTTCAGAGCTGTCAGTCAGTTGCAGTTGTGGAGTTCCCAGCGCTGAACTTTGAAAAGGCAGAGTTTTTAAGACGCGGACAGACGGGTCAGTATAGCTGTGATGGCCTACACAGCTTCTGCCAGAAGAAGTGGCAATAATACAATGCGTTATATATTGATGATATCCAGAAAGGCATAACTGCATTTTCATACATAGTCACAAATTATGTTTGCACATGATAGCATACTCAGGTTACTTTAGCGAACATTTGGCAATCAAGTTGCCATTATTAGAATCATTGTTTGATTAATATTGTGTTATATAAGAAGTTTAAAATATAACCAGAATATTTTCACCTCTAACATAAGAAAGTTGTCTCTCTCGCACTCTTTCCCATCCAACAAAGAAAAAGACAGGTAGTCAACAAACTGTTTACAGAAAGATGACAATAGAGGGAATATCGAAGCAATGAGATAACCACTAAACTGCATATATGAAAATATGCACTTTTTTTCAAATAATCTAAACCTTGCCAATTCCATTCACAGACCAAAAATAAGCTGGAGAGCAGTTCAGTAATACATCTCTATGAGAACAAAACTTCATATATAAGTATATACACGCAGAGAGAAAAACCTTCAGCTCTGAAAGAGCTTTAGGCATTCAAATTGAGAAATGCAGACTATATACTAATCATTTTCCTAAAACTGAAGAGCAGCTGTCCATGGACAGTTAATACTCTTTAAAAGCTATGTACGAAAAAAAAAAGGAGGATCCTTAATTGAGTATTACAAAATGGAAAGGAATTAAATTTATGAATTTATAGTAACGTAAAACTATATTAACAGTGATTCGCTGCTACTTAAAATGTGGGACCTATGAAAGCATTCATAGTCTCCAAGAGCCACTTGATTATACTAGCAAGCAATAAATACAACACAACTCATAGTTAAGAAGAAATGATCTTTCCTTTAAAAATTCCAAACTTGTCAGACAGCAAAAACACTCCTGAAAGGCTTAGACATATCTCAAGGTCTCTGTTTTGCAAATGAAAGGATGGCAAAGGATGCAAGTATAATTTTAGTTTTCACATTTACAGGTATTAGGGGAAGGATATAGGATGTAGGCAGATATTGCTAAAGGAAGAAACAGGGAGTCTTCCAGTCCATATACAATTAAAATAACTCCCTACATTCTTCACTGAATCCTTTTTGCCTATTCCAAGTTCTCCATGTTAGAAAGTCCTACACACAAAACATTAATATTAAAAGATAGCACTGGAAGATGCAATACACAGCCTCCAGTATTAGAATTCTGTTTTGTCAATTAAATAAATGTTTTCTGCTTCATCCTCTTTACCCCTTAAAATGCTATCATGATAGTGTCCTATGTATTGACATTTAAAGCACACATCCTGAACTTACAGTACATCAACATAAAAGAAATTGTGAACATTTGGACTTTGCTTATAATTTTCATTTGTAAAATGAAGGGAAACAATCTTGAAATAAGTTCATGAAAAAAATAAAAAGCAACATTAAGAATCCTTGCAAAAGCACCCATTTTCATTTTTCAAAATACTCAATTATTTTCAAAATGCTTCCATTTTGTAGAAACAGAAAGTGTTCAGGGGCAGTTTCCTGACAGAAATCATTATTTTACAAGTTACTCCTGGTCACTGGAATTTGGTATTTACCTTTCTTCCTTTCAAACACATCTCAAAAACTCCTTGGGAAAAAGCAATATACTCATTAAGATCATACTTAATATTGATGCAAACCCAGAGGAGACACCTACTAAACCATGTCTAATAGTTTCACCATTCTACATCTGTTTTGGAACGTGCATTTTAAAAAGTGTATCAGTGGCATTCTCTCTAGAGAAGACCTTCCATTGTTTTGAGAGTGTATAACAGAATTAGCCTGTCATCAGATTAACTTTTTAAAACAAAATTGAACTATTCCTTCTTTCTCTTGGAGAAGGCATTAAGAGGACAATGACAGCATCTTCTATTTCTAGTTTTAAATATGAAATGAAGAGGTAATCGTTGTTCTAACACAGTCAGCCACACTCTGGTTTTGCTGCTATTCTCTTGACAAATATTTGATGTCCATGTCAATGTCTTCACCACACATGCAGTTGTTACCTGTTACTTAATCACCATTTGTTATGCATTTAAAAAAACAAAACCAAAAATACATCCCTCAAAGTCCAATATTGCATTTATCCAGCAATATCAGAAGATTAATTCTTTGGTGGAAAGGCTAATCACATTCAACATATTTTGTCAATAGTAGGATCAAGTCAGAGTGATGTGAAAGCTAATTATTAGAACTAAGGTTTCTATAATAAAAAATATGGCTTAAATATATTTATAGTAACATATAATGGAACTGTAACTGACAATTAAGTAAATTTAAAAGCAGAGGGAGATTCACTGGTTTACATTTCTTAAATTAAAAACAAACAAACAAAAAATGAGAATTAACAAGAAAAGTAGACATGAAAAATATATTTGTTTCAATGGAGGTGCTTCTCTTGATCAGCATTTCCATGGAGTTACTTCTTCAGTGAGAAACTTCAAAACTGTTTACTGTTGATTATAGAAACTTGATAAATATTTTGAGTTTAAGAGTGATAAATATTGTGAGAGTAACTGATCCAGATTCATGTATTCCTCAGGGAAGTCATGCGAGGTCATCAATGAGAATTTGGATTGTTTAGATACTTCATGTTCTAAAACTAAACATGACTGTTATATGATGACTATCAATAAAAATACATAAATAAATCAAGCAAAGGAATTCATGAAATATGAACTAACCTGTGAACTAAGCAGCTAATAAGCCTGCCAAACCTTGGTTAGATTGACTGAAGTCATTTAAAGACAGTCACCATCAAGCAGAGTGATATATTTTATGTTGCAACTTGTGTGTAAAATATTCCAGATAAAGATTGTATCAAAACTACTGTCTTCTATTTTGTAATTACCTATACTCACAAAGAATTTGCAAAATTACAACATGCTTTCAACTTGCTGTAAACTGTATTAGCATCACAACATGTAGCAGTCAAGACAATTCCTACGCATACAGTATTGGGCTACCAAGTTTTCGCTAACAGAAATCCCACTGAAAATTCAAAACAGAATCTAGATACACAACATGTTGAGTCATATATGACGATTTTGTCTTAAATCAGCTTAGGTGATCTGAGAAGTAGACATTTGCCCTTTTTTTTTTAATTCTGCTTGTAATAGGTCTGGGCTTATGGGGAAAAAAAAAAAAATAGTCTCACCCATAAGCAATTATCTGTCTTCACTGATCTGATGCATCACTGATCACAGATTTAGACAAATTAGTGTGTCTCTATATTATTTTCATTAGTAAACAGGTTGCGAGCATTTGAAGTGTCTGAAGAAACCATATTGAGAAGATTTGCTTGGTGTTGACAGAGAACTGGAAAGAGACCATTTGCTCCCATATCTAGCATTATCCAGTGTCTTCTCAGAAGCAGAGAACATTAAGGCATGAAGTGCCATTTGCATTATCACACAGCAGGGGGCTACAGCAGCTACAATTCCAGGATAATCTTAACCCCTATCTGTATCCTACAAATCCAACAAAACTATTTTTACTGTTACATTTTCTCATGTGATAACCCTTTGCAATAAAGAACTCACTTTTCAGGTTGCATAAAGCCAGCTCAGATGATGTGCTTAAACTATTCTAAATATATGCTGTCCTCAAACTGTTAAAATTTGTCCAAGGAAGGCTAAATTCATGAAGCAGAAAAAAATCAACTGGAATGAAATAAAAATGTAAGAGTGACTGTAAACATACGTAACCATTTAACCGCTTGGGACACCATGTAAGTACTCTAGAATCATTACAGTCCACAAGCTAAGAACAACTGCAACCAGAGATCCTACTATTTTCACAGCAAACACTGGAGAGGGCAGAGCAGACTAATATCATACCCGAACTCAGCTGACAAACCGCTTTTCAGCTCAACGTGTTATTACTCTCTCTTCCACTTCCACTGCTCCCCTTTAACAGCACGCAGTTGACACTGGGCTCTTTTACTTCTTATTTGCCTTCTTTACGAAGGGACTGCTTGCTGTTAATGCTATTCCACGCACAAGCTGAGAAGCATTATTCTATGTCCTCTTTCCTGATGAAACTGATGCTTCATCAATACTCAGGACAGACTCCTTAAGCAAGTCTCTCCACAGATCATGCCAGAAAGGCACACTTCCTTACAAAATACACATCAGCTTGACTCTTTGTCACCTTGTCTTTAAACTTAATTAGCTTCAATTTCACAAAAAGGAACCATCCTCAGTTAAAACCCAGAAGTGCTTCATATCCTCAGAACAAAGATCTTATTCATGTACAGAGCTGACGAAAAACCTGTGTATCCCATGGCCCATAAGCAGAAAATCGGGGGAATCTAACAAATCCATTGGGCCACTTGACAACACAGTTTGGGGAAGCAAAGCAGGCCAACAGGAAAAACTAATTTTAAATGCAGGTATAAAGCTGCCAACAACAAATTTGTCTAATATGGTAATGGTTTCTTCTAGTTGTGCCAAAATAAATGGCAGAAATTGACAAAACAACATTTATGAAGTAGCACTATAAGGTGGACTAAAATAATTCGGTATTGTTAGATACAGTCACTATTCAGGATAGTCTTCTCCTAGAAAATATTTACTCATCTTCTCTATTCTCCTTTACCTTAAGAGAAAAGGTTAGTAGAAATTGTTTCCCCTCACTCCCATCTAAGGGCTAGAGGTTCTTTATATCCAGCTCCCCGTTTGTTTAAGTGCCCAGAAAAAGCGCCTCCTGGAACAGCACTTTGTTCAAGTGCAGTGTACAGAGACTCCAAGTATTTCTGACTACAGTTTTAATCAGGAGCTGAAAAAATAATTGTGTGAGGAACTGAAAAGAGGGAGATGTTTTATACACACAGAGGGCAAGCTGGGTAGCATGTTAAGCATCGCTTTTCGCCATCTGCAAGGACAGGCCCAATCTGGTTATTTTCACACGGTCACAGTCAGATTTGTATTACACCCCTTTTCTTGCAACATGTTTTTACCTGATGCAGTTCACAGAGTTACATTTTGCCTGGCACACTCCCTAAAATGCTGTGAAAGGCATCACTGTTTTTAATCACTGGTTTACTCTCAAAACTGCGATGCACTGAATGCAGCTGATTGCATCTTAAAAAAGATCAAATCCTCCCCCTCCAGCAGCAGCCCCGATTTTATTGGTGACAGAAAGTCAGTCCAGACGCTCCCCACCCCGCCTCTTTTGCAGGGCAATGAATTGACAATTCACAGGGAAATGTAAAAGGCAGAGAAGAAGCCAACCCCCAGGTGCAGCCCGCCACACATGCCCCAATAAATAATCTTGTATAGCACCAACACAGCAGCTCCTTGTGCAGTGACGTACAGGGCAACTCAAACATTGGTAAAGAATACAAATAATCTGCCCGATGAAACTGCCCTTTGCACTTGCCAAGCGCACTCCCCCTTCTCTTCATTCTCCTCTCCGAGACCGGTGACTTGCTCGGGAGGTGGCGCGGGGGCATTCGGAGACTTCGGGCCGACGGAGGACTGAGGGGGCGGACGGATGAGAGTCGTGTGTTTTGGGCAGCCAGGCGGCTGCCTCTGCTCTCGCTACGGGCTGCTAGGCGGTACTCCCCCCGGAGATCACCCGACACTTGACGCAGGCGGGGGAAACGCGAAATATATTAAACTTGACGTGAAATGGAACGACGAGGGGTAGAAGCAGGAAAAGAAAAAAAAAAAAAAAGGACAAAATAATAATCTCACAAGGTCACTTAGTTTAATCGTCTCTTCTCCCTCTCAAAGTGGCATAGCTGGCAGGCCGAACGAGCGGATGGGAGAGAGACGCCCCGCCGTCCCCCCGCAGCCGCCCTGAGGACCGGCCGCTCGCCAGCAAGTTGCTGCGCGGTGGCTCCCTGACCCCGTTTACACCCAACATCGCCCGCCGGGGCCGCCGCTGCCGTTACCGCCTTCCCTGACCCTTGCGCCCGACCGTTACCTCCCCCCTCCCCGCCCCACCCCGCGCGGGCCCCGCAGAGCGGCGGGGACGGGGTGGGGGGGCTGCGCCGCCATCCCGCCGCCGCGGAGAGAGCAAACTCCCGGCGGCAGCGCAGTGCCGGGGGCTCGGCTGCTGGTTCTCCTTCCCCCCGAGTGAGAGAGGTCTGGAGGAAGATCTCCCGCAGGCAGACGGGTGATCACCGGCACGGTAGCAGCGTGCGGCGGGTTTTCCCTCCGCGGCGGCCGCTACATCTGACTTGGACGGATAACGTTAATTAGGGGGAGCGGCGGTGCGGCGGGCGAGAAGGCGGCGATTGGGGAGAGAGAGACAGTAACACATCCAGTCTGGAAACTCGCTGCAGGATGAGCCGCCTGGAGCAGGATGGTGCCGGGATCCGCTTCCGAACTCCCGGCTCATCCGATTACCCTGCGTATATATTTTATATCGCACCTACAGACAAGCGTTCCCGGCAGCGGCGCGAGCGAGGCATGGAGCCCCCTCTCCTCCCCCTCCCGTCAACCCTCCGTTTCCCCTCCGGGGAGGCACGGCTGGAGCCCGCACGTTTCCCCGGGATGTTGTAGCAGCGCACACGCTGCGGCTGCACTCGCACTTTCGGGGGCACGCTGGCGGCGGGCGAGCGGGGAGGTGACGGGGAGTTGAAGGGGTGGCTGCAGGGGTTGGCAAGCGACTGGCGGCGGCGAGCGGGTTAGGGGGGGGAAGATGCGCGGAGGGCGAACGAGGATGAGAAGAGGCTGACGGGGGAAGGCCAGGAAGGGTTAACAACCGTGCGGCGCTTTAGCGCTGGATAGCGCTACCCGCACGGGAGGCTGGGGGCACCCGGCGAAGAGAGGGCGGCGGAGGCGGGGGGGGCCGGTAGAGCGGCGAGGGGGAGAGCGGGTCAGAAGTGGGGTGGCGGGGAGGCCGAGCGGCGGGGGGGGGGAGGGGCGGGGGTGGGCAACGGGGCCGGGGATGCCCCGGGCCGCAGCGGTGCCCCCCCGGGGGTCCCTCCCTCCCTGCGTGCGGGGCAGGGGTGGGGAGGAGGCGGTACCTTGTACGAGGATCCCGCAGAGGCTGTAGAAGCGCAGGAGCGCGCCGGGCTTCAGCCGCATCCTGGGGTCTCCCCTCGGGCTGGGTGGGCGCCAGGCACGCAGATCCGCAGCCTCCCGCCGCTCCGCTCTCCGGGCGCTTCCTTCCCCCCGCAGGAGCCGCCGCCGCCGCCGCCTCCGCCGCAGTGTCTCCCTCGCTGTATCCAGTGGGGTGAGGAGGAGGAGGAGGACCAGGGTCGCGGGGGCGGATTGGGGAGGGAGGAGGGGGGGGAATGGCTCTCTCTTCTGGCTCCGGCGCTGCTGGGCAGGTTCAGGTTCCCCCGCGGAGCGGTGCCTAGTGCCCCCACTGGCTCCCTTTGCCCCTGCCGGCGTGTCCGTCCGTCCGTTTGTTCGCCTCTCCTGTCCCGTCCCGTCCCGCTAGCGGGCGGAGGCGGCGGGGGGGGCTGCGCTGGCGCCGCGGCGCGCGGGGAGGCTGCGCCGCTCCGCTCCGCTCCCAGCCGCTTCCCGGCTCGAGACACAAGGGCAATCTCCGCTTGCGAGGCTCCCCTGGCCTCGCCCCGCCCCTGCCGCTCGCCCCGCCCCTTTCTTCTGGGAGACACGCCCCTCTGCCCGCCCCCGCGGCCACACCCCGCCCCTCCCCGCACCGTAGGCACGCCCCTGACACTTCGTTGGCCACACCCCCACCGGCACGGCACGCCCCCTCAGGTGGGTGTGTGACTGGCATCGGTGGCTCTCCAATAGAAAGTCCCCGGGTTCGGCCGGATTGCCAATGAGGCGGTGACAGAGGAGGCGCGAGACGACAGGTTACAAAACAAACGGGCGTTTCTCCGAGTCTTCAGCCGCGAGGGATGTGACAGACCCTACCTCCTGCGCCACTGAGTGGCAGCTGGCTCTGGCCAATCGGGGAGAGATCTGGCTCCGCGGCGGCTCTCCAACCAATGGGCGGTGAGCGACGGGGGACAGGGGGCGGGCGGCGGGGCGCTGTCCAGACCCAGTCCTGAAGTGGCGGCCGTCGGCGCACGCGGCGAGATGTGGGGCTGGCCGGCGGCGGTAGCGGGCGCCGCAGGAGAGGCGGCGCCGCCCCGGGGCAGAGCGCGGCAGGCGGGCCGGGGGAGCGGCTCTCCCGGCTGCCACACTGGTGGCGCGGGGCGGCAGGGACCCGACCCCCGGGAGGCCCCTCGCCCCGCGCCCCGGGGGAGGAGCGGCAGGTGCCCCCTCGCTGCTCGCCCTGGCCCTCAGCGCCCCGGGCGCCAGCTGCAGCGCGACCGTTAACGCCAGATAGCGCTCCGATGGCGGGGTGGGAGACCTCCGAGGGCGGCGGGGCGTTGGGCGGCCTCCAAGCGAGGCGGGGCACCCCGCGGACATCCGCCTCCCGCGGCCAGATCGGCGGCGCGGCGGGAGGGAGAGAAGCGCAGCGGGAGGGACGGGCGTTAGCCGCCGCCCGGCGCCCCTCGTCCTGCCGCGGCTGGGGAAGGAGCGGGGCCCGGAGGCCACAGGCAGGCGCGACCGGGCGGTGAGGACGAGGCGCACCGACAGCGGGGCCGTGGGTCTGGGATGAACCCAGCGTCCCCGGCGGCTGCCCCGGTGGCGCGAGTAACTCGCGGGTGACGGAGATGGGGTCCTCGGGCCGCAGCGCCATGGCCGGCGCCCCGGCTGCCCCGGTGAGTGCAGGCGGCCAGCTCCTCCACATCGCCGGAGGGAAAAACGGGGAGAAGTACCCGCGAGGTGTGGCCAGGGACAGAGGCTGTGGAAAGGATCCAGACGTTTTGCTTCGCTCCCTGCAAGGGAGGCGTAAAGCACCTTCTCGTGCCTCTGCTTTTCCTCCCGCCTCCCTGAAAGCAGCAGATTTAAGAAAGACCAGCTGAATCGCCTGTATCTTCAGGATTAAACACTCATAGGCACCTTCACCACAGTAGCAATGACCAGCCCCTCCTGTGAGGTGTTCAGACAGTGGCAATAAGGAACTTTCTGGACATTTCGTAGTGTTGCCTGGGCTCTGAATGGCTTGGAGAAAGTTTTCTATTTGAAGGGTTTCTTTGGGAAGGTTTGTAGCATTCAGCTAGGAGTACCAAATTGCTCATTGTCTAAAAGGTAAGACACTGAATGTAAGAAATCCAATATGTCAGACTACTTTTTCATGTTTGCATATTTGGTGTTTAGCACAGTATCATTCACCTTTTGCCAAAACCTCTTAGTGAAATCAGAATGCTTTAAGTTGGAAGGAATTGTGTTGCCTTATCTCAGAGAAAGCAAGATTCCCCTGCACCCAAACACTTGTAGTGAACAGGTTCTGGTTCCATCCTTTTCCAATTGAGATTTGCTCTCCAACATGATGCAGTATGTTTCGCACAGTACCTCTCTGAATTTCCACCTTGAGCTTTACAGAGATAAACAAGTGATGCACAAGTCTTGCATACCTATAGGAGAGGGAAGGTCTTTAAAAGCTTATTTCTCTGAAGAGTATATGGTCTCAGATCATTAAAGAACTGCTAACAGCTTGAACTTAAAGAACTTGCACTAGACTGATATCTGGGAAGTCATGTATTCTGTACTCATATCTTCCACTTTGTTCATTAGCAAGGAATGATTACGCCTGGCAACAGTTAAGACTGCATCAGAATTTATATTGAGTTCCCCCATCTCCAAAAGATGTCCAAGCACAGTACAGAATCAAATTACAGAGTTACATTTTAAAGTTCTATCATTCGTATGATTTTGTATCAAATGAACATCACGTACATCACTTGTACACTATCAAAGGTGTTGCACGGGAATGTCCCCTAGGACAGGGAAGCATTTGAAGTCTGTCTCTGGTGAATGAGTAGATACTTGCTTTACCTTTTTTTTATTGCTAATAAAAAAAAAAAGCACAATAGGCAAAGGTTTTACCACTGTTCATACAGTTCAGTGCACATAAAGCAGTAATTAATGGAAAATGTTTCTCAAAATATTTTTGAAGTCTTGCAAAAAGGAACAAGTCATGATTTTTAAGGCAGCACAAAAAATGCCAACAAATGCTCAAAACTTACATTTTTTTGGTGGGGGGAAGAAATTGAAAGAGCAGTCCTGACAAGATAAGTAATTCAATTCCTTTACTAAACTAGGACTGTAATCCAACCTGAGGTGCTTTTGCATTAATTATGATAACTGACAGCTCAGTACTTTTGACAAAACACATTTTTGATTGTAATCTTGTTCCAGGAAGCATTATAGGAAAGATACAAGTGTCTTCCCAGCTTAGCAATTAGAAACTGTGAAAAGAGGTCCCCTGGCAGGTGTAAGAATGAAGCGTCTGTCTGTGCATCACAGGTTTTCCACATCTTTGCTGCATTAGTACTTTTGGAAAAGCTGATCTGCGTGTTTAGAAACAGCAGTTCACATTTTTCTCCCAGAACCCAGTAACACGGACATTACATCCCACCTCACGTCAGAAGCACAACCAGAACTAAACAGGTACACAAGGAGGGGGGAGGGGGGCATTAGCGTTACTCTCTTCATCATACAGCAGAATTTTTTACTAAAAATTAGAAAATTAAACCCAGGGTTTAAACCCCAACAATATATCTTTGTAGTAGAGAGGAGTATCAAGAGATCTTTATGCTGCATATGCTGAAGCAAGGTTTCTGTCCATTTTTCAAAACAGAAAGAAATCCCAACCAGAAGCCCCTGGTTTGGTTGACTAGCTATATGTCTGACAAATTTATAATTGAAATAATTAGAACTGCTAGATATGATGTCATACTTATTTTCTTCTGATTAATGGAGCTCATACACTTAATGGCCAGAAGCCTCATTACTTCCAGACCAAAAGGGCAACAGGGAGTCTTCAGGAAATTCACTGCAGAACAGAGTAAAAAGTAATACCCTAAAATATCAACAGTAGATCAATGCTGAAAAACAGATGCAGAAGGTAAACGTTTTATCAGAACCAGAAAAAAGTTTCTCTGCGTTATTCTGGTATCGATCAAAGTGATACTTACAGATATTCCTAATGTTAAACAAAGCAAAATAATTTAATCTCCAAGCAGGATTCAGACAGTGTCAGCAAGATTTTCTTCTTGCTGAATTGGTAAATTGCAAGTTTTCCAGCTTCCCTACACTTTCAGCATGGATCCTACATTGTGTCATCCTACCTCACTTTCTTTTTTCTTGATTGTGTTTACTCAGAAGCTGACAGACAAACCCTTCCTCTAGCAGAGCAGCCAGCTTTCTTAGTTTTCCCCTCTCTGTATTTCCTGTTGATCCTTTTCTAGATGACATAGATTTCACAGGTGTCGGTGAATAGCTGATGAAATTACAGGCAGCCTTGACAGACAACTCAGATCACTTACTGCTTCATGTCCTGGTCCACTACACATTCTGTTAATTTGCTAGCACACTTTTTTTTTCTCCTGGCTTACAAGGCTTAGGGCTTCTCTCCAAAAAGTTACATCTCCTCTGTAAGGAGTTGTCTGTGTGGTATGGGGTTGGTCTACCTCTAGAGTTAGCCTTGAAAGACAAGCAAAATATAAAGGGATAATCATTTTAATGATGCTCCTTGATAGCATCAGTGGTCAGTGATTAGGGAGAGGAAATGATACTCAAGGAAGGCTTATTTAGGTGACAAAACATTGTAGTTCTGTTGAATTTAGTGGAAGATATAGAGAGGATTTAAGGAGAAACTTCCAGTATTAAAAGCTGTGAAACATAGCTCTAGAAACACTTGCTCTGTGTTATGTTCTACAATACATTTTTAAAGTAAATTTTGTATAATATAGAGGGTAGTGAAGAAGCAGTCAAAATACAATTGCAGTGTTCCAACAACAACAAAAAAGCCCCACAGGAAGAAAGGTATGGAGAAGGTAAGCTGATAGTGACAGAAGTTAGAGACAGCTTCTATCCTAGCTTGCAATACTGCTAAACACTCATGGATCACATTTAAAACAGTAATTTGGAAAGTGAGACTTATTTACATGGCTCAATACAAAAATGTTGTGACAAAATGCCCTTGCAGCTACCTTGAAGAAATATCTGGTTGGATAACAGTCATCTCTTGCAGTAGCAAGCCATTAATTCTTTCATTTGCCCCCTCCTACCTGCAAGTGGCAGAATGGCTTTCCTGGGGTGCAGGGTCTCTCTCCAGAAGAGGACACATAAGGTCACAGAAAGTGCATTTCCCTGCCCAGTGCACCATTGTGGGCCCACGTGAGGCCAGAAGTTCAGAGGTTCCTTGACTGAAGTCTGTGCATTTGTGTTTTATATAATCGCCTTACCATACTTCAGCAGCTGGAACAGAAGATTTGGTGTTTTGTTTGCTTCAAGAAATTGTGTGGTGGAGGTGAGTTGCTGTTGTTTGAAATAATGTGGGTTTGGTTGAAGCTGATTCCTAAAAAAAAAATTAAAAAATTTGATAACATTTACTTACCAGATGCCAGCAAAAATGCCTTGGTTTGAACAAATACTGTAACTACTAATTTAGTTAAATCTATCCAATTGTGAAAATATACTGTAATGAATAAAAATATATAGACATGAAATGCATTGCTTTTTTTGTTTGAAAAAAAAATTGGCTTCAGTAAAGAGCAACTGAAATTTGAAAATGTACTTCCAAGAAGAAACATGTTCATTTCCATAAAACATATTGGTGTGTAAATATACAGTATGTATCAATTCCAGAGCAATATTATGAATTCAGTGAAACTTTGTTCTGTTAGTAAGGTGAACATTATAAATGAGATATTTTGCTGGCTTTTGGAGAAGAAACATTGTCAATGCAATGCCAATGCAAAGTGAACCAAGGTTAAACCAAACTGGTATCATTCTAATTTAATAGTCCCTAATGTGGACTTCGAGTTTATGAAAATAATTATAACAATTACCAAGGGTAAGTGGAAGCAGAATTATTCATAACCTGGTATCTCATCCATATAATTTGTGGAATGAAGACACAGAAAAATTGGTGCTGGTAACCTGATTCTCCATACATACTAGATTCTCCATACATACTAGTTTCTCCTACTCCTAAGTGTTTGATAATTAGCAAAAGTGTGTGCTTTCCTATATTTTCTAACCATCAACTAAGAAGCAACCACTTGAAGAAATTTTTAAATTACTTACCCCCAACCGCTTCTTAGACCTTTATTTACTTACCATATAAGTATATATAATGTACATTACAATTTGCCATGAAAACATATTGCATGGAATTAGAGACTAATTGTGCTTTAAATATTCTTGGATGAACACGTTTACATACAGTTTAGAATACAATCTAGCTAACATATCTGAAATATATATTCATCCAATTATTTATTGTTTTGTTATTTCTGATGCTTTGTAATTCTTAATTGTTTTGTGTTTGATTCCTTATGCACAGATTATGCAATGTGTCGAAAGAAAACCTCTCTTGCATCCAACTGAGGATACAAAGAAATATTAAAGAACTCAATAAGAAGGAAGCTGTTCATTCTGTAGAACATAATGTCATCCATTTTACTTTCTTAAAGCATCTTTTATTATTGACACCAGTACAAATACAATTATTTTCTCACACATTTAAAAGGAGGCTCTAAACATTTAGACTCAACTTTTTTTTACTTTTTTTCCTTTATACTAAGGTTTTCACATTAGTGCATCCTTAATTAAAATGTTTTCAAATACAAGTCAAAGTATTTTAGCTGATCCAGAGTAACACTCAAAGAATTGAACAAATACATTGTTTTGCCTGTGCTAAAGACTCCTACAATATGTGTTCTAGCAAATGCATACTTTAGAAAAGGGGTTTAAGACTTGATAGGGCCTTTTTGTTGAGAGTATTTCTTTTGCTGTCTCTGTGAAAAATCAACTCAAGGCATAAGTCACAGGGAAATAAAAAAATGCTCACAATTGACTTAATAGATCATAGCCTTTAAAATTTCTACACGTTCTATCTTTATTCAACATGTTCCTAAGAGTTAGACGATCTAGCAGTGAAATACAGCCTTCCAGCCAGACTGGATTACTATTGCTCTTTCTAGCAAGGAAAATGAGATTGCAATCTTCTCAGGTGGTGTAAGGTTACCACAATTAGAAGCAGAATGAGTAGACTCTGTGTAGCTTGTGTATAAACAGTTCTAATGCCATGATTGTCCTCACTGAAGACCTACTCAATTGTGTCACGGCATGCATACCAAAACTCTCCTTAACAAGAAATGAGGGAATGTGAGAACTTGTGTACTCCAGTTTTTGCCCTGACATTCAGTTGGGATGCTGAGAGCATTAATAAGCCTTAATGGTCCTGACCAGTCTCACCTGGGGTCTTTACCTTAAGCCATGGGCCCAGAAGTTCTATTTAAGCCAAGTTGTGTTAGAAGGGTATAGGTCTCTAGTTTTGTCTTTACCTGGTCATGGAATAGTTTAATTCAGATTTCAGTCAATGGTTTGATCTTAGCATTTCTCATTTTATGAACCTGCCTAGTGAACACTAGATCTGATTCTAATCTTGACCTGCAGATTCACTTCACAGTGTGATCTCTGGCCTACTTCATTACTATTATATTGCACTATGATCTGGACTTCTGGCTGGACTTTACTATAACCTCTAGGTCTGTCCTTGCTTGAGTACTGTGGGACTAGGCTGTGGCTGTTGAGGCCTCTGTCCTGATGGGCTGGGCATCTCTGTGTTCTTGGCTCACATTTATCAGGGAGCAGCCTCACTCTTGTTTTCCCTAACAGATGTGGTCTGGGAGAACACAGTACCTAACAAGTGGGAAATAGATCCAGGTCATTGGTTTCAGAGATTAGTGTTGTCTTTTAATCTGCTGACACTAGGTGGAATCAAAAGGATGTCACCTGGCCCAAAATAAAAGGAGGAGAAAAAGATAAGAGAGAAAGGTAAAATGTATTCAGATAAATGTTGTTGGAGACAAGTTCTAGAAAAAGAACAAGTGTGATGGAAGGTCAGGGTAAAAATAGGACTAGATGTTGAATGGATGAAAAGGGCTGGGATAAAGCTGAGGCTGAAATCTGGGGCAAGGTAAATTGTTGTTAAGGAAAAGTAAAGCAATGGAAACATGTTTTTGAGACTCCAGGAGGAAAGGAGTGTGTAATCATCCAGTCAAAGAGTTTAGGATCGACAGAAGATGATTTGGGAAATAAGAAGTGTAAGATAAATCTGAAAACAGAGTAGAGCTTCAAAGAGGAACTGAGAATCCTTGAGCACAGAAACTGGACCAAGGAGCCACTGGATGGGGAGCATGAGACAAGACTAGATAAGAGGTAAAAAAGGAAAACTGAGTGGTGATGAAGAACAATTAAAGAAAGTCTGGCAATAAAAACTGATGAGAACAGGAAAAAAAAACCACAAACCAACCAACAACAAAACAAAACAACAACAAAAAAAACCCACACCACAAAACCCCAAACAAACAAAAACCAACCAAAAAACAACAACAAAAAAACCCCAAACACAAACAGAAAACCAAACAAAACCATAAAGCAGGGAAAAAGAAAATCAAGGCTTAAGTGGTACAACTGGCACAGCATGAGCTCTGAGAAGACAGAGGAATGGAAAGAAGAATGATGAAAGTAGCCACTGGCGGGTGAGGCAGGACTAGGAGAGTAACAAAACTTCAGGTTCTAAGAAATAAAATAAATGTCTGTACCCAAATTATGTGATAGGGCTTGAAATTCAATTTATCTCACTTCCATAACGTATCTGCTTTTAGTAAATATGTGAGTCATGATAAAATATATATGAGATTACTTTCTCCACTAGGTAATAGTAATTTACTGTACTACGCCCTAACTGATGAGCTCAAACAAAAGATGTAAGGTGGATTTAAAGACTCTAAGCCTTCTGTATGGGTATCAGTGTGATAACATTTTTTTCCTTCATTCACTTTAATAAATTTGAGGGCATGCATGCACTGTATGTCAACGTCTTACAGTTATGAGATGTTCATAATAAAATAAATGAACTTGTTGGTCATGCAAATTTTTTTTTTTTTTTTTTTTAATTTTTATATGGCAAAGTAGAACTACATGATAGACCTTCTGTCTTCTTCTGTGCCTTGTCCATCTGTTGTCCTGTTCCACCCCTCCTCTGCAGAACAGAGAGATTTGTCTCATCCAGCTGAAGGAGTAGCTCTAGGGATGATTCATGGTTTTGGGGTGAAGGAAGACGTTGATAAATCAAATCTCAAATTCATTAGCTGAAAAAAATTGGAAAATGTATAATCAATACGGCAGAGAACTGAAAGAAGAGAAAAAGATCAATTAATTGAATGATACCTTTGAGAATTATATTATGTTTTACTATGCCACAGAGTTCCTCTGTGATGTTAGGTAAGTCACTTAAACCAAATGTTTTTAGCATGGTAATAAATTAATATTAGTGCTTATTTTCTCAGTCTCCAACTTCATACCAGAGAGTCAAATCTGCAGAAATGTGAAGTACTGCAGACATCCTAAAACCAGTGTGAACTGGACTAGGAACATGCAGAGCTGTGTAACGAAAATTGGCCACTTGGAATTAGTGGTTACCTTTGACATTAATCTTAATTAAATACTTCATTATAATGTATCTGCAGAACAAGGACAAATTAAGGTTGCAGAGGCAATTCTGAATCCTGGCATTTCTTAAGTCTTTGATTTTTCAGTTTTAGTGATGTTAATGCGGTTTTGTGTATCAATTTGTTCATTTATTAAAATTCAGTTATTTGCTTTTCTTTCTTTTAGTATTAGCTTATTAGCTTTGATTTAGTTCCTCTCTTGAAATATTTGCCTAACGTTTTTAAATCTGTTAAATCTCAGAAGTGTAATCATCACAAATGGAGTCAGTGAAAGTTTCAGGATTTTTTTCCCCTGAAGAGTTTCAATCTCTTATGTTAAGCCAATAAATCACAAATGAAAACAGACATTATGATTACTAAGATAAACAATGACTTACATTGCTACTGGCCCAAAATATGGAACTGACCTCACCAGTCTTTGGAAAAAAAAATATTGGAACTATATTTTGAAAGAAACAAAACTGAAGGAATCATGCAAAATACAGCAATTTGTCAGTGTCTGTTGAACTATACTTTTTGTTTCAGAGTGGGTGAGAGGTGATTGTTACTGTAATGTTTAAATTATTTTGTAAGCAAAGCTTATAATTGTTTTTGAGCAGAACATCATTATTTGAAATCAAATTGAAATGTATGTCTGTCACAGAAGTTTATAAGTTTGCTAAACTCAGTTTCATTAAGAGGTGAAATTCTGGTTTAGAACTGCAGTATAACAAGCCCTGCTAATAAGTTATTTAATGAACAAGCAAAGAAGTGAAGGTTGCATATTTTTAAATGCTCTTCTACATAACGATGAAATAAAGTGTTTCATTATATCACTTGCCATTATGATATAGGACAATCAAGTTAGACAGTTTGCTGCTAAGTGGAAAATAGGATTAAGAATAAAAGAAAATATATGTTGCAGTATCTGTAGCCATTAGGAGGTGCATTATTTGTTTTCCCATAGTAAAATTATAATGTAGGAGATTTAATGTGTTAGCATCTTTATGGATGGTTTCTAATGCAGTGAGAACAAAAGTTATAAAGGAAAATATTTGTGAGAGAGGAGTACAAGAAACTATTAAAAGGTTTTCAAGGTGCTTGTGCTTGTTAAAGCAAATCTACATTCTCTAACAATCACAAAAGTGGCTCATGGCAAGTGCATTTGGTTGCCATTAATACTTCAGTTGTTAGATGATGGTACTAACAGCACTTTAAAGTAGGTATATAAAAGGCAAGATTTTTGCTTCTTATGTATCTAAGTTATTTCCTGAGTTTTAGCAATATCAAGACTGTGTTGTAACTTATTGTCAGTAATTTTTTAAGTGGCAGACAATAAGAGTAAAATGAGTTAGACTGAAAATCAGCCATTGCTAGAGGCTGTGTATGGAAAGAGTGTTAAGTAGGTACACATACGCAATGTCATTTTTAAAATTGTTTTTCTTGTTTTCAGTTGTATGCAATATTTCTCTTACAACAGAAATTCTTCTTCTCTTCCTGAACTAATTAGATTAAGCCATGTGTCATTTTTTCAGATCAGAATGTGGTTTTAGTACCAAGCTATGGAAAATCACTGAGTACAACTATACTGCATGTGTACCCTTAGTTTTTCTTGTGAAAGTATAAAGATTGAAGTTAACAAACGATATCTGAGTAGCAGGCTATCCACTAGAGACAGGTTTCCTGCCTACAGCAGAACTCAATTTGATTTGTATTTATAGCTTTTGCATTTTACGGAGGGCAAAACAGGCTAATTAAATAATTACAATATTTCACTTCAACAGGATACAATAACTATTTATTATATAGAAAGTAAGTTGATGAGAAAAAATAAGATACATTGTTCAGTTCATACATTCCATTTGGGCACTTGCTACATGAGTAATACGAAAGGTAAGAATGGATCCTTTTCTGATATTCATACTCCGAAGTATGTCTTGATATTTGAAAGTGCTTCAGCAGATAAGAACTAATTATCATTATAGCATCCTGAAATACATGCCTATCTTTCTTAAATAAAATCTTGATTTCAGATAATTCAAGAAGTTTAAACTTAAGAAGTAGGTATTATCTTTGTTCTTCATATTTATTTCACATACAACATTTACAAAAGTAATGATGGATTGCAAATGAGCACCAAGTTTACTAGCAGATTTGACAGAATATGGCAAGATGCGATTCATTCCTTTTGCGCCTCCCATATACAAGCGTACCCCAAGGTTGTTAGCCCTGTGTATATGCGAGACAATTTGAAGTTCGCGGTAGTTGGAGTATGTGGCATTATTGACTCTACATGTATATAAAATATTATGTACTTTTCTTATGTCTTGTTCAGGTGTATTTGAGTGTACTTCAGTTCTGCAGAAGAAATTTTACAGCTTCATGATTGTTCAAGTACTTGGTTTCTGTCCCTGCAGCTTGAAGTAGATGAGCCTAATTGTGATGTGATTTATGCGCGTATGTTTGCAGAAGGAAGCGGGTGGTGTGTTATTTAATACAGAGAATTCAGAGGGATTTCATTACCATAAATTCTTATGCAACTAGTCAGAAAACCAAGGTAATAATGCAGATGACTATTGCTGAGCATTTCAAACTTTTCAATGTAAGATAGTTATAGCAATGGCAATTTGAACAATGAACCTTTCCTCCATACCCATTAAGAGGTCAGTGAGTACAGCCACTGTCTTTAATTTCCTTTATAACTGCCTGACACAATACAGTAGCAGATCAAAACCAAAATCTCAGTTGTTTTGAGATGACCCTAAAGTCACTGCAACTAGAGGCACTAGAATAATCTGCAACAACTGCTAAACAACTCTATTTTCCTGTGGCTGATAAGTCCAGTTTTCTTTGCAAGCTTAGGCATGTTCATAAATTTTATGGCCGTCACTGCAGTATATTTACCAAAGTATAACTTTTGATCTCAGGTTTTATGGAAGTTTTCACATCCAGCAGTTTTACATGGTTTAATATGAATACATCATTTGTTAATCTGTTACACTTGGAACACTACCAAAATGAGAAAGACAAAGGAGTTTCCAGGGTTTTTAACTTGACCTTATGAGATCTATGCTTGCTAGAATGTTTTGGCCTGGTTTACTGCAGAGATTTTAGGGAAATGTTTGCTGCGTGTGGTTTGCAGTTCATATTGTTTAAGGAATCTCTTTAACCTCTCTAACCTGTGACTGTTGGACTCAATCACTCCTTTGAGAGGTTAGACAGTCTAATTGGATTAAAATATGTGAGATCTTCATGATGATCATTTTGACAGTATTCTGATAAGGGGCCCAGTCAACACCTTGCAAGTTTGAGTGACTGATACTGTGCATTTATCAGTATTACGTAAACTAACATATAAAGTCAGCTTAGCTGAAATTCTGGTTGTTATCTTTAGTCATTCACTGTTGGTAGCAGTCATGAGTAAGGCTGAAGTTTTACAGTTTTTATTATGGCATATGATACAGGAATCAAGTGTCTGACACTCTGAATTGTGCCAATACAAGTGTTTTGTTTGTCATCATAGACCATAAGTTGCACTTTCAAATATGATCATGAAATGGCTCTTTCTCAGTCTTCATTTTCATTTTGTAGTGTTTTCAAAGTCTCATAGTCTGGCTACGTGGATTGGTGATATGGTATAGCAAAGTTGTAGATGTGTATTCTGTGCTTACAGACATTCTCCGTAAGGATTTTTTAAAGTACTTCTATAGGATGAATTACTTTATAATACTACCTAAGGTCCATGCTAGTCCATACTAGTTTATGGATGATAAAAAAACTTATCTCATTCCCTGAAATTCATATGTATTAATGTTTTGCATCTTTATCAGTTTTTGGCATGTCATACAAGAGTGAGATAATTCTTCCACAGGTTTTGTAGAAACAGAAAATATTGGCTTGGTTGGGTGACCCTCAGAACAACATGAATGTTGTTTTTCAAACCTTTTAGTCATTATAACATTTGATTACCAAGTTACTCATACTAAATAAGATTGCTTTCAAAAAATCTATGTTTTCTATATGTTTGATTTTTTGCAGAGTATGGGACTTTGTAAATGAATTAAATTTCCTCTATTTTGAACACAGCAAAATCAAAAACTGTCCAATCTTGTATTTTTCCAAGTAGCAGTTCAAACTCATTTCAGTCTCAGTAGGAAAACAAGCATTTTGCTACTTCTCTCAGTGAAAGTAGCCTAAGCTTGTTCCCTTTTCTCAGTGTGTTGCTTGTGTTGTCACTTGGAAAGACATTTTCTGTTGTCACAACCAAGTTGTGACTAAGTTCTACTTGGGACCATGTTTGGAGAAAACTATCACTTGATCAGAAGAAGAGCATCTTGGAAAGTTGGTTAAAATTCCTCAAATTGGCAAGAAGTATTAAGACTAGTATGCAGGAACACTAGGAACAGCATAAAATAATCATAATAAATATAATTTAGAGCAAACAAATTATATATGTATAGCACGTAAGTATTAAATGTTTGTAATAAAAACACATGTCTTGGTGCTGTCTTTCTCTTTAGCATCTTCCTGAAGAGAATGGTACAACCCTGGTTGAACATTGTGGGACAGAAGTTTTGACATTGTGGCACTGAGCGGTTTAAACAAAACACTTTTTCTTCAGTTTACCTTTGAATGGAGAAAAGCCCTCTTTCAGTTACAGTGAGAATTTTGTGTTCATTTACTTTGGAATCTCATTTATTCCCTAAAAACAGTATCAGACTGGATCTATAGCTCAGGTGGTGATTGTGTCTCCTCCTCACTTTGTGTGTCTCTCATCTCTCTTTTGCTCACTGCTGCAGAAATTGCGGCAATCCTCACAACAGAGTTTAAGACTGCCACTCCACTGACCTAGATTTGCCAAGAACTTGATAGCATACATATTCTTTTCCTGCTTTTGAGTTGAGTCCTCTTTCTCATATACTCAAGCTATTCACATGCACTTAACTTGTAGCAGACAACTTAACAAGTCTGTGAGTTATTTGTGCTGTTGTCTTTTATATTTAGTGAAGAAACCTCTATGATAATCCCAACAAGGAAAGATAAATTTGCATTTATAAGAAGAAATATTTTTAGAAGATAATAGGGATATGGATAATGAGAGAGTTCCAGTTATAGCTTGTTTTTATTCTAAATACAGTCCTTTCCTGCCTAAAACTTAATTTGCAAAACTACACACACTCAATAGTAGTCAGGCATTTATAAGGATATGTATGATATAGCCTTTTTGCTCCAATCCAGTGTGTCTTTTCTATCAAATCCAAACAAGATTTGTTAAATTAAAAATATGACAAAATCTACTTGGACTATAATTTTAAGAATTATTTTTACAATTCGAGTAATACTTTTTTTTTTCCTTTTACTTCAGAAATTACAGATTTTTCTTTAAGAAAATCTAGCTTTTAAATGTACATATAGCTATCTCGGTTTCTTTCTACTTTTCCAATTTCCAGAAGCATAAATTTTGACATAAAAATGCTTATACACTAGTATGAAGTAATTTAATTGTCTTGAAACATATTGAGCTGAGTCTACTATGTAATTTCTACTGATATCAGTTAAGATTGATAAACTTTCCTTACATTAAAGTAATTATATTATACTTGAGATATTTTAATTTGTAATTTCAGTATCAAATAGTATTAATGAACATGTGGCAAAAATAGGTAGTACACACCAGAGCAATTGAATTGCCCTGTATTTCACTGGTGTCACTCCCAGTTTATATAAGTTTATGCACAAGAAGAATCAGTTTAAGCACATGATATCTTTTTGTGAAGGAAATAATTTTTATAGGAAATATATTTCTGGTTTTAATAGTTTAGCATTTGCATTCTTAGGTGCATAAGGCATCTATCACTGTTCATTATTTCAACATTGGAATGTACAATTCAGTCTTTTGACTATTGTATTGACAGACTAGATATTTCTCTACATTGTTTCAAGAAGAATTTCCTTTTCTAAGTGATGCCTGTGTGACCTTTTATTATGGAAGAGTGTTGTTAAAACATGTCCTGAATATGTCAGTTGTATAATACAACTGACATTTAGTATCTGTCCCGCTTGTAAAAGGCTTGGCAATATATAGTCAGCAATGCACAGATGCATTATCCACCTTCCACATGACTTCATTGAAGTTCATGCTTAAACAATCTGAAATTTCTCTGAAATTGCTGAGCTTTTCTTCTTTTGGTATGAATTTGTCCATGAAGCTGCCATTTGGATTTACCAACTTCTCTCCCATCTGGTGATATTTTTTAGTATTTAATTACTTTTTCCTATGATGTTGCTCTCTTACACTTGTTGAGAATTTTTCTGCTTTCCATTTGAGTAAATCAGCACATGGAGAGAATGTGTTGTGTTCAAATTCTGATACAAGAGACCTCTGGTAGTCTAAAAATTCCATGTCAGGAAACTAATCTTTATAGTGCTTAATGATAAATGTTGCTGTTGATTTTGGTATAGATACTATTTTCCAAAAAAGTAGAATAATGAACTGTGATAAATTATGCATTTTTAAAACAGATATGGCATGTTTCCAACATGCCATGAAGTGGGCTCCTCAAATAGTAAGCATTACCTAAAAGTCTGAGCCAGCGTCATGTTATGTCACATGTCAGAAAGAGGAATATTAAAAGCAAAAACATCTATTTTGCTACTATACTAGTTGATACTCAAAATTCAAGAAAGTTTTCAGAAATGCGCCTTAGCAACCTAAAATGTAAATAAGTAGAAAAGGAAGAATTTATATTTCCTGCCTGTTGATTTAGACTAACCGAAAAGTGGGACATGAAGTAACCTGGAGCTGTTTACATTTCATGCTTTGGGAGAAAAATGTTTCTGGTAATCTGAAATTAGTGGGAATACTTCTACTCTGACAGTACTTGTGGACACAACATTATGAACAGCCATTAGCAGTCACAGAACTAATTGCTATTAGGAATGACTCATAAAACTTCAAGATACAATTGTTTAGGTATATCCATATGAAGAAGCAAAAGAGAGAAGGTAGAATGGTACTTTAAAATGTCAATTAATATAATAGGCCTCTGCATGAAGGTTATGTAGTCAAGAATACTGTTATGTAGCAGTGTGAATGGCTTCATATCTGTGGAATCTCCTAGGAGATTAGAAAATTCATAGAAATCCAACAACCCCGTGCCACTTAGGTCCCTCAGAGTAGTTATCTCAAAGAACTTCAGTGTTTCTCTTCTTGCTTTTTTTTCCTAAGTAAGACTTAAATTTTATCACTTATTTAAATGGAAACTACTTTTGATTCTCTGCATTGTTGTGGTTTCCTTCACAAGTTCTTAGTTCCAATGAAAGGGACAACCACTACAAATACAGTTTTGCTGTAATAATACTCTGGAGGAATTTCTTCTGTCTTGTATTTGATGCATCCATTTAGGGACTCCATAACTCAGTGTGGTTTTTGTTTTTTTCAGTCACATTGAATAGTATTCTGAAAGGTTTAAAATTTTATTCATTGCTTCATGAAAACTTCTGCTTGTTTGCTATTGTGGAACATATTACTGTAGACAGTGCACATCAGCTTTATTTTTTTTTTTTTTCCCTGGCCTTGCTGTATTACACTTCTTTACACTGAATCACATAATTACTTTAAGGTTTCCCAGAACTTTCTTAATTATAGTGTCTTTTTTCATGTTGGTTGATCTTTCTTCATTCCGTGCTTTGTTATTAACAAATAACTTAAATGAACCTGGGCCCCTCATCATAAGAAAGACATTGAGGTACTAGAGAGAGCACAGAGGAGGCAATGAAACTGGTGAGGGGCCTGGAGCACAGGTCTGATAAAGAGCAGCTGAAGGAGCTGGGGCTGTTTAGCCTGGAGAAAAGGAGGCTGAGGGGAGACCTTATCACTGTCTACAGTTACCTGAAAGGAGGTTGTAGCATGGAGGGTGTTGGTCTCTTTTCCCAAGTAGCAAGTGATAGGACAAGAGGAAATGGCCTCAAGTTGCACCAGGGGAGGTTCAGATTGGATATTAGGAAAAAATTCTTCACAAAAAGGGTTGTCAGGCATTGGAACAGGCTGCCTGGGGAAGTGGTGGAGTCACCATCCCTGGATATTTTTAAAAGGCATTTATATGAGGTTCTTAGGGACATGGTTTAGTGCTAGATTTAGGTTATGTTTGGACTCTACAATCCTGACACTCTCTTCACAGTATCACAGTATCACAGTATGTTTGGGATTGGAAGGCACCTCAAAAGATCATCTAGTCCAATCCCCCTGCTGGAGCAGGAACGCCTAGGTGAGGTCGCACAGAAACATGTCCAGGTGGGTTTTGAATGTCTCCAGAGAAGGAGACTCCACAACCTCCCTGGGTGGCCTGTTGCAGTGCTCTGTCACCCTCACTGAGAATAAGTTTTTTCTCAAATTTAAGTGGAACCTCTTGTGTTCCAGCCTGCTTCCATTACCCCTTGTCCTATCATTGTTTGCCACCGAGAAGAGCCTGGCTCCATCCTCGTGGCACTCACCCTTTATATATTTATAAGCATTATTAAGGTCACCCCTCAGTCTCCTCTTCTCCAAACTAAAGAGACCCAGCTCCCTCAGCCTTTCTTCATAAGGGAGGTGCTCCACTCCCTTAATCATCTTCGTTGCCCTATGCTGGAACCTTTCCAGCAGTTCCCTGTCCTTCTTGAACTGAGGGGCCCAGAACTGGACACAATATTCCAGATGGGGTCTCACCAGGGTGGAGTAGAGGGAAAGGAGAACCTCTCTCGATCTACTAACCACCCCCCTTGTAATACACCCCAGGATACCATTGGCCTTCCTGGCCACAAGGGCACAGTTCTGGCTCATGGTCATCCTGTTGTCCACCAGGACCCCCAGGTCCCTTTCCCGTACAGTGCTCTCTAATATGTAATTTCCCAACCTATACTGGAACCTGGGGTTGTTCCTGCCCAGATGCAGGACTCTACACTTTCCCTTGTTAAATTTCATCAGGTTATTCCCCGCCCAACTCTCCAGCCTGTCCAGGTCCCGCTGGATGCCAGCAAAGCCTTCTGGCATGTCAGCCACTCCTCCCAGCTTAGTGTCACCAGCAAACTTGCTGATAGTACACTCTATCCCCTCGTCTAAATCGTTAATGAGTATATTGAATAATATTGGCCCCAGTACTGACCCCTAAGGCACTCCACTAGATACTGGCCTCCAACTGGACTCCGCCCCATTGACTACCACTCTCTGGCTTCTCTCCTTAAGCCAGTTTGTAACCCGCCTCACTACTCTATTGCCTAGACCACACCTCCTCAACTTAGCTGTGAGGATGCTGTGGGAGACTGTGTCAAAGGCTTTACTGAAGTCAAGGTAGACTACATCCACCACTCTGCCATCATCCATCCACCTTGTTACATTCTCA
The DNA here is from genome assembly GCF_963082525.1 of Nesoenas mayeri. Classification (NCBI taxonomy): domain Eukaryota; kingdom Metazoa; phylum Chordata; class Aves; order Columbiformes; family Columbidae; genus Nesoenas; species Nesoenas mayeri. The sequence continues at coordinate 131,726,519 of NC_137541.1, forward strand.
TAAAAGGCTATGAGGTTGGTCAAGCATGACTTACTCTTGGTAAAGCCATGATGACTGCCCCTAATAATCTTCTCATCCTTGATATATCTTGAGATGGCACCAAGGATATGCTGTTCCATTACTTTCCCAGGGACAGAGGTGAGGCTGACCAGTCTCTAATTACCCAGGTCCTCCTTCTTGCCCTTTTTGAAGACTGGAGTGACATTTGCTTTCCTCCAATCCTTGGGCACCTCTCCCGTTTCCCAAGACTTGGCAAAGATGATGGAGAGCGATCCAGCAATGACTTCAGCCAGCTCCCTCAGCACCCGTGGATGCATCCCATCTGGACCCATGGATTTATGGATGTCCAGACTATTTAATTGCTCCCTAACCCAGTCCTCACCGACTAAAGCAAACTCCTCCATTGACCTGGCTTCATCCAGGGTCTCAGGGGTACAAGGCTCCCCAGGACAGCCTCCGGCAGAGTAGACAGAGACAAAGAAGGCATTCAGTAATTCTGCCTTCTCTGTATCTTCTGCCACCAGGGCAACCACCCCATTCCTCAGTGGGCCTACATTGCCTCTGGTATTAGTTTTATCTGCTATGTATTTGAAAAGGCTCTTTTTGCTGTCCTTGGCCCCTCTCGCCAGCTGTAATTCTAAGGAGGCCTTGGCTATCCTAGCTGCCTTCCTACATCCTCTAGCAACAGCCTTATATTCCTCCCAAGTGGCCAGCCCCTGCTTCCATGACCTGTAAACTCTCCTCTTCTGCTTGAGCATACCCAACAGATTCAACCTATTCAACCACGCAGGCCTCCTGGCTCCCTTCCTTGACTTCCTACGTGTGGGGATGCTCTAATCCTGAGCGTGGAAGAAGCAATCTCTGAATGCAATCCAGCTATCTTGGGCCCCTTTACCTTCAAGCAGTCTTGCCCATGGGATTTCCCTGAGCAATTGCTTGAAAAGGCCAAAGTTAGCCCTGCTGAAGTCCAGGGTTGCAATTCTGCTTGCTATTCTGTTCCTGCCACACAAGATGCTGAACTCCACCATCTTGTGGTCACTGCAACCCAGGCAGCCCTCAACCTTTACTGCTTCGACCAGACCCTCCTTGTTAGTGAGGATGAGATCCAGCAGTGCACCTCTCCTAGTCGGCTCCTCCACCATCTGCATGAGGAAGTTATCATCAATGCACTGGAGGAACCTCCTGGACTGTGGCTGGCTGGCTGAATGGTCCTTCCAGCAAACATCAAGGAAGTTAAAATCACCCACAACAACCAGGGCCTGTGACTGTGAGGCCACTCTCAGCTGCCCATAGAAGGCCTCATCAACTTCCTCAGCCTGATCTAGTGGCCTGTAACAGACACCCACAACAGTGTCACCCCTGCCAGCCTGCCCCTTAATTCTGACCCATACACCCTCAACTTGCTCATCATCCGCTCCTGGGCAGAATTTAGTACATTGTAGTTGCTCTCTCACATAGAGAGCAACTCCACCACCACGCCTGGCTGGCCTGTCTTTTCTGAAAAGGTCATAGCCATCCATGACCACATTCCAGTCATGTGAACTGTCCCACCATGTTTCTGTAATTGCCACCAGATCATAATCTCCCGACCGAACATAGGATTCTAACTTCTCCTGCTTATTCCCCATGCTGCGCGCATTGGTGTACAGGCATTTCAGGGAGCGAGCAGAGCACACCAATTTCTCCCTAGGGGCATAGGAGGCCACCCGGTCCTCATCAGTTTTAGAATGCTGCCCCACTGGGACAAGCCCAGCTACAACCCCATCCCCCTTCGAGCCTAGTTTAAAGCTCTCCAAATGAGCCCAGCTAATTCCTGCCCCAGCATCCTTTTGCCCCTGCAAGATAAACCTTTCCCACGTAACACTGTCTGGACTGGAGTCTTATAAAACCAACCATTATCAAAAAATCCAAAGCCCTGCCTGTAGCACCAGTCCTGGAGCCAACCATTTAGAGACTGAATTTTCCTATTCCATCCCACATCATCACTTGAAGATGGAAGGAGTGAAGAGAAGATCACTTGAGCCCCTGAGTCTTTCACCATCCTTCCCAAGACCTTGAAATCGTTCTTCCTTCCCCTCAGACCATGGGAAGCAGCTTCCTCCCCATCTGTCTGGAAGACCAGCAGTGGGTAGTAGTCTGTCGGGTGCACCAGTTTGGGGAGCTCTCTAGTGATATCCTTGATCCAGGCTCCAGGTAGACTACAAACTTCCCTAAGATGAGGGTCAACTCTGCATATTGGGCCCTCTGTTCCTTTCAGAAGGGAATTTCCTATTACAATCACCATTCCTATTACAATCACTCTTTCTATTACAATCACTCTTCCAACTGAAATGATTCTATGATTCTATGTTTCAGCAACTTACATCTCATTCTTATATCAACTGAAGAAAATAGGCTATAATGCTCTTGTGGCACTCCTTTAGTAACCTCTTTCCAACTCAAACTTGTTTTCCCAATAGATATTAGTTCAGCTGCTATCGGTCATTAACGATATGATCTCTTGAAGCTAACAAAATAAAAAAAAAAAACGTGTTTTATATTAGGGAAAAATGTACTCACACTGAAAGTTTGCTGAAATATTTTACTTTTTCTTTCTATGTTCATATGTGCTACAGCCAGTACCTCTCATCTACAGATAAGGATTTTCAATGTAGTTTATTTTTTGTATTTCATGCTTATTAAGCTTACAGTTAATATAATCACAGTAAAACTAGCTTCATAATTGTTCTCTTCCTAATAATTCAAAGCTGCTGTGGTTTTACCCAAGCCGGCAACTAAGCACCACGCAGCTGCTTGCTCACTTCCCCCAGCAGGATGGAGGAGAGAATCAGAAGAATAAAACTGAGAAAACCCATGTGTTGATATACAGATAGTTTAATAGTTACATCAAAAGCTGTGTGCACAAGCAAAGCAAACCAAATAGTTCCTTATGACTTTCCCCCAGCAGGAAGGTGTTCAGCCATCTCCAGGACAGCAAAGCTCCATCATGCACAATGGTGACTTGGGAAAACAAATGTCATCACCCTAAGTGTGCCCCCCTTCTTCCTTTGTCCTCAGCTTTATATGCTGAGCATGAGGTCATATGGTATGGAATATCCCTTTGGTCAGCTGGGATCAACTGTCTCAGCCATGTCCTCTCTCAACTTCTTGTACAGCCCCAGTCCGCTCACTGGAGGAACAATGTGAGGAGCCAAAAAGACCCTGACTCTATGCAAGCACTGCTCAGCAATAACTAAAACTTCCCTGCATTACAACACTGTTTCCAGTACAAATCTAAAACATAACCTCATACTAGCTACTATGAAGAAAATAGCTCTATGAGAGCCAAAACCAGCACAAAAGCATTGGAGAAATGCCAAGGATGTTTTACTGATGTCTGTGGAAGTCCATTGTTCTTGTGTCCTTTTCATATCTCTTCAGTATGATGCAACAACTCCTGCATAGTACATCTTTCAAAGGTACTAAATGAGTAAAAGATGTAGCATATGTTCAGATGTAGATGTTTTAATGGTCCCATTAACTCCTGTGGCCTTTACATGAGTTGTTCCACTGAGGTGGAGGTATGCCCCTTCATTTTTCCACGTGAGTGGATGTTCTGGTCCATGTGGGATAATATGATGGATTAGGAGCTATGCAAATTTATTCTTTAGCTCTAACTTGCTGAAATATCTGCTTTATTATTAAGCTACTGAAAAACAGAAAACAAAATGCGAGAGACTAATATTTGCTATTCAGTGTACAGAACTGATAGGTTTATATTTTTTGTCTATTTGTATTGTATCTTGCAATCTATTCACAAAAAAGGAAAATGCTACAGGTGTGTGCTGGCTGTGGACTGTTTTAAATATTGATGTGTTAAGCTCTTTACAGTCAGCAACCCAGTATGTAGACTGTTTTAGTTTGAATAGAGGCTCAAGTTAGCTGCTATATACCTTCAGTGTTCGAACTGGTTGTGCAGAGAATCTGACATTAATATTTACAGTGCCTCTCAGCCAACCAACACTTCTCATTTAGAGAAATAAATTACTGTAACAGTAAGACCATACTCTTAACTCCTTCAAACAAAGTTCTGTCAAGTGGTACTGGATAGAAAAAATAGATAAAGCAATAAACTCAGGTTTAATTAATTTTTTTTCCAACTTCCCAACTAGTCATATGGAATAGCCAAGAGAAAGGGGGAAAAAAGTTTATATTTAAAACCATATAAAATCACAAAAATGAGAAGACCTCATCATTCAGTCACCTTGGTTAGATTTGGGGGTATAGATTGAAATGCGAAGATTAAATGCTTCACCTTTTTGTAGATTAAATTTTGTACAAACATTACAGCTGCTGTTTAATTTCATACTGCTTAGTACTGTCATATTGGTTGTCTCAAACAGTATTTTTCATTCTGTAGGGAAAAAAAAAAGAGCAGAAAAAAGCTGATGAAAAGTGGGTATATATGTTTACCAAATACAAGCAATTTGAATTTATTTTGTTTTCCACAGAAGTAAAGACGATTTGTAGTGCTGAGTTCCAAATTAGAGCAATTTATGACCAATCTTTCTCATTTTCATTACATGACAGGAGGTCAGTTAAAATGGGAGAGAAAATAATTACAGTGTCCAGATGTCCAGGGAACAACAAAGCAGAGCCAGTCTGGGCTTTGCTTGGGTTTTTCAAGAACTGCATAGTCTATACAAGATTACATCTGAAGATGATCCAGAAACTTGGCTTATTACAGAATATGGTTACTGACTTGTTACATTTTGGAATGGATCAATGCATTCTGTACACTGAACTGCTTTCTACTTGATTTTGTTATACAAAGCCCTAATGAGAGGTGTAAGTTATTTTTCTTTCTGCCTTTCTTCCCTGTCTTTGTTAACACATCCAGTTTTAGCCAATTCATATGAGAACTGAAAACTGCATAGGAGGGTTCTACGATCCCACTGAGGTTCCCTAGTAGCATCCAAAAGAATCACTTTTAGTAGCTTTAAGAATCACCCTTTGGCTAGCAATACCAAAAAGATCCTAAGATAGCTTGGCAATCAGGTAGGCAATAGATTTGCAATATGTAGTAGACTTAGGTGTTGTCTAATATAGAGATATAGTAATAGTTACAGCATAATATGCTATTCATATTTAGCAAATAATGGTGAAATCTGTTCAGAACCAGCTCAAGTATTTACAGACCGGAATTACCAATGGGATTTATTAGAATTTTGATTTATTTGTTGAGTATTATGCATGCACTTAATTTATGATTGTAGATGTAGACAAGATGTCTTGGTTTCAGCAACAGCTTAACTGTACAGTGATGAAAGATGTAAGTTGTTAATAAATACAAAATGAAGAAATTCAAAGTCCAGGCTTTAATAAAAGCACATGACAGAAGAACACTAAGTCTTTCTCTTCATGTAGAAACCTAGAAATATGGGAATTACCCAATTATGTGATTCCAGAGTTCCATCCATCTCAGTCTCCTGATTAAAACAATAGCCAGCAGCAAACATTCAGTGAAAGAAGGTAAAACTGGCAATATCATGATCTTTCTCATGTTATGTTCCTGCATTTCCTAGGAATTAGCAATTTAGGAATTTCCTAGAGATGGAAGTTATATCAAAACTGTCTTGTTAGCATCCTCTCAATGCAATTTTTTCTGCAACTGTCTCTATTCTGTGGCAAAATCATTCACAGTTTTGAACGTCTGGTGTAAGTCATACTATTTTTATTTTTTTTTTGTATTAAGCCTATTTCTTGTTCTAAGTCTACTACCTGATCAGTTCATTGGGCAAGTAACAGTTTACTCAGTTCATCACTTCTTCATTATTTCCTCATACCTTGGACTACCATTCCTTCCTTCTCCTCCAAGGTAAAAGCCCACATTCTGTTCAATTTATCTTTGCTAAGAGACTATACTGTGTCTACACTCTTGCTCTGTGTCTTTCCAGCAAGACTTGCTCTGTATCTTTTCCACTTCTTATGCCTGTATTTTGAGAAGCATTGGCCAGACAGATAGTATTCAAAATTTGAGCAGCCATAGATTCATACTGTGGCATGTTGTGGTGTTTTGTCCTCACTTCCTCTCTTGATACTTTCTAACTTTGCTTTGTTGCTACTCAACACTATCAGTGTTTCAATAGAAAAAGGTGCAGTCACTAGATGATGCCTGAATGTAAATTGCTTATCTCTATGTATTTGTGTATTAATGTTGGGAAAAAAGAGAGGAAGGGGCTGTGTGCATATAGAATATGTAGGTGGTGGTTTTGTGTCTGCACACGTACGTTCTCCTGCATTTCCTGATATAATTTCCTATTTTACTACACTATTTTGTATGAGATTCTTCTATAACTATTAGGAATCTGTTCTAGCTTTGAGTCTTCTGATTAATTTTGCAACAACGAGGGCTTTGTCACATCATTATTCACCCATTCAGTCCTCTGTAAGCAAATCATAATCACATTTTGTTTCCAGTTAGTCCTGGAGTATCTATCCCACTTTCCAAGGCTGCTTTGTTTCTACTAGAGGACCTTTTTTCCTGGGATTTTTTTTTCTGCTTTTCACTATTTTTCATGGTATATTTGTGTGTATTCCATATTGTAAATGATATTTTATTCTTTAAAGAAATTCCCGGGCCATATCTTTCATGCTATGCTTAATATTGTGGTAGGTCTTCTGAGATATTGCAGTTTATATTAGTTAAATGACATACCCTTTTAACTCATTACACTTAACACACACTTATTTTATTTTACTACAGGTTCCCCAGGGAAACAGTCACAGCACAAAGTCTGTCAGAGTTCAAGGAGCACCTCGATGATGCTCTTAGTCACATGGTTTAGTTCTAGGTAGTTCTGTGAGGAGCAGGGATTTGGACTTGATTATCCTTGTAAGTCCCTTTCAACCTGAGATGTTCTATGATTCTGTGTTTTATTTGACTGAAGTTTCATATGTAAGGCAGTGAGAAGGTTTCATCTGGACTTCAGCAGCACTATTCAGAAACTGAACATTTAAGTTACTTACCAGTATCTTGAAGGGATACCTGTCTGATCAAGAGTCAACATCATTAAACCTTGATATGAAAGAGTTCCCCATTTTAAAAACTACTCTGGTTCTATGCCATCCTTTCTCTAGAAATGCTTTCTCAATGTGTTTCAATAATGTAGGAAAAGGATAATCTGTGATATTTTTTTCTTTGCTTGGCTAATAGGAATTTTAAGTACATAGTATGCATTATATAACCTTATATAATTACTACTGGAGAAACAAAGAAAATACACTCTGTGTTTTGAAAGTATAAGAATATATAACCTTAAAGAATGCTTTTATTTATGTTAAGTTTTTGCAAATCACCTTATTGTGTCAAGAATAAATTCTTACAAGAACCTCTTTCCACTTTTATTTCTTTTTCTCTTCAGCTCTTTTGCATATTTATTAGCTTCCTATCGGTGATACTTTGAATATAATTTTAAAATATGGAAATAAATATTTTCCTACATTTTCTATTATGATAGATGCAAAGGAACATATTTTCTGCATGGTGTACAGGGAGTTAGGCGGGCAATTTCCATTAATAATGAACCATGCAGAAAATTTACCCTTGAGAGGTACATGTATAGGCATCACAAACATTAATCATTAAAGTTGTCCAGCGTTCCTAAACCACTTTCTTATCCAAAAATTATAAGATATATAAGAATTTAATTTCACATTGAAACATTTGGAATTCATCTGATTCATCTTACATAAAGAAATGTCATTGTACAAAGCCAGGAAGGCAGTCATCTTCACTGCTGTATCTGCCATGGAGTTTAGTGGATAAACAGACCCTACCACTCTGGTTACATATGCAATGTGTTCAATGCTAGTGTTTACTTCAAGATTTCACACAAGTGCTTCTCAAGCAAGTATTAAGCCTATTATTTTTGCTGTCAGAATACAGGTCTGGTGGTTTATTAAGGAGCCTAAAAAAATTGCATCTGTCACTTAATATATAAACTTCTCTTCTCCAAGGAATTTGCTAAAATATGTCACCACTTTTGATACCCAGGTATGAGTAAAAGGGTGTTTGTTTCCTTCTCTCCTTATCTAACAAGCTATCCCTCTGCATAGTTAAGCAACAATGCTGTAAATGATCATATATATACTTACCACTGTAAGAAGTGTTGCTAACTTCGATAGGATATACAGCAATAGAGTTGAGAATACGTGATAAAATTTGAAGGATTAAGACCTTTGATTTTCAGTAGACTGGCAAGGTCTGTGAGAAAATCCTGTGACCTTGCTGGAAAATTATGTTTTCTTTTGGTGACTCACATTTGTAGGTGTCCCTTTACTGAGCTAAAATAGACAGAAAATACAAATAGCTCTCTCCTTTTTTTTTTTTTTCTTTTTTTAAAGTGAAAGTGTCTCAAAGCCATTCAAAGACCTAATTCCAATAAGTAGTACATATTATTTTTCAAAACGTCTGCAGGCTATTTTTGAAGCAGAGCTAGGTTGTGCAGTGTCTGAAGAGGTGTCGAGGGTTAAGATTGCGGGGTGACAATAAAACCCTGGCAGATATATTGTTAACCCCCTCTCCCCCCCCACTTCCCTCTTTTGCCCCTCCCTCTCCCCCCTTTCCACTAAGGACAGGCGATTGGGAGGGAAAGAAGGACAGAGAGAAGAGAGTTGGAAAAAATTAAAGATGTTTTACTAATGCTACTAATAAGAATAGAGAAAATAATACAAAAAATACAAAACCAATCTTGAAAGTCTCAGCAACTGCAGAGCCGGCACCCAAAGTCCTGAATTGGACTCTGCAGCCAACCGGAGCTGGATTCAGTCTCTCACTAGGCCTCAGTTCGCAGGGACGACTAGCAAGGTCCTCTCCTAATGTCGGCCATAGGGAAAAAAGGGATGAGATCCTCATGATCTCCTACTTTTATATGAAGTATTCACGTGAATGGGATGTCATACACAGTTGGTCAGTTTCTTGGTCACTTGTTTCTCGTCGCCCCTCCCGCAAGATGTCCATCCATGCTTATCAATAAGTTTGCATTCCATTGCTATGTTTACCAAAACATGTGTCTGGTTCTCCAGGAAAATGCAGTTAATATGAAGTCTTTAGCTGACAGGCAAAATTCACTGGAAGAGAACCTTGTTTTTAACAAAACCAGGACAAGAGGTAACTAGACTAACCTGAAATTAGTGTATGAAGCCATGTTCTTATTCTGTATTAGTGTTGTGCTTTTCCATAGGTAAAAGGAAGATGAATACAAATAAGCTTTTCTTTGAACTTGTATTAAAAAGGGGGATTTAATTGCATTTTGTGTGGACTTACGTTACATTTAATTTCTGGCAGTCATGAAAACTAAGACTTTTAAAAAAGCTTACCATTAGTGTTATAATAGCTTACTCTAATTATAACATACAAAGTGTGGGGTTTTATACTTCACAACTTGTCCTGGTGACATAACATTTGATATCTTACTTACAAACTATGGGTTCAGTATTATGTGGAGGGGTTTTGATAGATAAAGATCTGTTGCTGAATTAGTCAGGCTCAAAAGAATCTCAAGGCTGCTTCGAGAAGCTGAGAACAGAATCTGCTGTGAGAAAGAGGGGCGTTCCACAATCACCGGGGTCCTGGCGTGGCGTGAATCATCGGATGTATCATCAGTGAGACTCCAGCGCACGGACAGCCCACGATACTCATTTAGCGAATCCATGCTTGGAGCATGGACGCGTGATTAGAATATAGTTACATATATAAGGAGACTTGTTTCTGTAATAAATGGCGTTAGCGTGATTCACATTGAATCGACTTGTTTTGCTGAGTCCTTATTTCGCTCTAACAGTATTAGACCTCATAGTTTCATTGTCTGATATCTTGAAATAGAATGAGGTTTCAGCTTTTTTTGGAATGTTTCACACAACTGGTAGAAGAATTTAAGCAGAAACATGGGTATTTAATGAGTATTTTCAGCCACAATTTATTTGGTGAAAAAAACCCTAACAACTTTAAACTTTCTTAGATGAGAAGAGTTCGGCAGTTTCCATAACTGACCTTGATTTTTAGGGCTATCACTCAGTTTGCTCTTAAATCTACCACTTCTTTGCACTATTTTTTATTCTCTAGCTTTTAGACTACTTCAAAATAGAAAAAAAAAAAAAAGAAAAAAATATAAACAATATACTGCTTTTGAGTGCATGCCCTTCCTCTTACAATGTTGCAGCTTTCCCTCCAATGTGGGTTCATTTTATTGAGCTAGCTTGAGTTAGCATACAGGCACGCAGTTTCTTGAAGAAGACGACATCAGTCTTTCTGTAGAAAAACTCTCTTATGAAAATATGTTGATGAGGTGAATGGAATTTATATTAAACAACTCAGACTTGACCTTAACCAGTACTTCTTTTCTGGCTAACTGTTTTCTTCATACCACAAGAGCAAGCATTTTTTTGGAATGAGTAATGCCATGTAAGTTCCTAAGTTCTGAGCTGGACATCACTGGAGATTCAAGCAATAACAGTGACCTCCAGGTAGCATAATTCTCAATTGCTCTGAGACTTTAGGAAAAATCACAAAATAGTATTGTTTCTCTGATAGTAGACTAGTCTGAATACTGTACTTCCTGTTTTAATCACTTGCAGTATACTACACATGCTCCAGTGAGTCTCAGTGAACAGAATGGAGATCTAAAAAGACAGGCAAATAACATTTAGCAGTTTTACTGCCTATAATCTTACCACAGCTTTAACAGATGGCTTTCACAGTGTTACTGTGCATCACTAAAAAGCTGGCATATAATCTCAGCGCAGTTAAATTTCAGTATTGTATTGAATACATAGTGTATTCACCATGTGGGAGTGTGTATGTAAACATGCTACCTGCCTGGGAGATATATTATATGAAAAGTCAGCATTGGCATTTCTTGTGATAATATCATAAATTTCATGGTATTAAATGCTAGTGTGTCTTGTTAAGACATTAACAAGATTCCTGTCATCCATTCATGTAACTGCTTTTGGTTTCTCAACCATGCACAAGCCTTCACACCCTTGGCCATTATATCCCAAGACAGACTTGTTTCAGAGAAAGAACAGGGAAAAAAATTCTTGAAGAAGTCCTCTTTCTACTAGCTATAATGTTATTTGTATTTTTGCCTCCTGCAAGATGTGTAGTTTCATACATAAATGCTTAAATACAGGCCTATTGTCAACAGCATGTGTTTTGTGGTCACTCAGTGGAAGAGTGGTGATAGTCCTGTACAAGTTAGGGAATAACAGGGTCAGTTATGTACCTGTTAGTGCAATCACAATGGTCACAGAGGTTTAGAGCTTCTCACAGGTGGAAGCTTTAATTTCTGTTGTGTTTTCAAATAAGGGAACTAGAGGCAGTAGGTGAAAGTAGATCAAAAGGCAGTAGCTGTCTTCCTGTCCTGTAAGCAGAAAGGAAGAGCAATTAATGTTGTAATACTGTATGTAGGATGGAGCAAATAAGACTAAGAAAAATTGTGGGGACATAGACAACAAAAAGACAAATGTGATGGATATGGAGTTGAGAAAGACACACTGTATTCTTATTATGTATTTTTTTAGTTAGTAATAAATATGCATTTTTCTGCTTTTTGATTATATGTGTTTGACTCAGACAACATGATTACTTACATGGAGTTATCAGTGTCTTTCTGTATGGGGAAGCTTAGGAAATGCACAGGGAACCTCCAGTTTCTCTCTGGCAGATTGAAGAGGACAGTTCAAACTTCTAAAACTATAGCAGAAGATTCAACGATAAACCTGAGGGGCTTCCTTTCAAGAAATTTTAGTGGAAATGTCCCCTAGACTTTTGACGTCTAGGTGCCTCTTAACTCCAGCTTTACAGCAAGCCAGTCCTGGCAATCCCTCCTGCAAAGCTGGCAGCTGTGCTGAGAGGCACTGTCACAGAATGTTACCTCTTCTGTGAACAGTTTTCAGTGGAACCAAAGCTACTCTGACATTTTGCAGAGAATTCCGAACTCTGCTGTCTTTTAAAGGTGTAACTGAGATTGTCTTGGGAAGACAGTAATCATTTTCCATTGTTTCCTTTAAAACTGGAACCAGATTTCCAGTATTATATTATGTTTCAAAAATTGGAGACTGAACTGAAGAGATAAAAAATGTCATGGCCAGTGAAAGTTGGCAGAAAAAATAAAGCCAAAAAGGGATTATGTGGGAGCTCAAAAATGCTGTAGAATCAAGAGAAGAACTGAAGAAGGAGATCACAATTACTGTTGCTGCTCACATTGCCTTCCATTCATCTGTTTTCCTTTCGTATTTTCTTTTCAGAATTTCCCGCTTAGTTATTGAAGCACAGAAAACCATGACCACTTCCCTAAATGCCATCTTAATTTCAATCCAGTGAATTTAATTGGAAGTAGCACCCAATGAGTTGAAAAATAAGTGCAGCCCCAAACACAGTGTTAATACCACTGTGGCTTTGTACATGCACAGAATTAATTGCATGAAGCTCAGCAGAGGATCAAGACTAAAATCATTAGTTAGATTGACTTGAAGAATTTGGAAACTGATTCTGAAGTGGCTCAATTTGTATGAAGCCTGCCCTGTGAAACTGTATATAGGTAAGGAGTTAAGTTATTTGTAAGACTAGACAATTTTCAGATTACTGGGCCACTTGCATCAAAAATGTCATCTTTGTGAGAGAATTTGTAAGTCCAATGAAACCGCCAATAAAAGAAAATCCAGAAGATCAAATATCACACTTTTATGTATTAAAATTCTTTAAATGTAAAACTCACAATAGGTGAAAAAGCTGAGTCTAAAAGTCATTAGGAATTCCTGTTTTTTGTTAATTTTAAATATTTCTGTAACTAGAAATACCACTAAATAAAAAAGCCTATAATACATTGTATTGTATTTTGATTGTGAAAAGAAAGTTCTGTCACCATGTGAGAAGGGCTGGCAAGGATTCATAGGAGGAAAGAGGGTAGGAATAAAGAAGAATAATACATTCATCTGTAGCTGAAAATCATGTTTCATTTTTTTTTGATAATTCAATTGTCTCAAATGTGAATTCTCATCTTTTGCTGACTCAATACAAGAGAGAAAATGAGAAGTATAGCTCCAAATAGAGAATAATGAAAAGAAAGCATTCATTGTTCCAAACTGACTAGAAAACAACAAGAATAAATCAGACAAATCAAGCATTATGGTAACTGTTTTACAGTGTTACGCTTCTTTACACCTATTATTAATTGAATGACAATTTCTATTTATGGTGGGATACTCAGGTAATTTGGATTCAAAATGAAAGATACTTGAGGTAAGGGAGTTCAGGATATGCTGCTGGTAAATGGCTGCTAATTTAAGGAAAAATTTATTGCTGGACTCTGAAAACTAGTTCTTTGCTCGCTCCTTCCTTCCTTTCTTCCTTCCTCCCTCTCTCTCTCCCTCCCTTCCTTTTCTTTTCATTTAGAGTCATTAAAAACAACTAAATGAATCTTAACTTCCACCCAGGATTTTAGCTGCCATGGCATCTGAAATCCCCAAACACACTGATATCCTGGTGGCAGCAAAAATGTCACAATGGGGGACCTTTGTTCAAAGGTTTGAAATTACTAACACACATTCTGGTGAACAAATATCCCTGCAGTGACATTTATGAGTAGAATCTATTCAATATGAAAAATACCCAACTAAGATAATAGTATGGCTGACAGAACTTGAATGGTAGTTTTAAGCCTATGTGTCTCTGATTTCATTAGGCTTATATCTTGAAGTATTTTCATTCCATAACATATTGTTTGAAGTTATCATAATTTTAGGTATTACATGAAATGTTTCTTCTTATGTTGCACATATACCAGTTGTACTTGTTCTAGCATGTTATACTGTCTGTTGGTAAGAATTGTATGCATTCATAGAACATTAACTTTGACTTTCAACATAATATATAAATAAGATAATCCTTCACTCAGCTGCATGGTCATCATATTCCAGAGAACCTGCTATATAGGCAAGAATAAAACATTAAGTATAATTTGTAGTAAACCCACTACTAATTCATTTCTTTTCTTTCACAGCCTGGAAAAATTGCCAAGCCTTTGCAAACACTTTTGTTTCTTTTAATGTTTTGTTTCTTTTGAATTTAGACTATGTGTTGACTCTGCTGTTCACAGAATCACAGAATGCCTGTGCTTGGAAGGGACCTCTGAAGATCATCTAGTCCCACCCACCTGCTAAAGGAGGTTCACCTAAAACAGATCACATGGAAATGAGTCGAGGCAGGTTTTAAGTATTTCCAGAAAAGGAAGCTCCACAACCTCTCTGGGCAGCCTGTTCCAGTGCTCTGGCACCGTCAAAGTAAATAAATTTTTCCTCATATTCAGATGGAACTTCCTGTGCTTCAGTCTGTGCCCATCGCCCCCAGTCCTGTCATTGGTCACCATTGAAAAGAGTCTGGTCCCTCCTCTTAACACCCACCCTTGAGATATTTATAAGCATTAATAAGATCCCCTCTCAGCCTTCTCTTCTTCAGGCTGAACAGACCCAGCTCTCCCAGTCTCTCCTCATAAGAAAGATGCTCCAGACCCCTCAACATCTTTGTAGCTCTCTGCTGGCCTTCTTCCAGTAATTCCTTGTCCTTCTTAAACTGTGGAACCCAGAACTGGACACAGTTCTCCAGATGCAGCCACACCAGGGCAGAGTAGAGGGGGAGGATAACCTCCCTCAACCTGCCGGTCACACTCATTATAATTTCACCCCATATATTATTTGCCTTCTTGGTATCCTGGGGTGCATTAGGAAGACTCACTCTCTTATTACCTTGGATAACCCTGGTTATTTTGATGTCAGCCTTGATGACATCAAAAGGATTTGTTTGCTATCTGTTTTCCTGCAGGCAGGATCTTACTCATTGTTCTCTAAAAAGTTTTCATTTTGTGGATGCATCCTCCTATGTAGAATATTCATACAAATGAGATTGCTCTGTCTGCACTAGTTTTGCATATGAAAAGAAAATAAAGGAGAAAACAAAATTGCCTTGGTAAGTTTCTCTTCCATGGCAATTCACTGCAAAGTACTATGGCATGCCAACAACAAAGATCAGCAATATCAAGACTTTATGACCAGATATAGGTTTGTACTATTAAAATAAATTCAAACTTTGAGTGAATGATTGAGACACTGAAAGATGAGTAGATACAATCTGTACACAGACTATTACACAGGTTAACAACAGTGCAGTAGTAGATTAAGATTTGACTGACAATGAAATCAGCTTTAATCTCTGTTCCAGCAGACAAGTGATAACTTAGACTGTCAAAAACTGAAAAAAGCCCTGGAGATGTGAGTTACTGATTTATGCAAAACATATTTAAGAAGTCAGAAATACTGTGTTAGGAGGCGAAAGGTCCTAAGAAGTGGATCGATTCAGAAAATTGTTCAGAAATATAAATGCTATTCGGAAAGAAGTATCACAAACCTAAAAGAAGCTTTACTCACTCGTTAGTGATCTGATCATAAAAAAATGTGAAAAAGACTGAAGTATGTATCTTTAACTCAAATATAATCTCTATTTGAACATATAGCTAAAAAAGTGAGAAATTCATCAGTAGTAGAGACAAATGCCTAAATATATTGAAATAAAAGCCTTGTGAAAATATTAATTATTAAATTAAAAGGAAATATAACAACCCTGAATTGCTTCTGGGAGTTATCATAGTAATATAGGAACCAAAATTACTCCAAGGACTTTGGATTGTCTTAGTCTGTTCAGTAACAAAAAAAAATAGATGTATCTAACCTTTCCCTGTGTTTTTGTTTTGGTTTGGTTTTGGTTGTTTGTGGTTTTTGTTTGAGTTTTATTTTGTTTTTTCCTTTCTTTTCCAAGTTATGAACTTGTTCTGATATTTCAACATTTAACATTAGAAAATATTCCTCCTCATATCCAACATAAATCTTTATTGTAAACGAAAATTATTTCCAATTGATCCTCCTCAGTTTCCCGGAAAATGACTCATTATGAACCCAGGTATAGTGCCATTCCTTTATTTGAAAGCAAGTTGTCCTGGTTTTGTTAAAAACAAGTTTCTCTTCCAGTGAATTTTGCCTGTCAGCTAAAGCTTCATATTAACTGCATTTTCCTGGAGAACCAGACACATGTTTTGGTAAACATAGCAATGGAATGCAAACTTACTGATAAGCACGGATGGACATCTCGCGAGAGGGCCAACGAGAAACAGGCGACCAAGAAACTGACCAACTGTGTATGACATCCCATTCACGTGAATACTTCATATAAAAGTAGGAGATCACGAGGATCTCATCCCTTTTTCCCTTCTGCTTATGGCTGACATTAGGAGAGGACCTTGCTAGTTGTCCCTGCGAACTGAGACCTAGTGAGAGACTGAATCCAGCTCCGGTTGGCTGCAGAGTCCAGTCCAGAACTTTGGGTGCTGGCTCTGCAGTTGCTGAGACTTTCAAGATTGGTTTTGTATTTTTTGTATTATTTTCTCTATTCTTATTAGTAGCATTAGTAAAACATTGTTAATTTTTTCCAACTCTCTTCTCTCTGTCCTTCTTTCCCTCCCAATCGCCTGTCCTGAGTGGAAAGGGGGGAGAGGGAGGGGCAAAAGGGGGAAGTGGGGGGGGAGAGGAGGTTAACAATACATCTGCCAGGCTTTTATTGTCACCCCGCAATCTTAATTCTGCATTTAGAGCTTAATTTTTATACAACATACAGGATAACAGCAACAAAAGACAAGGAGGACATGCATGGAGGGAGACTGAGGTTTATCAAACGACAGGATACACAAACTGCTTAAGTTCTAGGCATTTTCATCAACTGAATACTGATGCTGTGGCAAATATCAACCCTTAAAGTACAAATTCATGTCACTATATATTTTTTACTCTCTCCTAAAATATTTGACAAATTGTGAATAAACTGCAAAATCTATCATTTTTCCTTTAATTTTGCTTCATGCTGCTACCTCTTTCCTAAAGTGTTTTTGAAGTGTGTGATTCCTGCTTGCTTTTTTATGGGTTCAAATTCAGCTGTATATTGCAAATACAACTTTTTTTTAGGCGGTGCTATGAGTATTTTGTTGTACTGATGACTTGTAAATTTATACTTTGGAATTTTATTATATATGACATCCATGCTGTGCAGTACTTTCAGCACCTTGTGTGCTTTCTTCTGGAAAAGTAAAAACAAAACAATTCCCTTCTTCTGCAGATGAGGTGCAAAGGGCATTTACAAGAATCAGCAACTGCCAAATGACAAGTTGCAGGTTGGCAGCTGCTTCTCTAGTCCAGCTTCATTTACCAGTACATCATTTGATCACTTTACACAGTGAATATAGTAACCTGAATGTCATATCACCCAGCCTTTAGTGGCAGCTGTAGTATTCCTACAATAGTAGGTTATTAAGACATCTGGACATACAAAAATTGGGTTTTCTTTCCTGGATTTTTCTTTGCTATGGCTAACACTGAGATGATCAATTTGGACCCATTCAGCTTTCTGTTCTTCTCATTTGTGCTTTGCACAGGAGACATTTCTTCCTTGGTCCTTTTGGTCAGAAGGAGGTGATGCAGTGTAAGCTGGCTGCTGTTTATTCCACAGTGATCCCTAAGGCACTCCACACCTTCATCTCCCCTGCTAGTTTGTTTGGTGTAGCACCTTAATGGTTGTGTGTTTTCCCTGGAGCAATTACAATTTTTGTCAAATTCTGTACCTTTCTGATACTCAGTGTTTTCCCTCTAGTGATGGTGTTTGCATTATGCATTTCTCCCCCGCATCCTGTGGCTGCTGTGTGTGCACAGCTGGCCTTGCCTGACCCCTGGCCCCCCGTGTCAGAATTCTTGCCAAGCTCCATCTGTATTGCCTTGGAAAGCTGTTGAATTGTGCACCTACGCCTATTCTGAATGTCTGAAACTGGTTTGCTGCTCCAGTGAATATTATGGCATAAACCAAATCCTTTTATTTTTATTTTATTTTTTAATAGAAATAATTCTGGAAATTGTTCACTTTTTGTCTTTTTTTTTAAGAAAAGAGCCATACACTACTGTACTGTATCATCAAGTATACAGTTGACAGATAATTGAGTGATGTAGCTTGAGATTCAGATTTTACCTGCCCTAAGCTTCAGTTGATGTGAGTATCACCCCTCTTCTGCTCTTACCTGCTCATTGGTATATTATAATTCTGTACAACTTCCGCGCTGCCTGGTTTTCTGGCAACAACTCTGCCAAATCCTCTCAACTGTACAGCTCTCTGGAAGGATGTCAGTCTTCATAATTGTCTGTTTATTGGGACTGAATTAAATTCTTTCCAAATAGCATTTCCCTATATCCAGTTGTTTCTGGAATGTTTGTGTATGTGCCTTCCTATTTTCAGATAGGAACATGTTTTCTTTCAGTTCTATAGAGATCCATTGATTAATCACTTGCAAATTATCATTGATTAATCAATGATAATTAAGCAGATCATAACATGCTTTTAAATATTAATCATTTGCATACATGAATATTTAGTCTTTTATTAATATCTGGAGTAGATTAGTTATCTGTGGTCTTTACTGTTAGCTCACATAACTCATACATTGTTTTTCTCTAAACCAAATTCATAATTTGAAATTCTTTACCTGTATATTTTTAATCCATTCTGTGTCAATTTCTTTGTGAATAGCAGCATTGATATAAAACTTACAAAGTGAGACTACTTTATTTATTTTTTTTCCTTCCCTGTGCTGTTTGACAGCTTGTGTCTGGGTTAGCTACCCACTGCTCAAGCCTAGCTGTCTGTTTTTTTGAGGCACTCCCCTTTTCCCCTTTTCAACTTGTAGGGAAGGCATGCTGAGAAGTAGATGTTTGACTTTTGACACAATACAGTGCTAACATTTAGGCTCTGAACTTTTTTCACAACAAATACACCTTCTTTTTATTTACTGCCTTAGAGAGTACTTTTGCCATTGAGAATTTGCCAATTTTAACTTGCCATTTCTTTATGATTCATATTCATACTAAAAATTAATAACCGTCTATATAGTGCTATTTCTTTCTCTTTCACTCCTCTTGTTTTCTTTTCAGACCTCTCTTACCTGCACCAATGTATGTTGCTCTTTTCTTTTGAATCTTTTGACCTTCATATTATAATACTGGGCCTCAATGACTCAAAATCACTTCTTATATTTGAAATGATAGACTGGTTACTGTTGTACACCTTGGAACTGTTGAAGCTTTTGGCATACAGCTAGGTCTGTTGAGGATACACTGACATTTCTGCTTTAGGGAAAACATTTATTCTTCCAACACTTTGTCAAACTCTCTAGCTATCATGCTATAGATAGAGCAATTTAATTTCTTCCTGTGGCTTTTTTGTCTCTTGCTACTCCTTGAAACTTGTTCCCCCATTGATTGAACTTCTGCAACACCTTGTTTCTTGTCCTGTAACTTTCTTGTTTGCCTTTTCTACTGATATTACTACCAGTTCCAAGATCCTGGCTTTGGTCCTTTCCTTACTGAGACTCTAGGAGAAGTCACTGCACACGATTTGCAATGAGTTCCTCTATACATTTTTTGTTTCTCTGTTAGGCTTGTGTGATTTATGCACAATGATATTCTCTTCCTGCTCCTGCTCTCATCATCTGCCTTGATAGCATTGTTACAATGATGGATGCTATTATTAGTCTCATATGCTTGCATAGTATGGAACCATTATCATCTCTGTGGAAGAAAGGGAACTGAATGAGTCAAACATATGGGTTTCAGAGGAAGAGATCTGTGAGTCACAATAGTTTATCCTTCTGTCTCTAACTTCTTAGCCCCACCTCCCATTTCTGCAGTATAAATCGTCTTACAAAATTTCTGTGCTACCTTCTCCATTGATTTCTGTGGTATGAAGCTATTCCTTGAATAGTTCAAATAGTGTCATCCAAGGTTCTTTTTGTTAAAAATCGAAGTCTAAATCTCAATTCATATTAGTTACTGTTATATAAAGATAATAGGCCTGAATAGTGTTTTGTTTCTGCTGTGGCTGGCTTCTCATTTTGACTGCTAAATTCCTTTAGAGTGAATATCCTCAGATGGATGACACATTTTAGTTCTGAAACTATGTCAATATAATATATATTTTATCTAAATATATATAATATATTACATATTATATATTAAATCAAAAGATATAAAATACATTTTATATATTTTATTATATAATATATATATTAGAGGAAAAAGGAAAGTGCATTTTATTACTAATAGCCTAATTCCTGTCATATAAGTATTTTTTTTCTCTTATGCCTGTTTAATTCTACATTAATAAAAAACTTTTTACAAAATAAAATTATTAACAATGTCCATTAAATAACATTTTACCAGAAGTTCAACTTCCTCCCGTTGTCTTTTGTACTTCCATCACGTGCCATTGAAGGGCCTGGCTCCATCTTCTTGGTAACCACTCCTAGGTACTAACAGCCTGCTGCTAGGCCACCCTGAGTCTGCCTCCAGACAAGCTGAGGTAACAAACCAGGTCGAGGGTCCGTCTAGCAGCAGGAGATGGAACAAAAGACAGGAGTCAGAGAGACAAACTATCTGCAATGTAGAAGTTCAGCCAGAAAACAGGACTGGAGACAAGGAGGTATATATGATGCAGCTCAGACAAAGACTGAAGGTCTAGACCTGAGCTGAAATGCAGCTTCTGGAGCAGTGTGGAGTGTGGTAGAGACTGCAGATGAAGCTGGTCAAGGCCGTCAAGATTTACTAGTGCAATGAAGGCTAACAAGTGTTTCCTCATTTTCCTTGTTGACCATGTTACTATGAATGTAGCAGTAGAAGATCTTGATGCCCTTAATGTCCATTGGCAACTCTCACTTCTAACTGAGGTTTGGATTTCCTAACACCATTGTTTGTAATCTGTTCATGTTTCCACCTCATATACAATGCCTTTTTCCACTGGAGCACTGCCTTGAGCTTCATGCTTAGCTGAGTCTTCTGATATTTCTGCGTGTTTTCTTAAGAATTGAGATGGGCTATTCTTGTCCTTGGAGGATGTAATCTTTAGAGATCTGCCAGTTTTTATGAGCCCTTCAGAACTGTCTCCCATGGGATTCCACGTACCAGTTTTTGGAATAAGGTGGCAGCAGCTACAACTAACTGGTTTCTTTTTCTGGACTTGGCTTTCTGTGTATTTTCTTACTTGTTTGTTGTTTATCCATTTTTGTGTTTTTTAAATCCAAGTAAAAATGCATTACTGTTTTACCACAAAATGAACGACTCTGACTTACTATGTGAGAAGCACCATTAGTTAAGTCAAGTACTTTCACTAAGCACAGTTGTCCAGGGTGTCTACATTTTACTAGCTTATTTTAAGCCTCCTGAATTTATTAATATGAAGTTTCATGGTGTTATGTATTTGTCTTATTTCCCTCTCAATGCTTTCATTCTGCATTGGAAGCAAGACCCTACTTTTCCCAAGGAACAACACACACTTCACTGTCCCACTTGTCTATGTGTACTTTTTGGCATCAGAAATCTGAAGCATAGAACTTACTTTTGTCATAGTAAAATGATGTAACAAAACTCAAGAGTAAATATAATTTTCAGTCCAACACCATTGCCTTTTCCTGAAATCAACTTTGCCAATGTAACTGATGACTTGGTAAAATAAAGGGATTCCACAAGCCTGAACTTTATTATTTATTGAACAGATGTAAAAAGTTCATGGTGACTTAGTTTGCTATGGTTTATTTCTAAGTAGGTAGTTTTTTTAAAAAACTGTGTAGCTGAACTTGAGAAACAGATTGTTTCTGGTGCAGATGAATACGCACAGGAATGAAAAAGGTGAAAAGGGATCTCTTGCTACCTATGTGCATGACACCACTTCAGGCTGTTCTTTATTCTTGTTACCCTTTGATGTTGTGCTTGATTTGACATATACGGAAGAGCTTCCTAAATTACC
Organism: Nesoenas mayeri; assembly: GCF_963082525.1. Taxonomy (NCBI): domain Eukaryota; kingdom Metazoa; phylum Chordata; class Aves; order Columbiformes; family Columbidae; genus Nesoenas; species Nesoenas mayeri. Next base: position 131,748,441 of record NC_137541.1, read on the forward strand.
AGGGTGCAATAGTATAAGCCTACCATCTAAAGAGCACTGGAAACTGCTACAGGAATCAGGAAGGCTCAGTGCGTTTTCCCACAAGCAAATATCATTCCATAACACCTTCAGTGTATGCCAGTGTCACAATGTGGTACATCTGCTTTTAATTCTGAAGAAGTTACTTTCTGTCTCTCCTGAGATTTATGCCTTGCATACGTGTATTCTGCTGGACTCAGATTTAGACTCTGTGGGTGATCTTCTGCCACCACAGGCCATTGTACATTTTGTAAAACATGGTGGAACTGATAAAAGGGAAAAAGGACATCCAGGTGAATTGCCAGAAGCAGCCCTCAGGTTTCCTGAGCCTCCTGAAAATAAGATAGGGGTAAGAATATACTTTCCCTGCTTGATGCTAGTGTATTGTGATGTGACTGCCTGAAACTCCTGAAGTCCTATATTTTCAACATAATTTTATTTTGTTTAAAGCTAGCTCTTAATTAGGTGAATAATGTGGGCCATCTATTAAATAAGGAAGAACACCCTTTCCAAAATCCACAATTACATTCATTCTCACCTAAATAGTACACTGTTTGAACACAAATGGCTTTCATGTAGAATGAGACTCTGTAGTAGGTGAACTTATAAATGCCTAGATAAACTTATGAATGTATATAAATGTTTGTTCCAAACATGTTCCTAAACAGATTTTTCAAGGCAAGAAAACTAGATAGAATTCTATCCTAGATAGAATGCACAATAGAGAAAAGTTTGTTTCAAATGTAGTTCTGTAATTAAATTGGCAAAGGGGGCAAACTGCAATTAAAAAAACAGACATTACAATAAAACCAGCAGGGAGAAAGTGCTCTGTCACCTGGAGAGTATTCAAACGTGAATTCCTCGGGAGGATTTCTATGTGATACTTTTGATATACTGTCAGATATAAAATTCTGTTAAAAGTTTGCTTATCTCATTGAAAGATTATTTATCTGTTGTCCCCTTACTCTTAAGTAATACTTTACTGGGATGACTTCAGTTCCATTTTTGCAAGTTGTTATGTAGATAGGAAGTACTTGCTCAAGTCAGCAATATTTTTTTATTTAAATGGAAATAGCTTGCTTGTGTAAATGACTGCATGGTTAGACCAATTTTTCCTCCATTTTCTTAGTCTTTTATTCTGTCTGTAAATCATCAAAAGTGTATTTGTTCACTCTTAGTTGACTATAGAAAGAAAAAAGATTTGTTCTTCAAACCTGCAGGCCACAGATTTTATCTGATAGGCTGTTCTCTGGTTCAGTGGGATCTCCAATTTTATGAAAATCCAGTACAAATCAGGTGCTGAGGGTCGAGGTCCTTACTGAAAGAAAAATGTTGTAACTCTCTTATAAAGGCTTCATTGGTGTGTGAATGGCTTTCTTTTACTTAATCTGTGCACCTTGAATTTTAAAAATTTTCTGGTTACCCCCTTCTCCCCTTTCTCAGTCTTTCTGGATTGCCTTAGGTGATCAGACCTTGCTAGGGCTGCATAAATAGCAATGGCAGTAGAAAATGCTCCAAAGATAACCCTTAAGCCCGTAAGAATAAGTTGTTGATATGAGCAGCAATAAAGGTGGCCTGGTTAAAAGGAGAAAACTGCTAGGAAAAAGAAAACTTCTGCTGAAAAATACTGCCAGAGAAAGGCCTGCCAGTCTGCATGTTAGAGCCTAGGAACTAAGTCTGTGAACCAGAAACATCTTTGAAAAATGCAGCTGGCATCTTTGAAGTACAACTGGTGGACCTAGAAGCCAGAGAGACCCTGAGATACCACCAAAAGGTGCAAAAACAAGGAAATTAAACAAAAACTTATAATCTGAGAAGGTGGAAAACAGTCTGGGAAAAATAAAATGCTCTGAAAGAAAATATGTGTTGGCTCTTACAGGTGAAAAATTGAAACTAACAACATCTGTTGTCTGCTAGAAGTAGTATGTCCTATGACCTTTTATGTTATAAAGATGACTTAATTTTTATCATAAATGGACCCTCTCTCTGTGAGAACATTCTGTGCTGCTTTTATTTTTCTTTTCCTTAAACAGGCTGAATTCTCTGCAGCGGCTTTCTACAAGAGCTTGGGCTCTCCATGAAGATGCCTAGCTGACTCCAGACTTTGTGACACAGATCACACCTGATGGGAGGCTCTGTCTGTTATCTTACTTATAGCCCTTTTGGGGTCAGTTCAGCTTATCATCCCAGCTCTCGGACATTTCAATTCTCCTCTGGGCCAGTTTGTGCTTCCCTTTGGGAAGGTTTGGTCCCTTCTGAAATTCAGTTGATATCAATTTATTTTATACACGTAATATTTATCTTGTATATTTTATATATATATAAAAGCAACCTATTATATCTCCTGTTATGTTGTTGATAAGTTGCTTCACTGATTGTAAGTTTATATCAAACTGTAATGGTATATACCTACTTTACTGTTGCTATTATTGATTGTTTCTATACGATTGATTACTTCTAGTATTGATTGTTCCTTTTAGCTTTGACTGATATTATGTTATTGCTGATAGTAATTTGTAATAGCCTGGCATATATATATCATATTTGCTAGTGGTGATTTTGTGGTGCACTTGCTACTGATGATTTGTATAGTATTTGTCGTAATCTGTAATAAAGTAGAAAAATTTAGAGGATAAAGCTTCCATGTCCTTGTGTATCACAGAAACTTATGAACACATGGTGGTGATCTCTATACACCCGCAGACAGGGTAACCCTGTAGATCGTGACAGTTGTGCATGATTGCTTGCTTGTTTATATGAATTTTCTATTCAGATTCAACCTCATGATTTTTTAAAACCAGACATATTGATCTATTTTAATGAATAACTTTTGAGAAAAATGTTTTTCCTGTGCTGTTATGCCTTGATGACTTATGACATTGAAACAGCTATTATTTTGCTGGAACTGGTCTGAATGAAAGCGAGCTATTACTTTGCATTAGGGCATCTTTCAGGTGTTCACTATCATGCCACTTCTCTTTTGGGCTGCCAAGTTAAGCTGCTATGTTAAATCCATTCTGACAAAACCGATATAGTTTTAGGGAGCCATCCAGCGATACAATAATTTACTTTTTGATAGATATCAAATCTTAAAAACCTAATGACTTTATTTTCTCAACTAACAAGGTATTTCTTTTTGTGATTTTGTAAAAGGAAGTACAATGAGGTGTACTTTACATAATAGTGTTATGCATCTTAAAGATATGAAGAATGTTTCTAGATACAATTTTGCAGTACTGGGAATGAAAGCCAGCGATGAAGCATCTAAGCACTGTTAAGATTTTCAGAACTTGTGTTGCAAGGTTCTTGGGAGATTGCATTTTCTTTTCCATTACACTTGAACTTCGTCAATTTTCATCACAATATTTTTGCATCTAATGATTTATTTGACTCATGAGAAGAAACCAGTGGTAACAATAGACCTTATTTTGTGGCTATATCTTTCCTTTCTCTGATTTGTTCTAATCTCCACTTTACTGTGAAGAACAACAAAATTGCCTGCAAGTCTGCATCAACATCCGTGTTAATATTAATACTTATTTTTCAGTCTAAGACTGTAAGACTGTGACTGTGACTTGCTGAGTCAACTTAAATTTGATCTCCCTCACGTTTTTGGTTTTGTTTTGAGGTTTTTTCTTGTGTTTTTTTTGGTTTGTTTTTTTTTGTTGTTGTTGTTTGTTTTTTTGTTTTTTCCTGGCTGCTGTGGACGTACCTTCAGCTATGATCTCACTGTAATAATTTTCAAATTTTTATTTTAGACAAACAACTGGGGAGCTCCTACAACTAATGATAACTATGGTTTGTTGATTTGATATAGAGAGGGTATATTACTAGAAACTTCAGAACTATGTTCTAAAATGAGGATGAAATTTAGCACAAAGATACGTCTTTTCAGACTAGGTATAAGACATGGTAAGGTAAAACCTGTTACAAAGCAGGTTTTCTGGAAAAGTAATGTAAGGCTTCTGTAGGGCCAAACAGATAACTCTGTGTATAGTCCTTGAATCTCTTATGTGTCTTAGAAAATACTCCTTGTTGTTAAGACATTTGTGGGGAAGAAAGACTAGAAATTCAATCAGAAAAGTTCTCAAGATGTACCTTTTTAGAAGCTCCTTAAAAGCAAACAAAAAAACAAATAAAAACAACCCACAACAAACATCTGTTGAAATTGAGAAAAATAGGTAATGTTCCAAGATCTCTTATCCTGCTGTCGTTCAGTGTCTTGAGAGTGTTGTTATACTTTCACATGTTCTTTATCCCTATATTTTCTCTGATTTGGATTTACAAGGCTGAAATGGAAAGCATTTCCAAATATTATCTCATGTCAGCTGAAAAGTTTGAAGAGAAGATTTGATCATATCATTTTGAGATGATAGTCTAGCGAATAAGAATGATGAAGTAAGAAGCATTTTCCAGTGTCAGTCATACTTTTCTTTTAAAATATTATTTACCTATTAACATAATAAGGTAAGTGAAAAGCAAAACTTTAGGTGCGCCTTATACCTAAGAAATCACTTTTTAATTTTAAAAGACAAAGAAACCTGACATTTTATCTGATTCCTGGTTTTTTTTGTGTCTGTGTGTGAGAGTTTTTTGTTTATTTGTTTTTTTTTAATCATAGCCAAAGTCAAGCTTTTGCAAATAATCTTGGTTTATTTCCATTGAGGGGCTATGGTAACAATAATACAAATAGTTACATTTCTCTATATAGTTGAATCATTTTTCCCCGAAAATAGATGCTGTATTTTGTGGAGGTAGCTATTTCTTTCTGCAAGATGTGAGCTGACTGTTTCGCTGAAAGACACTGAACTAACAGATGTGGAAAGCATAATTCTTTATTTAATTAGTATGCAGGACTCAAGTAATGACATTTTTGTGGTGTTTTTTTTTTGTTTTTTTTTTGTACACTATTCTACTAGTGAGTTTCAGCTCTGCTCTGGGGTAACCATCTATATCTCAAGAATTACAGTCTATCTTTATATAACCGTCAAGTTTTAATCAACTTGCACTTTGCTTGTGAAGCCAAAGTATTGAACGGCTCTAAAGAGAAACTGCCCTTCAGTTTTTGGCTTCATCAATGAAAGAGACAAGTTGGTCACAGGTTTTGCCTTTGCATACAGTTTTTTGAGAGACAGATTTAACATGGGCCACAAAACAGGCATTAGAAGACTATTCTGGTTAAAGCTGTCATTTAATTTTGAGTTAGTTTATTTGAAATACCATTATAACAAGAATCAACAGGATCTATTATTAAAAAATATCTTCCCAGAAAGAAGGACAGGTTGACCACCAAAGACTATTCCATATGATTCAGATGTTTTGGATGCATGTGGTATACTGTGTAGTTATTTATGTATATTTCTTTCTTACAGGTATAAGCTTTGATGTTTCTTCTCACTATTTCATTAACTAAACTCTTTCTCATTTTAAATTGCACATGCATAGTAGCCTTTCCACTTCCATGGATATGGATTCTTTATTTAATCCACACAGCTTTTACAAATAAATCTTAACTTCTAAATTAAGAAAGGGATGGTTTAACATTGCTTGTTATAAGCAGACAGAAATACCTTATCTGTGATTTTTTTTAAACATTGTTTGTAAGCTCTGGAGATACTAATGCTAATTTCATCTTTGTTATACTCCTGGATAATCTGTTCTGTGTCTTTGTGCATTGCTAACATAAAATGTTTAGAGGGTTTTTGACTTAGCGAAGTCTGTTGTTTAGTCTTGCTATCACTGAAGCTTGTTATCATTTATCCTGCTCATTCAGCTGCAAGGTTCAATCCCTGTCCATCATGTTTTCTTAATGCCCCCATGTCTTTACTTGCCTGAAACTGTTATAGCATAACTTCTTATTTTTATTTAGTAGCATAATCTGTTTTTAGCTTTGCGAGATAATAGCTGGGCATGTCTGTAGGAACATTTGTAGCTTACTTTGTGTTATGGTGTAGTTATTAGTATTTAGGAGACTGAAAAAGAAAAGGAAGTGCAAGGGTAAAGCAAAAAGGGAAACCTGTTGAATTGAATATAACAGGAAAAGAAACAAACAAACAAAAAGATATTTCAAGCCAAGTTTTCTAATAAATTTCCCTTTCTAGGAAGTGAAATAAAATGCACTTAGCTCCTGATTTGGCTTCATCATCTACACAAAGGGGTATGGGAGAATAAAGAACTTCTTTACCTGACTGTGCATGGACTATCTCAACACTGGGCCCCATCATGCAGGAATAAGTACATGTCATGCAGTCCTTCTTTCTCCCACCTTTAGGCACATGGACAAAACAACTCTCTTTATCCCCTGACAAATATTGGTCAGAATAGCTGAGTTGACAAGGAAGAGAGAGGTAAAGAAACATTGGGATATACAATAGTGTGGACTGAAAGGTATCTTCTTACACTGCTATAAAATGATAATTTGTGGATAATCTTTGGAAAGCCTACTTTGAGTCCTCTGGGCCATGAGTTGTTGACAGGTGATTTCAGAAGTAACATTCTATTCCACACTTGAATAAGATAATAGGTCAGGCTACCAGTTATTCAAGCAGGCAAAATACACATTGCATCCATAAAACAATCTCTACTGCTAAGAAAGAAATCTGACTGAACAAAGAGGCACTTATGGCACCACTACACCACTTCAATATACACTGGTCTATAAAAAATACTTCTGGAATGTAGTACTGCATGACAGAAATAGTGATAGGCACTTCATATATATAAATACAAATACATAGATATAATATATATTAAAATACATATATTTTTATATATATATGAGAAAGGTTCAATCACGTGCTTAGGTTACAAAGATGAAATTCATAAAGAGAAGGCTGATCTGAGCTTTCAGACATGCACACAACTGCATCACAAATCTGGTGTTTATATATTAAATAATTCCAAATGTACACACCAGTTTCATGAGGCACTAGCCAGTCTTGAAGTTCTTGAATGTAATCCTTACAACCATTTCCCAATATATGGCTTCTTCAGAAAGAAAGCCAATTACTAATAATTTGTGAAGCTAAGTATTTCCTTAGCATCCTTTGCTAAAATGGATTTTTAAAAAATGTATGATGAGATTGTCACTGTGACTAGATTCTGACTTCAAAACAAGACAAGAAAATAGTAGGTTGATAAAATGAGCTTTGTAAATTGGCAACAGAGAAAAGAAAAATAATTTATACTGGCATTTCTAAAATAGAAATTATTTTTTTCACTGTGTTTATCCCAAATATATATTTAATAGTATGCCTTGATTCCTAACTATCTTTCAGAAATCTTTGCTATCAGGGAAGGTTCAGATTGGATATTAGGAAAAATTTCTTCACAGAGAGGGTTGTGAAGCAGTGGAACAGGCTGCCCAGGGAAATGGTCACCATCCCTGCAGGTGTTTAAAAGATGTATAGATGAGGTTCTTAGGGATGCGGTTTAGTGCCAGAGTTAGGTTATGGTTGGACTCAATGATCTTAAGGGTCTCTTCCAACTGCAATGATGCTATGATTCAATGATGTTTCATAATGGCCGGACTATTTTCTGCCATATTTCACCCTTAATTTCAATGGCAGTCACTGCTGACTCTACTTTTACTTTTCAAAAAAACTGTATCTCTAAAGTACTAAGAGTTTTAGACTTAATTAAAGAGAGAGGAGCTTTGCTGTGCCATCATCATGACTACCCAGGTGAACCAGAAATAGCTACCATCAGGTAGGAACTCTTCATAGCGCAGCTAAACATTTCATCAAGAGATTAAGCTATAGATCTTGAGCTCACCATTAGGCTATTCATAGACAGGGCCCTTTTGCCTCTGACATGCTTCCTATCTGAAATACCCAGTCCTGAAAAACAGAGAAAGACATTGCTATTTGAATATTTTATCTTATGGTAAAGATTTTCTTTCTGTTATCAGTTAATATTATTTTTATGTACTATTCTATTGATGAAAAATAAATAAATGATAGGATTTTTGAAAAATAGCTATGCAAATTCAAATTATCGTACTTTCTACCTATTTCAAATGTATTTTTCTAGTTATATCCAAGTTGATGTAGTTAAATAAAGTATCGTTAATATCCAATACTCTGAACCTTTTTGTTGCCTATGATCTTCTAAGAGCAGAAATGATGGGATTTTTATCATAATGGATCTTGTTAGTGATCAGTTGGTAAAGGACATGTATGAGAATTGCCTTGTAAATGTGACTTGTCATTTAACTGTTGAATCAAAATGTAATCAACTACTACAGACGTTGCACCATATAAAAGGAGCAAAATAGTGTACCAGGCAGGACATGATACATAGGATGTGTCCTTTACATGACAAGAGAGATTTACTTTCAGTAAGTTTTTTGAGAAAACACGTTGCTGGTAAAACTCATTGTTTTGTGCTATTGACAGCCATTGTCTTTCCCTAAACATAAGAAAGATTTGGATTTTTTTTTTTGCACACAATACTCTACTGGCTATGCACCTGTTAATGCAGCTTAGGGTGCTGTAGGGCTTTTTTCCTGCCAGGGCATGCTACTGGCTCATGTTGAACTTGCTGCCTACCAAGACCTAAAAGTCCTTTTTCTTATCCTTTGTTGTGTTTGTAGGTGACATGATTTGGAGTAAATTTTGTCCAGAAGAGTTAAGGAGCACAAGGCTGGTATGAGAAAGAATCAGCAGAAAAATAACACTGAGCTCAGTATTCCTCTATCTCACATGAGCGTCCTTCCTGATACTGATTTTTCTGGATTCATTTCATTATTTAATAGAGAAGACAAAAGATAGCTTTTAGTATCTTAGAGAATGATGATTTTCCTACCTGTTAGACTGAATAAATAGTTGGGCCACATTCACATAATTTCTGTGAGTTCTGCATTTATTAGGAAATCCCGTTCGTGCTGTCTCCTGAGATAAGACAGGGAGAGGTCATTTAAGATCAAAATGCCTGAAAGAATCTGTATTAGAAGAAAGACAGGGAGTTATAAGTAGAAAAGAAAGACTGACCACTCCATGCTTATGGCTGTTTTTAGTTCAAAAGTTTAAAGTATCTAATAAATGAATAGTGCTCTGAGAAAATTTATTAAAAAAAAACCCAACCACAACAAACAAAGAAAAAAGCCAACCCAAAACTTCACCCCCCAGTAAGGAAAACAGTACCTGCCCAAAATAACTATTACATACATCAAATACACAATTTTTAATGCTAACACTGTGAAACCTCGGTGATTTCTAGAAAGACTGTTGAATTTCCAGCATTTTTGAACGATGTTATTCAAAACACGGGACATCTTGTAATTTCCAATTTTTTTTTCTTTATTTTTCCTGTGACTTTCATGTTGATATGTAATAAATGCCAAAGTCTGGTTTGGAAATCAGTTGCTTTCATTCTTCAAATCTCTCAGAAGCTTGACAGGACATATCTATAGCACATCACAGTGCTGAAAAATAATGACAATCAACATGCTTCCCACAAGAGACAAATTGTAAATAGAATTGGAGCTTACTCTGAAACTGCTTGGAAGAGCAAAACTGGCAGTGAAGTGAGTATGAATTTGCACTACTTTGACCTTGAGGCAGCACCCTTGAGAGGCATAAACTGAAATGTAGATGGCTAGAAAAAAAGTCAGTATAAGAGCTAGTGTGGTGTTGAAAGAAGCATGACATTCTATTTTTCTCTGAGATGTTTTAAAGATTTTCCTTAATAACACATGAAGAAACATAATCTACAAATATCGTTGTAGTATTTCAATCAAACAATGCCAGTTTAAAAAAAGATTTTTTTAAAATTTCTAGTTTATTTTGCTGTTTCGCTATTCTTAATACTATGATATACATTATATGCTGGCCTCATTAAGTATTTAGTGGTTCTCTTAAAAAAAACCACTATGGTTTCCACATAAAGAAACAAAATCAGTAATAATTGTGTTGTCGTCATCCAGGTAATTCAACATGAAAGAAGCAATACTACATGTGCCTTCTCATGTTTCAGAGTTTCAGCACACTAAGATGCACAGAGCAACTCAATAAACATGCTCATGCAAACTTGCTTATCTTAAAATGACCACTACCCCCACTGAATTAAAATTCATAATTCTCCTCTGTGGCTGTGCATTTTTTCACTCTCCCTTAAAGTGAAAGTCAGTTGATGATGAACTCGATACCAGATAGAAAGAATGAACACTGAAATACCATTTGTTCCGAAAGTATGTACTTGACATAGGAGGATATACATGAAAGACCAAAAGGGAAGATATATATATCTGTCCACCAATCCATGCATCCATGCATCCATCCATATGCTACTCTGCCTTCTGCCCTTTTGCTGATATGCTGAAAGATTTCAGTCTTGGTTTTTAAGTTCAATACTTCAGTCTGAAGGACATAATGAAATTTTTTTAACACATCCTGCAAATGAGATGGCAGTTTCTCAGTTGTAGACCGTGAAAACTATTATTGCAGATCGATTGTTAACTTCTTCCTAGCAGACAGTTTTATCACGCAGTAGGATCTTCTCCCCCTTCACAAACTCAAAGTTAAAAATAAACCATAGTTTGCACAGTTGTTATTATATTTTCTCTTAGCATGTGACTGATATTTGGACAGAAAATGCACTTCGTTCCCCCTTTCATTTTTTCCAAATTTTTGCTTTTGCTACTGAATGTTTCTGAAGAGTACACATTAATCATTTGTTTTTTCTTCAGTATTCCTGTCTTTTAATACATTTTAATAGTATCTTTGGAGATATCAGGAAAACAATGTTGCATACCTGTCCACTGATCTTTATTTTGCTATGGCTGTTTATTTGAAAATAAAAGTTAACCTACTTGTGCTGACAGATTTTGCTGGTCATTTGTTTAACGGAGCCTTGGGCTGTTCAACCATTTACTATTCTAGCTGAAGGCAGCTTGTGACATTTTCATCTGCTAGGCAATAATCACCATTACCTTATTCAGAGCTTGTTATCCAGGCCCAATGTGTTGAATTTATTTGTTAATATGGAAAAACTCAAATGTTATTAGGCCTTTTTGACTATAAGAAAGGTAGAAAGACTTTAGATTATTAAAAAGGTGTAATAAATAAAACAGTAATTTGACTATCACATTCATTTAAAAAAAAAAAAAAAATTGAAACAGTATTCACATTTCTGTGAAATACCTATGAACTAGAAAAATATTTCTGAATGATGTTTCAAGCAAAGTCTCCAGATGCATGTGGGCTATAGAGGGTTTTGTCACCTAGAAGCACCAAAAAAGGCAATGATTAGGCTTTACTCCCAAACCAATAATGAAGGCAACCTGATTTCGGAAGTCAGCATGAATGCATTAAATACAGCTAAGGAAGAAATCCATATTAAATCTTATGTACCTATAAACATGTTTTTATTCTTGCATTCACATTATATGGACCTTTATGTGAAGAGGTGATGCTTTGTTTTGAAGAAAATATCTCTAAGACACTTTAATTTGCTTCAGGCTTTCAGAGGAAAGGTCTAGAGACAAAAAAAGGGTAACTTCACCTACGGTGATCTACTGAATGCTGCAGCTAGGTTGCTTACAGTGTTGGAATAGCACGTTTACATCTAGATCTTTCAGTACCTTTTCACTGAACTGTAATCTATTGTGTAGACATATGCCATTTTCATAAGTTTGGGACCATATATTCCTTATTCTAGGAGAATGTAGGCTGTCAAGTGTTGTATAGAAGATTGCAACACTCATGATGCAACCATGGCACATCCAGTGTATATTATTCTCTTTACACGCAACAGGTCTGTGAAACAGCATGACAGGTATCATGTCTTCAGCTATTCATGCCAGCTCTTAGTTTGGGATAAACTAGCAACCTGAAAAGTCCTTTCTGGACAGTTAGTATTTATGTCACTAATGGCTAAACTATGTTAATGGATATTTTAGTGTCATTTGTCACAATTTGTCACAGATTCACAAATCCAGCACTACAGAGAGATAGATTCAAGGATGTATCGATAAGAGTTTGATCCAGCAATCAACATAGTCAAACAGACACTGTTAAGAGTCAGTGGATTTTGCTCTAAAACTGCACACTTCTCTTAATACATTGTTATAATTGTGCTTCTATTGTAAACATTTATTTCATTGATTTTAACATGTTACATATAGTTGAAATATGAGTCTTAATGTTAAAATAAAGAGACAAAAAAAAAAAACAAAACAAAACAAAAAAAACTACAGTCAGGAAGATCATCTTATATCCATGTTGGGATCTTACTGGGTATGTAAGATACATTTACTCAACTGAGTAGACAATGTTTCACATCCCACAATGAAAGCATGAAACTAAAGCAATTTTACTGAAGATCCTGCAAGATAACATTTGGCTTAGATCCTGTAGATACAGAATATCAGCATAGTAACAAACCTTCATGTAGCTTAAGACTCCACGAAAGCTATTATAACGTTCTTACTCTGGATGCTAATGTCATTTGTTTAGTAATAGAGCTGTAACAACACATTTTTGGAGTTTCTTGACAGTATCTTGTTTCTTCCCTCTTAGACACTGTTTTCATCTCATATGTGGTACAATTCTGGTCAGTGATGTACAGAAAGGCAGAAGTTGTTCTGATGAGGAGACTGACATATTGCAGATATACAAAAGCTAGTGAACTGTGAAAACAGCCAAGCAAGCCTAATTGCCATTATCACTGATTTACCAACGTGTTTCTGGTGATATTATATTCCTAAATTAATCTATCTGAAAATAGCCTTCCTTGATACATCTCTATTCAATTAGTTTGAAGTATTTGCTCTTCTCCAGAGATGGCCCTGCATTTGAATTAATACAATTTAAGAAAGGAGCTTCATGTTTCCTTATTCCCTTTTGGACCCAGGCTCTTTGGAAGGTGTCAGCTCCAAAGCTTCCAAATCCTAATTTCTTTTGGAGCTACTTGCATAGCTCCTTTAAATTCCTCTGCAAATCTTTGACTTAATGAATACTTTCCATGTAGCTGCCTTTGACTTGGTTCCTTCAGAATCCAAATTTAAAGTCTTCAAAAAAAAAAATCCACAAGAACAGAATTATACACTTTAAAAATCCAATGACATTTTAAAAATTTAATTGTGATGTATAAAGGGGGACATAATTTTGTAGTCTTTGGAAAAGAGGAAAAAGGAAAAGGTCTAAGCTTGCTTTTGTCAATGGAAAATTTGAATGTAGATTAAAAAACATTTTACTGTGAGAATTTAATTTTGAAAAAAAAAAAAAAAAGACAGCAGTTCCCCTAATATCATAACTTTTTACCACGACTCAGCTACTAACATAAATTAATAAAATTAGCCTTGTCTTCTGTTTAAAACTGTTACTTCTTTTTCTGAATTCCAAACACATGCCATACAGAGAAAAAAACCACAACTATACATGGTGAAAATGCTCACATTTGGGTAGAGGCAAAACATAAGTCATCAACCAGGCCAAAAGTTGCAATTTGAGTCTTAAGCATAGAAACAATGCTGTTATATAGTGTCCAGAAATTGCAGTAGTGGTCAGTGTTATTGCAACCAAACCCTGGGTTTGTATAACTGACTTAATAATGCTGCTTGTTCTGGTAGTATAATGTTGAAACTAATTATGGGAGTAATACCATTTTTTCATGATCTAATATTTCATTATCATCAAAGTAGATGTGTAGCTATTGCTAATTTTATCAGCCATCTATCTAGATCTGGTTTTTATTTTTGGTTTCCAGGAGTATGTATTCTACTGCATCCAGACATTTTAAATGTTTTCAACACAGTCGGACTTTCAGGATGACCAGTGACAGCATAGTTGAACATGGCTCTCTTCTACAAATATTTACTCCGCATCCCAGATTCTTTTGCCAGACATGAAAGACCAAAACAACACCTGTAACAAAACACAGTGGCTTGCTGTACCTTCAGGTTTGTTTCTAACAGTATGTGCTGCCAGCAGATTCTTATCTGTGTCCATAGGCTCCGTTCTGATGACAAAACTTTGATCTTGGATATCCCTTCTGCTAGAAACATTCTCTGTGGAATTTTCAAAATGTGTTTCTTCTTGAAGAATTATATTTTGAAATATAATTGAAGATCTGCAGGAATCATCTTCTTCCTGTTGGGAAGGATGCACAGTGCTCTTTCATTGTTTCCTACATCTTCCTAATATTCTATTACACCATCTTCTGTTTCATTTTCAGGAGGAATTTTATCTGTGACTTGTACAGGGGGCATCAGATGTCAATTTTCCTAATTACTGTGGTCAGTTTACTTTACATCAGAAAGAATCTGTCTTCACATTCTATTTTCTAATTAAAATCAATATACCGAATTCAGACCTGCTGTGAGTGGGTATTGTATGTTAATTCTACTGGACACGTTAGGCCTGGTGATGTACTGGAGTTGTTTTAACTTGACAGAAGGTCAAAACAAAACAAATTCAAAACAGTTTGCATTGCTACTATTGGCAACAACTGTTCAAAAACAAAAATGCTTGCATGTGTTTAGTGAGAAATTAAGAGTTAAAGAAGCCTAAATTATTATTATAAGTATTGTTTTTATTACAGAACACAAGCATCTCAAATCCATTAGCTAGCTTCTTAGTTGGATACTTTTGTAAAGGCAGCTGAAAATAATTCTCAGTGTAACTGATAAATCTCTTTCTGATCAGACGACTTGAGCACTGCATTCTCCCTCTCTAGTGGCCGAACTCCATCCCAAGTAGTAATCCCTTCTTTATAAGAAGAGATATCAAATCCCCTCCAACTGTTCTCTGTTGAGAAAAAGCTGCAGGCAGCCTCCTGCATCCCAGAGATGATACAAGATCTCAAATTCTAATTTCTGAAGGCTTTTGGAGGCAATGCATTACTTGTATTATTCTGTACCTGGTTTGAACTGTTATTTCCTCTGTCTCATTCCTTTTCCTGGACAAATTATCTCCCGATGATTTGTGCATATTTTCTCTTATCTCATTAGAACAGATCTTCTCAAACATCTTCTCCCTTCTGTAAAATGTCATTACCACCTAAGGAACATGGGTTCAGCACAGGACATGTGTTCAGACTCAAATGACATATATTTCTGTTGCTCAAAGGCTCTCACACATACCATGCCCTGAAAATACTTTAGAAGTAATTTAGAACAACAAAGTTTTTTATGTCCCTCTGATATCACTCATTTTTAACAGAAGTAGAGGAAAACTTAACTGCTTTTTATTGCCAAGCAGGCAAACAACACTGACACTATGCAGCTAAGGAAGAATCAACATCACTCTTCAGGAGACCTGTATTTTGTCTAGTAACTCCAGCACTCAGAAAATAGAGCACAGATTCTTGGCACAAATATTTAATATTAAGGTTGAGTTTATGGCTAGGCCCTTTATTCACCTGTGACAAGGAGAAGAAAGATGACACATCACAAAGATGCATAGATGTGACATACAATGGAGATGCCAGTGAAACTTTGGAGAAAAAATTCTTCTGTGCTTGCTATGATGCTAGAAAATAAAAGCCAACTAACCAACCTTCACCAGATTTAAAGTATAAATATTTTGTTTTGTGTTAAAATATAACACTTTTTGAATCACTGCATTGGTTTATAAGATTATGTGGAAGTTAAGATTTTCTAGTCTCAAAAGAAAGTGCATGTGTTTAGATAAAAGTAAAATCAATATACCCACAAGTCAGAATAAACAAAAAGTTCTTATCTGTTTTTTTCCCACAGTTCTTTCTGTTACCTGTCTTAAAAGTCCAATAATATTTAAAAAAAAAAAAAAATAATTTGAAGGTGTGATATTGTTTTATAAGTAGTTACCAAATATTTTTATATATATATATATATATATTTTCCTATCAAAGAATCATTGCAGCTGCAGCAACTAAAATGGCAATATAAACTTCCCTTATTTCTGCCATGCATAAAAGAAACTTGATTCTTATGCTAACTTTCTTGTAATTATTCTGATAACGTAACAACTCACTGAGTGCATCTCAAGACTCTCTTCATTCAACCTTGTGGAGGATAACCTGCTAGGTGCTGAACGCTCTCTGAAAAAATTAAAGAAATGAACAGGGATATTGCACTGAAAGTAGACAAGAACTTACAGCTGTGTGGGAGTCTGTCCTAATGTATGAAAAATAAAAAATAATAAAATAACATTTTTAATTACATTAACTATTACACTAAGGCACTTACAAATTCAGAATGTTCTTAATAAACTGGGTTGTTCTGGTCATCAGTGATCTCTGGCAGGGACCTCAATCTTCTGTTCCTTTTCTACTTATGGGTAAAGAGCACACATTTGTACCTCATGTCACCTGTTTGTTCAATCTCCTCCTTTGAAGTCATAATTATTTAATTTAGCAGTTAAATCAAAAGTCAGTTTCTGTTTCTATATTAAAAGAATTGTATAAGACACGGTGAACATTCAGTGCTTTGGTGCAGTGTTTATCTTTTTGTCTCATTGATTTTGCAAACAGTTTTCTCTTCCCTTCAGTGTCTCTTTTCTCTTTGAGATGCCTACTGTGTTGTGGTGGAGGCTTTTTTTTTTCACACTGCCAAAATAGCATCTCAGCAAGATTTCAGATGTGCACTTTATTATAACAGGGAAATGTCTCTCTGTCATGCATGTGATTTTGGATTGTTTTGTCTCAGAAGGATGATGCTGCATGGAGAATGGAGGTCAGATCAAATATATCACATCAAACCTGTAGGTTCCAGAGAGAATGCCTTAGCTTTGTCTGGCTTTCAGATGAAACAGCCCGTTAATTGAACGCAAAAATGGAATGTCAAATAAAATATGCTTCTTCAAGGAGCCATAGACTATGAAACTGAATTTCTGCACTGAAGATGCAGTATCAACAGAAATCTCACTACATAAACCCCTGAACTGCTCTTTACTGTTCTGTATATCACACAACGAATATTCTCTCATTGTTTGGAACTGTCATTGCTTAGGTGCTTATCTAGGGTATTCTGTGATTCAGAAATCACTGGATGAATCATTAACTTCACAAAGGCCTTTTTCATGTCACCCAAAATACAGGAGTACTTAATCCATAAACAAAACCATAATCCTTGGTTTCACAATTTCCTGAACTAATGACTGAACCTACCCCAGTGAGTCAGGGTGCTAATGAGAAAATCGAATAGAAGCTTCAGTATTACTGACTCAAGTTGAAAATGGTATTTCAGTCACTGAAAGAAAACTTTGCTTCTCCCTTACTTCAGATATAAACCAGTACAATATGCCAAGAATAACTTTGCTCAGGCTCGTGACTCAGAGTAGGGTGGGCTCGAGGTATGTCTGCAACTTGAGGAGGGTGATGATAGGGTTGAGTGTCTATGGGAGAGACTCAAGGAGAAAGGCAACAAGGAGGACATCCTGGTGGGCACCTGTTACAAACTACCCAACCAGGATGAAGAGGCAGACGAAATATTTTGCAGGCAGCTGGGAGAAGTCTCCCGACCACTAGCCTTTGTTCTTATGGGGGACTTCGACCTACCAGATGTCTGCTGGGAATACAACACAGCAGAGAGGAAGCAGCCTAGGAGTCTCCTGCAGTGCATGGAAGACAACTTCCTAACACAGCTGGTTAGTGAGCCTACTAGGGAAGAAGTCCCACTGGTCTGTTGTTTGTAAATAGAGAAGGGCCCATGGACAATGTGTTGGTTGGAGGTTGCCTTGGGCATAGTGATCATGAAATAATTGAGTTTTCTATTCTTGGGGAAGTTAGAAGGGTGGCCAGCAGAACTGCTACTTTGGACTTACAAAGGGCAGACTTTGACTGTTTGGAAGGCTGGTTGGCAGAGTCCCTTGGGAGACAGTCCTGAAGGATGAAGGAGTCCAGGAAGGCTGGTCTCTCTTCAAGAAGGTAATTTTAGAGGCACAGGAGCAGGTGGTCTCCATATGCTGGAAGGTGAGCCAGTGGGGAAGAAGGCCAGCCTGGCTGAATAGAGAGCTGTGGCTGGAATTTAGGAATAAGAAGAGAATCTATAACCTTTGGAAGGAGGGGCAAGCCACTCAAGAGATATATAAGAATTCTGTGAGGTTATGCATGGAAAAGATTAGAAAAGCCAAAGCCCAACTAGAGCTGAGCCTGGTGACTGCTGTTAAAGGCAATAAGAAATGTTTCTACAAATATATTAACAACAAGAGGAGGGCTAAGGATGGATATGGCCAGAAACATAGTGACAGAAGATGAGGGAAAGGCTGAGGTACTAAATGCCTTCTTTGACTCAGTCTTTAATAGTCAGATCAGTTGTGATGCATGTACCCAGTTCCCTGAGCCAGAAGACAGGGATGGGGAGCAGAATGAAGCCCAAATGGTCAGTGACCTGCTATACCACTTAGACATCACAAGTCTGTTGGGGGCCAGATGGGATATACCCAAGGGTGCTGAGTGAGCTGGTGGAGGTGATCACTAAGCCACTTTCCATTATCTATCAGCAATCTTGGCTAACTGGGGAGGTCCCAGTTGACTGCAAGTTGGCAAACATGACGCCTATCAACAAGAAGGGCCGGAAGGAGGATTTGGCAAACTACAGACCTATTGGTCTAACATTGGTGCTGGAGAAGGTCATGGAGCAGATCATCCTGAGTAACATCACACAGCACATACAAGAAAACCATGTGATTGGGCCCAGTCAACGTGGGTTTGTGAAAGGCAGGTCCTATTTGACCAACCTGATTTCCTTCTATGACAAGGTGACACACCTAGTAGATGAGGGAAAGGCTGTGGATGTTGTGTACCTAGACTTCTGCAAAGCCTTTGACACCATATCCCACAGCATTCTGCTGGAGAAGCTGGCAGCTCTTGGCCTGGATGGGAGTACTCTGCAGTGGATAAAACTGGCAGGATGACTGGGCCCAAAGACTTGTGGTGAATGGAGCTAAATCCAGTCGGCAGCCCATTACAAGTGGTGTTCCCCAGGGCTCAGTATTGGGGCCACTTCTGTTCAATCCCTTTATCAATGATATGGATGAGAGGATTGAGTGCACACTCGTAAGTTTGTAGATGACACCAAAGTGGGTGGTAGTGCTGATCTGCTGGAGGGTAGAAAGGCCATACAGAGGGGTCTGGACTGGCTGGATTGTTGGGCTGAGGCCAATTGTATGAGGTTCAAAAAGGCCAAGTGCCGGGTCTTGCACTTGGGTCACAACAACCCCAGGCAGTGCTACAGGATCAGGGAAGGGTGGCTGGAAAGCTGCCTGGTGGAAAAGGACCTGGGGGTATTGATTGACAGCCAGCAGAATATGAACCAGCAGTGTGCTCAGGTGGCCAAAAAGGCCAACAGCATCCTGGCTTGTGTCAGGAATAGTGTGGCCAGCAGGACTAAGGAAGTGATTGTGCCACTGTACTCAGCGCTGATGAGGTTCCACTTTGAATCCTGTGTTCAGTTTTGGGGCCCTCCTCATCAGAAGGACATGGAGGTACTAGAGAGAGTGTAGAGAAGGGTAACGAGGTTGGTGAGAGGTCTGGAGGTCTGGAGCACAAGTCTGATGAGGAGCAGCTGAGGGAGCTGGGGCTGATTAGCCTAGAGAAAAGGAGTCTGAGGCCTTATCACTGTCTACAACTACCTGAGAGGTGGTTGTAGCATGGAAGTTGTTGGTCTCTTCTCTCAAGTAGCAAGTGATAGGATGAGAGGAAATGGCCTCAAGTTGTGTCAGGGGAGGTTTAGATTGGATATTAGGAAAAAAATCTTCACAGAAAGGGTTGTCAGGCATTGGAACAGGCTGCCCAGGGAAGTGGTGGAGTCAACATCCCCAGAGGTGTTTAAAAGGCATTTAGATGAGGTTCTTAGGGACATGGTTTAGTGATAGAGTTAAGTTATGGTTGAATGGTTGGAGTCGATGATCCTGAAGATTTCTTCCAACTGAAATGATTCTATGGCTCTATGATTCTATGACTTTGTGTTGGGGACCTAGATGAGTTTGGACAGACTGCCCAAAAATCCTTCCAGTGTTAAAGGAGAAATTTTAATGGAGAAAATTTGAAGATGTTTACATCCTTCAAAGGCTTTAATATAAAGGCAGTAAGTAAAATAAATATAATATAATATAATGCAAACATCGCACAGAAGTATATTAATAAAGCACAATATATTCTTATATTGAAACTGATCAGAAAAAAATGGAACTCCAATACTGAAGCATTTTAGTTTTTAAATCAGAATAAACAATAACAGATTACCAACCTGGTATTGGATAAATATAGCTTTCAGAGGCTAAAGCTTGAGAGAGTGAGATTATGTTTTGTTTCAGTCCAACATAAATGTTGTTTTATGAGTGTCATGAAGCATCTATCACTCTTGACATTTATCTTATATCTTCAATTTAGGTTAGTGATTTTACTAGACTTTTGTGTTCAAAACCAACAAGTTAGTGATACTCAGCTAGTAACCTGAGAGTGGGTCTATAGTTGCATATTAGCATGCCATCAAGGTGAATGGAAAAAACTCAGGTATTTCAGAACCTTTAGGTAAATCTGACAACCTAGAATCAGCTGATGTAACCAGGTATCAGCTGAGCAATGTGTTGTTACTTATGAAGTGATATACTAAGGATCAGTTCAGCAGCACAAAATACGCTGATACTCCTGTAACTAACTACATTTATTTCAAATAATACAAATGAGGTAGAGGAAAATAACTTTAGAAAGTGTTTATCTTAATTTATAGTGTTAATTATACCTCAGCAGATCAACCAGCAAACTGCACGGCTTTACTTTAGAGATAAAGTACAATTTAAATTTTAGTTGTTGTTTTTTTGTTTTGTTTTGTTTTGTTTTTGTTTATACAATTAGGATCCCATAGCACGCCAAAGAGACAGCAAACCTTTCTTTTGTGAAGAATTTTCTATGCTATGGCGTGGATGAACAGCAACTTAAATTTTGATTTACATTTTAAAAAGCTTAGGAAAAAGCACAAGTAATTGCTCATAGGGCTGGGACACCTTTCCTAAGAGGAAAGGCTGAGTGAGTTGGGGTTGTTTAGCCTGGAGAATAGAAGGCTCCAGGGAGATCTTGCTGTACAATTTCAGCACTGAAAGGGGACTTATAAGAAAGATGAAGGGAGACTTTTTACCAGGACCTGTAGTGACAAGACAAGCAGCAACAGTTTTAAACTGGATAGGGTAGGTTTAGATTAGACATCAGGAACACATTTTTTATTATGCGTGTTGTGAGGCACTGGAACAGATTACCCAGAGAATCTGTGGATGTCCCATCACTGGACATGCTCAAGGCCATGTTGGATGGGGCTTTGAGCAGCCTGGTCTAGTGGAAGGTGTTCCTGCTTGTGACAGGCAGGCTGGAACAAGATAATCTTTAAAGGTCCCTTTCTGCATAAACCGTTCTATGATTCTATGATTCTGTAGCTGTTTCCCATACAATTTCACATACAAGACATTATGTTTGACTGATAGGTAGAGATAACTTCTTTCTTAATGTCTAAAAATATGCTTTACAAAAGATGCGGGTGATGAAAGTGATGTGATATCTTTTTAACAGATGTAAGCAGCTCCCTATTTATAGCTTCAACTATGAGTCCTTCAGAGAAGACATCTTGATTTAAAATAATTTTTAAACTAATAAAGAAATATACCGAAGTGTCTTCTTTAGTGAGATGCAGAACTGTACTTTGCCACGGAAAAACCCTACAACCTATTCATGACACTTTTAGAACAATGACTCCTGCTGCTAAATTTCCATATTTGGAGAAGTTTTGTGTATTTTCAGACCAAGAGAGTGTAAGAAAACGTCCTGGCAAAAGTACAGAATGAATCTCAGGAGGATGGTGCTACTTTGGGTGCAAGCTCTTAAAACTGTGACCTGTAGCATAACACGCAAATATCAATTGCATCATTACTTTAATGGGGAAAAATCATGTAGAGGTCTTTTTATGTGGAAACTCTCTGTTTTTAATCGGCTTGGGGAAGATACTTTTCCCAGAGAAGCTTATCTAATGCCTGTTGAGCTAAATTGAAAAATTAGTATTGATCTGAATGAGAATGAGATCAGCCCCATACTGGGGAAAATGACACATATATTTATATAATAGTTAATGCAGGAAAGCAATTAGTTCTTTGCCTGATAATTTGGTATAAATTTAGCAATTAATCACTAACAATTAGTGAGGTAACTTTTTTTCCTATAATTCTCTTCTATCTTACATTTTAAAGATATTTCTTAGTTTGTCTACATGTATAACACATTATCATTTTTTTTTCATGAAATAAAATGATTTTACAAAGTGTTATTTCTCATTTATGTACTTTAAGGCTCTAATGAATCAAATTAAGAGTTAAAAATTAATGAATTACAAGCCTCATGTAAAAAAAAAAAAAAAATGACACTGTACTTGGAGTAAAAGGATAATGCACCATACACATAAGGACATTGTCTTAACCAAATGTCAGATATTGCAAAGGTGACCAGAGGAAGATAATGTTGTTACTTGGAATGCCTGAGTAGTAATGAATAGTGCAAAGCCAGCTATATCTCTGTATCTCCCTGGTAAACAGTGAGGTTTTAATGCAATAAACATTACTGTACTAATTGAAAATTCACTTGCCGAATAAGCATGCAATTGTTGCAGAGGTAATCACTTTTAAAAACCAGAGTATTTCTTTGCTTAGCTTTGCAATAAGAGATAAAATTAAGTGCTGGAAGCAATACTAAACTGTAAAAAATATGGTAAGATACAAATAATCATTGAATGCATGTGATTTTCTATTTTTCAATGTGCTTCATAAATCTGAGCATAATTTAGGCACTGTGTTAGGCCTGGAAAATAGAAGAGAAAGTCTATATAACAGGAGCTGGATGTCTTCAATCTGTGAAGTTTCTTCTTCTGGTAGACTTCAGTGGACATATGGGGAATGAGGCCTCCTGTCTTCTGCATGTGCTGAACAGAGAGAGAACAGATTGTGCTGATAGTAGTGATATCTGCTTTGTAACCTCACATACGGGCTGTGACCAGTCAATCACCAGTACCGCATTCCAACAACCGAACAAGCAAAAGGTGGATTGGGAAGACCTATATTAACTGCATTACCATCACCTACACTGCTGTGACTCTGACTGTCACATAGGTCACTCAGTTTCCTCAAAGTTCATCAGAAGAGCTGCAATTTGAATATGGCAGTGAGTAAACAAAAAGATAAAGTGGGGAAAATTAGAAGGAATTTTGTTCTCTATACCAGTCCATGTTTTATCTAAAGCTGAAACTGTCTTTTATGACACCAGTAATGAGGAAAATAGCAAGTTTTATGTGATTATTTATGCAAATTGTTTACTTTTATCTAGAGGACAAGAAAACTGATTTGATGACAATGATGACATGACACATATTCAGCGGAAAGAAAAGCAGAATGCTTTTCAGGAATGAAGTCTTCCTTGGCTGGACTCTATTACCAGCAAACTGATTTACAGGAAGCTGTGACATGTCGTTTAATCAGATTAACCCAGAGGAAAGATTAGTCGTGAAACACTAATGTTGACAAATTGCAGATATGTGCTGTTGAAAGCCATGAGAACTTGCTCTTTGCAGAACTTTCTCAATATGGTACGTGACAACGAAGATCAAAAAAAGAGAAAAAAACCACACAAATCACAGACTGTGAAAGTATGGAAAGGTATTGTACCTTTCAGCATCTCCTTGTTGTCAACACATCCATCTCCTGAGGTGTGTGAGATCTTGAGATATCTATTTTCACCTTAAGTAAGCTGCCACCTAAAGTAAGCTGCCAAGTGTACGTGAAGTGTGGTGATGTCCATCTGGATGGCAAGGCACTCAGTTTAGGAGGCATCTCTTTTTTAAAAAAAAACAAATGAACAACAAAGTGCAAGAACTCCCTCAAATAATTCCCGCCCACTCCCCCCCCCTTTTTTCTTGCTTTTTCAGGTTTTGTCCTGTTTTTTGTTTTTTGGTGGGGTTTTTTTGCTAAAATTAAATTTGCTCAATGGATTAGGTAGGTTATCTATGTACTGGTGAAAGTGAACTTGCAGCAAAAATCTTAGAATGGTCTTGTTTTAATTAGTAGGTTTCAGTGCTTGTGATATAGACAAATCATGAGCTCTGTAGTATGTGTGCCTTTCAGCAAACCACTGCTGGAGCATACATCTGTAGTCTGTACCAGCAGGTAAACTGATTAGTTGCTGCCCTTGAAGGCAAGTGATATGACACAGCTTGCACCTCTATAGCTCTTTACTCTCCTCAGATAGGATTGTCTTATCTATACTGCCTGTCAAGACCCTGAGTACACCCCTAGGGATTAGCTGCCTATGCCCAGGGTCAGTGCTGGTATGTAGCTGTACAACCCTGGTTCAGAGTATTGGGAGAGAGAGCTATGTCCCACTTCTCTTGTGGGCTGCACTGAAGTTCAGGCCCTCAATTGTGGTGTTTCCTGAGCTATACTACAGCCCTGCCTGGCCATGTACCCAGCAGAGGTGGCCCCAGCCCCTGCTCCACTGGCTGAAGTTCCTGTCTTGACCTGGGACCTTCCTCATCACCCTGGTCTTGCCTGGTGAGCACTGAGCTGTTGGCTAACCCTAGGTGCTAGCACTGAACTTGCTCTGCTCCTCTTTCTCATGTGTTACTCGACTGTACCCTTGTTGGTCAGATCTCTGTCCTGTGCCTGCCTTGCTGTCATGCCAACCTCTTGGCTCACCTTCTCCTATGGAGCAGCCCTTATGGCATGTAGAGTGAAATTATAGCCCTTACACATACGAACCCCATGATTTTCTTAGTTTTGCTTTGCAACTTACAGAAAATATCTAACAAGAATTTATTTTTCAGAATATTTCATAGAAATAATGCCAGCAGTTAATTTTTTTAGCAACATGCTATTAAAAAAAAAGATCAGATATCAGTACTGATTTTATGTTTTTCCTGTTTGAAAGCAATCTGAAAAAATGTCCTCCTTTTATTCTGCATATAGAAATTAGGTCGAATAGAAGCTTGAACCTTCTCCTTTCTAACTATGCAAGGTACAACCCACAATTTCTTCAGGGTGCCTTCTAGCTGATATCAATGCTGTTGCTTCAAGATGTAGAAACTGAAGACCGAGAGGCTTTATACATTATTCTAAAGCTTTTCCATCTTCAGTGAATAGTTTCTGTCACAAGGAGATAAACAGCTCTTTTCAAGGCCTATGATGTATTCAGAAGACCTCAGTTACACCCCAGGTTTTCTAATATTATTTTAATTTGTTGGGCATGTTTCTACTGAAGATCTAGAAGGCTTTGCTCATTGCTTTACACTTTCTAATGTTTTAGCAACTAATTAGAAGAAAATATCACTATTGATAACACCTATGGATGCGCCAAGGATTAGAGAATTAACATGCAGTAAAAGAATAAGTGTTTTATTGTTAGTAAAATGGCTGCAACTGAGCAATATGTTTTTTAGCATGACTGAGTGTAAAATCACATCATAGAATCATAGAATCATAGAATCATAGACTAGTTTGGGTTGGAAGGGACCTTCAAACGTCATCTAGTCCAACCCTCCTGCCATAAGCGGGAACATCTTCACCTAGATCAGGTTGCTCAGAGCCCTGTCCAGCCTGGCCTTGAATGTCTCCAGGGATGGGACATCCACCATCTCTCTAGGCAACCTGTACCAGTATTTTACCACCCTCATTGTAAAAAATTTCTTCCCCATGTCCAGCCTGAGTCTCCCTCTTTTCATTTAAAACCATTAGTGCTTGTCCTATTGTAACAGGCACTGCTAAAAAATCTGTACCTGACTTTCTTGTAGGCTTCTTTACAATACTGAAAGGCTGCAGTAAGGTCTCCCTGGAGCCTTCTGTTCTCCAGGCATGATGCTATCGTCCATCCTGCAAGAGAGTACCTGGAGAACGACCAGCAACCTTCCACTCAACCCTGGCTCCTGCTTCCCCTCCTGGTACCAGCATTCTCCAGCTGTAATCCATGACTCAGATGACCACAGCTGGATCCATCAACTCCTCTTTCTCCCTCCTCCAACCATCCTGCCAGAACTGCAGGATGGCACCTGGGGCACAGACCAGCCCTGCCAGAGGAAGGTGAGAAAGCTGGGGTGGGGACGGGGCTGCACCAGCTCTGGCAGCCACATTTGAAGTATGGTAACTCTGCAAAAGATTCAGATAAATAATCAGTTGAACTCAAGTTTCCAATGCAATGTTGTTTTTTTAGATACATTCTGAAAGAGAAATCAAGTTGGTTAAAGCCATTTTCACCGGTTTAGTTTGTTCATTTGTTTGTTTTGGCACTGAGATAATTGCTTCAGAATTATTATGAAAAGCTATTTCAGTAGTAGCAATGTTCCTCTAGAATTATATTGAATAGATATAATTATTTATTCTATCTGAACAGTGGTGGTATCTGTTCATTACTTTGCCAGAATTGATTTATCTAGGCTTTTATCTCTTATGGGATTATTATGATGGCTAATATTAATAGATGATAAATTATGTATAGTTACACCACACAAGTGGATTTGATAATCAAAATACATGTTGATATTTCACCAACACTTAAAAGTATCATGTTTTTCAAAGTTGAAATAAAATGTTTATTTACTTGTTGAAATGTTAAAATTTGCTGTTTTCCCAGGGGTTCCTGCTTGGCTTTATTAAACATTTAATAGCAACTTTTATTTCTATTAGAAACTTTTACATGAAAAATTGCTTAATTACTTATTTAAAATACTTGGATTGTTTTCTCCATTTATAGTTTAGTAGTCATTCAGGCATCCTTTGATATTGTTGTTAATCGTGTACTTTTGACCAAAGATATTGTATGTAATCTGTTCAAAAAATTTAAGGAAGAAGGAAATACAAAGAGAAAATATGGGTAAAATGCATATCATAATATAAATATTCACAGTATCATTGTTAATAGTGGAAAAAAAAAAAAAATTCTCCCAATGAAAGTAATAAAGTAATAGAGTAGGTTAAAAACAGAGTAACAGTGATTCTCCCTCAAGAGATAAATCATAGCTGTGATAAATTTTGTAAGGCTGTACTCCTGCCCAATGAAGTGATGTGTATATTAGGAGGAGCTGCCCCCCATATGTTGTTGAGGTGGTAAAATGCTGAGATGAGTTAAAGATTGATGCCCTGGCACTCTCCTTGCGAGGTGTCCCAGGAAGGACAGGCCAGGATCAGGTGGTAGCCATTCGGAGAGCACAGGGCAGAGGGAGGCCCTGCCCTCCCTCCCAGAGCAGCCCTATCCCACAGCCCCCAGCAACACAAACCAGACCAGGCCAGGAATGGTGACCAGGCTGGGCCACAGCCATCACCAGTCACTGGCAAGTTAAGTGTCAATAAATACAAATTCAAAGGTAGTTTTTATTTAATTTGTGTAAAACTCTAGTGTTTTGGGAAATAAATGATGCCTGATGCTGTGGTAGTTACTGCTGTGGTGTCTGCTATTGTGCTGCGTTTAGGAAGACACCTGTCCCAGACGTTTATTTGCTTTGCATTTAACTTCTGTCTCCATGGCAAAATGGCAGATGGAAGGCTTGTGCCACACCAGGCCAGCACCTCTGCACCCATCACCTGGGCTCACACTGGGGGAGGCAGGCCTGAGCTGGGACCCTCCAGCAGCAGAAGAAAATGCACTTTCTCATTTTCCAGGTTTTCCCCTGGGATAATGGACTCTGGCAGGGGAGGATGAGTCTTTAATCACTGAAATTTTTAAGCAGTGAAGATGCATGAAGGCCTTCAGCCCTGTCACAGAGGCACCCTGAAGTCAGTTTTAGACAGACTGTAAGTTCCATAACAGACTTTATTCTAGCTGGAAAAGTGTAACCAATAAACTGACTAGAAACAGGGTTTATACAATTATTTAGCACTCTGACAACAGAAAATACAGGTTCGGATATCAGTTGAGGAGATTATTGGGGTACGACAACATAAGAATAATGAGGATCCACAACGTGCATGCACTTAGAAGAAACAAAACCAGAGGCCTCTCACTCAAGGGTACTTAACCTGGATTATGCGAGGACTTATTCAAGGACATATCC
Source organism: Nesoenas mayeri (assembly GCF_963082525.1). NCBI lineage: Eukaryota > Metazoa > Chordata > Aves > Columbiformes > Columbidae > Nesoenas > Nesoenas mayeri. The sequence goes on from NC_137541.1 coordinate 131,776,447, forward strand.
AGTAAATAACCACTCATCACAGGAAAAGCTGAGGTGCTCTCAATCCTGGAAAGTCTCCTTAGATGGCGTCCCAGTCTAAGGGGAGGGCTCCAGTTCACAGACCTGCTGTTCCAAGAAGACCACTCAAAGGGGGTCTTCAGTGGGGACCCCATTTTATAGCCTGGTCAGATCTGGCTGTGGTCATTACAATATGGTCCAGAAGCTTCTCAGCTTCTCTGGGCACCCCCTTTGTTGAAGACCCTGTCGATTGACTGAGGGTCTCATCCCTCCTGTCCCCTCAGCTGTGTGGAGGTGAAGTCACCCACCCCGGGGCAGGGGAGGATGTGACTGTCAGCATCTTGGTACTGCCCTGGGTGTGTACATAGGGACAGGCACAATGGAGCACAAAAGGTGCTAAAGAACCATTAACTGCCCCATTGAAGGCTCTGGATCTCAGGGGAACGTGCAACTGCCACAGGCCCAGACAACCACATGCCTCATCCTCTTCCAAAACCGACGTGTGCATAAGCATAAGGGCATCTAAGATATGCGAGTGACTTGCCAAGGAACCAAAGGAAAGTAGAAGCTCTAAACAAGCTCTGAAGTAAACTCATAGATTTATATTTTGCTTGCTTTGTTCCTATCATTTTGTCCATCAGCATGTGAATTACATCAATTTGGGCTGCTGAGGTCTCATTCTCATTCATAAGAAGGGCACTTCACAGCACTCTGGTAATATGAAAAAGGCATTAAAATGGGAGTAATTTATATTTACATTATTTTTATGACTCTGTTGCTATTAGAATGGTGTAAAGCAGCATTAAGAGAAAACACTATCAGGCCCCTTAGAGTCTTTACTTCCAGACTCCCAGGGATTCCAATTCAGAGCCTAAATGACTGAAGCAGTGTAAGTGAGCACATCTAAGAAAGGTGTTTGTGGCATAAGGTACATGTTAGAAAGGCCAGGAAAAAGTACTAGTTTAAATTTACTAAAATCACTTCTAAACAGCTGCTATATAAGATCAACTGGAGTAATGCCATTGAACTATCTAGAAGACGTTAACCTCTTTCACAAGTCCAATATTGAAAAAAATGTTGCTAACATCAGAAGGCTGTTCACCAACCTACATGAAGTAAATAAATTTGGCATAAATACATTTCCTACTGGAAGTATGTTTATTTTGTTGTTATACCACGGAAATCTCAGAAACACTGCCAAGGATTTATAATAGACACAAAATTAATGACCTTGGGGACTGAATACTCTTCCTGCTGACCTAGGATATACAGACGGAATAAAACTGGAAATGCCTGTCTTCATCTTGTGTGTATGTTCTGAATGTTTGTATAAATCCAGTATAGTCATGAATGCTATATATATTTAAATAAATAACACATTGATAGGAGCGGCCTAACTGTGCACTTTTGTTTTCTTACAAGTGATATCTCAGCATTAAGAATTCATTTCTACATCTCAACCACTATTAAAATCTGTGAACTCTTAAATTATTTCTGTATTGACGGCAGCTTCTTGCAAAAAATAAAGAACAAAAATTCCTATGAACACCAATTATCTTTACCTCTAACATGTAGTGTCTGATGACATGAAAAAGCATTACTAAAACAGAATTAAGAAACTAAAGTCAAGAAAAATCCACTTTGTATTGCAGCTTGTTCCTATGCTCTTATTCAGTATCTCTGCTACTTTCTCTCAGTTTGTTTTACACTTATCAGGACCAAATTTTTCATCAGATGCTCTTTCTCCAAGCTGTTTAAGTTGCTTTTGCAATCTATTGTGTCTTCATGTGTGTCTTCCATCCTTCCAGCTTCAATGTCACCCATGTGATTAAGAAAGAAAGAAATGGTAAAAAAAAAAAAAATTAAAAAAGGTAAAAACACAGGATAAACAGAAGAGCTCAGTGTTCAGAATTTGGTTGAATGAAAATCCCCAAACCAACACACAAAACCCCATTTTGAACTGGACTCTGATGTAGCTACATGAACTGCCACTGAGCATGAATACATCTCCTCTTTCATCAAAAGGTATCTTAATATTCTGAGTACGGATCATACCTATAATTTATGAAAAATAATTAAACCATGTACAAAAAAACGCACCAGACTATACGCGATAATTAAAATTTAATGCAGTCCGAGACAGGCAGACTTTCTATAGGGGAAAATGTTGAAACCAAATCGTATAATTATCAGTTGATCACTCACATTCCATATACATCAGAAACACTCTTATGCACCTATGAAACAGTAACTGAACATGTTTTGACATTTTTTGAATGTTTCTAGTGACGTATGCATAATTTTCAGTCATATGTAGGTTAATAAATTTTTGTATTCAAATCACTTTCACTAACCATTTGTATAATAAATGGAGACTTCTTGGAGAATATAAAAGGGAAAAGACAGCCTCTGCTTGAGGTATGACTGTGAAAACCTTAGAATCATGCCCTGCTAAAAGGTTTGTACCCATCTTTCTGATAGGCTCCTTTACAGTACACAATAAGGTCATAATAAGGTCTCCTCAGAGCTGCAACCCCAGTTCTCTCAGCCTATCCTCACAGAAGAGGTTTTCCAGCTCTCTGATAATCTTTGTGGCCCTTCTTTGGATCCTCTCCAACAGGTCCATGTCTTTCCTGTACTGCGGGCTCCAGAGCTGGATGCAGAACTTCAGGTGGTGGTCTCATCAGAGCAGAATAGAGGGGCAGAATCACCTCCCTCGATCTGCTGGCCATGTTTCATTTGATACAGCCCAAGATTGGCCTTCTGGGGTGCAAATGCACATTGCCAGCTCATGTCCAGGTTTTCATCCACCAGTACCCTCAAGTCCTTCTTGGTAGGGCTGCACTCAGTCCCTTCATCCCTCAACCTGTATTGATACTAGCGGTTGTCCTGACCCAGGTGCAGGACCTTGCACTTGGCCTTATTGAACTTCATCAGATTCCCATGAGCCCACTTCTTGAACTTGTCCAGGTACCTCTGAGTGGCAGCCCATCCCTCAGGAATGTCAACTGCATCACTCAGCTTGGTGTCATCCACGAACTTGCTGAGGGTGCACTCCATACCACTGTCTATGTAATGGGTGAAGATACTAACAAGTACTGGTCCTGGTATGGACTTCGCAGGGACACCACTTGTCACCGGTGTCCATCCAGACATTGACTACTACTCTCTGGGTGCAACTATCCAGCCAGTTCCTCATCCACCAAATAGTCTACCCACCAAATCCATACCTCTTCAATTTGGAGAGAAGTCCAGATAGATGACATCCGTAGCCCTTCCTTTGTCCACTGATGTAGTTACTCCATCACAGAAGGCCACTAGATTGGTCAGGTAAGACTTGCCCTTGGTGAAGCTATGCTGGCTGTCTTGAATCACCTCCCTGGCCTCCACAGGCCTTAGCATAGCTTCTAGGAGGATCTGTTCCATGATCTTCCAAGGCACAGATGTGAGGCTGAGAGGTTGGTAGTTCCCAGGGTCCTTCTTTCTACCCTTTTTAAAAATGAGTGTGGTGTTTCCCTTTTTCAAGTCACCATAAACTTCACCTGACTGCCATGACTTTCCAAATATCATGGAGAGTGTTTGGTAACTACATCAGCCAGTTCCCTCTGGGATGCATCTCATCAGGTCTCATGGACTTACGTTTGTTCAGGTTCCTTAAGGGGTCATAAGTCTGATCCTCAGTTACAGTGAGAAGGACTTTGCTCACCCAGTCCCTCCCTTGCAGTTCATTTTCCACTCAAGAAGTGTGGGAAGAGAGCGTGCCAGTGAAGACTGAGGCAAAGAAGTTGCTGAGTACTTCAGCCTTCTCCTCATCTGTTGTTACCAGTCTTGCTCATCAGGTGGGTACGCTTCCTTTGATCTTCCTTTTCTGGCTGACATAACTATAGAAGCCCTTATTATTATTTTTTGCATCCCTTGCCAAGTTCAGATCCAGCTGCACCTTGGCCTTCCCGACCCCATCACTACACAACCATGCAGTGTCCCTATACTCTTCACAGGATACCTGTCCCTGCTGCCACTGCCTGTGCATTTCCTCCTTACCCTTTAGTTTGACCAGCAGGTCTTGACTCATCCGTTGGTCTCTTGCCTTCCTTTCCTCATTTCTTACACTCAATGGAAAGCGTCCTTAAAGATCTAACAACTCTGTTCTGCTCCCTTGTCCCTCAGAGAAGTTTCCCAGGGCGTCCCATTGACTGACTCTCTGAACAGCTGGAAGTTGGCTTTCCTAAAATTCAGGTTTGTGACTTCACTCTTTACCTGACCCATACCTCTCAGGACTGTGAACTCTATGAGTGCATGATCACTGCAGCCCAGGCTGCCTCCAACCTTCGTGTTACCAATTAACATGCTTGTGTTGGTGACTGTCATGTCCAGTATCACATCCCCCATGGTAGGGCTGTCTATTACCTGGCTTAGGAAGTCATCCTCAATGCACTCCAGGAGCCTCCTGGATTGCTTACACCTCACCGTGCTACTTTTCCAGCATATTTCAGGAGGGTTGAAGTCCCTCAGCAGGATAAGAGCCTGCGACTGCAATGCCTCCTGTAGCTGGAGTAAGAAGGCTTCATCAATAGCCTCCACCTGATTGGGCAGCCTGTAGGAGACACCAACCACAAGGTTTCTTTTGTTGCCTCGGTCTCTGATTGTTGCCCATAAGCTTTCAACTTGCTCATGGCTATTCTTCAGAGACAACTATTCACATTCTATCCCACTCTTGATGTAGAGGACAACCCTTCTGCCCTTCCTTCCTTATCTGTCCCTTCTGAATAGCCTGTAGTCATCAATCACCACACTCCACTCATGGGATCCGTCCCACCAAGTTTCAGTAATGGTCAGTAGGTCATAGTCTTCTAGCAGCATGGTGGCTTCCAACTCCTCTTGTTTGTTTCCCATGCTACATGTATTAGTGTAGAGGCACTTCAGCTGGGCTGTTGGCTGCGTCACCTTATTAGAGGAACACACCTTAATTCCTTTGAAGTATTTCACTAGAGTTTTCCTGTTGTCCTCTATTACCTCAGGCGTCCCTGGATCATCTCCATAAGACTTCAAGTGTGCTCTAATGAGGCCAACATGCCTCTGGGTCACCAGCTGAGGGTTCTCACTAGCACTCCATCCCTCTATCCTTAGTGTCTCATCCCACAGCTTGTCATGGGCAAGTCTGATATCGTTCCCCTACCCCATCATGTCTAGTTTAAAGTTCTGTCTAAGAGCCCTGCTAGCTCTTGTGCAAAGACAAGTTCACCTCTGGGAAAGGCGAACTCCATCTGACGCCAGTGAAACTGATGCCATATACACCATCCCATTATTAAAAAAACCCCAAAACTGTCATGATGGCACTAGCCATGGAGCCATGTATTAATAGAGTGCACCTGTCTGTTTCTTCTAATGTCACTGCCCACAAATGGAAGGAGGGAGGAGAAAATAGTCTGTGCTCCCAATTCCCTTACCAACCGTTCCAAGACTCTAAAGTTTCTTTTGATCACCCTTGGACTACAGGTTGCAATTTCATTGCTACCCACACAGAAGACCAGTAACCAGTAGTAGCCTGAGTGCCATACCAGGCTAGGAACTTTCCTGGTGATGTCCTTAAGCTATGCCCCAGGAAGGCAGCAGACCTCCCTAAGGGGTTGGTCTGTCTGGCATATTGGACCCTCTGTACCCCTCAGAAGGGGGTCACCTACAACTATACCCCTTATTTTCTTCCTTGTGGAGGTGGTTATAATACCTTTGTATTAGGTATAGGTTGTAGGCCTTTCTGATCCTGTCAACACCTGTGGTTAGATAGATCTTAATTTTCCTCATCCATTGTCTGTCCTTTTACCTCCAGAGCCTCATACCTTCTGTACAAAGGCACCTGGGAGGGTGAGGTGGGCAAGGGGGGGTTTCACCTACCACCCCACATGTGGACTTGCTTCCATTGATTCCTTTTCCTTAACCTACTGTCTTCAGTCTGATGGGGGAAGGAAAAAGGACTCCCTTGATCTTGTATTTCCTGTCTCAGGGAGGTCAGAGAATGATCCCATCAGTCTACCTCCTTCTCTGACTCCCTGATTCTTCTTAACCTTTCTACCTTCTCTCTCAGCTCTACCACCAGGCTGAGCAGGTCACCCACCTGGTCACACTTCACACAGCTGCTATCTCTACTGCCTGGAGTCTAGACGGCTGCATGTTTCCATGGCAGCTCTGTCTGGGTTGCTACCTCCTTCCTGACAAGTGCAGAGGGCTGCTTATAGCTGCCTTCCAGAAGGGATAGCCTGACTAGTTTCTGTGTTTAGGTGTTTTGCAAAGTGGATTATCTTCTGCAGCCTGATGCGTACTGTCTGTGGGACTATTCTTAGTGGCTCACCTGTGGAAGCGTAAAAGAACTGTACTTTCCTCAGAAAGAAGAAAACAATGTTTGGTCCTAAATGCAATTAGGATTTGGACTTAGGTTCTCTGATGCTGCTGAAAGGAACAAACTCTCTTGAGACCTGGGCAGTGGCATAATCCTCCAGTCCTTGAAGCTCTAGCTGCCAGGATTATGAGCAATAAGTGGACATATAACACATGCTGCTATAGTTCAAGGGGGTACAATTTTGTGGTGAATTCCTTAATTTCAAACTATTGCAAGAAGCGTTGACCAGCTCTTTTAAACATTTGTCACTTTTCTACTAATTGGAAAATCTCGATGTAAGAAAACAGTCACAGCAAAAACTATTCCAGCTCAGCTGAACAATTAATAAACTTGCTCTACTTTTTTCGTTTTCAATCACTATTCTCCAAGGAATTCTCAGACTATTCCTCTATTCTCAGATTAAAAATTTAGGACAATAAAGAACTGCAAGTAAAGTTTATGTGCCTCTTGGGAGCAAGTAGCCAGAGATTTTTGTGTCCATCAAATCTCTGCTCACATCAATAGAGAGTTGGGTGATCTTAAAATAGCAGAAATTACATTAGCTTTGTTCATATCAGTGTTTCTTGCAGCTTCACAGTCTCAGGCCAACAGCAAGTAATCACTTAAGCATCCATCATGCATAGTGGTTCTTACCATATATAATCTAAGCTTCAGCACAATGATCTTTCATTTGAGGCTGCAGAGCCTCGTAAATTCATAACACAATGCCTGCTATTATTGGTTCAGGCCAATAAACATATGATTGTTTGGATCCAGTTTCAGGCCTGATATTCATGTCAAATTCAAGTTCTTCAGATTCGCCACTTCAAACAAAGCTTCTGAAATAAGCCCTACTGAAGTAAAAGGGCCTGCTACATAGCAGTTTGGGAAAACTCAGGAATGTGAGAAATATTACAATTTTTTAGGAGTTATGATTTAGAATGTGCAACTTGTATGTTTTAGGCAGATATAATTGTATTTTCTGGCAAAGCATAGAAATAAGTACATGCTTCCTGTTTTCCTAAATACTTTTAGAAAACCATTTATTTTAGCAAAAGATAATTCTGTTTTCACCTGGAATTTCATAATTTATCATATAAACTCTCTTATCTGCAAGTGAATGTATATAATTGAATTAGGTCAGAAAAAACAGTAAGAAAGTAAACTTGAATGCTCAGCAGTTGTGATGGTATAGTTTACATACGTTGTTCAGCTGCCTTTCATAACAGCTATCTGTATGAAACAACTAAAAGCTGGGTTGGTCTAGTGTGTTTTTTCTGAAGTAGCATTTTGCCTAATTATTTTTATTATAAGAATACAATTTCACATGCATTTGTACTAGAATAATAGTTCACTGTTACCCAAAGGAGAAGATGACATTCTCCTTTTTCTTTCCTTCTACTGGGTCCAGCATGTCTGGCCCTTTCCCCCAGCTGATTTGATTTACTAAATGAGTAGAAAAAACACTTTTTTCTTCCCCTCCTGCCCCCATCTTTGTTTTATGCCATTTTAGTGAATTGAATGGAATAGTGGAAAAATCATCTGGAGAATGTGTGTGTCTAGAAATAGGGAAAGGATCTCAACTTTTCAGTAGTTTTGAGACATTATAATATTTTACTGCATCTGATGAAATTACATACCGAGGCTCTGACCCAAGGCATTAGTACAGATGTCAGAAAAGTGGATCATGAGCTTGGTTGTTGATCTGAATAATTAAGAAAAAAAACAGTAGAAGCTGTATTGAAGCTTTTTTAATTTTAAGTTAAAAATTTGTCTGGTTTTGATTTGATTTTAAATTTAACTAAGAATTAATTATTTTGTTATATTTGTTTGTTATATTATTTTGTTATTATTGAATATTCTTTGACATTTTTAAAAGTTTCAGGTCAAATACAAAATAAATATTCAAAATTTTCAAAATAAAAATGGAAAGCTGCCACTTAAAATGGAAAAGGAAATATTCCAAAATTACTGAAATTTAATTCTCCCACCCTCTTTTTTTCTTTCTCTGCAAATCTGAACACAAAATTGCAAAGAGTTTGGCTCCTTAACTCTTTCCATTTTCAGGGAATTCATTAATTGATGTAATGATACATGCCTACCTTGTGTCATTATAGTTTAAAATTGTATCATGCACCAGGGACCTGCATATATTTCTGTGATAAATTTAATATATGTGGTTTTGTCTTAAAGCCATTTGTTTGTTTCCTCATTTGCAGAACAGAATGCATCAGCTATGTTTAAAAAAAAAAAAAAGGAAAAAAAGGAAAAATGGAAAAAGGGAGCTTAAGCAATCCAGACAATTTTGCTTGTATCAGATTTTTGTAAAACCATTTATTTAAAGTGTGGTTCTTTGGCTTTGCAGTAGGAATCCAGAAATTGGCAGGAAAACAGTCATTTGGCCAAAGAGACTTTTGCTGTCTCTAAGAAAATTCCTCTGAATTTGGCTGGGGCATAAACCTCTGAAAAAAATAATTTACATACACTCAGTAGAGCATAGTAAGGGGCCTGATAAGATCTTTTTGAGCCTTGTGTCACCACTGGAGCTGCTCTAGTACCAAAGGCTTTGGTACATGCCAGATTCAGAAAAAACACTGCCAATCTCCACTAAGCTTCATATATAGTCTGTGCACAGCTAAATATTCAGAAAGAGCATACTGCCCCTCCAGCTCTTACTCAAATATTCTCTTAGTTCAGAAAATGGACTATGCTAGTCTCATAATTCAGGAATTAGGAAGATGGAGCCTCCTGCTGCCCTATTTTACTGATAAATAAAGTGAAAACTTGATGAAGTTATCCATGGCAAAGACAGAAGGAGAAGCAGGATTCTGGTATGACATGACTTCTCCAAATAATTCCACTGCCTTTCAGCATGAAAATGTTAAATCTCTGTCGTTGTCTGTGTCCATGATAATTCGTGAGTGTGACTCACCTTTGCTGTTATTTGTTTACAAAATAGGCCAAATGGAGGCTGTGTCACTATGCATAATTCTAATATTTGCTAGATCATCTGTCTTACATCTTATTTTTTGCTATTTTAATAATTTGTAAATCAGGATTTCTTTTTAACTGCAATTTTTGGGAAGCTGGCGAGGTAACACGTAACCAGATCTAATGGTCATGCAAGTTTCACCTCAGCAGTGCTAATCAGCAGGTATATGTTCAGTTCAGAGAGGAATACTAATTTTATACACCTCTCTATTAAGGGTGATGGAGTTGGGAGGCTTTATATCTCATTTGCTTTTCCCCCAAAACAGAGCAATGATATTAAAAAAAAACAACCAACCAACCAGCAGATCAAAAAACACATTAGGCCTAGACTTTCTAGCACTTTAAATTCCTATAAGCAATATATATTTTTTTCCAAACAAATAGTTCTGTTTGAAATTGCATCTAGCACTCTAGATATGTTTCGGTTCTTCTGAAGAGTTTCTCAGTCAGAGACTTTCGAAGTTAATGAGTGCTGTCTCTTAAGACCATCTTCTTACTCCAGATAACAAGGCTCCTTTGGAGGAATTCAAACACCAGGCTTACTTCTCTCTTCAGACTATGATTTGCCCTTCTGTCCTGTGCAAATTTATTCTCCTTGTTGTAACATTTTAGTTAGCTTCAATGTGTTATTCATGGGGATGAATCCTCACGTGGTAAAAAGAAGCCTCCTTTTGATGGATTGCTGTAAGCTACTTCAGTTTCCAAGAGAATTAATCTGGTTGAAAATGTTCTTTTTCCATTCTCTTTCTTAACTCACATTCATAGAGAAACAAGAGTGTGTTTTGTATGCTAGCCGCTCATCTAAAACCAAATCAATATATTGAAATTTTGAGTAATTCATTTACAGTATGATCCTCTT